>NC_091801.1:45842500-47042500 GCF_041296235.1 Equus asinus | reverse complement strand
GAAGGACATCTTGCTTACTTCTAGTTCTTGACAATTATGAATAAATCTGCTATATTCATTTGCATGCAAGCTTTTGTGTGGATGTAAGTTTTCAAATCAGTTAGGTAACTACCTAGGACTGTAATTGCTGTATTTTATGGTATGTTTAGTTTTGTAAGAAACTGCCAGACTGTTTCCCAGAGTTATACCATTTTGTATTCTCACCAACAATGAATGAGTTTCTGTTGCTAAATATTTTCACACACAGTTCATATTGTCAGCTTTTTTTTTCATTTGAGCCATTCTAATAAGTGTTTAATGGTATCTCATTCTTCGTTTAATTTGCAATTCCTAATGACAGGGATGTTGGGCATCTTTTTATATGCTTATTTGCCATTTATATATCTTCTTTGATGAGATAGTCTGGTCAATATTTTTCCCCATTTTTTAATTGTTTGTATTTTTTGTTTTCTTATTGTTGATTTTTAAGAGTTCTTTATGTATTTTGGATACAAATCCCTTACATGATATGTTTTGAAAATATTTTCTCCTAGTCTGTGGCTTGTCTTTTCAATCATTTAAGAGTGTCTTTTGCAGAGTAGAAGTTTTTAGTTTAATATCACCTCTGAGATTTTTTTTCATAGATCTCGCTTTTAGTGTTTTATCTATAAACTCACCACTAAACTCTGGGTCACATAGGTTTTCTCCTGTGTTTTCTTCCAGAGGTTTTCTGGTTTTGCATGTTATATTATGGTCTGTGAGCTATTTTGAGTTAATTTTTGTGAAAGCCATGAGGTCTGTGTCCAGGTCCTTTGTTTTGCGTGTGGATGTCCAGTTGTTCCAGCATCCTTTGTTTAAAAGGTTACCCTTTCTCCATTGAGTTGCCTTTGTGCCTTTTCAAAGATCAGTTGTCTATATTTGTATGGGTTTGTTTCTGGGCTCTCTATTCTGTTCCATTGATATATCACTGATATATGTGTCTATTCTTTTGCCAATACTACACTGTCTTGATTACTTTAGTTTTATAGAAGTCTTAAAATTGGATACTGTGAGTCTTCCAACTTTATTCTTATTCGGTATTATGTTGGCTGTTCTAAGTCTTTTGCCTTTCCATAATGTTTAGAATAATTTTCTCAACATTTGCAAATTAACTTGCTGGAAAGGTTATTAGGATTGACTTGAATCTAACCTTTAAGTTAGGAAGAAATGACATCTTAAAAATATTGTGTTTTCTAATCCATGAACATGGAATGTCTCTCTATTTAGATTTATTTTTCATCAGTGCACACAGATTCTATATATATTTTGTTAGACCTAAGTGTTTCTTTTCTTTTTTTTGGTGCTATTTAAAATGGTTTTTTTAAAATTTCAAATTCCAATTGTTTATTGCTAGTATATAGAAAGTAAATTATTTCTATATTGCCATTGTATCCTGTGACCTTGCTATACACATTTATTAGTTCCAGGAGTGTTTTGTAGATGCTTTGAAATTTTCTATACAGGCAATCATGTCATCTGTGACTAAAGATAGTTTTATTTCTTCCTTTCCAACATCTATAACTTTTATTTTTTTCTCGTCTTGCTGCACTAACTAGACTTCCATTTTCTTTTAACTTTAATATCTCTGTATCCTCACTAGGTTTCTCTTTCTCCCTATTCAGAGCATATTATCTTTTTTCCATTTATAAAAATTTGTATAAAAGAAAAATAAGACATGGTATTTGCCTGTTCTGATTGCAATCTAGTGGGTGAAGCAGCAAGTAAAGTGATGACTGATCATAGTGCAGTCTGGCAAGTACTGTGATAGACATATGCAGAAAGACAGGAATTGTTGTTTCATGGCCCCTGGATTTTCTAACTTTCTACCCTTCTTAAAAGGCCTCTTCTCTGCTTGCCTTTTCAGTCAGTCACGTTATCCTTTTCTTTTAGGGCCTTTCTCCTCAGCCTAAAAATGTAGTTATGTTTTGACAGTTAAAAGAAAAATAAGGATAAAAATTAACAAAAAGTTATTCACAACAAACTTCTTGATAGAATAGTTAGAGCCTTTGTTTCTTTACTTCTCCACATTCTCTCTGCACCTCCTGCTACTGTGGCTGAAATATTCTCTAGCAGTACTCTCTCCAAGCTGACTTTCTGGCTAAGGTGAGATCACTTTAGCAGTTGTTTAATTTGAGGTGTCCGTGGGTCATCCAAGTCGTTTCGTGTAGCAGGCATTCGGATAAGTAGGTTTGAACCCCAATGGAGAACTCAGGCAATTAGGGAATGAATAGGCTTTCTGCAGCTGGTAGTTAAACCATAAGCAAAGATGGGGTTGCTCACAAAGTGTTTAAAGAAAATCATAGGTTGTTGCTTCTGCCTAGACTACTGCTTTCTTCACCCTCATTTGCCTGATTAACTCCTTATCCTTCAGGAGTCATCTTAGCCATTGATTCCTCTGGAAAGGGGGAATCTTTCATGATGCTCTTCTAAGCTTCAGCTAAGCAAGTGCTCCTGTGTGCTTCCATAGTATCCTGTGTTTACCTGTATGAGAATATTTATTTCACTGTATTTGTCTACTTTCTAACTCTCTCCTCTAAACTACATTTCTCAAGGACAAAGACAATATCTTAGCACACTGCCTGGCACAGATTATTTATTATATAAATATTTATTGAATCAACAAATATATCTATGTAACTGCTTTATATTGTAGGTTTTACCTAACTTTAACTTTTTATTACTTACTATTTAGCATAGTACCACAAGATTATCGTCAAAATAGAATGTATTTGCATTTAAAAATTAATACATGAAGTACATGGTACATACATGGAACGAGAAGTATTTCTTCAGCAGTGCTCAAGTCAAACATGATAAATATTTAGTTGGGAGGGGAGGATTGTTTGTTTTTTGTTGCCTTGACACTCCTCTGCCCCAGAATTTCATTTGTATCAGGAGTTTCAGTAATGTAATCGGCATGTTAAAATTAATATTGTTATTTTACTGTGCTTCAAGAAGTCTTCTTCTGAATTGTATATTTTGGAAGGTGATTTCTTAAAATCATTTCATCATATTATCATTTCTAAGTTTCTACATTGATATTTCTTCTAAGTATTTATATTTGCTATTAAACACTATCATAATGGAACAGATAAGGAGTAAAGAAAGGATGAGGAAAAGAAAAAATTATTTTCAAAGACAAATTAGCCCTTAGTTATATTTGTTTTATGAACGTAAGATATACAATCATAAACCTTTTTATAGAAATACTATTTAGAATGGAATGATAAAGTAATGGGATGATAAAGTAATATGAATGTTTGATATTATCTGCTGTAGTTTCTATCAATTTTGTCGAATCAACAACTGTTCATTGAGCTCCTACTATTATATGCAAGTCATTGGGGAAATTACTGAATGTAGATGAGCTGAACCTTAAGAAACAAATATTGCTTATTTAAAATTATAACTTATGACATAGCAGTCGTTATGGTATTTTAAAATATATCTTTTAAAAAAAATCAATGACCACTGGTCTATTTCTGAAAGGTATTGATAGTATGTTAGTAAATGTAATAACCTATTCTGTGAACCTGTTGTATCTGTGTAATCTCCAATTAATGAAATTTGTTCTAGTCTGTTGTCTTTGGTGCCCTCTTGTGGATTTTTTATAAACTTCTTGTAACAGCAACAATTTTTAAAGGTGTTATTTTTATTTTGAAATATTTGATTTTATAATCTTTATATTTCGTTAATCCTTTGACATGCTTTTGGCTGTGAGAGAAAAAAGAAAAGTCATAGTTAAGGTTGCTTTTACTTTTTAATTTACTGTACAATGTATCAGTATTGTGCACAGGGGATGTAAGATAATCTTTTGTTTGGAAACTTTTAATATAATGCCAAGAACTTGTGCAGTCTTGCATCATGGAGCCTCTGAAGTCCTGCCCACACGCCTTCTCACCATTCAGCTTGTTGTACTGATGAACAAGTCTTTTATGACTTTTGGAGTTCCTGAAAGCTTTGATGTAACTTTAAAACATGCCTGTGAACATACAAAAGTTAGCATGCATGAAGGCAGAAATTTCTGTTTGTTAGAGACAGGTATATCAAAGACAGCAGCTGTATAAGCTCTTATGTTGCTTTTTCAGCGAGAAAGAAGGACCACCTACTTACAGCAATAGGAAGAGAGTTCATTCTTTGTACAGATTTTCAGATACTGTAAATATTAGTGACTTTTAATTGGTGAATACCAGTTTATCACTTTTTTCAGCCTGTCAGACATTGACATGGTGGTGCCTAAGGGCAGCTATTTGAAGAATATTTTTGATGTTTTCTCAGTAGTCCTTGGCTCAGTTGGGTTGAATGTGGTACTAATGAGACCAGGGTTAACCAGTTGACCCTGCTGTGGGCCATTTCACTTGTAACACAGAAACAATAGACACTACAGGGTATACTGATAACAGGGACAATGGGGTAAGCTCTATCCTTTACCATATTTGGAAGGAGAATTTGAAGATAATGCTTTGTTAGGCCACATCAGTAGTTTCACTTTGCTATAGAAGACAGTGTTTTAAATTTAGTGATATATAGAGCTCTTCCATAATGTGAAACAGAACAAGCAAACGTGCAATAGTTCCCTTGATTTTTGCCCTTTCTAACTCAAGTAGCAATTAAAATTTATTTATTGACACAGGTTAGCATGTTAGCATAGTCACCAACCCCTGATTTAGTTATGCACCAGGAGAGAAGTAAAAGATTCCAGCCACAGTTTTCCCTGATTTTATGCTCATTTCCTTGAAGTTGTACTGCACATGCCTTGTTGATTTATTATTTGACTCTTTCACCACAAATTAATAATTAGGTTTCACTGCCTTCATCATGTGCTGAAGTGGCAAATTCCATTGTCATTTTTTGGTTACAAAAAACCAACGTTATTTTGTTTTCTGTCTTCATCTAGCCAAATTAGAATCTTTTCCAGTTTTCTTTTGCAAGTCAGTTAGGTCTCTGTAGGTTCAGAATATTGGAGTTATTTTTGATCCAATTTATTTGACTTTCCAGAAGTTTTCTAAAATATGTTGATTCTTCTTTCAGGATTTCTTTCAGATTCAAATTGTCATTTCTCTTTCTGTAGGACCGTTGTCGTACAGGCTTTAATTACCTCAAATCTGGGTTTCGGTAATAACGTTCCGATTCCAGTCTCTCTCCCTCCAGTCTTCTCCTTTTCCAGTTCATCCTTTAGTTTCTGAAGATCCTATCACTCCTCTGCCTGGCAACTTGTGCTGGCTTCTAGTGTTCAAAGCACTCTATAAACTGTAGGTCATCTGGTAATGCAGTCAGACTCATGCAATACTTTCCATTCTAGCCAGAATATTTCTACCTTTGTGCTTGTTTTTTCAAATCTAGAATGCCACTATCTACTCTTTTTTTTTTTTAGTCATTTGAGCTAACATCTCTTGCCATCTTCCTTTTTTCTTCTTCTTCTTCTTCTTCTTCTCCCCACAGCCCCCCAGTACATAGTTGTGTATTCTAGTTGTGAGTGCCTCTGGTTGTGCTATGCGGGATGCCACCTCAGCATGGCTTGATGAGCGGTGTCATGTCCACACCCAGGATCCAAACTAGTGCAACCCTGGGCTGCCGAAGCGGAACACGCAAACAACCACTTGGCCACAGGGCCAGCCCCTATCTACTCTTTCTTAATTTTTATCCTAGGAACTTTTATCTTAGAAGATCCAGCTTTCTAAGGGGACTGACTTAATTCTGCGGAGCAAGGGAGTCTTAATTCTGTTGTTTGTTATTTCTACCCATTCTCCATAGCTTGTTTTTTATTGTTTACCTTTTAGATTGTGAACTCAAGGTTAGCTGGATTTTATCTCTGAGAAGGATGTGAATTCTGGGTTGAAAGTTAAGTATGAGTCCCTCTAGGGGGGATTTTTATTTGTTTCCATCAGGTACCCAGAGTGCTTCCATACTGGGACTGCATTAGGTTAATTTCTCAGCGTGGAGTTCCCCATACGATGTGAGTAATGTGGGAAAGCCCAAACCCATGTCTGTACATTCTAAAGGGAAGCACCCCTACTACCTACTACCCATCTTTACCTATTGCCCAGGTGAGACAGACAAGTTTGCATGCCATCTCCTTTGCCTATAGCACAAGTTCTCTTGTCTCCTCTTTCACTGAGGATGTAGACCTTCAAGATTCCCATCTTTATGCAGGGGTTTGAGTTCTACTTTGGAAAAAACCCAAAGATTTGTCTCTTGTCCCCGTTTATACACTGGAATAAACACTCCAACCCCACCCCACCCCTGACCCCCATCATCACATGCTCCTAAGGCAGCCCTATGGGTCAGAGTTAGCTTACTCTCACTCTGGTTCCCAGCTGTGTTGAGGGCTCTTAGGAGTTTCTTTTGCTATCTTGGAAGCTCAGTTATGCATTTATAGTATGTTTGTTACATTTATTATTTGATGCTTCATGGCCCTCCCTGATTAGTGCCTCTAAGAGATTTTAAAGATATCTAGACCACTATAATATTGCAGCTTTTTGTATGTTGTTTCATTTATCTATCTTGCACATTTTTTTCCTGAAAAATAAATTTTTTTCATGATGTAGCAGAATACATACTCAATAGAATTCTCTAGTTGTAGCCAAGCCATTAAGATTGCTGCTCTATACTGATGATGGACTGTTGTATAATTGTATTAGCAATGAGAAATATTTAATATCACTTCCAGAGAGAAATAATTAGAAAATTTCCAATTAGAAAGATCTTACTTAACTAAGGAATAGTCTATCTCATTAATGTTACAAATGACAAATGCTTTCTAAAATGTTTATGTAGATATCCTTAAAATCAGTCAAGTAATAGCTGAATATTTATAAAATCCTTTAAGATAGTAGATATTGCAAATGTAAAGATTTATCTAATGTAGAGTCTCTGATTTTTTCCTCAGACTATTATAGCATAAATCTGTCTTAACAATGGAGTAGGATTTCCTAATAATGTTTTCAAATATTTGTATTCCGTGTGGATTTTATGATTCATAACCTGGATTATCATCAGTACTCTGTTTTGCATTCCTGGCACATGATGACCACTGATTGAAAATGCTATTGTATTCCTTACTGGAATTGGCTGCTTTCTACAGTGGGGAAGCATCTGTTCTGCAGACCTTTTTCTATAAAGTATCAACATGTTTTTCTTCTGCTTTTCTTTTGTGAGGAATAACAGAATATATATAAATGAAGTATAACTTTGGAAAAAATTATAAATGTTTTATCTTAAAAATGTAAAGAGTATCAAATGAAATTTTAACTATCTAAAATATCAAGTATAATTTGAGTTAATGATTTTTAAAAAGTAAAAAGTGTTGCTGAAAAGTTTTCAACACCATCACCAAATTATTAGTGCTTGAGTTTTCTAGTTTCACATAAACTAGTTCTTATTCCATCTGTACTTTATTAATTACTGTTTGAGTGCCACCTTCTCATTAGTGAATTGAGTGCTCACTATTTTTTTCGCTGCTATTTTTTTTGCTGTCAATTTTTAAATTAGATTAGCATCCTTTAGCAAAACGACCATGTAAGTAAAAATAATATGCAATAAAAGTGATCTCTTCCAAGCTTGATTCAGTGTTTTTATAATTTTATAGATTATCTGAGCCAATTGTGTGAATCCAGAGGTGCAAGCTTCATTATCCCTTTGCAGATGAAACTCTAGTATAGAATATAGGAAGATTAAAAGTATTATTTCACACCAACCAGATGTTATGTTTCTTGTTAAGTTTAATGGTCACAGCACTAAATCTTACAAGGATAAGAGACAAATGACTCACACGTATAAAAATAGATTTAGTGTTTTGGGAATGAACTGGTTGCAACCATGATAAAATAAGATATTAAACTAGCAGATTTCAAAAAGGAACTGATAGAAAATCGACTTTTCCCCTCCCTCCTTCTTGGAGTCTGCTGGAAGGAGTAAATCTCAACATTTTTTTTATTAGCTTTTACCAAGTGCAAATCAGTTTATGTGTATGTCAGTTTCTTCATCTCTTAACTTAGCAATATAAAACATGCTTTAGCTAATGTGCAATATAAATTAACTTAGTCTTGAGAAATGCTATAGGTAATTTTAAAAACTTGAACAATTGGAAGTTAGATCTTGGGCTCTAGAATCAGAACGACCTGGTTAAAATCCTTGCTCCTCCACTTTCTTGTTGTATGACTTGGGACAAATTGTTAAATCCATTTGAACTTCAGATTCATCATTTGCACAATGGGGATGATAAAATCTCACAGAGTATAAGATGATAAAATGAGAGTAGTGTACAAAAAGTCCTTAGCATAGTGCTTCAAACTCATTGATGATAACTTTTGATCATTATTAAATGATTGATCAACTGAATAATGCCAGTTAATAGCATTATTTTCCCTCCCAAAGTTTCTTCAATAGCCATTCTATATTTTAGAATGCTATGTTGGTTTAAATAAAGTTCTATACTAGAATCTTATATCATTGTCCTTAGTTCTGTCCTTTGGCCCTACCTCATAATGAGGGCTTTAATGTTCATTTAATAGATTGTATAATGAGAACAAGGCTTTGTACTGGATACCAAGAATATAACTGTTAAGAAGATCTGGTTACTGTCCTTATAGATATTGGAGACTAATGGGAGATTTGGACAAGTCAAGTGTACAGATAATGACAGTATTGGGTAATAAGGGTATGACTGGATAATCACGAGGTGCTACAGCAATACAAAAATATGGCATCTAATTCAGTCTTGGGATGTCTGAGCTGAGAAGCGTTGTAAGAAAGAAGTTGTAACATAATACAGCCATCTAAATTTATGTGTGTATATGTTACATATATAGTCTTTATAGGCAGAGTTAGAGGCTTTACTCTTGGTACACCCATTGTACTTTGCCAACACTCTTCTTATAGCACGTAACAAATTGCCTTGTAATTTATTGTTCACATGTCAGTCAGTTTCTCTGAGACTTCAAACTCCTTAAAAAAAATGAAATAAAACTGTTTCTTATTCATCTTTGTATCTCCACTGCCGGGTCCACTCCTTGACATGTTTAAATTTACAATAAATGCTTGTTGAGTCAACTAATAAGTGAAAATGTAAATTGATTCATTCACTAAATAAATTTTTATTTGGTACCTCCTATGTGCCAGATGTTCTAAGCACTGGGGATTAATCAGTGAAAAAGAAGTCTTCTCCCTTCATCAGACTTACATTCTAGTGGTAGAGGAGGCCAGGTACAGGCTATGAAGAATATAGAAGGATAAAAAGATTGATGGAGATTTCAGTTTTAGATTGGTGATCAGAAAGAACCTCACTAAGAAGGTGACATCTAAGTAGAGACCTGAGTTAATTAAAGGATGCAGTTGTCTTGTGGAAGAGTATTTCAGGTTGAGAGATCAGCCAATTTAAAGGCTCAAAGAGGACCATACTTAGAATGTTCAAGAAACAGCAAAGGAGGCCAGCATGGCTGGAACTTGGTGAGTGAGAAGGAATGTGATAGGAGATGGGATTGGCAGATATTACTGGGCCAGATCACATTTGGCCATGATAATAATTTTGGATTTTATTCCAAGTGTCCGAGGGGAGGCCAAATGCAGGGTTTTGAGCAGAAGAGTAACATGATGTGATTTGTCTTTTGAAATGATCACTCTGCCTATTTTGTGGTAGACTAAAGGCAGCAGGAATGGAAACACTGAAAACTATTAGGAGGCTGTTTTAATATACCACGTGAGAGATGATGATGGCTTTGATGAAGATGGACCAAATAATTTATATCAGTCTCTTTTGGAATAGGAGCTGGTGACATAAGCTGGTAAAATACCTCTAACTTATGCATTCAAGTAGATCAAAATTTAAATGTAGTAAGGTACATGTATTTAGTGAAATAATGGACTAAAAAATAAAGGAACTAGTTTCTTAGTCCCAGCTCTACTTTTATGTAGGTGTGTGACGTTGGAGAAATCTTTTACTTTCTAGGGACCTCAGTTTTTTCAGATATAAAATGAAAGGTTGAGTTATTAAAGGTCCATGATTTTATAATTCTGTGAAAAAGTAAATATATGATGAATGCTTACTTTGTATGAATACTGAATGAAACACCTTAGGAGATTCAGAAGTACTGTAAGGCATTCTTATCCATAAGGTGCTCACATTTAGAAAAGATTTTACAAAATGATTACTCACAGTATGAGATCATAAATTTAAATGCAAAAATGTATAATGCAAATTATAAATTCGACAGAAGTTTGGAAAAGAGGATAATTAATAAAGACTGATTAGCCATAAAGGTAATAACTACTGGATCTGGGACTAGGTAGGATTTAGTTAAAATAGAGAGGAAAGAGCATTCTGGGTAGAGAAGAACACATGAGCAATAGGGAAGTCTTAATGAGTAAAGCGTGATATGGGTTTATGACAGAGGGAGACTCAGTTAAGGTCAGCCTGACTATATTGAAGGATATGTGAACAATGGGAAAATAGGATTGGCCAGATAAGATAACATAGAAGACATTAAAATTTAGGCAGAAATGTTTAGCTTTTAATGCAGGCAAGAACTGGGAGCCATTATAGATTCTTCAGTAGAAGGATATCGTGATACATATAATATGCAAGAAGGATTGGTGTGGTATACATGTACTTTGAAGAAGGTGTAAAACTGCTTTGTTCCTAGTAGGATGCAGGCATTTTGCATACCTTTTTAATTTAATCATTATAGCACCAATGAAAAAAGCTAAAATTTAGAGTTTAAATAGATTGTCTAAAGGTCTTATACCTATTAAGTGATTCAAGCCAGGATTTGAACTAACATCTGTGTGATTCTAGAAGGGCAGGGTGGGAGAGACTCTTCAATCAGGAAGCTCTGCCTGCCGTAACCAAGGTGTGAAATGAGGTAATGAGGAATTTACTCAGTAGCAGTGAGAATGGAAAAGAAGAGACGGAGCTGAGAGGGGATTTTTTGAAGAACTTGTTGACTGATTGTATATAGGGAAGGAAAGAGAGAATATGCCTAAGAAGACTGTGAAGTTTTATTCTCGGATTGCTAATAAAGATTACTCTGCTTTGTAGTGGTGGTTCTTGGGAATGGAGGCAGACAGGAGGGGCTAAGGAGATGGATGAGATGATACCTGTTTTGGGAATGTTGAGTTTTAAACATTAATCATTTAAATAGTAAGTAAAGTCAGGAAGATTTCAGGATTTGGGAGTCCTCAACATACTAGACAGTTGAAGCCATAAGAATAAAGAAGTCTTCTGTGAGAGGGAGGCTCATGAAAGAAGAACAAAAGACTTTGAGATGTAAAGCTGAATTTATCGTGTAGGTTTAGGAAGAGGAGGGCTAGCAAACAACTGAGAACAACATGGATGTTCCTGTTCTCCATATTTGCATTTTGTCGCTGTCAGAACTAGGTTTTGCTTGTTCGTTTCTACTTTAAGTGGAATACATATAAGTGAATTTCAGTGCATGATCAAGTTTTTCCAATAGCAGATTGTTTGGTCTCTCAAACAGAATTTGTTAGTTTATTTCCTAGTCTATCTTAATCTTTTTTTTAATAGAATTTTATTTTACTTTTTTTTTTTTTTTGAGGAAGATTAGCCCTGAGCTAACTACTGCCAGTCCTCCTCTTTTTTGCTGAGGAAGGCTGGCCCTGAGCTAACATCCATGCCCATCTTCCTCTACTTTATACGTGGGACGCCTACCACAGCATGGTGGCCAAGCGGTGCCATGTCCGCACCCGGGATCCGAACCTATGAATCACGGGCCACCGAGAAGTGGAACACGCGAACTTAGCGCTGCACCACCGGGCTGGCCCCTATCTTAATCTTTTTAAAAAAACAACTAGCAGCCTTCTATTTCATCAGTGTCTGTTGCTTGAGCTTTAATTACATAAAGCTTTAGATTGTTTTGGTTAACTTTGGCTCCTATGATAACATTTGTGTATGTATCCTCACATTAAAATTAATAGTAATAGTAGTGTTTTTTTCAGTATTAAAAGTATAATATGCTTGTACTATTGTTAAGAATTAAGAAATTCAGCTGTCTGAGAAAAGTCTTCCTTCATTGCAGTACTTTGCTTGCAGGATGAAGATGAGCTGGATTCCCACACCATGGTGAAGACTAGTTCGGAAAGTGTGGGCACGATGCGGGCCACCAGCACAATGAGTGAAGGGGCCCAGACCATGATTGAACATAATAGCACGATGTTAGAATCTGACTTGGGGACCATGGTTATAAACAGTGAGGATGAGGAAGAAGAAGATGGAACTATGAAAAGTATGTGGCTTTTTCCCATTGAACATTAATTTTCTATTTTGAAAGTATATTTCTGTAGAAATCAGAAGAGTTATATGTTACTTTTTATAGCCAGTTGTGGAAAATTTTGTTTCTTGGCTTTACTACTTAACAGTAAAAAGAGTGTGGCACAAATAATTTAAAAAAACACTTTTTTTTTAGTATAGTAGAAAGCAGCATATCTTTAACTTAGGATTATGTTACTTTTTTCTGTTGAAGGATGCTAACCATAGCTTATTTTAATTTGTAAAGTATGTTAGAGATAAAAAGATAGTGTTCCTAATATTTGCTTTTCCATTTAAAAAAAGTAAACCTAAAATTCTGTTCCAATAAATAGAACATCATATTATTTCATGTTGTCTAAATTATCACTTGAGCTGCAGTGACAGAGGAGTTTAAGCTAAGGAAAGAAAGAAGGGCTGAGGTGGGAAAAGAACACTAGAAAGAAGGATCAAGGGACAGGAATACTCATGCCGAAAATTCAGTTCAGTTCAAATTTACTACTGCTTGTCATGTGTGAGGCACAGAGCCAGGGGTGTTGCAGGGCCTAAAATGACAATTAAGACATTCTTTCTGATCTCTGTTGCTTACAGAGTAATGAAGATAGAGATACTTTCACAGACTAGCATTTCTATTTTTGTGTGTGTGTGTATATACATACATGCACACACACATATAGCTCTTCAAGATTGCAGTTAACTGTGAGACACTGTGATTTCACAGTTTTAGGCAAAAGCAGATTAATTACCTCTTAATTCCTACTCATCTTTCTCTTCCCCCTACCCCCCTAGTCATGTGTGGTTAATGTCGCAGTCTAGGCGCTAGGCTGTTTTCCACTACAGAGGATGGCTTCTAAATGGCACAAGTGGTAATACATGACTTCTTGCCTTGTAGAGCCTAGAAAGTTATAAATATTCAAGTGATTTGCTGATACTGTAAAATGGATATGGGTGGGAATTTCCTTTCTGACATTTCTGTTGTCTTTTCGCCTACCCCTTTCTTTTTCGCTACTCCCCTTGTGATGTCTTACCTCATAGCTTCAAGTCATTTGGCTCACTGCTGCTGCTTTCTTCACATTTCCTAGTCTGTGTAGCCCATTATGGTTGTATACTTTGACAGGGAGGGCCATGAAGCACAAAATGCCAACACATTGCTATACAGTTAATCTTGAGTGGAAAGGGGCAGTGGGATATGAATTTTTTTTATCTCCCATGACTGGTGGGTCTCTTGAGCCTTTGTCTTGGAAAGCAGCCTAAGACTTGGGTTCCTAGCTGGGCTTCTGACTAGAGTAGGCCTTCTGCATCCATAACACGGTTATCCAACTGCATCAGATGACCTTGTAGCCTCCACAGCCAGCTAATGTTAGGGTACAAGTCATATGCCCTGTAGATCCAAAAGGCCCTGTGATAAGACAGTTCACAACACATTTTTCCATCAGCATGTAGCATCACTTTTCCACAGCTAATAAAATTCCTTTAGCCAAACTTTATAATTCTTTTTTTTTCTGCTTTTTCTCCCCAAATCTCCCCAGTACATAGTTGTATATTTTAGTTGTGGGTCCTTCTAGTTGTGGCATGTGGGACGCCGCCTCTGAGTGGCCAGGTGAGCGGTGCCGTGTCCGCGCCCAGGATCCCAACCGGCGAAACCCTGGGCCATTGAAGCGGAGCATGCGAACTTAACCACTCGGCCACAGGGCCAGCCTGAAAATCTTTCTTTCTTGTAAAGGCCTCTGAACAAAGGGTTTCCGTAGACACACAGTGGCCATTACAATGCACATTACTTGCACAGGAAATCATTCCTTTTATTTAACTAAAATCCTTGGGCTTCAGTTTGCCTCTTTCCTTTTATTCTGCCCTCATTGGAGATGGAAAACAGCTGGTCACTATTTTCTATGGAAGAACCCTTCAGATTTACTTGGATACTTATTAAATTGTATCCTCAGACTTTTCCTGGCTGAACAATTTCAGTCCCTTTAACCTTTGTGCAGGTATTATTTTCTAAGCTTTTAATCTTTTTTATGAATAGCCTCTGGATCTTATCCATGTTGTCTGTATCCTCCTTTGTTTAAAATACAGTCTGATGAAGTTAAGAAAAAGCTGATGTCAGTAGCTTCTGTATTAACATCCTGGTTTTATATGTATTCACTATACTCTTGGCAACAAATTAAAGGACAGATTTTTAAGATCATTAATCAGGTGGAACCACTCACATCTTAAAATATTTTTAATAGAACAAATTAGGTAATATTCATAAATTCCTTTGATGTTGAAATATATTACACTAAAGTTATGATTAATTGTTATTTGATTCCCTCCACTTGTGTCTTTGTCATAGTCATGCTAAGAAGTTAAAAATTAAAGTTACATTTTGTTAAAGTATTTTCAAACTTTCTTTATGTATTTAAATGTCTGTGAAGACTTCACCTGTTTAGAAGACATGTGCAAATTAAGAAAGTTGATGAATAATTGTGGGTGGGCTGGTGTATTTTCTAAGGGTGTCATAGTCACACAATTTACTTTCCTTGTACGTGTTTGGGGGTATGTCTGAAGGAGAAGGAAAACAATTTTTTTCTTTAAAATTTCACATGCACAAAGAGATTGGTGATTATTGTATTCTTTATTGCTAATGGGTTTTTAGTTCCATAGCAAATAGTTGAAGGAAACGGGGCCAAAATTAAGGAACAAGGTAATTTTGACATTAAATTTGTTATAAAAATAAAAAGGTTTTATAAGTTAGGTCAGAATTCAGCTGCAACTGGAGAAATTGATGTCAATTTTATGTGATTATTCTTTCTGTGTTTTAAAGAAAAGTATTTGTCAGGGCCAGCCCAGTGGTGCAGCAGTTAAGTTCGCATGTTTCACTTCGGTGGTCCGAGGTTCACCGATTTGGATACTGGGTGCGGACCTACACACTGCTTGTCAAGCCATGCTGTGGTAGGTGTCCCACATATAAAGCAGAGGAAGATGGGCACGGATGTTAGCTCAGGGCCAGTCTTCCTGAGGAAAAAAGAGGAGGATGGTGGCAGATGTTAGCTCAAGGCTAATCTTCCTCAACAAAAAAAGAAAAGAAAAAATAAAAATAAAGTATTTGTAATAGCAACCACAATCACATGTGACAGTGGTTACTGTCTTGAGATTTCCTGCTTCACTCTCCTGTTGAATATTTTTTTTATTTCTTTCTTTTTTCCCTTTTTAAAAAAATAAATTGTAAGTCAGAAACACATCCTCTCTGTTCCACTCTGGTGAACATGCATCTCCCTGGAGACTCAAGAGCACAATGTGGGCGTGTGTTTCATATTGTATAATTAAACATTATTGGGCAATTATAGCTGCCCCTTCCTGTTAACTTTTAAAACAAACGTAACCCATTTTTCTCCTTAGGAACTTTTAAAAATTGTTTTTAAAATTTTCTTTGTGTATAACAAAGGTATACTCTAAATGTTAATACTGAGTTTTAAATTAAACAATGGAAAATATTTAGAAGTACAAGCACACACATTTGGATAAAAAAATTGTCAGCATATCTTGATATAAAGTCATCTGGAAAGAAAAATCTAATGGAATAGTCTGCCTTCTTTGATTTAAGTTGATTTTTAGACTTTTGTTAACTCTCTGTGAGAATGTTTATTTCTGACTTTGGAATGGATTATTTTCCAAAATTTTGAGTGTAGAACCTAACAGGTGTTTTACCATAGGTTTTTAGGTCACCCTGTAAAAGACCCTTAAAATTATGATGTATCTGAAATGTAGTGATAAGTAAACCACTATGTAATAGGGGTGTTTAAGTTTCAAATTGGGGTATTCCTATAGTAAAATTGAAGGTTGCTACTCCTACCTTTTCCTGGATGCTCCCCTTAGGAATAAAAATGTATCAGGAACTGAATTTGGCTGTACCAGAAAACCTAAATAACAGTGGTTTAAACAAAATAGGGTTAATTTCTTTTCTCGTTTAACTAGAAATCCAGAAGAAGAGTGTCCTGCATTGGTAGAGTGATTTCACGATGTCATTAAAGATGCTTTCTGTGACACTATCTTTGGGTTGTTACTCTCGTCCTCCCACTTGTAGAATAACTGCTAGATCTCTAGCCATCAAGTTTGCATTCCAGGCAGGAGAAGAGAGCAAGAAGAAACAGAGGGGTGCACCTCTATCAAGAAAATAGAGCTTTCCTAGGAATCGTCATCTTACATGTCACTGGCCAGAATTGTGTTACATGCCCACTCCTCCCCACAGGAGAGACACCTTGTCACCTTGAGGGGAAGGGAAGCCCTAGAGAATTTGGTAGGCAGTTTTGAGTTTGAGCCTAGTTTGAGCCACTGGGACACTAGCAGTGGCTCATAGGACTTGGGATAGAAGCTCCTGATTAGGACAGGAGCAGCTCAGGACTGTTGGGGATGGAAGGATAGATTCCTAGAATGAAGCTTCTCAGTAATTATCTTTTTTTCTTAAGTCAGCCCCAGAGATTGGTCTACCTCTTCCGTTTCTATTGCCATTACTTGCTTCTGATTGGACATTTATTTCTTTGACTCCTTCCAGAAAAGAATACTGTCTGTTTTTTCAGCCTTTTCCTTACTCTATCTCTAAAGGAAGTGCCTGCCCAGCCCATCTTACTTTTTGTTGTGAATGTTTTCATAAAAGATTAAAGTTTTCCCCACTTTATTCTCTGTAGTGGAAAAGCAACTTTTGAGATTTTATTTTCCTCCTTCTCCTTTCCTGTATACGTTGCTGCTCTTAAAATGTAGGCCCTATTAGAGTAGCTGCTCTAAAAGTGTTAGTTTCCAGTGTGAAAAGATCAGTCTTCCATTTACTCAGATACCAAGGTCTGAATTAGGAGTCACTGGTATATCAAAAGACCACTGACTGCTTCATTACAGCACCAGGGTATTCCTAAGGATTCTGGGATGAAGAGTTCCATACCTCCTAGGGGAGAAAACTGTAACTAGCATCTCTGCAGTGAAGCCAGTGCTGATCAGCGGGAAAGGTGATAAAAGCAGTGTGGGCTGGGCCTGGCCTGGGGAGCAGAGGAGTAAGGCTGGGGGCAGGGCAGTGGTCAGGGAGTGCTGTTTTCTTCAGTGGATTAGTAGTGCCATAATATGTCTTTGTTTTGTTTTTTACCAAGGCACCTACCTATACTAAATTTACTTTTTAAAGAATTCTATCTAGAAATTTGCTTCAATGAAACATTTTCTATACATTTGTCAAATGCAGTCGGTAATGGTGATCTTCATGGTTTCTTGCTTTCCCAGGAGTTATTTCCCAAGAAAACCATTTTTACTCTCCTCTCTGATTCCGATTTTACTATATAAGCATTTTACTATATAAGCTTGTTGTACCAAATGTTAAAGTTCTCAGATATCTTTCATGCATGTGACCCATCTTAAGACTGCCTGATTAAAATGAGAGCTTACAACACAAATAAATATGTAATTCTATTATAAAAGTGCTCTTCTCTTAAAAAAAAAAGTAAAGAATATTAAGCAAAGGTTTCTTTAAGGGATTTTCTCCCCCCCAACCCATGATTTTATTTACTCAATTATTTTATAGAAAATGTGTTGAGCTACACTTGTAATATTTTATTATTTATTTTATAAAAAGAGCAGAGGTGGAGAATAATTGAGATTAAATTCCTGGACTTTATTTTGGAATAAAAGGTTGCCCTAGGAACCAAATTTCAATTCTGATGATAGAGAAAGATGTCTTGTAATGATGAGGCCCAGAGACAAATCAAGGGTTCTTAAAATCTGTTGAAAATGTTAATGGAATGTATGTGTCCTGTCCAAATGTCAGTAATGTAAGCTTGCCAAATTAACCAGTTTCTTCTTTTAACAGTAGGAGATTTTAGTGAAAAAAGTTGAAGATAAAATACCATAAACACAATGTCTTTATATAGCATGTATTATCATTAAAATATTATACTTTCTCTCCTATATATTTTGCTCATTTTTTATCATACCGATAAAGACTGTTCTTTTAGGGAATCTAAAGGTGGCTTTGGCTGTTATCTTCATAAACTGCCCCTAAGGAATTCCTTCTTCATGGGCTTTGTATGTTGGATATGAGAATGTTTGAAGTTCTGAAGGTTTACTACAAATATTGATGTTTTATACTATCCTAATTTTGATGGATGTCTCAGCATCTTTTCACTGGGTACCATTTTGGTCCCAGATGTCTTTCACACTTATTTTCAAGCTTTCTAAAGCCTGAGCAGCTCTAATTGGAGGATGAGTTTTAGATAAACAGTTGTATTTTTTTCCATTTTTCCACTAATACATGAATATTCTGAATCTCAGATTCCTTCTGACTCTACTGGGATAGATCATTCTAAAAATTGTAGTAATCACAATAATTTCTCAAATTTATTATTGCCAATACATAGTTGCTAGTAATGAAATACCAGTAGCCTCTACTAATTCAAAAGTAATGATGTTGAAAAACCACATACAATGTCATTAGCTTCACCTCATGGCCATTGGTGTTGAACACCTGAGTAGATAGACAAAAACACTCGTTGATGGGCATAATTATCTTATTTGTGAAATTATTTGGGTGCAGGATTTGGGTTCCTGCATTAGGGAACTTACAGTTTAAAGATAGAAAAGATAAAGACAGAAACACATTTAAAAGACATAATTCATAGGCTGAAAATAAAAAAAAAACATTTTTTTGCTAATAATTATATTACTCATGTTTATTTACATTGTATCATAATGATTCACTTGATCAGAGATGAGGCTCAACCATCAAAATACCCACAAGGAAATGAAAAAGGCCTCTGTGTAGGTATTAAGAAATAAGATCGCTTGCAAATAAAGGTCTGCATACATATAGAGAAAAATTTGGTTAACTTAGAATAGTTAACCTAAAAATATATAATCATTCTAGCCACAGCAATCAGGTAAGAAAAAGAAATAGAAGGGATCCACATGAGAAAAGAAGTAGTGAAACTGTCACTCTTTGCAGACGACATGATTTTATATCTAGAAAACCCTAAAGAATCTACTAAAAAACTTTTAGAAACAATAAAGGAACACAGTCAAGTCATGGGATACAAAATTAATGTAAAAAAATCAGTTGCATTTCTCTACACTAATAACGAAGTAGCAGAAAGAGAAATTAAGAATACAATCCCATTTACAATTGCAACAAAAAGAATAAAATACCTAGGAATAAACTTAATCAAAGAGGTGAAAGATCTGCACGGCGAAAACTGTAAAACGTTGAAAGACATTGAAGATGACACAAAGAAATGGAAAGATATTCCATGTTTTTGGATTGGAAGAATTAACAGAGTTAAAATGTTCATACTTCCTAAAGCAATCTATAGATTCAATGCAATCCCTATCAAAGTTCCAACAACATTTTTCACAGAAATAGAACAAAGAATCCTAAAATTTATATGGAACAACAAAAGACCGCGAATAGCCAAAGGACTTCTGAGAAAAACGAACAAAGCTGGAGGTCTCATACTCCCTGATTTCAAAATATGCTACAAAGCTATAGTAATCAAAACAGCATAGTACTGGCACAAAAACAGACACATAGATCAGTGGAACAGAATGGAGAGCCCAGAAATAAACCCACACATTTATGGACAGCTAATATTTGACAAGGGAGCCAAGGGCATACGGTGGAGAAAAATAGTCTCTTCAATAAATGGTGTTGGGAAAACTGGACAGCCACATGCAAAAGAATGAAAGTAGACCATTCCCTTATACCATGCACAAAAATCAACTCAAAATGGATTAAAGACTTGAATGTAAGACCCGAAACCATCAACTTCTAGAAGAAAACATAGGCAGTGCGCTCTTTCACATTGGTCTTAGCAGCATATTTTCAAGTCCCATGTCTGACTGGGCAAGGGAAACAAAAGAAAAAATAAACAAATGGGACTACATCAAACTAAAAAGCTTCTGCACAGCAAAGGAAACCATCAACAAAACGAAAAGACAACCTAACAATTGGGAGAAGATATTTGCAAACCATATATCAGATAAGGCGTTAATATCCAAAATATACAAAGAACTCATACAGCTCAACAACAGTAAAACCAACAATCCAATTAGAAAATGGGCAAAAGATCTGAACAGACATTTCTCCAAAGAAGATATACGGATGGCCAACAGGCATATGAAAAGATGATCAACATCATTAGCTATCAGAGAAATGCAAATCAAAACTACAATGAGGTATCACCTCACTCTGGTCAGAATGGCTATAATTAAGAAGACAGGAAACAAATATTGGAGAGGATGTGGAGAGAAGGGAACTCTTGTACACTGCTGGTGGGAGTGCAAACTGGTACAGCCACTATGGAAAACAGTTTGGAGTATCCTCAGAAAATTAAGAATAGATCTACCATATGATCCAGCTATTCCACTGCTGGGTATTTATCCGAAGAACTTGAAAATGCAAAGGCATACAGATACATGCACCCCTGTGTTCATTGCAGCATTATACACAATGGCCAAGACTTGGAAGCAACCTAGGTGCCTATAAAGGGACAAATGGATAAAGAAGATGTGGTATATATACACAATGGAATACTCTCAGCCATAAGAAATGATGAAATCTGGCCATTTGTGACAACATGGATGGTCCTTGAGGGTATTATGCTGAATGAAATTAGTCAGAGGGAGAAAGTCAAATACCGTATGATCTCACTTATAAGTAGAATATAAAAACAACGACAAACAAACATATAGCATTGGAGATTGGATTGGTGGTTACCACAGGGGAAGTGGGGGAGGGCAAAAGGGGTGATTAGGTTCACATGTGAGGGGATGAACTATAATGAGTTTTTGGGTGGTGAACATGATGTAATCTACACAGAATTCGAAATATATTACAGTGTACACCCAAAAGCTATATAGTGTTATAATCCAATGTTATTGCAATTAAAAAAATAAAAAAGATTTTAAAGGAATAATTTCAAATACTAAGCATTATTGAAGTCTGATCTGAGATTGTTTGGTTGACAATCTAACAATACAGTAAAAATTAAAAATATATTTTATTTGAAAAAATATATATATAATCAGCAGGGTCTCGAAGAGATATTGTACACCCATGTTCATAGCAGCATTATTCACAATAACCAAAAGATGGAAGCAGCCCAGGTGTCTGTTGACAGATGAATGGATAAACAAAATGTGATATATACATACAATGGAGTAGTATTTAGCTTAAAAAGGAAAGGAATTCTGATGCATGCTACAACATTGACGAACCTTCAGGACATTAAGCTAAGTGAAACAAGGCAATCATAAGAAGACAAATACTATAATGATTCCACTTACGTGAGATATTTAGAGTAGTCTAATTCATAGAGACAGAAAGTAGAATGGGAGTTGCTGGGACTGGTGGGGAGGGGAGAATGGGGAGTTGTAATTTAATGGATATAGAGTCTCGATTTTGCAAGATGAAAAGAGTTGAGATTAATTGCACAACAATGTGAATATACTTAACACTACTAAACTGTAAATTTAAAAATGGTTAAGATGGTAAATTTTATGTTATGTGTATTTTATCACATTTAAAAAAAAAAACTGTGAAGTCAATAAAAACTTTGTTTTAATAGGGAAAGGCATGTCATTTTAAGGCAATGAAAGGAAATTTTTTTTAATGAGTAAATACTGCCATTACCAGCCTCTCTTATATCCTTACCTAAGCAGCCTTACCTGAACTTCACATCCACCAATAATGCGCAGTTCTAAAAGCTAGGGAAAGGAAAGGGGAAATAGGATGCTTACCTGACAGCTACACCTCCCTCACCCCACCCTTGTAGTTTAATTTAAAGAATTCCAGACTTGCTGATTCACCACTTGGCGTAGGTATCAATTCAGTTTCATCTCATATTCCTAAAGAGTAAAAATAAAGGTTTTAGGGGGCCAGCCCAGTGGTGCAGCTTTAAGTTGACGCGTTCTGCCTCACTGGCCCGGGGTTCACTGGTTGGGATCCTAGGTGCGGACCTACGCACCACTTGTCAAGCCATGCTGTGGCAGGCGTCCCACATATAAGGTAGAGGAAGATGGGCGCGCATGTTAGCTCAGGGCCAGTCTTCCTCAGCAAAAAGGAGGATTGGCGGCGGATGTTAGCTCAGGGCTAATCTTCCTCAAGAAAAGTAAATAAAGGTTTTAGTATGGTATTCTTTTGACCAAAATTACCTTATAGCTCATCCTGAGCCAACAACGTTACTTAGTTGTCATTAATAGTAACTATAGTTTTAAGCTGCATTGGTACTATTACAAATGTATCCTAGACTGGCCAAATCACTATTAGTAATATTACCTCTGACTGGAATGTCTCCATAGACAAGTAAACAAGATGATGTTGAGTTTGAAAAATGGCATATGAAAGGAACTGGGCACATTTCACCTGAAAAACAATTGAGACAGGAGCCATTATCACTGTCTTCAGATATTTGAAGACTGGTATATGAAACAGGAATTTACTTGGAACATGAGTGTAAATTATAGAAGCACAGATTTTAAGTTTGCATTAAAAAAATACTTTTTGTAACTTAGAGTTACCCAGCAGGCTTCCTTGTGGGGAGGTATACTCCCCATCATAGAAGTTTTTAAGAGGGTAGGTAACTTACCATATGGAGAGCTATATAGGAAATGTCTTTGTGGTAGTCACTGGGACCTTTTTTTTTTTTTACTCTAGCGCTTTAAGGAAACCAGTTTGAAAACCACTGGTCAAGACCATACCAGCCAGATTTAAAAATCTAGTTATTTCAAATGTTTCTTTTCCACGTTAATCATTCAGTATAGAAAATGAGGAGCCACTGAACGATTCTCAGCAGAACGACATGATTTGCTTTGCATTTAGAAAGATTGCTATGTTGTCACTATGAAGCAAAAGTCAACACTGGGATGAAGCAGGGAGACCAGTTTGGAGGGTGCTACAGTGGCCTAGGCAAGAAATGGTTAGAAGCTAAGCTAAGATAGTAGCTGGATAAAGGAAAAGGGTTAGATTTAAAGAGCTCTATGGAGAAGTAGAATTAAGAAGACCTAACCATCAGTTTGATATGATGAGAAGATAGGAGTCTGGGTTAATTCTCAACTTTACTGCTTTGGGGGGTGAGTAAATAATGCTGACTTTAGCATGTGGAGGAGCCCCAGGTTTGAAGGGAAAAATCTTGAGTTTAGCTTTAGAACTGGTAAGTTTGAGGTAACTCTAACTTAGATCAAGTAGTCCAATAGTAAGCAGTGGGCAAGTCAGATACAGAACTTAGAAGCAAGGTCTGGGCTGGAGAAATAGAGTTTGGAGTCATGGATATAAATATGACAGGCAAAATCATAGGAGTCCAGGAGGAGGTGGAATCAGCTAGAAAGGACTATGAGGAAGCAAAGAGATAGAAGAGGAACCTGGATGAGTCCTTGTGATTCCTTACAGCTGATAGTGGTACACAATGACAATAACAGTGCAGGCTTAAATGTTTAAAAAAAAAACACTTAGGTTTAAAAATTTATTTGGCAAATTTCAAATACGTCTGAAATGATTTTTAATAAAATTATGGTAAAGATGCTGCCAAAATTCTGAAACGTTTCTACAGTCTAAGGATATTGTAGATCTCTGCCTGATCATTAGTTGACTTTTTTATTTGGCATAGATATTTTTGTTTTTTCATTCTTATTTTATTTTATTTTACTTTGTTCTTCATTAAGTTGACAGTGTTAGCCTTGAATTTGACCAGTGCAAATATATTACTCAATAAAAAATCATACTTCAATAAAAATCATACTTCTTCTTAGATATAAGAACTTATACCCTTCCCGTGTTCTTTGTTTACCTAAGGAAATGCGACTTCACCACAAGTGCAAAGACCATCTTTCATGGACTACTTTGATAAACAGGACTTCAAGAATAAGAGTCATGAAAACTGTAATCAGAACATGCATGAACCCTTCCCTATGTCCAAAAATGTTTTTCCTGATAACTGGAAAGTTCCTCAAGATGGAGACTTTGACTTTGTAAGTACATTTTAATTCTCCCATTTATGTTTTATCTTTCTTTGTTTTATTGTCACATTGAGAAGCATAGTTCATGTGTGTGTATGAAATTATAGACTGTATATTAATATTCAATACATAGCTGTATATGTGGGTAGAGGAATGGTAAAATTTTTATAGTTTGCTTGTAGAAGTGTACTTGCAGAGAAATGTAAATAATTGCTTATAGTTAAGTAAATCATTGTCCAAATTTAGAGAAATATTTAAGACTCTTTAAAACAAAATGACAGCTATTTCAAAAGATGTTTTTAACAATGCAAATATGAGATACTTCTGACAGTCAGTCACTTCAGTTTCCAAAACAAATGATGCAAAGGTATTTATGACATAGACTTTGAGAAATTTGCCTCAACTTTGAAAGTTAACTTAATTAGTTTCTACTTTAGTAAGTGTTAATTCCACTTGGTTTGTCAGAAATAATAGTCCTCTTCTATATCTAGTTAGCATATAAACTTCAATATAAAACTGTGCCTTATTGCTTCTTTTGTTACATTTTCTCTTTATTTCTTCTGTCCAGCTCCTTATTATTTATTTCTTTTAAAGAATGCATATAATACGGATAAACAATTCTAAAGCAACTTTCTACATACTGAGAGAGGAAATTCTCAAATGATTTCTTTAATGGAGTAGAAATTTTTATAGAGTAAGTTTTTACCTTAGTATGTTTTAAATAGTATGTTACTTTTGTGTATTGCTCTAAGATTTTTTCCACATAAAATAACTACAATCCTTTATAGCTATATTTCTTAATAAATACACTTATTTATGAGTAAATAAAATTTTAAATGTATTTATATCTTTAAAATTTGTAAGTAATATTAAGCCATTTTGTTTAGTTAACATTCTTCTGAATGCTTTGAGATTATAAATATTTTGACTAAGTACTTTTCTCCTAAATATTGTGATTATTTGAAGTTTTTAATAATCAGATAATAAAGTTGCAAAATCTGTCCTCAATATATTTAATGCTAATTGCTAGCAAATATTAGCAATGGCACAGGGTAGCCTGAAAATATTAATTATAATATCTACTTGTTATTTTTTTCAATTTTGAAGTTATAAATTAGAAAAATAAAATCTGTATTTCTATAGTTCTAGTAAGATTTCATTTTAAAGCATCTACTTTTTAAAAAATTATAAATTATTTAGAATGCTGACATTCAAACTTTGAATCATTCATGATCATGATGAATAATGTAGAGTATTTAACATCAAAGAACTCTGTCTTGTCTCAGTTGGAGTAAATCTTAATAGCCTCTGGGAAATAGTTTTAAATGAGCTACAAAGTAATGAGTAAATTTCATAGTTAAGAAATAGCCAATAAAATGATTTAATTCTGTTTCACTTAGCCTTTGCTACCATCCCCAAAACTTAATGGCTTAAAATAATGATTTTATTTGCTCATAATTTTGTGGGTAAGCAGTTTGACTAGGTTCAGCTGAGTGGTTCTTTCTCTGGTCTCACCTGGGTCTCTCAAGTGTCTGTAATCATCGGGCAGCTTGACTGGACCTGAATGATCTCTTTAATTGCCTCACTCGTGTGTCTGGCAGTTGTGCCGACAGTTGGCTAGGCCGTATGACCCTATCAGGCAAGACTGGGGTTTTTATGTGGCAGTAGTAGCCTTCCAAGAGGGTGATAGCAGAAGTTGCAAGGCTTCTTAAGACCTATACTTAGAATCTGCAGTGTCCATTTGCAATGGCATTAAAAATAATGAATACTTAGGAATAATCTTAACCAAGGAAGTGAAAGACTTGTACACTGAAAATTATGAAACGTTGCTGAAGACCTTAAAGAAGATACCTCATGTTCGTGGATCAGGAAACTTAACATTGTTAAGTATTGTCCAAAGCAATCTGTAGATTCAATGCAATCTTTATCAAAATCCCAGTGACATTTTTTTTTCAGAAATAGAAGAATACATCCTAAAATTAATGTGGAATTTCAAGAGACTCGAATAGCCAAAACTATCTTGAACAAGAGAGACAAAGTTGGAAGTCTCATACTTCCTGATTTCAAAACTTACTACACAGCTACAGTAATCAAAACAAAGCTATAGTAATCAAGACAGGCAGACGTATAGACCAGTGGAGTAGAATAGAGAACCCAGAAATAACCCATCACATGTATAGTCAAATAATTTTCAACAAGGGAACCAAGACCATTCAACGGGGAAAGGACAGTCTTGTCAGCAAAGGATGCTGGGAAAACTGGATGTCCACTTGCAAAAGAATGAAGTTGGGCCCTTACGTTACACCATATACAAAAATTGACTCAAGGGGCCAGCCCCATGGCCGAGTGGTTAAGTTCCTCACACTCCGCTTCAGAGGCCTAGATTCATGGGTTCAAATCCTGGGTGTGGACCTACTCTACTTATCAGCCATGCTGTGGAGGCATCCCACATACAGAAAATAGAGGAATATTAGCACAGATGTTAGCTCAGGGCTAGTCTTCCTCAAGCTAAAAAAGAAGATTGGCAGTGGATGTTAGCTCAGGGCAAATCTTCCTCACCAAAAAAAAAAACCTCAAAATGAATCAAAGATCTGAATGTAAGAACTAAAACTATAAAATTTCTAGAAAAAACATAGGAGAAAAGCTTCATGATGTTGGATTTGGCAGTGATTTCTGTTTTTTTTTTCTTCTTTTTTGAGAAAGATGAGCCCTGAGCTAACTACTGCCAATCCTCCTCTTTTTGCTGAGGAAGACTGGTGCTGAGCTGACATCCATGCCCATCTTCCTTTACTGGTTTTATACGTGGGATGCCTACCACAGCATGGCTTTTGCCAAGTGGTGCCGTATCCGCACCCGGGATCTGAACCGTTGAACCCTGGGCCGCCGAGAAGTGGAATGTGCGAACTTAACTGCTGCGCCACCGGGCCGGCCCCAACATGATTTCTTGAAAATGACACCAAAAGTACAGGCAACAAAAGAAAAAGTAGATGAATTGGACTTCATCAAAATTAACACTTTTGTGCATCAAAGGGCATCAAAAGAGTGAAAAGGCAATCCACGGAATAGGAGAAAACATTTGCAGATCACATATCTTATAAGGGGTTAACATCTAGGATGTAATAAAGAAATCCTACAACTCAACAACAAAACACCAAACAACCCAATTAAAAAATGAACAAAGGGGGGCTGGCCCCGTGGCCGAGTGGTTAAGTTCGCGCGCTCCGCTGCAGGCGGCCCAGTGTTTCGTCAGTTCGAATCCTGGACGCGGACATGGCACTGCTCATCCGACCACGCTGAGGCAGCGTCCCACATGCCACAACTAGAAGAACCCACAACGAAGAATACACAACTATGTACCGGGGGGCTTTGGGGAGAAAAAGGAAAAAATAAAATCTTTAAAAAAAAAAAATGAACAAAGGACTTAAATAGATATTTCTCCAAAGAAGATATACGAATGGCGAATAATCAAATGAGAAGATGCTCACTATTATCAATCATTAGAGAAATGTAAATCAGAACCCCAATGAGATACCATTTCACACTCGTTAAGATGGCTTTTATATAAACAGAGAAAGAGAGAGAGGGGGAGGAAGGGAAGAAAGGAAGGAGTAACAAGTGTTGGAGAGGATATGGAGAAATTGGAACCCTTCCTTCACTGTAGGTGGGAATGTCAAATGGTGCAGCTGCTGTGGAAAGCAGTGTGGCATTCCTCAAAAATATTAAACATAGAATTACCATGTGATCGAACAATTCCTCTTATGGGTATGTACCCAAAAGAAGTGAAAGCAGGAACTCGAACAGATAATTTGTACTTCCATGTTCATAGCAACATTATTCACAATAGTCAAAAGGTGGAAGCAACCCAAGTGTCCATAGATGGATGAATAAACAAAGTGTGATATATGCATACCATGTGATATTATTCAGCCTAAAAAGGGAAGGAAATTCTGACACATGCCATGACATGGATGAACATTGAAGACATTATGCTAAGTGCAATAGCCAGCCACAAAGGGACACTGTATTATTCCACTTACATGAGATACCTGGAATAGTCAAATTCATAGAGACAGAAAGTAGTTGTTGCCAGGGGCGGGTGGGGAGGAGAAATAGGGAGTTATTGTTTAATGGGCACAGAGTTTCAGTTTTGCAAGATGAAAAAAGTTCTGGGGTGGATGGTGGTGATAGTTGCACAACAATACAAATGTATCTAATGCCACTGAATTGTACGCTTAAAATGGTTAAAATAGTGAATTTTAAATTATGTATATTTTGCAACAGTACAGAATTAATAAGAGGGGGAAACAAAAAGAATTCAAATAGTGCCACTTGTACTGTGTTCTGTTAGTCAAAATATGTCATGAGGCCAGTCCAGATTCAAGGGATATGAAAATAGATTTCACCTCATGATGGGAAGAACAGCAAATTCACATTGCAGAGGGCCCTGTGGAATGAAAGGAATTGTTGCAATCGTCTTTGCAAGTAATCTGCTAGAACTTATTATAATTAAAATTTAACGGAAATTAGAATATTAAATTTAGGAAATTGGAGGTCATTAGTGATTTTGATAAGGGCCATTTCAGTACCCTGCCTTTTAAATTTTCACACACACACAACTTTTGACATGCAGCCTTCCACTGTCATTTTAGGTTTATTCTAGTTTTGTAAATCAGAGCATTGAATTTTCCAGTGGCCAGCTCCTGTAAGTAAACTTTTGGTAATATTTTCATGTTACTCATCATAGATTTGGGAGTCCTTCTATCTGGAAATTCCAAATTTTGTTAGAAAACATTAAACTAACTTAACAAATGTCCTGCTTTGGATTCTGCTAGGCTTATGGGTAAAAAAACTTAGTTTATTAGATTTAGAAGATATAAATTAATTGTTAAGTTGTGATCCGGAGCAATAATTCAGATGTCTTGTGGTTCTGCGTAAGAGAGGGACTCAGTAAAGGCTGTAGTAGTTTATGAAATTATATTGTGATGGGGGAAGGAATCCGTCTAAGCATTGAAAGATGGACAGCAGAAAGAGGGAAGGTGGGCACTACAAAGAATGATGCATATAATGAAAAACTTAGAGGTAGGAAACCACAGGTGTCTTGGGTGACAATGAAGTAGAGACCTTCAAGTTCATTTGGAATAATGAGGGAAAAAATGGAAAGTTAGATCCAGGACAGATGGTGGAAGCTTTGGATGCAAGGTTGCAAAGTGTTAATTTTTATTTCATAGACAGTAGAAGGCAACTGAATGTTCTTAAGTTGGAGAATGACATGATGAAAAGTGTTTTAAGACTATTAATCTTAATGGCAGCATGCAGGATTGATTGATAGCAAAAGACCAGAGGTAGGGCCAATCAGTTATATGAAACAGGCTTGAAATAGTAGTAAAATGGAAAAGAAAAGAAACAAACAACAAAAACAGGGTAGATGTAGAAGACATAGTAAACGGTTAATCAGCAGAAATAGCCTATTTACTAGATTAAAGAGTACTATTTTGGTTAAGGTGAGGAACTAAGGAAAAGAAAGTGAAAGAGTAAAAAGAAGGGAAAATGTCCTCACAGTAGGAACGAGGCTTCAAGAGATCATACGACTGGATCCAATTTTCGCAGAATTACTTCTTTTCTGACTTATACAAGGCATGTAGCCTTAAAAGAGGAGTGGGGAGGGACAGAGTGACGAAAGCATTTCCTCCTTCCCCAACGTTTACTGCACCTGTCAACTGGAATTGCTCAGCCCTCTGAAGCTTTGAAGAAAGTGGAAAAGGTTTGTAATCGCTACTGAGAGGAGTGTAGATGGGAGTAAATGAGAGATGAGAAAAGGAAGGATTGTCAGGAGATGAATAAAGTGTAAAGTAGTATAGTATAAAGATGGCATAAATTGTATTTGGTGTAAGAGTAGTAGTGAGTGTGGTAAAAGACAAAGAAAAGTGTATAAGAGGGGCTAAAAGAGAGTAGGAAAAGAGGAAGCATGGCTGGGGCCAAGTGTAAAGCGTTTGATGGAATACTTTGCTTACAAAATAAGGAAATGGACTAGAAGCAAAGACAGATTTCCACTTAGGACACCAGCCGGTAATGATAAGAGAAATCTAGTCTTATTTTTTCCATCATACATTAGATATAGGATGTTTAAAAATGTGACTCATCAAAGTATAAAGTGTGCCAAGGTTTGTGTGTTTATCTTCTCTCTTTATGGTGTATCTCAAGGCTACCTTCTAAAAGAGAACTGGATTTTATGTGATTCCTATGTCTGTTAAATAGAACTTGCTTAAAACAACCCTAAGTTGTTTTGACTGCATTTCCAGGACTTGGAAGGCCTGTCCTTCTGCCTTGAGGAAAATAGGTTTCAAGAAAGAAAAATGAAAGAGAACACTTAATTGTCTTTTGTAGAATTCAGAGCAGATACCTAAAAGACAGAACTTATTCAGAGAGGCACCTGCTAGACAGATGTGCAGAACAGGAAGCATTCTTTATCCTAAAGCCTGTATGCAGCACAATTTGTGTGTTTTCTTTTAGCTTTTGTCTTGGATTTTCTGTGAACTGTTGTTTTGTGTTATGTTCCTGCATGTAACGAGATGACGCGAGAATTAATTTATGATGTCACTAATTTAGGGGTAGTATAAAGATAGCATAAAATACATTAGGGCTAATTGAACCAATTATTTTAACTCTACCGAAAACACTGCGTTTGGGGTGTGCCTATGAAGATTTCTCAAACAAATGTAAAAGGCAAATCTGTTTATTATAGCACTAGTCTAATATTTTCGTTCTTGTTAGAATTATTTCCAAACAGCCTTAGCATCCAGATTGTTTAGTGTTAAATAGAGAGCGTGTAGATCATGTTTTGCAGAAATTACAGTATCATACTTAAATAGATATATTTTGAGTAACGTAAAGATTTTGGAATAAGAACAAAAACTTTAAAAGCCATCTGTTAACCCACTATATTGGTTCCAAATTTTTAAAAAAGGAAGAAATTGGTTTGACAATAATTGCTGGAATAAGAGGAATTAGATAAATCAACCATTTTTTTGTCTTTGACTCAAACTGAATTATAAGTTAACATTTCTTGGTTACTATGATTCTTAAATATTTATTCAATATGTCTTGTTCTTTTGAGCTAAGAGGCACAAGAATCCTCCAGGACAGTACTAGAAAGTCTCAATAATTGTGGAAAAGGGAAAATAAAGTCCTCTCTACCAGTCTACTCGATTAGCAAGTCAGTGTGGTTATGGGGAAAACAACAACAAAACAACCCTCAACTGCTGCAAAATGCAGAAAGTAGTAAACCCAGGGAAAGTACCAACCCTGCTGCTAGGCCCACCATAGCATTTTAGGAGTCATCACTAGTTCTGGAGAAACGTTTCTTTCTCAGCATCTTTTCACGCTCCTGGAGCAGCCAGCAGTTACGGAGGGTAATGAAGCGGAGACAGTGGAGTACAGGAGCCCGCAAAAACACTTGGGGCATTGCCAACCCTTTGGAAAGCCCTCAGCAACACAGGTGTAGAAAGCCTGAGGTAAAAACTTAAGCCAGCAGCATCTACCATTTTTTACAAGTACAGCAGTATGCTGTCATCCACTTTATCTACTTAAATACACATAATGTTTTTGCTTTTTAGAGAGATGTTGGCTTAAAGTTTCCCTTGTGGTATACTCCTTAGTCAGAGAACTTCTTGTTCTCTTCATTCCCTACTTGTGTGGACTGAGGAGACCACTTCAGTTGAGTGAAGTATTTAAGCATATTGTCATCGATTAGCTTTGCGTTAATTAAATGATGATTGTCAAGTATTTCCAGATGTTTGCAAGAGTATTAAAAAAGTATGAAAAGATAACCGTAGATATTTCTGATTTATTTCTTGCAGCGTAAAGAAGAAATAAATACAGAATCTCAAATGTTTTAGTAGATAGCCCTGGATGAGAGTTTATGTTTACAGGTGCACATGTGGCGTGAACTTGAGTGTATGTGGCACATTGTGCTTTCACTGCTCACTCTCTCCTTGAAGAGCCAACAGGAAATTAAAGTTAATGAGAAGCCTGCTCTTTGAAATACTTGCAAAATTCTTGACTATTTCAGTCCTTTGCCAGCTCACGAAATCTGTGCTGGCAGTCATATCCAACAGATGGTGTGGTGTGTGTGCACTTGTATCATGTGATTGTCTGGGTCCATGCAGAATTTTTATAAGATTTTGGCCATATCTACAGAGGCACTTTAGACAGTCATAACGTTTATTATGAGAGCGGAGTGTCCTTCAAATATAACTGTTTATATACATTTAGGAAAACAATGTTAATAGTTAACTGGGCAACTAAACTGGATTTAAGTGATTCTATAGTAAAGACAACAAAAACTTTAATGTCTCTGAAATGTTACACTGTTTTTTTTCCTCAGTATAATTTAATCCACTTGGCCACCTGAGGTAGAATGAGCATTTTGCTTTTTTATTCCTGAATGTGCTGTTTAAAGCTTCCATAATTTCAGAAAATTTTATTTGGTGGTTGTATCTAGGCAAGGTCTACTGAAACATTAAGCTAATTCTGCTTATTTAGGTAATTAATACCTTAAGTTAAAATTCATTATGTCATCATTTCCTTTACAAATTAAAGTGAATAGGCCTGTACTTATTGGATTAATTAAGATAGAAAGCACAGGTGCAGTATGTGGTTCCTTGTCACCATGTTGGAATTTATTAAGATGTTTAAAGCATATGGCAAAAAGAAAAATGGCTTACCAAAACAGATTTCTAAAAAGCATAAACTTTCTTCACAGTAATTTGTTCTTTTTAAAATGTCATTTATTTAGAAGGTTGTGTTGAAATATTGGCTACTTTACGTTTTAAAACAAAGGTATTGTACTCCACACATATGTTATGGCTAATGTTGCTGTCTGAGGAAGTCATTTGGACTAGGTGGGTTTTCTCTTCATAACCTCATTTTGAATGCTTAGTACAATAAGCAGTGGGGACTGTTGGGATGATTACATCAAAAGAGAGGTTAAGAACCAATAATGGAATTTAGTATCAAAGAGTGGACAATGTAATTTATCACCTTTAAGAATGATGCCCTACAGTCTTTACTTCTTAAATAAATAAACCATTAGATTTCAAATAAGTTGTTAGGATTGATTGAAGTTACTAGTCATGCATGTATCAGGTTGTGTTGATAATAGGAGAGTTATTTTTTGCTTTAACTGTCAGAAATTAAATTTCTTCAAACCTGAGATTATTTTAGTAGTTTCATACTTAATTCAGGTTTTCAGAATATACATAGTAGTTTAGCGTCAGAACCCTTCCCATGACTGACTTCTGTCATGCTTCCTGATGTCTGTCTTGCACAGTTAGAAGTGCATGGTTCTTTTGGGGCCTCTTAGATTTGTTGGCCTGATTAAACTAATACTGACATCTTTCTCTTCTGTCATGTTATTAGGTTGGCAACCTTTTCCCATAGTGCCTCCCATTAAAACAGAAAGCTTTCATTAGGTTGGATTCTTCAGGTTGGAAGACTTTCCCGTAAATAACAGCTTTTTTAAACATCCAAAACCTAGTTGTCTTGATTCAGAACTAAACTAGTTTTGCTTTGTAATTTTGTCCATCAATAGTAGAAACATCTTCCCAGAAATATAGACAGATCATAAAGAGATAAGTGAAAGAGGGTATCAAACTCATGTAGTAGCAGATAAAAGAATTTTGGAAGACAGCTTAATTTCATTGATTTATTTTGAAGATACAGTTTCATGGTTAACAAAGCAACTTTTTTCCTTCATGAATTAAGTAATGGTGCATGTTTAAGTTGATACATGGTATACTGGTGTAGTTAAAACTGTTGTTACTTATTACAGCGTCTTACCAGTGGCTCAGTAATGGTTTAGAGTATCAAGTTGTAATTCCACAGACCTTCAATTTAGTTTTTAACTCTCTATCTTAATATGAGAATGCAAATGAAGCTACATAATAGTTAAGGCTACAAGTACATAAATATATAAAAAACTAATAACCTACCATATTCTTTTTTTTTATTATTAATGTTATGATTGATTACAACCTTGTGAGATTTCAGTTGTACATTATTGTTAGTCATGTTGTGGGTACACCTCTTCCCCCTTTGTGCCCTCCCCCCACCCCCCCTTTTCCCTGGTAACCACTGATCAGATCTCTTTGTCAATATGTTAACTTCCACCTATGAGTGGAGTCATATAGAGTTCATCTTTCTCTGACTGGCTTATTTCGCTTAACATAATACCCTCGAGGTCCATCCACGTTGCTGTGAATGGGCCAATTTTGTCTTTTTTTATGGCTGAGTAGTATTCCATTGTGTATATATACCATATCTTCTTTATCCAATCATCAGTTTCTGGGCATGTAGGTTGGTTCCACGTCTTGGCTATTGTAAATAATGCTGCGATGAACATAGGGGTGCAAGGGACTCTTGGGATTTCTGATTTCAGGTTCTTAGGATAGATACCCAGTAATGGGATGGCTGGGTCATAGGGTATTTCTATTTTTAACTTTTTGAGAAATCTCCATACTGTTTTCCATAGTGGCTGTACCAGTTTGCATTCCCACCAACAGTGTATGAGGGTTCCTTTTTCTCCACAACACCTACCATATTCTTTTACTTAACTAGTCAAATGAAATGAGTAGTCAGTTGTGGATTATCATTGCTAATGAAAGAAAGATCTAAAACAAGAGTCGTTTTAGTGACTATATTCTTTGGTGAAAGGACATTTACTGCTTTTAACTCATTAGAACTTCAATGATGATACAAAAGTCCTGAAATTGCCTTATTTTGATTTTATACATGTAATCATTCTTGCCCTGACAGTGAACATGGAAAGACTTTCCCTTAGCATGTCCCAGTGTTTCTTCTTTCATTTATGATTTATCCAGTGAACATTTTTTTTGTCCTTGCTACATGCCAAGGATATGCACTTGTCATTTAAACAAGTTGCTGTCCTGGAAAAGCCCCTAGACCACTGATGGGGATAGACATATGAACACTTAATTACTTCATGTGTGGATAAATTGATCAGATCCACTGATCTGAAAAATCTGATTGTAGTACAATCAATAGAAGCAAAAATTTTTAAAAAGTGAAAAATGTGAATTTTTTTTTGTAAGGGAGACTTGGCCCTGAGCTAACATCTGTTGCCAGTCTTCCTCTTTTTTGCTTGGGGAAGATTGTTGCTGAGCTAACATCTTTGGCAGTCTTCTTCTATTTTTTTGTATGTGGGACACTGCCACAGTGTTGCTTGATGAACAGTGCATAGGTCTGCTCCTGGGATCTGAACGAGCAAACCCCAGGCCGTCGACGTAGAGCGTGCGAACCTAACCACTACACCACTGGGCCAACCCCCAAAATGTGAAATTTTAATTGAAGTTATTTTGACTGAACAGTAAGTTTGATTGACATTCAGAATTCATACTATCTAAGATTACAGAATTTCTGGTGGTACATAGGACCATGCAATCATGTGGACCAGACTGATAATTTTTCTAGATAATTTACTTAAAGATTTGGTTTTAGGTTTACTTTTAAGGATTTTTAGAAGAGAATTTTAAATAAGATAAAGAAAGGTCTACTTTTACCAGCTTTTTGCTAAGAAATTTTTAGCTTCATGCTAACAAACTATTAAGTGGGTACTGTACACATGTGGCACATATTTATGTATTTATGTAGTTTTGGTTCCTACTATCTAGAATTGTATAATGAGACTTTAAAAACTATACTCATCTTGTAGCTCCAAGGTAATATTTTATAATTTGTTTGTCTGTTTACCCTATAAGAGTTGAGTCTGAAGGTTTAACTGTGAAAATAAACAGAATTCAGGTGAAGGACCTTAGAAAAGTTCAGGCCAAACACCATTGTCTCCATTTATGGGTATTATTCTGAAAGGTAAAAACGAAAAAAAAACCCACATCCATTTGAAAAGTTAAAGGCTCTTTTTAAATGTGATACATACGGGATTTTTTTACTCCCGTTTCTGGTTCATAGCTAAAACATGAGAAATAGTATCACGTATATCAGTTTAGGTGTTGGTAACAATTTAATGTATATTTTCTAAGTTAAATGAACATTTCTCTAAAGTCGCTTTTATTTTGTAATATATGAAAGACCTGTTTTATATCAATACTTAAAGTATCAGATTATAATAGCAGCTTCTAATGACAGGGGAAGTACTTTTAAAATGCTGGAATTTTTCTGTTCAGGTTCTAGGTTCAGATAGATAATATATTTCCAAAGGAAAGTGGATTTTATTTATGTACCCATATGTTTCCCTGAATCATTTTTAGGAAGCTATTATTTAAATTCATGATAAATTCTAAAAAGGAATGTTAACAATATAAGAGAAGGCATTCAAGAAGTATACCAATTCAGACTTTTACTCAATTCCATATTAATGTACTTAACAATATATTTGGCTTCTTATTTTTAGGGTAGCATCAATTAACTTTTCTTTAGGGGGAAATGTTGTAAAATACTTAATCATGACTATGTATTTATTCTCCTTTTGATTTTTAGAATAAAAAGAAATTTCATTTAATTTTTTTGCATCTGTAATAAGTTAAAATAATCACAGGTATTATGTATAGGTATATCACAGATATACAAAATATGTACTAGCTACTTTGTATTTTTAAAATTAAGTATCTTACATTGTTATACTTTAAAATGGGGCTGGCCCAGTGGCGTAGTAGTTAGGTTCGTGCATTCCACTTTGGTGTTCCAGGGTTTGCTGGTTCGGATCCTGGGCACTGACCTACACACCACTTCTCAGGCCATGCTGTGGTGGTGTCCCACATGGAGGAATGGAAGGATTTACAAGTATAATATACAACTATGTACTGGAGCTTTGGGGAGGGAAAAAAGAGGAAGATTGGCAACAGATGTTAGCTCACAGCCAATCTTCCTCACCCTCCCCCCAAAAAAAAGTTGTGAGATAATGTAAATATTAAATTACGATATGCTGCATTTGAAGTGATTCAAACAACACATATGTATAAGCACTTGTCTCTCTAGATTATATTCATTTATTTAACAGGAACTACTTTTTGTTTTAATATTTCCAGAACATGGGAAAATATTAATAAGTTTAGCATTGAGGTTAGAATGTTTCTTAGCATTTTTTGACTTAGTGAGATTACTTGTTTGTGTTTTTTTTGGTCAGGAAGATTGTCCCTGAGCTAACATCTATTGCCAATCTCCCTCTTTTTTGCTTGAGGAAGATTGTTGCTGTGCTTCATCCGTTCCAATCTTCCTTTATTTTGTATGTGGGATGCCACCACAGCATGGCTTGATGAGTGGTGTGTACATCTGTGCCTGGGATTCGAACCCATGAACACTGGGCCAGCTCCAGATTACTTGATTTAAATATAAATTAATATTTAATGTTCTAGTTTTAATTATTTCTTTCTAGAGTAACTACCAACAATTAAATCTCCTTTTTAGTTTTTAATGTTTCATTTATTCAGCAAAAGTATTTTAAGTACCCTCTGTGTGCGCCTTTTCACCTACCTTCTAACTAACTCAGTCAAGGGAACCACTTGCAAAACATTGCTATATTGTGATCTGTTCTTCCCACCTTACTCAGAATAAAGGGCATCCTATTTTATCTGTTATGTAGCTGTTAGACTTTAGGGTCTAACACCCAGTCAAATCAGAGGCTTGCAAAATTGAAGCAAACAGCATTTCCCCCACCCCTAACTACCAGTGACTTTATTAAAGTTAACAAAGAATTAATTACTTGTAAGACGAATTGTAAATTTGATACATTTACCTTCAGTCTCCTCAGTGTTTTCTTGTTTGTTCAAATGTGAATTCTGGCTGTAAAAAAACTGGATTTAAATATTTTATATAGATTATTACTATTTCAAAGGATACTAGTTCATAATATCATTGAGAGCATCTATGAATAAGTCTTATAACTAGTTAAGATTTATTTACAGTTAAAATAAATCCTCTGTTGTTACAGAGGCTAAAAAAAGAAAGAAAGTCTGTGCGTGGGGGTAGGGAACGTGGAGCCATTGGCCTCATAAAAATTTTGTTATTATTTGCAAAAATGATCAAGAAATTGAAAGGAGAATAGCATACGTAGCTGTCTTGTGACATAGACAAAAATAAGACTTGCATATTTGTGGTGTGCCTCTGGATTAGGCATTAAATTGAATTTGTTAAATAATACTTAATAGCGGCATAAGAAAATGCCGTCTAGTGTCCCTAGTAATCCTTTCTTCATTATAGAATGTGTTAGAATGATGAGTATCAAGATCATTCTTTTATTTTGTCAGTTTCTGCTCTGATGATTTTGATATTTGTGTGTATCCTGGACACCAGTACTGACAGGATTAACTTTAAAGCCTAGTGCTTTTCTTTTTTAAACTTTTCTTTTGAGTTTAAGTTACCGTTTAGTAAAATACCTTAGTACTGAACCCTATAAAATTTCAAAATAGAAAACTTGTTTTTATTAAATAAGAAATGATTTTCATAAATGTCAATGAGCAATAGATGTATCGTAAATAAAATCTTAGCTAGTGTTAGAAACATATTAGATTCCTAATTTCCAAATACATTTTTTGTTTTATTTTATTTTATTATTATCTTTTGAGGAAGATTAGCCCTGAGCTAACATCTGCTGCCAATCCTCCTCTTTTTGCTGAGGAGTATTGGCCCTGAGCTCACATCTGTGCCCATCTTCCTCTTCTTAATATGTGGGACGCCTAACAGAGCATGGCTTGCCAAGCCGTGCCATGCCCGAACCGATCCGGACTGACTAACCCCAGGCTGCCGAGGTGGAACGTGCGCACTTAACCTCTGTGCCACCGGGCCGGCCCCCAAAATACATTTTTATTATTGAGTAACATATAAGTAACTTCTATGATTAGAAAAGTAGAATTTTTGATAGAATATGGAATACTGGCTAATTTTAATATGTAGATAAATTATTTAATATTGATAAACTTTATGTTTACTCACAGTCTTGTTAAAAGACGATTTGCTAGTCAGAGTACTTCTCATTCTGTGTTTGTTTTATTCCTCAGTATGTACTCTGATTTATGGCCAATTTAAAGTTTGAAAGTTGTAATCTTTGGTAAACGCTAGTCTTGGGTTTAAGAGATCATTTATCTTATGCCCTTGTTGCTAAAAAACGTTTGATTACTAGATAAGAGCCTTTCAAATCAAAATTTAAAGTTATGTCAAAGTAATCCTTCTTGTTAAAATAATTCCATTAAGATGTTTTCATTAATTTTACCAACCTGTTAATAACCTGCATAATAGTCACCTAAGTGAACACAAGGTAGCTAATATAAAACAGCCTAAGTATTTTAATGCTAAGACTCTAGATTTTTAGAAGAATATACATTTTACATCACACTCACACACTTCTGTTTGAAATTATGAGCATGAATTACATGTGTTATTTTTAAAAGGTTTAAAATAAAATTTATATTGATGTGCCAACCTTTAGAGTGCTTAGGAAAACCTTAGAGAACTGCCTGAAAAATTGCCATTTAATGCTGTCTAAACATATTTCGTCCAAGTGAAGAGAAGGAAAGGTATTTTGTTCCTATAATTATTTTACTTTCTGCAAGTTCCCTTTCATCATATGCTGAATCTCCAGTAGGTTAGATCATTAGACAAACTTCATAGATTAAAAAAATATAAAGTAGATGATTAGGAAAAGACTTGATTGGGCAAATTTGGGATGAGTTTTGGAAAGCTTTGTATTTTTTAGATCAGTTTCCCTGAGCTTTTTTTTTACTCATTTTGTAAGGCATGTAAGAATACGTCATTAGTTTTTAACTTGACCTTTCCTAATTCTTTTGCATCTTAAAAGAGATCAAGACCATATGGTTAAAATATTTATTGGAAAGCTTTTTAGAATATAGGTACCAATAATTTTGCTTACTTTAATTTGTGTCAAATTGTGATGGTAATTCCTAAGAAGTCCTAAATTAAGAACTTTATTTTGAATTTAAATTTTCTCATAATATTTTTTCTTAAATTATGTCTTGTTATAATTAATCTACAACATAATCAGCCAAAACTACTTTTTAAAAATTTTGTAACAACTTTATTGAGATATAATTCACATATCATATAGTTCACTTATTTAAAATGCACAGTTTAGTTGGGTTTTTTTAGTATATACACAGTTCTGCAACTATTACCAAAATAAATTTCAGAATATTTTCATCACCCCCACAAGAAGCCCTGTACCCATTAGCCGTCAATCCTCATTTCCCCCCAACTTCCCCCTCCCCCCAGTCCTAGGCAACCGCTAATCTACTTTCTATCTCTATGGATTTGCCTATCTTGATGTTTTGTATGAATGGAATCACACAATATGAGCCACAACTATTTTTTCCACCTTTCTCCTAGATAGGTGATAGCAGGATGACTAGAATATCTCTTTAACTCAGGAATTTTGCCAACTATAATAAAATAATACAAAGTATTTCTTAAAGCAGCATTGATATAACTTGAAGTCTGAAATAAAATATTTTTAAGTGGACTTTTCAGGACCTTAAATACTAGGATAGTGAAATATATTTTCTGTATATTGGAACTCAGTTGTAATACATATATATTTATGCTTCAAGAGCCTAGTTCATCCTGCATAGGAGTCTCCATTTTTACACTTATTTTTCCTGGATCTGGCTCAGGATGATAACTGCCTTACATAGCCTGTTTTAAACCTACTTTTCAACAGAACCACCCTGATCTCTTTGTAGCCTGTTTACAGTGACCACATAGGTTGGGTTTCCTGGGCAGTTCTAATTTCACATGTCCCATTCCAATGTCAAACCACATGTTGGTTTTTTATTTAAAAAATTTGATAACTGTATATGTTGTTGGGAAATTTGGCTACACCCATCTTGGCCTAGTTAAACTTAATTCGTAGGTAATAAACTCAGTAAGTTTTTTAAGCAAATATTTATTCCCTGAGAATATTCAGTGAATGTGTTATAAGTAACCTTTCAGTTAGGTTTATTATTGTATATGTTTACCAAGCTTTCTGTTCTTCAGAAAATCTAGAGTCCCTGGATATTAGGTGACTTTATAGACTTATCCATTTTTCTTGGGCACAATAGTAGTAAGTGGTAATGTAGGAAAATGTCCTTATTCTCAGAAGATACATGCTAAAGTATTTAGGTGTGAAGTGCCATGATGTCCTGCGTATGCTTTCCAGTGGTTCAAAATAAATGTGTGTGTGTGTGTGTGTGTATAGAAAGCAAGCAAATACAGTAAGATGTTGACAGTTGTTGAACCAAAGCAGGGAGTGTTCATGGGTGTGTTCATTATTGTTGCCTGCAGCAGCAAAGGGCAAGGAATGACAGGTACCGCCAAGGCTACTTGGTTCTTTAAGCAATCAAAGTTTATTGATAGAGGGCAACAGAACAAGGAACAGGGATAAAGGGGAACAATAAATCGCTACTTACAACATCCACCCCACAATCAGCTGGGGAAGTCCCAATGGTTTGTACAGCGGGTGGGAGTTCCGATTGTCCGGGTCTGACGCAAAGCGTCCTTTCCTCAACGAGACTTCCAATTATTCTGTGCCTGTGACTCCCTTTTATCCCAAGGTTTCTTTGGGTTCCGACTCAGGGTTTCAGACATTTGGATATTTTGAGTTATTTCTTCTTGTTCCCACAGATGGGGTGTTTTTATCTTTTTTGTTTGTACGGATGATGTTTCTAAAGTACTGTCAGCTGCCTGTCGGGGTGGCCAGCCCAGACAAGGAACATGACACAGGACATATTTTGTTTGTAGCTTGTGCCTTAGAGTCAAGGCTGAAGTGGCCATCTTTGGCCCTGAGCCCAGACACATTCCTTTGTGTGGGGCCCAGGCCCAGCATCCTTGGAAGGTGGGGGGGGTCAATGAACTCTGTACAATTATACTATTATTTTAACTTTTATATGGATATATCCAATTTTTTTATCATAAAGAGTTAGGGAAAATCTATACACTCCTTTTCTGTAAGTTATGCTCCTTTTGTCAAAGTATGTAGGATTTCAAAATATTCGACCTAAGACAACATACATAAATTGTACTTATATTTTTAAAGTTCCTTTTATTTATATTTGTTTCTGCCTTTACCTTCTATAATTCTTATAGTTGTATTTATTCTTAAATCTTGTGCACCAAACATCATACGTACAAAATTTAAAGAATATTTGTACACATGCCCAGATACCCACTGCCTCAGAAGGCCCCTGTGTATCCCCCCCCCTTAGAGGTATCGACTATCCTTGCTTTTGCAGTAATTATTCCCGTTCTTTTCTTTGTAGTTTTACCAAACAGATGTGTATTCTTAAGGAGTATATTATTTTGTCTTGCTGGTTTTGAACTTTATATAGATGGAATCATATTTTGTGTATTCTTCTTTGTTTTGATTCTTTGCTCTACAGTATATTTTTTGGGATCATCCATATTGATACATGAACCTGTAGTTCATGCATTTTCACTGCTATATGGTATTCCATTAAATGATTATTCTATTTTTTACTATATCCATTCTCTGTTGACTAGTATTGGAATCATTTCTCATTTTTAGCTATTACAAACAATTTTTGCTATGAACAGTTTTGTATGTGTTTCCCAGGGAACAAATACAAGAATTTCTTTAGAGTATCTTCCTAGAAGTATTTAGAAATTGTTGCATGGTAGGATAGTATTCCATTGTATGGCTGCACCACAGGTTGTTTATCCATTCGCCTATTGAGTGATGTCTTGGTTGCTTCCAGTTTTCGGCAATTATGAATAAACCTGTATAAACATTAACATGCACATTTTTGTGTGGACATAAGTTTCAGTCACTTTGGTTTTTGAGTCAGACAGGGGTCCAGTTTCATAACTAGTTTTCCCAGTACCATTTATTGAAATATGCATCCCCCTCCACTTTGTGAAATTCTGTCTCTGTCATAGATCAAATGTCTGTATATGAAAAATTCTGTTTCGAGGCTCTCTCTTCTATTCCCTTAATCTATTTGTTTAAATAAACACTATACTACATTAAATATTAGAGCTTTATTAGAAGTCGTGCTTTCTATCAGGGCAAGTTCCCCCACCTTAATCAGCTCCTTCCAGAGTCCTTGGCTATTCTTGACCCTTTGCACTTCCATGTAAACTTTAGAATCAGTATGTCAAGTTGTGCAAAAAGTCCTGTGAGATTTTGATTGGAATCTATTGAACATTTAGGTCAATTGGTGAGAATTGACATATTTATGAATTTTGAATATTCTACTTCATGCATATGGTATATCACTTCATTTAGTTTTTTTCTTCTTTTTTAAATAAATAATTAAATTCTTTTCCAAACTGTTTTAGTTGGGTGAGTTTTTAAATATTAAATTTTTGTTAAGAAAATACAGAAAAACATAGCAGATGAAAGTGTGACGTTGTGTTCTTTCTGAAAAGAAGAGGAGGAACCAGCAAAAGATACTGAGAAGGAACAAAGAGGCAGGAAGATAACCAGGAGAGTGTGATATCCTGGAAGCCAAGTGAGGAAAGTGTTCTAAAAGGAGAGAGTAAGCAACTGGTTGAGATTCTGCCAAAGTTCTGGATGAGGACTGATAATTTATTATTGGGTAATTAGAAACATGGAGGTCATTGGTGACCTTGATGAGAAGTTAGGTTCATGAACTCTCTAAGTGCAGGAGATCCTCCCTAATGCTCCAGATGATGATAAAGAAAACTTGTTACAGTAATATGAGGTAATGATTTACTTTATGAGCAAAATCTCTTGAAGGACAGGGCCATGTCATGCTTTGTGTAGTACCCACCACAGTGAGAGTTTTCGCCTCTTCTCCTATTTTATCACTTGCAGTGCAGTGAGATACTCGTTACTCCAGAGTTGGAACACAGGAACTAAATTCTGGGATCTCTTCTTCTCATTAGCATCTTACTTAGAGTTCCCCCTCCTTCTCGTGCCCCAGCCACTCCAGAACAACTTGATAACAGGCATTTTCTCTAACTCTGCCTCAGTTGAGATCTTCACATGGGAATTTAAAAAAAAAAAGGTTGGGGAGATAGTTTTTTATATATATAATTTTTAAAATTCCATTCTAAACCTTAATTCTCCCTAACTGCTATGCCTTTCTGAGCCTGAGCTCTAATTACTGCTTCTTCCTATCTTTTGGGTTCTTCTAGGTTTATCCTTTTATGAATTCTCTTTTAGTTCCCCAGCTCTTACTTTATTGGACCTACATCTAGTTTTTCATTTTACTAGGCCAGTACCACCCTTATGACAGTCTTGTGGTCTTCTCTTATTCAACAACTATTTTTCTTGGTGGTTGCTGCTACCATTTTCTTAAGAGCATTTCTAGTATTGTTGTAATTTTTTCCCCTTCTAATTTTACCTAAATGCTTTTTTCAGAAGAATTTACTCTGAAATTGTAACTACTGCTTCCTTATCTAGGTAATTTATTATTACTATATTCACCATACATTATTATCTGAGACAGACAGCATTCAGGTGTCTATGTTGTAAGATAACAAAGTGTAAACAAATTGCTTATATTTCTAGGAGTTTTTCTGTTTGGAATCAGGACAACAATTTAGGTGTGAAGACATTGCTTCAGTCATTTGCAGCTTTGTACTTTCACATCACTGTTTACTACTTTCCAAGAAACATCTTTTGGTCATTTATTATTAATATTCTAAATATTGTGTGTCTGTGAGTGTGTGTGTGTGTGTGTGTGTGTGCGTAACAGCTTTATTGAGCTATAGTTCACAGTTTACTCATTTAAAGTGTACAATTCAGTGACATTTAATATATTCATAGAGTTGGGCATTCATCACCACAATCAATTTTAGAACATTTTCATTACCCTAAAAAGAAACAGCACCCTTCGCCAACACTCCCCAACCCCCACCCTTAGGCAGTCACTAATTTACCTTCTGTCTTCTAATTCTATAGATTGTCTATTCTAGACATTTCATGTAAATGGAATCATGTAATGTGAGGCTTTTTGTGTCTGGTTCCTTTCACTTAACATAATGTTTTCAGGGTTCATCCATGTTATAGCATATATCAGAATTTCATTCCCTTTTTTCTTTTTGAGGAAGATTAGCCTTGAGCTGACTGCTGCCAATCTTCCTCTTTTTGCTGAGGAAGACTGGCCCTGAGCTAACATCTGTGCCCATCTTCCTTTATACTTTATATGTGGGACACCTGCCACAGCATGGCATGCCAAGCAGCGCCATATCCACACCCAAGATCCAAACCGGTGAACCCCAGGCCACCCACCGAAGCGGAATGTGTGCACTTAACCGCTGTGTCACCGGGCCGGCCCCTTCGTTCCTTTTTATAGCTGAATGATATTCCAGTGTATAAATATGCCACATTTTGTTTATCCATTTATCAGTTGGTGGACCTTTAGATTGTTTCCACCTTTTATGAATAATGCAGCTATGAACAATTTTGTATAAGTTGTATGTGGACATATGTTTTCATTTCTCTTGGGTATCTACTTAGGCATGTGCTAGTGCTAGGTTTAACCTTTGGAGGAACTGTCAGACTGTTTTCCAAAGTCGCTGCACCATTTTACATTCCCATCAGTAGTGTATGAGGGTTCCAGTTTCTCAACATCCTTGCCAACACTTGTTACTATGTACATTTTTGATTATGGCCATCCTAGTGGGTGTGAAGTGATACCTCATTGTAGTTTTGATTTGTATTTCCCTAATGGCTAATGATGTTAGTATCTTTTCGTATGCTTATTTCTTATTTGCATATATTATCTGGAGAAATGTCTATTAAATTGTCTTGGGGTCCTTCTAGAAAATCAATTGACCATAAATGTCAAGATTTATTTTGGGACCCTCAATTCTATGCCATTGATAAATATGCCTATCCTCCTGCCAGTACCACAATATCTTGGTTACTGTAGCTCTGTTCTAAGTTTTGAAATCAGGATATGTATATCCTCCAACTTTGTTCTTCTTTTTCGATATTGTTTTGGCTATTTTTTATAATATTTATTTTAACATAAAATTTACTATCTTAACCATTTTTAAGTGTCCAGTTCAGTAGTGTTAAAGCACATTCACATTGCTGTGGAACCAATCTCCAGAACTCATTTTTCATCTTGCAAAAGTGAAACTCTATGCCTATTAACTCCCCATTCCTCCTCCTGCCAGCCCCTGGTAACCACCATTCTACTTTCTGTTTCTATTAATTTGACTACTTTAGGTACCTCAGATAAGTGTAGTCCTCAGTCATACAGTATTTGTCTTTTTGTGACTGGCTTATTTCACTTAGTATAATGGCCTCAAGGTTCATCCATGTTCTAGCTCGTGCCGGATTTCCTTCCTTTCTAAGACTGAATAACATTCCATTGTATGTTTTGACTGTTTTGAATTCCTTGAATTTCCATATGAAGTTTAGGATTGGCTTGTCAATTTATACAAAGAAGTCAACTGAGATTTGGTAGGGATTGCATTGAATCTCTAAATTCTGTAGATCAATTTGGGGAGTATTTCCATCTTAACAGTATTAAGTCTTACAACCCATGAACGTGGGATGTCTCTCCATTTATTCTTTAATGTCTTACAGCAGTGTTTTGTAGTTTTCATAGTGTAGGTTTTGCTCTTCTTTTGTTAAATTTATTCCCAAATATTTTATTCTTTTTGATGCTATTATAAATGGAATTTTTTTCTTAATTTCGTTTTTGGTTTGCTCATTGCTACAGTATAGAAACAGTTCATTTTTATATATTGATGTTGTATCCTGCGACCTCGTGGAACTCATTCATTAGTTCTAGTAGTCTTTTGGTGGATTCCTTAGAATTTTCTACATACAAGATCATGTCATCCACAAATTGAGATAGTTTTACAGTGTTGTGTTTAAATATATTAATTCAACAAACACATATAGACCCCTTCCTGTGTGTCAAGCACTGTGCTCCATATTGCGTGTATAGAGATAAAAGGCATAAAGTCTGCTTTCGTGAAGTTTGCAGTCTGGTTAGGGGAGAGATCTTTAAACCAGTAAGCACAATTCAGCATTATAAATACCGTAATTGAGAGATGTATAAGGTGCTAGGGTAGCAGAGGAGAAGGGCTGCTAGACGCGGGGGAGTTGGGAAAAGTTCCACACATGAGTTTATACAGAGTTTTGGACCATTTTATAAATAAGTAGCCATGGTTATAATAACTTGTCATTTCAAGGCCAAAATGATCTTGGATATTTAAAAAGTATTGTGTAGCACTTCAGATTTAAGATTTCTTAGGTCTATCAAAATTTAAGCAGATCTGCATTAATAATGAGACAACACATCGAGTTTTCAAAGTACATACAGATGTTTGGTTATGTAGTAAATCTGTTGGTATAAAAGCATATGATCACATTTGGAAAATTGCTATTGCATGTCTTGGCAGTTTGTTAAGAACTGAAAACTTTTAAAACTAACTGGTGTTTTGATAGATTAAGTTCAAGGCCACCTTTTGTTTAAATGATGTTTTGTTTTCTGTAATTAGACCATGCTAGGTGAATTAAGTATGTAATTAAAAACAGAAGGTTTGGCTAATTCAGAGTAAATGAGTACAAAGTAGAAGGTCATTAGCCGTCTCCAGTGAGACTCCAGATGAAAGTGCACGTGGACTCTTTCTGAAGCATGTTGCGTGGTCAGAGCTCCTTTGGGGTGCTGGCCATGACTTTTAAATTAAAATGTTTGTAGACTTTCAAAGAGATGTACCTGTAATATAGAAGTACGATACCATTTACTGTGCTCATCTGAATGGAAAAACAAAAAAGATTAGAATTTAATCTTCTATCCCAAATAAAAAGGTAAAATATACTCCTCCTCTTTCAAAAGTGAACATTTAATTTTTCGCTTGGCATACTGAGTTCATGGTTAGAACTCTGATAACTTTTGAGAGTTCTGAGTCTCAATTGTTTTCATTTTCACGCACCCTGGAGATGTGTTAGTAAAACATCTCTAGTTTAATCTGTTTCCTCAATGCTTAGTCACAGTGGGTGCCATGCAATGGGAAGTCTGGGAGAAATTTTATTTAGAATATTTTTTCTTTTTATAGTTCAGGAATGTAGTACTTTTAGAAAACAGGTGTTTAATTTAATGGTTTGGTTCATGGAGACAATTAGAATTGGTTGCTGGAAACGCAAAGTTTAAACTTCTCTTAGAAATCCCTTCACAGTTTGGCTCCTGGTGCCCTTCCAGCTTTTTTCTCACAGTTCTCCCCTCTGCGGTACCTGTGCTTCAGTTTTCCTGGTCTTCTCTAGCCTCACCACCCCTTATCTTTTACCTGTCTTTCTAGGCTCCGTTTAAGGTTGATTTCCTCAGGAAAAACATAGGTTAGGTCTCTCTACAGATCTTTAATTTAAATTAGATTTAAATCACAAGCAATGCACGTATTAAAAACCACTCTGCTAGGCACTGTACCAGGCGATGGTAAAACAAAAATAGTAAGTGGTCTCTTATTCTTTAATCTCAAATCGTTTAATTAAAAGACCTTTCTTTCTGGGCATATATTGTTGTAAAACTTTTTAAGTTAAGGGAATAGTTTGATAACTACTAATCTGGGATACAAGATCTATTTTAATTTTTAAATCTAAGCCAGTTAAGTAGTAAGATGCTTATGCAAACAATTATAATGCAATAAGGTCATTGCTTAATGGAAGAATCTTCAGAAGTACAATTGAGAATGTACAAAGAACACCAAAGTCTACCTGATAGAGAAAGGGGATGGTGTTAAAGAGTTAGCATTTAAACTGATACCTAAGAATGAGTAAGAATGTACAGGCAGACAAATGGGAAAATGGCATTATAACATGTACAGAAGAGTTAGGCACAGGAAAACATGTTCACTGTTGCTGGAGCATAAAGTTGAGTTGGGAAGTGGTAGGAATAAGGAAGGAGAGTGGGCAGGTACATTTATGCTATACAAAGGAGTTGAGAGTTTAGCTTGTAGATAACTGAGAGCCACTGAAAAATTACAATGAATTGATGTCCTTTAGAAACTAGATTGCAAGGGACTGAGGAGGTAGAAAAATCATTAAGGAGACTGTTACAATATGACATGGCCCAAATGAGAAATGAGTGAAGGCAATGGAATGGATGAAAAGGAGGGACAGTTTTGAGAGAATCTCTAGTGTTTGGTGATTAGATCTGGGAAGTAAGGGAAAGGGAAGACTCTCAGATGATTTCCAGATGTTTTACTTGAGTAACTGGGTGAGTGATGGCTTCATTCACTAAATTAAGGAATAGTACCTGTTTAAGGGAGAACATGATAAATTAGTTTTGAACATATAAGTACTTGTCAAACATTCAGGAAGAGCTGTTTCTTCGACATATCCAGAATTGGAGCTCCACAGAAATGTGTATCTGGGCTAGAGATTCAGAATTGTGGGTCGTTTTTGAACTGGTGTAGTTGAAGTCATGAATATGAAGGGAGAATAATAATAGATGGACTGAGCTGGATCCTTGTGAAGCATCAACAAACAAAGGAATTTGATGTCTTAGATACTGAGGGGATGAAGAGGCGAATGTGTAAAAAGCTTAAGCAAGACTAAATCATATGAGAGCTAAAAACTGGAGATTGGATTTGACACTTAGAGGTTGCTTTTAAGTGAAGCAGCCTCAGTGAGATGCTGAGACCTAAAGCCATATTGCTTCCGGGTGAGGAGTGAATCAAGGGGAAGAAGTAGATTTCTTTCTAGGAATGGCTTGTGAAAAGAAGACATTATAAGATGATAAAGAGGTACATAAAGTTAAGGAAACTATTTTATTTTGGTTTGGTTTTAGATATGAAAAACTTGAGGATTTTTATGTGCTGAGAAGAAAGAGCTAACAGCGGGAGTTTGAGGATTGACTAAAGATAATCAGTGGAACGAGTCCCTAAGGAAAGAGGGTGAACGGGACCCAGAACATTGATAGAGAAACCAGTCTAGATGGGTAGAGACAGAAGTATTATTTGGGGTCAGAACAATCAGGGAATAATGGAGGGTGCTGTCTTGGGGATGGGGAGAGGAGTGACAGTTGGAGATGCTACCTAATAATTACTCCCCTTTCCATTTTTCAGTCCTCCTGCCAGATACATAGCAATTTCAAAGCTGAACTACCATTATAGGTCTCCCTGATTTCCCTACCCACAAAATCCATTCTATTCGCACCAAAAAAACAACAAAAGAGTACTTTTAGGATCACTCTGTTTAACCACCACACTGACTGTTGTTCCGTTTCTCGAAACTATCTCCTTTGTAAATTATTATTAGTATTTTCAACATATTTGCCCTTGATATTTAGACTTTTCTCCAATTTCACACCTCTTCTAGATTAATTTAGTTCTCCACTGTGTTCTCTCTCCCATTCCAACTTAACAGAATAAAGTATATTTCTAACAAACTCCTGACAGCCAGGAGGACATCATTTTCTTAAAACTCTCTTTAAATTCTCCTTTTACAGAAAAATGCTTGCAGAATGAATCAGAAATTGCAGTTTAATTCATTTTTTGATAGAGGAAGATATCTTACTTATTTTGCTTGTTGCTTTTATTGTCACTTTTCTTTCTCATTCTTCTCTGCTACTCCCACACTGTCTTCTGATTTTCAGTATTGGGGAATTTAGAAGTATTCATTTGCACTATTTAACAGTCATTAGTGTGTTTCGTTGAGCTTTTTGGAGAAGAAACTTTATGAAAGTTTAGTAGTAACAAATGAATAATTTAGTGATTTCACCAAAGTCATAAATTAGTCTTTTAGAATATAATCTTTTTGTCTTAGCCAGTAATTTACATTCTTTCCTTTTATAAGCAGTTCTATTTTAGAAGATTTTATTTCAGGGATACATTTGAGTGCTACCTTTTATGTTTTGTTAAAACTTAAGGGAGGTCAGTTGAGCCTTAAGTTTGCCTTGTGTATTAAAAAAAAGCCTTTATCTAAAAGATGAGTAATAGCTAAGTGTAAGTAACATCTATAATAAGATTTCTTTTTGTAGTTTTTAATTACTTTATTATCTTTGTAGAAAAGAAAGCTTTATATGCCGTTTTTAGTCTTCCTATATTAGTACCATCCTCATGGTTTTTAAGATGCTGTTTTGATCTATGAAACCATATCCTTTGGCATGTTAACTTTACTTCCAGTTTTTGAACTTCCTAGGTGAGTTTCCAAAAATTGTTCCTATGCTTGCTAAAGAGTTAAAAATGAAGTGAAAATGTTTTTATACTCATTGCTATTTTTAAGTCTGTAATAGATGAGAAAACAGATACTGGTTTTCATTTTATTAGTAAGTATGCTACGTGGTCCTGAGAACATTTACTATCATTTATGTACAATAACATTTTAAATATACTACCAAATTAGAAAATAATGGGTTTACTGTTATTTTATTTTGTTAAAAACCAACCAAAAGAAAGCTGCACACAAACATGTACGTACACTCTTGTGTGTGTTTGGTGTAAGCAAGGACAAAGGTGTGGAAGGGCACCACTAGGGAGTGTTCAGTAGTTATTTCAAGGAGGTGGGGATGGGAAATTAGCTTTTTCTTTCTGTATCTTGCTATTTTTTTCCCTTTTTGTATGAAAAATACGGAAAACATAAAGGAAAAAATAAAGTGAAACTCTGACCCCTTCTCTGAATTACTGTCTAGATCAGTGATTTCCAAACCTTCCTCTATCTGACTCATCTAGGAAGGTTTGTTAAAATCAGATCCCTGGCTCTGCTGTAGAATCTTCAAGAGTGATAAAAATATCAGACTAGCGGTTCTCAAACCTGATAGATCATCAGAATTGCCTAAGAGGCTTTTAAAACCTCTAGATTCCCTCCCCACTGAAGAGAGAACTTGTAGTTTATAAATGGTTTATGGAACTTACAGTCAGTTTTTTACAAAGGTCACGTGTGCTTCCAGTGATCCACCAGGTTCGAGAATCCCTGGCTTAATGATTTATTTTCTCTGTGCTAGACACTGTGCTGGGTGCTACAATTATTTGAAGATTACTAAATCACAGTTTTTGCCTTCAAGAAATTCACAATATAGTTGGGGGTTGGGGACACTGTAAAAACAGGTGGAAACGACTGATATATTGCAACTGATGCATAGCAGCTGTTATACTGGGCAGGAAAGAAAAATGCCCAAAGATGTAAAGTTAAGAAATGAAAGGTAAGAATGTCAGCTATCACCTCTATTAACTATTATTTAATATTGTTTTGAAAGTTCTATCTAATGCAGCAAGACAAGAAAATGAAGTATAAATATTGCAAAGGAAGTGAGAAATACAGTCATTTGAAATTGAAAACATTATTGCCTAAATAGAAAACCCAAGATAATCAACCAGCACTTACGAACATTATTAAAAGCATACCAGTAAGATGGTCATTTACAAAACAAGTTCAGAAATTAATATTTCGTTTATACCAGAACAGAGAAATATGATTTTAAAGATCCTACTTGTAAAAACACAAATATGGAAGAAAGATCTACAACGATACTTCAGAAATTTGCCTAATTTACTAAACTCTAGAACTAAGTATACAAAGTAAGCTATGAACCCAACTAAGGGACATGAAAACAGTTTAGTAAATGGAGAAACATTCCATATTTGTGAACAGAAAGAGTAATGTTTTAAAATTATACATTTTTCCCCACCCCAGATTGCTCTGCATCATTTAATACAATTCCAATTAAAATTTCATTTCTTTTTTTCTTTTTGCCAAACCTGACAGTGTATTTCTGAAGTTCACTTGGAGGAATAAACCAAACAAACTTTCGCCAAAAAAAAAAAAAAAGATATATGTGAATTACTTATATGAGTGGGTATTAAAATGGTTCCAATATCATGGTAATTAAAACAGTCTACTACTAATTTTAAAAAATCCGAATAAAATAAAAGTGGAATTTTTAATTATTAGGAAAAGAGATATTCAATATTATCTCTTGTTGAATGTGTTGAATCTGGTGTTGGTACAATTAGATAAATGTGTGGGAAAACATCCATATGGATTAAAGATTAAATGAAAGTAAAAAGTAACAGGAAAAATGTAGGTGAATATGTATATAATCTTGATGTGTGGGAAGGGTTTTGTTTTGTTTTGTTTTTGTGAGGAAGATTAGTCCTGAGCTAACATCTGTGCTGATCTTCCTCTATTTTGTATGTGGGACACCACCACACCGTGGCTTGTGGAGTGGGTGGAATCCTAACTCGCTAACCCCAGGCCACAGAAGCGGAGTGCGCCAACTTAATCACTATGCCACTGGGCTGGCCCCGGGAAGGCTTTTTAAATGTATGATAGTAAAGGCAGGAACCACTTTTTAAAAGGGTTTGGTTTGACTACATAAAGGTTTTAAGTTTTTGCACAATAAAATCAACTAAATTGAAAGGCAAATAAATTGAGAAGAAGTATTTATAATGTGATGTCCATACCCTTAATATAAAAAGAGCTCTTTTCAATTAAGGATTAAAATATTAACTCCTAATATTGAGCTGAGAAGGAGGGAGTGCCTGTGAATTTAAACTTTCAGAAGAGCCATTTGGCCGTGTGCATCAAAAACTTTAGAATGTTTTTATATCCTTTTACCCACTTCTTAGGAATGTGGTCTAAGGAAATAGATATGTGCAAAAGATAGTTTTAAGGATATTTTTGACAGCATGGTTTAATTAAAATTGAAAACAATTTATATGTCTAGGGACCCACTCCTTTAAACTCACCACACACCTTTTCTAGGGTGCTGCTCTCATTTTCACGGTCCAAGGTGGAGGCATCTCCATTCCAGGCAGCAGGGTCATCTGGCGAAGCCATGACAGTTATCTAGCTTGGCTTCAGTATTTCACATCTGTCGCTCATTGACTGATCTGTGCCAGAAAAGGAGAGAAAGAGAAACAGAAGAGAGACATGAACACTGCCATCTTTTTCAATTGTGTAACTTTTCCCCTCAAATGATTCAGTGCTAGCTTAATGGACACAGAGAAAATCTAGTATTCCAACAGTTATGCCAAAAGTTGTACCAATTCTCCATCATAGTTATTAGCTGTTACATTCAGTGGGAGGCATGAAGGACATAAACATCCTGTTTTCTAAATGAGCACACAGATTATATAAATTAAGTATCTTTGCTCAGGATCACACACCTAGTGCATGTTGAAGCTGGGATTCAGATCCAGGTCTACCTAATTCAAATGCCTGTTCCCCAACCATTGTGATATACTGAATCCCTAATAATAGTGGAGACATGTGGACTGTCTTTATATATGTGAATGATGGTCATATGGCCACAGGATTATATATGTTCTGTGTAGCTCAAGAGGGGGCCACTGGTTAGAAAGGAAGGCAAATTTTAACTGAATATTAGAGGAGGCATTTTACAACAAATTAGACTTAATTCAGAAATGGAATGGGATGCATCACAGAATATTCAGACTGAAGATTTTGAAGAAGGCAAAGTATAAAGTAGTAGAAAGTACTGGACTTGCAGCCTGGAGATATCAATTCTGATTTTACCTCTGCTTATGCTGTATTTGAATGAGCTGTCTCTGGGCTTTCCTTTCCTAGTGAATTAAGTGGAGGAATTGGACTAAATCACCTCACAGTCTCATTTTGTTTTAGGTGAGTGGCTTGCATGTTATATATGCTCATTAAATGTTTGTCAAATGAATATCACAGCACGGTCCCCTCTGTCCTAATGCCAGTGCCACATCCTTGATCATCCCAACTCGAAGTAATCTCCCTCTCCTTTATGCTGTGTAGTATTTTATCTGTACCTCTCATTGAATTTGTCACTGTCTACTTTATAGTGAACTTATTTATGAGACTCTTGGTGGCAAGATCTATATCACATTCACTCTTTTATTCCCCACTGTGCCTTACACAGAGTAAGCATTCAGTAAATATTTGTTGAATAAGTTAGAGAAAATTACCTGTTGCATGAAAGAGTTGAGGATGTCTTTGTCCTCAATTAATTTTGTCCTTAAATTAATCTTTCTTCCTTTCCTCTTCCTTTTCTTGCCCCACCTTTTTTTCCTACCACTTTCTCTTGACTTTCCTTTCACCTTCTAAATCATGTTTTTCTCTCTTGAGAAAGAGGTTAATTTGGCTCTTACCAGCAGTAGACAAATGCATGCAAACATTCTAATCAAAAGACTGTATATAGTTAAACTAAAACTTGTTTAGACATGGCATTGACACTGACAGTAGCCGCCTCAACTCAGCTTCACCTACTGAAAAAAATCTACTAAACCACCTCCTGGAACTCATTAGATTCTTTCATTTGAGTTTTGTTGTCTTGACATTATATCATACCAGGAATCAAATTATCTGGCATTCTTTCAAGTATTGTTTCCTGAGAAGGTACTTGCCTAAAATCTGTTCAGATTCCTCTAATCTTTCTTCCTTTCCCTTTCCTTCCCTTACTCCACCTTTTTTCTACCGCTTCTTCTTGACTTTCCTTTCACTCTCTAAAATTCAAATGGCACACAGTGTCCTGGGGGTTGTGGGCTGTAATACTTATGGAGAAGTGGAGAACCTGGTAATTCAAGGTGAAAATAGAACACCTCAAAGTTGTGAGTAGCCTGGTTCAAATGTAACTTCTGTGGAAACTTCCTTGAATTCTTTCACCATTTTTACACAACCTTTAATACCTTTACAGGGTCCTCTCCTTTATGTTCCTGTGTTTGATCTTACTCACAGTACAGCACATTATTTTACTGTAACTTTAGTTGTTTATATATATTTCCCCCACCAGATAGGGACTACGTTTTATTCTTCTTCTTACCATTATGTGGTGGTGAATAAGTAAGTGTGTGGACATGATTTATCTAGACAACCTCCTATATGTTTTTTTAATCGTTTTTTCTCAGAGGCAGATGCATTATTCCTATTTTATAGCTGAGGAACCTAGAGCTTAAAGGAGTTAAACTTGCCCAATGCCAGAAAACAGGTAGTTAGAGGAGCCAGAATTCAAATCCAGGGCTTCCTGGAGCCCAAGTTCTTTACCTTTTTCATTCTGTGTCCAAAATGTGTCCTCAAGTTTCTACTGCGACAGTCCTTGATCAGCTCTTCATTACCTCTTCCTTAGAGCTTAGTTATAGTCCCCTGTTTTGTCTACCTGTTCGTGTCTTCTTTTCCATTCCGACTCATGTATTGTTATTCTGATCGTATCATTTCCTTTGAGAAATCTTTGATGACTTCTCACCTCCTATAGGATAAAGGCTGAACTTCTTGGAATGTAGTTACTCTTCTCCATAACTTGCCCCATTACCTCTCTAGCCTTATTTTCTGCTCCTACTTTCTCTGGGCCCCCTAAACACTAGCCTCACCCTACCACTTCTCTATCTTCTGCATCTCCATGGTAGCATCCAACTGCTTTGTCTTTATTTGTGCCTTTCTGTGTTATTTTTGTGTGTCCTCCCTCCCTGTTTTGCTAGTTGAAATTCCACCCAGCTTAAACCTATCCCTTCCATTAAACCTTATCCAGTTCCCCCTTAGAATTAATCTCTCCCTCTGTGTGCCGCTTTTGTGTTATACTTATTTGTCACCATACGTGTCCCTGATAATACATTGGAAACCCTTTGAGAATAAGGACTGTGTCTTCAGCTGCCTGTTTTCCAGAGCTTTGTACAATACTTTGTCCATAAAACATACTCTATAAGATTTTGGATGACTAAAATGAATCTGGCTTCTAGGGAAACAATAATGGTTCTGTGTAAAATTCAAGTTGACTGGTTGAATATGGGTTGACTCCTGTCCTGCGGATAAAGCATTGGATTTATAAATGAAATTCTTCTAGATAAATCAGATGATTAGGTTTGCTTTTCTCAAGAATACCAAAAAGATCAGATTTATTTTATTCTGAGTATTTAGTATGCTATAGTATATAGGTTGTGTGTGTGTGTGTGTATACATACACAGGTACATACATATTTATGTATTATGCATGTGCACATATGAAAAGGAGGGTCTTAAAATTTTAAATCTTTTATTTTCCATCATGTGAAGTAGTTTTTAGATTAATCATTATTAATTGCACTATTGAAATCTAGTTCCACTGTTACATGGAAGTACATATATTGGCATAAAGCTTGCATTTTTATATTCTAATTTAATGCGGACCGTTCACTCCTTTACCTAGCTAATATTGTCTACTCTTTAAGACTAATTGTAGGTGTGCCTCCTCTAGGAAAGGCCCCCCATCTATATCAACAGCACCTGCACTTTCTTTTTTTTCCTCTAGCAATCATCATGCCCAGCCTAGCACCCTACCTGAAACTTGGTAAACATTCAGTCAAGGTTTGCAGAAGGAATAAAAGAACAAATGGAAGAACTTAGCAATTTGTGTGTGTGTGTGTGTGTGTGTGCGCGCCTCCATTAAAAGCAAAGTGGCAGATTTGTATGTACAGATAGGAAAAGCTATCCATGATACGCTCTCTAATAAAATAAAAACAAGTTGTAGGACAGAAAAATGATTCCATTTTTGTAAAAATATTTGAGTTTGTGTTGGGAAAAGGTCTGGAAGTTATACAACAAATCATAGTTTCCTTGGTCAGTTGGGTAGTTGGGAGTGGAGAGTCAAAAGTATACTTTGATAGTTAGTACATCTTTGTGTTGGAATTACTTGAAATTTTTTCATTAAATGTGCACTATTGTTATTTTTAAGTGAAAAATAAAATATGTTAGTGCTTCTGCTCAAAGTATTGATGAGACTTTAGTATCAAACTATTTTTAAAGACAAAGTTTGGCATTTCCCCCCAATTTTTATAGGAAGAAAATTATTTCCTTTGTTTAAATGTTTCCTGGTCCTTTTGGAAAATTGTAGGACTTGGAATAAAGTGGACTATATTAAGTCTTTAAGCCATGGTGACATGTGTTGGGAAACTAAATCTTCGCATTCAGTCTGTTAATGTCAAGGCCAGATCAATGGAGGCAGCTTTTAAAAGGTAGTAAGAAACTGACTCATTTTCACTGAGCAGGGACGGCAGTCTTAGTTTTTTGGAGCTGTCTTACTCTGTGTTTTCAAACAAACCCCTGGGTCCTCTTGAATAACTTAATTCCTTGTCACTGAGCAACTGGTCTTAATGGCAATGGTAAACCATTTCTTCTGAGCCCAGCCCAAATGAAAGTACCTAGCACCCTAAATTAAATTGGTTATTCCACTCCTTACTTCCTTATCTTTTTATGAACCAGGAAAATGGTCTTTCTAAAACAAGGTTCGTTGAGGTTTCAGAGTCTTGGTTATTTTAAGGTCATTCCTAAAATTTTTTCATGTGGTCCAGCTGCCAGACAGATTGTGCATCAATTTCCTGCAGTATTTGGCAGGCCTGTGTATTCACTGCCTTAAGAACAATTTGAATTTATTGATTTTGAAATTTGTGATTGCTTTTTAAAGTTTTTTCCTCCATCTAAATTTACTTTGGAAAAAAAATGCACAACAGAACACATTGGCCCATTTTTGTGCCAGGACTTTCAGGGAAATATTTTATATGATTAATATTGTGTGGCTAATCTGGTGTAAAAAATCAATTTTATCCATTTTAACTTATGAGAGCATGACCATCCTGTGTGAATTATTTAAAGAGCCTGTGACTTCACTAATCCAAATTTAAGTGTTTGTTACTGCCTTTGTTTATATGTGTTGTATTAATCATGTTAGTTAATATTGGGCCACGTTTCTTTTTAAGAATTGAATCCTATTTCATCAGCAGATCCATATCTTTGCTTTTCAAGGCAGTATCCTAATCTTGCCCCCGGCAAGGTGAAATTAGTGGACTCTGGATTTGTCCCGGTGAAATACATAGTTAATGGTACCAGGCCATTTTAATAAGTTTGGATTCAGTTAGAAAGCTTCCTTCTTATCTGTCTGTTTCTTTAAACCCATTTGTCCTAAAAAATTGGTATTCTTTCTCTTAGTAATAGTCAGAAGAGAAACAGCATTCTAAAATCTGTATGCTGATTTCATTCCATCAAACTCAAATTGTTTTATAAAACATTGGACCATCTTTTGCTTGGTGAGTACTTTATTCTGAAAGCTTTAATGTTAGCACTTTGGGGAATCAAGAAATAGCTGTTTGTAATGTTTGTACAATACTCTATTATCCTTAGAGTTACAGCACCTCACAAATAACACAACTTCAACCCAGGGAATAATTGGTTTACCATGGAGCTCTGCCTCCCTTGTCTCATTAAGTCTTCTGGAATTGCTGAGAGGTGACTAGCAATTATGCTTTCTGTTTGACATATGTAGAGAGTTAGGCACCAAGCAGTTAGAGGTCATGCACAGAGTCTGTAAGGGGTGCTGTTTGAATATTGGTCATTGACTTGCTGCTGAGCAAATGTTGAGACTTAACTCCTGAGGGTCATCTCAAAAGGAGGTGCAGTAACCTAAATGCCAGAAATGAGTCCTTACCCAGTCTAGGCATTGCCAATCCCTGCCCTCATTTACAAATTGCTATATTTTATATGCATATTTTATTTTGATCTTTATATAATTCCTTCACAGGATCCATAAAAAATCTGTCTTTTGTCATTCTTATTTAAAATTTAATAAAGAATAATATTTAACAAATTTAGTAAAATTTTTACAAAGCTATATAAAACTGTTTTGAGAATATTTAGTATTGACCTTAATTGGTCTTAGGATTCAAACTGATTTATTGTTATTCAGGGAAAGTTAATGTTTTAAAAGTATATAACTGTAAGGATGCTATATTATTTTACCTGCAAGATTTGCATATCAAAAGTCCACCTGCAGGCTATTTTCTTTTAGAGCTCCTTGGAAAGTTGAGTGCTGTAGATGAAGTGACATTAGTATATGTTTACGTTTATTTTAAAGTGTCCCGGATGGGGCTGACAGGAACAACCTTGAATATGAATCCTTCATGACCTTTTAAGTTAATCTTTGACGCTAGTTCAGGGGAAGTGTGAGAAATGTGTGGGACTAGCTTCAGTTGAATAAATATTACACTTGAATGACTTTTTTTTTTAGTATGGAAGGACTAGGTGACAAGTACAGGAGAAACTTGATTATCAAAACTTCATTCCTTATTTAAAAAATACCAAATGTGCTCTGACCAACAATTCTTCCAGATGATGTTCCCTTCTTTATTCAAGCTGACAGAGACTGGTAATTGAGTCTTAGACAGATGCATAATATTTACTCCCTATCCTTATGTGTTTTCCTGCCTTGAAAGAGGGTGGTTAAAAGAAGTTCTTTCTGTATTTCCCACTCATGGTGGATTATATTTGGCAACAACCAATTGATCTCCTGATTGTTCTCTCTGCTTTCAGTCTTACTCCCAACATTCTGTCCTCCATTCTGGAGCCAGATTGATTCATTTTAAATGTAGATCAAATTCTGTACTCTCCTGCTTAAAATCCACCAGCAGGACCTTTCCATCGCAGAATAAAATATCACGTCTTTACTACGGTCTCTTGGTACCATCCATGTTCTGTACCCGGCCATCTCTCTGACCTCGTATCCTACCACACTCCTTGCTCACTTTGCTTCAGCTATGCTGGTCTTCTTCAAGTAAAGTTGATCTTCAAGTAAAGTCAAGTTTACTCCTCCCTGAGGCCTGTGCTTTTGGCTGGCACTGCCAGGAATGCTTTTCTTTCACAGATACCCATCACTTCATTCAGGTCACTTTCCAGTCACTCTGTTCCCTTCCCTACTTTGTTTTCTTTCATAGCATCTATTACTACCCAACAGCAACTTAGGAATTTTGCTTACTGTCTCTTCTTCACTGGAATGGTGGTAGGACTCCTCGTTTGTCCACTACTACCTCTCTCACATAGTAAGTTTTCAAGGAATATTTGTTGAGTTCAAGAATGAAAAATAGTTATCCTGGATGTTTAACAACTTAATAAGATTCCTAGACTTTAGAATCTTGAGATGGAAATTTTTTAACAGAAATTCTGACGCTTTTATCCATGTGGATTTTCTAGCAGTGCTTGATGTATATCAAAATCATGTGAGATTCTTTTTCAAAATGTATAACTGGTACCGTGACATCCTCCTCCCCCCAACAAGAATATATCAAAATATAGAGGAAAAGAGGGGAGGGTATAAAGCTCTTCCAGCTAATTTTCCTCCAACTTTTTTCATTGTAGAAATTTTTTTTTTTTTTGAGGAAGATTAGCCCTGAGCTAACATCTGCCACCAATCCTCCTATTTTTGCCGAGGAAGATTGGCCCTGAGCTAACATCCATGCCCATCTTCTTCTACTTTATATGTGGGACACCTGCCACGGCATGGCTTGACAGGCGATGCGTAGGTCCGCATCCGGGATCTGAGCTGGCAAATCCTGAGTGACCGAAGCGGAACGTGTGAACTTAAACTGCTGTGCCACCGGGCTGGCCCCCTAGAAAGTTTTTAAAAGCTGAAAAATAGTGCAATAACACACATTTACCACCTAGATTCAACAAATATTAATGTTTTGCTTTATTGTGTGTGTGTCTTTTTTCCCCTAGCCAATTATCATGCAAAAGCATAGCCTAAATCTCTCCCCCAAATAGGGAATCTCTGACTTAGTACGTTATTATTATTCCTGTTGGGTTTCTTGTGAGGGTGGGGAGACAGTAGTGGAGAGTACATCAAAGGTTGAATTTCTCTTGTGGTGGCCTTCGCAATAATTGGGATGTGTTCCCGTCAAGATTGTTATAGAGACACCTTGTCACCTAGATTGTATGATACAGTCTGATTCAGTGCCATGGTACATTTGAAGAGCCTCTTTGTTCTTGGTGAGTGTGCTTTTTTGTTTTTGAAATGATATTGTGTCAGCTAGACAGGCGATATGCTTTTTTCCCCCTGCTATTAATATAGTCACTCCAGCCTTCTTGTGTTTACTGTTCACAAACCACATCTTTTTACATCCATTTAGTTTAACTTATCTGTGTCTTTGTGTTTAAAGTGAAGTATGTTTTTTCCCCCCTAGAACATTTAAAATATTGTTCCACTTGTCTCCTGGTCTCCATATTTTCTAAAGAGAAGTCTGTGATGATTTAAATTGTTGTATACAAAGGATTCATGTATCCTCTGTATTTGTAATTTTTCTCTAATTTCAAGATTTTTTTCTTTATTTTTGGTTTTCAGCAAACCTAGGCATAGATTTTTGTGATTGATGTTTTTAATCCTCTTTATGGTTCATGAGCTTCTACCAAATTTGCAAATGTGTTTGCTTATTATTTCTTCGGACTTTTTTCCCCATTCTCTCGTTTTCCACTTTCTGGGATTCCAAATATATCTGTTAGGCCTTTTGATACTATCTCTGAAACTCTATTCATTTTTTTAAAAACTTTTTCTCTCTCTTCTTCAGATTGAATAATTTCTGTTGATCTTTTTCCAGTAGATCTTTTGTCATCTCTATTCTGCTATTAAGAACATTCGGTAAACTTATATTTCAGATATTGAATTTTTGTTAAAATTTGTTTCGTTTTTTGTTATATTCCCCATTTTTCTGCTGAGATTTTCCATTGTTTAATTAATTATGAGCATATTTTTCCCTTATTTACTTAGTGTAATTAGAGCTGCTTTAAAGTCTTATCAGTTTCTGTATCTGGGTCATATCAAAGTTGATCTCTGATGATTGTCTTTTCCTTTGAGGGTGGATCACGTTTTCCTCATTCTTGATATGTCAAGTGATTTTAGATTCCATTCCAGATATTGTAAATGTTTTGTTGTGGAAGGGAAACAATGTGTTTTTCTTTACTCTCCAGAGTTGTCAGTAGTTGGTTTTTGTATTTTGTCCACAGTTTAAGACTATCTGTGAAAGAGTTAGTCTATTAGGATCTTAGTCTGACATACCAAAAGCTGGACTCCTGATATACTTTTTAATCCTTTAACTGCCTCTTAGATTTCCTGCTAAACCATACACCTTCATTCTGACGCGCAAAGAAAGTCCTTCATGTCTTCACCCCAGTGGAGTCAGTCTGGGCTGCCAAGAACAAAACAGTGATAAAGATGAAGTTTGTCATCCTCACAACTGGCATCCTTTTCTTTGTGTCCTCCCCATTGCTAATCTGACATGCACTCCTTTGTCACCAGAGATGAAAGGATTTAGATGCATTGAGCAATAAGTAACACTGACACCTCATCAGGAACAGAGGGAGGGGCGAAAATTCCAGAATAAATAATGATAGAAGCTAGGAAATATAGTTTATAAGAGCAGATGGAGGAAAACTCTGTTGTGGAGGTGGGCACAGATGTGGGCATGTGTCTGAGCTGAAAGAGAAAGAGTAAAAAGAAGGGGAGACAGGAGGGCAGGGAACCAGCTGTGCCTACCTTTGTGCTTGGCCTTTAACATCTGTGGTCATGTAATCTTCAGAACAGCCCTGTGAAATGAGTTGTAGTATTTCTGTTTTATATGAGAGGCTCGGAAACTGAAAGAACTCACTTGATTTTCTCCAAATCATACAACTTAATAAATGACCAGACAGAAAATAAAACATCCTTTTGCTTTTCTAAGGTTGATTGAGTCATCTGGAGTCCCTCTGGAAAAATTGAGGAGTGGTAAGAGTCTTTCTAGGTTCTGCCAACTGCCTCAGTTAGAACCCCAGATATCTGGCCTGGAAAAGCTGGCTAAGAAGCTGCTGCGACCCTGTGTGATGTTTCAGTTCTTTACTCTGCTCAGAAGGCAAATGATCTGCCTTAAGCTTAGTTTAGCTATGGTAAGCCCTTCTCTACCTCTCAACTCCCTGCCTCTTCCCCTACCCGAGGCCCCAAATCTCAACCTCAATTGGCTTCCTGATGGGCTTCATAAGGCAGGGCCTTAGGAAGAAGAGTTTGAGTACTGTTCAGAAGACACATGGGGATCACCTTGTCAGTTAGGGGCAGATTATCTGAGGTTGAAGTTCTTCCTTACAAATTTCTCTCACTTCCTCTGACCTGTAGTGCCCTTGACCTTGTGCTCGCTCTAAACTTTCTCTTACATTGGGTAGTGTTCAGAGAGAGAGGAGCGTGTTACCAAGAGCCAGTAACTTCTTCCACACATAGCTCAAGGGTCTGAATCTAGGTCCTTTTCTCTCTTTAATTTTCTTCCTTACACTTCTCTATGCCCAAGACCCTCAAAGTAGACCACTGGTTCTCAACCAGGGATGATTTTGTCCTCCAGGGGTCATTTGATAATGTCTGGAGACGTTTTTGGTTCTCACACTGGGGGCAGCTACTGGTGTCTTGTGAGTAGAAGCAAAGGTTGCTGTTAAACCTTCTATAATGTACAGGCCAGCCCCCCATAACAAAGAGCTTTCAATCCAAAGTGTCATTATTGCCAAGGTTGAGAAACCCTGAAACAACTTCTAGAGCCTTTTCTATGTGTCCTTTTCCTTCCCTGTCCCTTCCCTTTCTTCATTAGGCCACTCCCCGTGGTGTAATGATCGTGCTAAGGCAGCCATTGCAACTTTATACTCCAGAATTTCAGCTTTCCCAAGCCTGTCCAGCAGTCAGAGCTGCAGGGGTAGCCCTTTCTGGTGGAGAGCAGGCATGGGAAGTAGCTGAACGAACTGCTAATGGACTCTTGGGGAGGAATCCATGAGTGGGATTTGTAGAGAAGAGGAGTACAGGAACTCAGTCCTCCGTCATGGGCATTGAGGGTGCACCTGGGCTTCTTGGGAGTTGGAGTGAAGACATGATTTTTAAAGGATATGTCTGTTGTGGTAGGGGAAATCATCAAGAGTGATACAATTTATAGATGTTAGGGAACTTGGAAAACGTTTGCGTTGACTGTGTAAAAATAATATTGGCAATGGTTATTTTTGAAATGAAATCAATTAATGAATAGTTATCACTTGCTCAGCATCTGTTATTCATGTCATTAAAAATGCCATGTTGATTTTTTGAAGGGATAAGTTTTGTTTTATTGCAACAGTAAAAGCTGATCATCTATTTGCCTTTTTCGTTTGCTGGTAGCATGATTCTTAGTTCTCAACTTAAAAAATGAGAGGTAACAATGTTTCCACCTGGAATTAATTTTTTCCCTTTTTCCATTGGAATGAAAATCGTAGTTACAAGGGGGCCACACAACCAGAACATTACCTATAGCCATTTAAGACTGCTGATAAATATAAGGTATAACTCTTTTACAGAGACCTTGTGTCAATGACCTCTGCAGTTCTGATTAGTCCCGATAATTGCCTTGGACTTTTCATCACCTAACCAGTATAATCCCAAGTCTGCCCAGTATTAGAGTTTGTGGGGCAATAAAGCTTTCTGCACTGGCCTAGTGTGCTCCCAAGTCTTCATGTCTACAAGAAAATCACTGCATGATTCTCACCTTCCCCCCATACCTCTGGTTTTGACAAATTATCTGGAAAAAACAGAGAGCATTATTATGTTGAATACACATGGAACGTGAAACTTTTCTCCTCCAATAGTTTTAATAAAAACTTATAACTTATTTATTGGATTAAATATTAAATTTTGATGTTTTCTCTGCTCAGTATGTCTACCTTTGCCTTGAAATGTATCTAAGGTATAGTTCTTATAGTCCTAAATAGCTCACTTTAAAATGAACTAGAACATCATGCTCCTCTGTTTACCATATTTAATCATGACCAACTGTCGTGATTAGATAACAGTTCAATCAGAGCCATGTACCTGGTACCATTTGGGGGTGAGCTGAGAAAGGTCATTGGCACAAAGAGCAGAAAATTCTAGGAGAGCAACTAACATTGTTTACAGTTTAGCCAAGAAAAAAAAAAGATTGTTGTTAAATCTGCTGTTTACAAGATTCTCAAAGTTTTAGCCCACAGGGGCGTAGTGGCAGTGTTTCGTTTCATTTCTTTAAACTTGATGGTGAGTTTTATCATGGTGTAGATGTCAGGTGAGGCTTCAAAAGGCCTCTTTAAGAGAGTTGTCTATTTTTATTTTTAAATATTTCAAATGCATGATGTTTCTGCTTAAACCTCATTTTTGTAATATTACATGGAATCTGTTCTTTAACAAGTGGTATTTAATCCTATTGTAGATTAATATTTTGATAGTATGATTTTTGTTGTTGTTGTTAGTGCCATCAAGTCAATTCCAACTCCTAGTGACCCTGTGTACAGCAGAGCGGAACCTTGCCCCGGTCTTTTTTGCGCCATCCTCTCACCTTCCAGCGCTCTATCAGACAATGTTCTCTGCTACTCATAGGGTTTTCATGGCCAATTTTTCAGAACTGCGTGGCCAGGTCCTTCTTCCTAGTCTGTCTTAGTCTGAAAGCGCCACTGAAACCAGTCCACCATAGGGGACCCTGCTAATGTTCGAAATACCAGTGGCATAGCTTTCAGTATCATGGCAACGTGCAACCACCACAGTATGACAGCCAATAGATAGGTGGGGTGCCAGGCAAGGCAGTGAGAGTGCCAGATCTTAACCACAAGACCACCAGGACTGGCTAATACCATTTTTGATTTTCCAAAAAATAGCAGCCTTCAGAATAATCTAGTAAAATATCTGTTGCAATCGGCTCTAAAACTTCGTTGTGGTTGAGAAATGAAAGGCTTTTGAGGTAAGCTAAGACAGGCTGTCTCTGCTATCGCAAGTTGTTATCCCATTATTTTTCTATGCAATTGGGTTTTCTACATTCTACCTTCTCTTCTGGCCTCTGTTCTTGGTGCTTTTGACTGAGGTTATACTCACACCGAAGCATAGACCTTTCAGGCACATGGACCAGAGAGTCCACCAACCTTCTGCCCATTAACCAGCATTAAGATGTCAACCATTTGAACTGAGGTTCCTAATAAAGGTTGAGAATTGTGCTAACTAATACATTGATTAAGACATTTTAGCTCCACGGCATGTGAATATACAGATGAACTCTGATTTCAGGCAACTTGATCACAGTAACATCTTTAGTGATTAATATTGAATTGTTTCTCTGAGTATCTTTAGATATGCATAGTAATGATAAACACTGATATATTGATAAACAGAGTCTTCCATGGTAGTTTTTGAAGTGTAAGATGGCTCTTACTATTAATGTATTATTGATGATTCACAGACTGGTTGATGATGAGTCATCCTTTGTTAATATCTACTACTAGTAGATATTACTGCTTTAGTAAAAAGTAATTTACTTTTAGTAAATTACTAAAGTAGTAATATCTACTATTCTGTCCTTGATAGCCAGCTCTTTGAAGAAAAATTACGCACTGATTCTTAAGAATTCAAGCTTTTCAGCGTCTGGCCAAAACAATTCCTCCTCAAAGTTAAACAGAATCAAGATGAACTGTAGCCCCTAAAAAGCATTTTTAGAGATTTACAAGGCCAGGATAGCTTTTAGACTATGGGGATATGCTTATGCTTATTTATGGCTTTACTTTATTTAACAAGCATTTGTTAGGCACCTGCTAAATGCTGGAATCTGAAGAAGAAGGAAGGAGTGAACGAAGTGTAAAGTGCAGCTTGAGGAGTCAAATAAGATAGAAACTAAAAAGAATTTATTTGACTCTGGTGAGAGCATGATGGGGGCGAAAGCAGTGTGGAGTGAATTGACGTGTGATTACCACTTTGGAGAGTGGAGACTGTTCTCCACACTTCTGAGAAGTCTGACTTTCAAGAGGAGAAGAGAGATAAAATTGTGACAACTGGAGGGGTAGATGGAAGTGAAGGCAGGGTTATTTTCTTGGTTTGTTTGTTTAAGATAGGAGATATTTAGGAAATATTTCAATATTGATGCTAAAGACTGAGTAAGAGAGTTTGAAGGTGCATGAGAGAAAGAAGATAACCATGTAGTTAGGTTTCTGAGACCACTCCATGACCATCTAACCTGGGACCGAGGGACCGAGTCCTCCAGTAACTGTGGGCTTGGAAGACGGGTACGGCAGGAATGTTTCTGAACTGCACTGCTTTATATTCAAAAAGAATAAGGGCTTTGTCTTGTAATTAGAATCACAAACTATTTTCTTTTAAACAAAAGTAATGGCTTACTTTCGTAGTCGTCTTGAAATGTTCTTGATCTGCCATGTGAAGGCTATTGTGCCTCCCAGTTATCTTTTATGGGTTATGAAAAAGTAACAAGTTTTTCAAGGTACTTTACAAAATTAAAGAATTTTAAAATGCTAAGTGCTTTGTGTAATCATTCATCTTAACCTCGTAATGTTTTGACCATTTTGCTTCCAAACCAGTGTGGATTTTGTGATCCATACCTGTTATTCTGTTTTCTGTGCCTTTTTACTTTCTAAGTTTTATGTCCTCCTTATGTGGATTTTTATTAGTTCAATTAACATTTGCATTATTTATTGTAGATAAAGCAGAAATAAAGTGAAACCACATTTTCTAGCATAAGTAGAATTTTCTTTTGGTTTACCATGAAAATTCTCATTTTTATTTTCTGTATAACAGAGGATAAAAATTATAGACTTAGGCTAATTCATTGTACAGTCAATCATGTGAGACATCTTAGATTTTGAAGAAATTGTGTTACTTAAGGAAGTTACTTAATCATTCTAAACCTCATTAATCTTATCTGTAAAGTAAGAATAAAGCTATTTACAGAGTTATCTATCCCATTTCATAGAATTTTTATAAGGTCCATCTGATATAATGTATGTAAACATGCTTTGTAAATTGTAAAGTATTTTAAAATGTAATATGACATGAAACATATTAGATCTCAGCCTCTCGTGGCCAATTGTAAACTCGCTTTCTGACTGTAAGGTGTATATGAACAGACATTCTAGGAAACAAACACTCAGCTGGCATAAAGCGTAGACGTTTTAATTTAAAGTATCATTGACCTGCAAGTCTCTATTGCTAATCTAAGTCTAATTTAAAATCTTTAAGAAATCCTCCTGTTTTGGGGGAAAATGTATTATGGCCGATAAACTGCGTATCTCTGTTTGCATAGTATAAAGTTTAAAAGTGCCAGCTCTGAAATCAGGTTGCCTTGGGTTCAAATCCTGGCAACACCTTTTAGGAGCTAAATGTCTTGGATAAGTTAAACTCTTGGTGCCTCTGAAAATTTAAACTCTGAAAAATGGTGGTATTAATAGTACTATTTTTTCTTAGGATTATTACCTGTTAAGTGAGATAACCCTTAGCATAGTGTCTGCCAGTGCTAAGCACTCAATACATGCTAGCTATTATGTGCATGAAATTTACAGCAGTATGAATCCATATATAAAAGAATATTTCATGTAGAGTAAGTGCTGCAAAGAATCACATTTTGAATAGCTAAGTACTCACGAGATCTTTTCCTTTAAGTAGCTTCACCCAGGGGATTTTAAACACATTCAGAAGAATAATTTCTCTCTTTGAATCATTATAATAGCTTACTTTTGGGGGTGCCAAGTTTACACCTAATAAGTAATTTCCCACCTACTTATAGCCCAGCAGTGTTGTTGGTGATTCCTTCCTTGACTAAAAAAAGGTTTTGAAGTATACTGTGCTTTAAAAAAAAAAAAAGGGGAAAGCCGGTCTGCTCTTAAAAGGCAGAATATCTATGATGCCAAATCTGGCCACCAGAGGGTGCTGGAAAGCCAGCGACCTAGCCCTCCCTTAGAGGCTGTGATGGTGCCCCTGTGAGAGGGGTTCAGAAGCTGCCACTAAGTCGTATCTGTAGAGCTCGGTGGCCTCATGTTTTCTCCGTTCCAAATACCGTTGATCTGATGGTGGCCCATCTCCTTACTTCTCAGGGACCAGTGATCCAGCTAGATGCCTGTTCTCATCCTTTATAAACATTTATACTCCCAGAGCCAATCAAGCTTTTCCCTTTATCCCCTGCACTTTTCCCAGAGGTCTGCCCATTCAGAAGTCACTTTGGTTACAGTTCAGTTGATTTAGGAGGGTTAACTTTATTACATCCTACTGTTTCAACTTTTGGTGCTACCACTCAGGTATTGTATAAGTTTTCTTAATAGGATTTAAGAGATTTTACAAAATAGTTACCAATTATTCAATACTTGGTCAATACTTATTCAATACTTTAACACCAGATTAAAAATCCACAATACTTTAATGCTAGGTAAAAAACCCACCACTTCTTAAGAATCAATAAGCAGTGTCGTCTTTCCTTTTATACTCAGAGCAGAAATTTCGCAGGGGGTGGAGAAATTTCCACTGCTGTCAAACTGGCAAAACTGCCAGGTAGGAAATCTGCCCTTTTTATTATAGTTGTTATAATTCAGGATGACACTCATTAAAGGCCAATGAGAAATAAAGTTTCCAGTGGTTGAAAAAGGAGATAGCTAACAAAATCTGTAACTGCATCAATATTTACAAGCCCTCTTTCCCTTCCTTTGACATCACAGTCCAACACAGCTGAATGTTCTGACTTTCAAGTGGGCTGTGAGAGTGAAGGTGGTCTCTTTCAAAGGCCTTACAGTGCATAAGGGAAAGATGAGGCAGTGAACACACCTGTGAGAGGATAACAAGGCTCAGGCCCATGTGGGTGTCTCCCAGCTGAGGACAATTAGAAGAGATGTGTGGGTTGGTGGCCGCAGGGCCAGCGGTAGGCCTGACAGTTACAAGATCATGCACTTTGATTAAAAAAACTATAGCAGGAAGAGGTTCATTCAAATGGATGCTTCTAACTGAAAATAGGCTGGATATCGTGGGAACCCAGTAATGGGCAGTGTTGTGCAGACCAGGCTACCGTATTTGAGTCAGTTTGAAGGTAATTCCATTGCTTCCAGTATTTTTCAAAATTACTGCATCCTTTTGATATTGCATCTGTACCTGAATCTAATAAGGTAAAGGAAATTTCATTCACACACATTGTTGTTTAAGTATGCTTTAGAGAATTCCAGCATCTGTTGGTATCAGGTACTAGTCACTAGTTCTGTTAGGTTATTTATTCAGTATTGGAAGTTACATGATATTATATGTTAATACAAAATAATTATTTCAGAATAATTATCCAGTGGATTAGCTACTCTTTGAATAACAGCATATGTCAGTCACTTGCTAACAGCATCTTTTGGAAAGTTCCTCAAGAGTACATTGAATTTAACAGCCACATAGCTTTTGTTTTTTGCTTTTTGAGAAAGATTAGCCCTGAGCTAACATCTGCCGCCAATCTTCCTCTTTTTGCTCAGGAGGACTGGCCCTGAGCTAACATCCGTGCCTGTCTTCCCTCTACTTTATATGTGGGACGCCTGCGACAGCATGGCTTGACAAGCAATGCGTTAAGTCTGCACCCGGGATCTGACCCGGCGAACCCCTAGCCGCCAAAGCGGAATGTGCGAACTTAACCGCTGCGCCACTGGGCCGACCCCAGCCACATAGCTTTGTTGTTACTTTTCCACAGGAGGTAAACCAACAGTATGTCTTTTATTTAGTTGGTAATTAAAGAGCATTTTTCCTTGTATCCTTATTAAAATTGGACTTTTTAAGGCTGAGCTGAAATTTCATCCTGAAAAATAAAATGTAACGATTTGCTAGCAAAACTATTTTATGTTAATGTATATTATTCAAACCGGAGCTCACATTCTGATCCCCAAGTTTCCACTAGTGACCATAGTCTGTCTCCTGGCTTCCCAGTAGATGCAGGAGTGGGATTAGATTCTCTCTGTGAAGTCGCCTCAGTCTCAGTTCTCTGCCTCTGTTTCCATGTCCATATGAGTAGTGAGGCCACTCAGAAAGCAGGTGTTTGGCTCAAGGGAGGATCAAGCCAACAGTCTTACTGCCCTGAGAGAGGTGGCCACTTGGTCCAGCTCAGCACTGAAAAGTTCTAGGAACATTCGGAATGCACTCATTTTACAAGGTAGTATTAGAGATAAAATTTTGATGCCATGTTTTCTATTAAATTAGTTGATATCAAAAATAATTTTTAAAAATCTAATTTGGTGCCATCCTTAGATTTTTTTTAAAAAGTCTTTCTGGAACATTCATGTATATATCAGCTAAGTGTGATGTGCTAGGAAAGAGGAGACTAGGAGACCTTCTTTGTGTCCTGGTGGCCCCTGGAGAGCATAGAGAAGAACCTCTGCTCTCTCTGTAGCTCTAAAAGAAGGTCAGAAGTCGTAATGCTGATGAGGAGGCTTTCAGGCCAGAGGAGACAATACCCCACCCAAAGGGCCACTTCTCTCCAAGAGGGGTGAGCACCAGGGTAATACCAACCACCACGTCAGGAAATCCACACTCACCCCTTCTGTGCACAAATCACCAGTATTCAGCCAAACCAGGGCAAGACCAGGGAAACCACCTGCCGCTGACAAATCTTTCTGTCAGTGACATAATATTTGGTGACATCAAAAAATATTTTGGTGACAAATAAATGACACCATTTACATCAAAAGATCCCTGTCTCCTACACAGCTCCCAACACCAGGGGAGCTAGACCTTGAAAAGAGTTGGGGAGGGGAGAAGGTTCTGGATACAGACATCGTCTCTTCCCACCACAAGTCTCTTGGTCTGTCTGTACAAGCCCATACTGAGAGGAGAGATGAGATTAATATGAGAATAAAGTTTATAATTGGTCTAGATTCTTAATAACTAAAAGTGAGCAGAAATCAGTGAGATCTGCCCAAGATTCCATAAGGGATGTGTCAGGGAAATTAAGGATAGCACAGCTGAAAAAGTGTGATTGGAGAAAAATGAAACTGTAAGTTTATACAATAGTTACACAGAGATTTGACTGCCCAATGAGCTAGCTACAGCTATATTTTAAAGATTTTTTTAATGTTTATGATCTTCCATAACTATAGTCATATAGTTAATTTTAAAGAAATGAAGTATATAAAGAATGCTAATGGCTTAACTTGCTAATCCCTCATTTATGGCTTTATCATTGTTTTAAAATATTCAAACAAAGTGTTAATCAGCATCATTGAGATAAGACATCATTCAAAGCTAATGGAACTTTTTTATCTGCCCCTTAATAGATCTGGAAAGATTTAGTTACCAGTTGGTTTCAAGTTACTCAGATTTTGTTGTCCTGGGCCTAGAATTTTAGAGCCACTTACAGTATGGCAGAGCTATGCATGAATTAACTTTTTCATGATATTTTTAGCAGGCAAAACTGCATACTAGAAACTGAGAAGCATAAAAAGAATGGATGTTCAACTCCCATCGACGAATGCAACTAAAATTTCATCATTCCTTTTTTATGTGGGTGCCTCAGATTTCTCCAGGACAAGATAATTGTAGTGCTCATCAGCTTATAGCTCATCTGCTAGATCCAAGCTAAAGACAACACCAAACCAACTATGGGACAATCTGAATGGACACAGGCAAAGTCTTTATATGTCAAGGGAACATGTCTTGCTGGTTTTACCAAGCATATCTCTTTTTATTGATAAAATTATGGCATTTATCCCAAAGCACTAAGTAGAATTGTGTTTATTTTGCTGGAGAGCTGATTAAATACAAAAATGCTTAATAAACATATATGCACTTATTTCATAAGGCCAATTATAGCTAAAATACATTATTAATATAGTAAAATATTTCATTAGGTACAATCTGGGAGGAAAGGTGGGATTTTTTTTAAAGCAATCTTTCCCTGATTTTAACCTATAGACAATCTGTTAAAAACTGTTTTACGTGATAATTGGATTTTGAATGCTTTCATAGTTCTTGGGAGACCCAAGAAACAGCTCTCAAGAGGCTCCAATCCAAACCTGTGTCAGTGAATTTGATGTTGTCTTTGAGCGCCTGCATAAACACTGCTAGCTGTGTGACCTAGAGTGTGTCACTTGGTCTCTCTGAGTGTCCTCACCTGAAAAACAGGGTTGGTGATGTCTACCCCATAAGGTAATTGCTGGCATTAAATGACTTAAAGCACGGGAGCTAGGAGAGTGTCTAACACATCGAGAAACCGATCATCGGCTCTCTCCCCATCTCCTCATAGATAGCTACGACATATGGTTTTCTTTTGGGAATGAAAATAAAATCTAAATGTCTTAAATTTACTGTAGATGCTCTGAGGTTAAACAACCAAACAGATGGTTCATGGCAGTTTCCAGTTATAATCCCAGAATATTTAGTCATTCAGTCAGTCAGCTGAAGACAGGGGGCTGCTCAGCTCGGAACAGAGTTACATGTAATCTTCCATCCAGATAGGTAAATAATGTCTATTTTGGGAAGAAGGCTCTGCCAGTAGATTTAATGTTAATGCAGCTTTTAAGAACATATTTTATAAGGGATTTACAATGAGGAATTCAGCTTTTTTTATATAGTGTTTAAGTATCAGAAATTGTCATTATCTTAATTATTTTTGTAAATGCATATTTTAAGTATATGTAAGGTTTTCTTTAAGCTGGCTTCATAGTTGTTTGGATTGATTTGAGAGCTCTTTTATTGTACTCTTCTTAGTGCCAGAAATTAAATCAGGAAATGCCTTAATATATTAATGTTTTAATTTTTTTTAACTTTAAGTACTACCTGTTATCCCTGTTGCTCTGTGTTATTGGCAAAAGGCCCCTTACCTCTTTATATATATCTAAACTAATCAGTGGACTTGACCAGATTTTTGCTAGTACTTTCATGCATTTCCCGCTCTCGTTGATAGTAAAATGAGTGTGACAGCCTCCATGAGCATTGTTTTGTAAAACCAAACCAGATTCTGTTCAGCACAGTAAAAATTTGAGCTAAGATGGAATATTAGGGGAAAAAGGAGTATGTGGCTCCAGGCCACAGACAACTCGAAACAGTCTGAAGCGTGCATTGGTAAATCTTACCAAATGCTATAGGCAATTTAGCATCAAAATTGCCATAGAAAATTATTGTTGTTAGCCGTTCTGTTGATAGCTCATATTGTTAGAATTGCTAGCAGATGGGGAAATAGATGAGTCAGGATACAGTATTAGCAATCCATATTTTTTTAATCACAGGCCACTAATAAGGTCTGTAGCATCTGTGAGATTTATTTAAACAGTTGCTAGGAAGAGTTTGTTTTCCCAGTAAACACAGCAAACCTTGTACAGGATTTTCTTGATTGACTATTTGACTAAATGTGTTAACATTAACATGTAAGACCATTTGCTTCATTGTGGTGGTGTCTCATTTATTTTGACAGACTGATTATACCTGCAACTCATGGATCCATAAAGTCTTGAAATGTTATCACATTTATGCATTTAAAAACTTCATAATCCTTTTCTGCTCTTTTTTGAGATTAAGCCTTTTTTAAAAATGTATCATGTAATTAGAGCTATTTTGATGAAACAAAATAATCCCTTGAACTCTTAAGACGAAATTGTTTTAGAAAGTAGTTCCTTCTTATCATTTGAATGTGATATTTTAGGTTTTTATAGTAGACTGGATATATAAACTTAAAGAAAGTTCTAATTTTACTGACAACTCTTCCTCATCAGTAATAAGCAGCCTTTCAATATTTCTCATAGAGTACAGAAGAAATTCTAATTATTAAAAGTTTGAACTTTCAAAATTATCAATGGGTTGATTTAATCTTATTTTCCATCTTAACTTCTCACATCGCTGAGTTTGTGCTGCCGTCTTATGCAAGAGCTAGTAAGTGAATTATTAATATGCATATCTTTTGCTTGGATTTTCTTTTTTTTTTAATGGTTACTGAGAAACAGAATATTTTTGGAGATTGATCTGTAATCTTCTTACCTCCTTGATGAAAGGTGATAATCCAGGACTATCATCAACAAAATGAGCTGCTTATTCAAGCTGCCAGTCATGTACCAAACTATACCAATTTTCAAACAAAGTGTTGACTCCTGTTGAAAAGGATTTTTTACTTTTTCATTTAACTCATGAATAAGTATCCATCCACCTATCTATCTAATTATTATTGCTATAAAATTTAGGGTTTTTCTTTAAAGTATTTCCACTTGTTTCAAGCAAACTTTTTATAAGAGCTGGCCTGAAGCTTAAGGAAGAATAGCAAGTCTATCTTTTGCTGAACTTCTGCATTTTCTTCCATTTTAAAAGACTGCTCTATAAAAATGTCATATGCAGGGTTTTCTATTCACTGTGGCCTTCATAGCTGAATACTTAAAAACCTTTTTCCCTTTCAGCTTAGGTTGAAGGCCCTGGAAATTTCTCAGCAACACACCCCCGGTTGTGGTGACTTAACATTTTGAACTCTCTGGCAGTGCTGGATTAAGAATATCAAACTTGGTATAATGAAAAAAAGCCCTGACCTATAGGTCAGGACATGTCTCTGCCATTAACCTGGAGTGTAACTTTGAGCAAGCTAGCTCTCTTTTCCTCACCTAAAATAAAGATGTTACAGTAGGTCATCTCTGAGGTTCTCGTTTGCAATAAGATTCTGTGAGGTTTAACTCATAACCCAACTTGATAGTTTATGTGTTTAATAAATGACTTAATCATATGCAATGGCTTTTAATAATCTCAGATCTCAAAATTTTTTTCTCTCAGGCCTATACGATTCAGTTTACATGGTCTCAGTTTAAACCCTTTTATGGAAGTCGATTTTATTCTTTACCCTTATTAAGGTGTCTTTCCCTCTGATATTTGTCATTTCAAATGTCCAAGAAAAGCAAAAATTCTTGTGAATGGAAAAAAATGCCTCAGGTTATGAAACAATATCATTCAGAAACTCATCTCTTTCTCTGTGACTCTGTGTTTTTGAAGAAGTTGTGGTCCTGCTTGTGTCTTTCCATTCAAGTTCTTCCTCTTACTGCATGTCAGCTCATTTACTCACTTAAGCAAATTTGTGTCCTTAATGTTTGTAAAGATGCTCAAACTACAGTATTCTTTAACTACATTAAGGCCTGAAGATTTAAGAATCATTGTTAATTGTGCAAGTTCTATTTTACCATTAAATTCAAAACTAAGTTTTATTAAATGGAATTAGCCTAAAACATATAAAAGCCATTTCCAGATGAGTTACTCATTTTTGTACATTTGTTCACATACGGTAAAAACCACAATGTCTGCGTTTTCTAAAATTCTTCTCTTCAGTGACTTGACTTTCTGACTTCTTGACAAATGTAGATCAAAGACTTGATAATCTAACTCCAGTTTACCCTGCATTTATTTTGGAATTAGTCAGCTGGCATAATGCTATGGTAATATGACTGCTTTGTGTTCCGTGTATTGTAGAAAGGTGGCTTGTAAGTAGCGTCTCCTTATGAAATTTAAAAAAATATGTAAATCAGGGCCAGCCCCATGGCATAGTGGTTCAGTTCAGTGTGCTCTGCTTTGGCGGCCCAGGTTTGGTTCCTGGGAGCAGACCTACACCACTCATTGGTGGCCATGCTATGGTGGCAACCCACATACAAAATAGAGGAAGATTGGCACAGATGTTAGCTCAGGGCGAATCTTCCTCAGCAAAAAAATAAATAAATAAATTCAAGTGGATTTACCTCAAACTCTGTTGATCCGTAAACATAATTCTGAAGTGATTTTCCTTCCTTTTTATAAAGATACTCAGGAAACCCAATTTTAGTGAAAGAAATTTTTGCCACAATAATATTGACATTAATTCAGGAAACTCAATTTTCCTCGAATATTATTATCCTTGTTAGCATCCCCAAAATGTTTTAATTTAGATTAGCATTTTTAAAGGGTGGTAGTGTATTGTATAATATTATAGGGTCATTTTTATCACTATGAGTCTCCATAAAATTTCATCTGGTTTGTGAATCTTTTTATTACTAAGGTATTGAGCAGTACTGTTTTCCAAGAGATTGAAAAAGCTGCTTTTGGGACCAGCCCAGTGGTGCAGCGTTTAAGTTCGCATGTTCTGCTTCGGTGGCCCGGGGTTCACCAGTTTGAATCCCGGGTGTGGACATGGCACCACTTGGCATGCCATGCTGTGGTAAGCATCCCACATATAAAGTAGAGGAAGATGGGCATGGATGTTAGCTCAGGGCCAGTCTTCCTCAGCAAAAAGAGGAGGATTGGCCCAGCAGACTCAAGAAAAACTTCTGCCTTTCCCTTAACTACCTAAAAGAATTTAGATAGAGGGCCTGACCGAGACAGAGAACTGTTACCAGAGATAACTTTTTATCTGAATGACCCATCTATATAGCAGGACAGACACCTAATTACTAAACATCTGCTCTTCTTATCATCCACTGAATTACCCTCTTCCCCTTTGAGGCCCCAAGCCCCTATCCCATTCCTTAGCTCAGAATGGCATGTAAGCCTCAACTGCCAAGCTTGCCTGTGGGGCTCCAATACATATATAATTAAATTTGTAAAAAAAAAGGGATTGGCAGCAGTTAGCTCTGGGCTAATCTTCCTCAAAAAAAAAGAAAAGAAAACGCTGCTTTTGCCATGTTTCCCTCCTCAACCCATTTTCATGCCTGTGGGAGGCTTGATAGCTACAGAAACACAGAATGCTAAATATATGTTATTAGGGCTTAATCAGAAGTGAAAACCCAGCCAGAAGTTCATGTCTATAAATCATACACACTGAATAAAAAGTGAAAAATTCTACCAGTTAACCTCACTTTTTTTTTTTTTTTTTTGTCTAGACGACACCATGATCTAGAGTTATTTAGAAACCTACCGATATTTCTGTTCTATTAACAAAATGAGAAGAGCCTCTGACCACAAATGCTAAAGTTTGGGGTTATTTTCTGTTGGATACCATAGACAGATCATAAGATCAGGGAGAAAACCCTCTCTTCCTGCATGATCTTATCCTCATCAAGGACTTCAGCTATGGCCTAAATACTGATGATTCCCTAAGTCTGTGTCTTTAGCTTGACTCTCTCTCTTGAGCTCCAAAACCCCAAATCATAATCCATATCTGATGTCTGCTCATATCTCAAACTGAACAGGACTGAAATCAATGTCACTAATTCCCCTGCCTTATTAATAGTATCAATCTTTGCCCCATCACCCAAACTTAAAGCCAGAATCATCAGTCAGTCAACAGCAAAAGTCCTATCAATTCCACTTTCACGTTTCTCGAATCCCTCTCTTCTTCTCAATCTTTACTTCCATTTTCCTGGTTCAAGCCTCATCTTCTCACTAGACTGTTGCAACAACCTGCTGATGGATCTTCCTGCCTCTATTTTTTCCCTGTGGCAATCTGTTTTCTGTACCTGGTATTGGAGATATTTTTCTAAAGCTCATTTGTATATGATCATGCACTATTTATGCTCAAAATTATCTAGCATCTCTTTCTTGTCCACAGAAAGTTTGTAGCAATATGCTTAAGGCCCTTCGCGATCTGGCCTCCCCTCTCCTTCCTGCCTCATCTCCTGAACCTCTTCCCCCGTGGATCCTTCCCACATCCCAGCAGTCAGCTGACATCGCCAAAGATGGCAAGCACTTGTGTGCCTTAGACATTTCTGCTCATGCTGTTTCCCTTCTTCCTTGTCCTATTTCCCATCTTCTCAGCTTACTCATCCTTCAGTGAATGAGCTGTGCGTGGACCTGTCTTGCCAGCTAGATTTCAAGCTCTTTGTGGGATGTAGAGTGTTTTATTCATCTCTGTATCTACAGTGCTTGGTCCATAGAAAATATCAATAAATATTTTAATAAATGAGTCCTCTAAAGTTCTCTGACAGCCCACCTGAAAACAAAGCTATTATATGTAGCTTATGTAGAAGTCAGATTTCCTGTAACCTCAACTTTACAGAGCCACAAATCTGAAATCAGCTTAAAAAAAAAAATACAAACAATAGAAATAGGTGTAACAGGCTTCAGCACTAAAGCCATACATTTTTCCTAAAACAGCCTCAGGCTTTCACTAAGAACCTACTTGTTCTTATCTAGTGTAAGGCCTTATAGGTTTATTTAATGCTTTTCTGGTTCCCAATAGATGAACTAACTTGAGGTAGTGAGAGAAGGATATATGCCCAATCATGGCCATGAAAAGAAGCTGATAGATTTCCCTCAAATGAAGATAAAAAGCCAAAAAGAAGAGAAAAAATTAGTACATGGCACAGATTAGTACTAGATATAATGAGGATTCATCATCCAGGAAAGGTGGTTTTAGAGCCTGTGTCCCCTGCTTTAGAAGGAAGCATGTTCTGTAGAATACTGTTTGAGATTTTCTGTTCAAAATAGTTGAAACAAAATTTTATCATTTAAAGAACTAATATTTAGGCACTTCATGAATTTATTTCTGTGAAACACCTAACTCCCTAACAATGCCAGATAATGATTCTCCAACCTCTCAGACCTCTGTTTCACAAATTTTACATATTAAAAATATAAAAGTCTATTAAAGGAGGAAAATTTTCCTTCTAAGTAGCTTCTTTCCCTGAATTCAGTCCATTACTGTAATGTAATATTTATGAACTACTGGCAGTTTGCCCAGTAAGGTAGTATAAGATATTTGCAGGAATATTTTAATACAAAAATCGGTTACTTTGTATGATGTTAGCATAACCCATTCATTTGCGTCATTTATTCTGTATTCCTCTTTATCTACCCACCTTCATGTCCTGATATTTAGCAGTTTAGTTTAATAGTTTCTAAGTCTGTGTACAGTCTCTGAAGTTTAAATGTTTTTTGGACTATCTGGAGTAGAGACATGAAACTCATGCATAAAAATCAATTATTAAATAACATATGACTCTAGAATCAAATACTAAATTGTGTTTAAATTATGAATGTTTTATGGAAATTCAGAGATGGGAAGGATTAACATGAGCTGAAATAGAGATGAAGTGGACTTGGGTCTTATGTCGACAGCACCTAGGAATGTCTTTACAGGTAAATGTGGCTGTGTGCCGTCTACACTGGCCCTTCATCTCACTATCTACCTGTTTATACAGTTCAGAAAGTTTCAAGGTTCCCTATTGGCTTGTTCTTTATCCCTACAATGATCTGAACAGTAGTGACCATATAACAGATGCGTGGTTAATAGTTAGATTAAAAATTAATGAAGTATATAATATAATACTATGCATTATATATAAATGTATATAATAGTATAGTGTAGTAAGATAGGTTCTTTTGGTGATGTTTGACTAAAAAATAACAGGGCATATTTTATATACATACCAGAATTTCTTATACCCCGAAGCAAGTGGTGTTCAACTTCAGTTGTCATCCTGGGAGCCTGTGCACTCTTTCCTGTAACTCTATCAATCCTGTATTTTTGGAACTCCTCTTTTGAACTTCCTTCCAAGTCTGTGACTCATTCTTTTCAGTGTCCTCAGTGCTGACAAATCTTTTTCGTTTGAGAATGGATTTGATTTTTGGAACCAAGAGTCACTTAGGGCAGGTATGGTGAGTAAAATGGAGGCTCAAGCTGAAAAATGCTATTTTTTGATTAAAATTGACATGTGACTATAAAGTAATGAGAGCATTTTTCTGTCTTGGCTCATAAAATAACCAAAGACAGTTCTCTTCTCAAAACAAAGATAAGCCACAAGTTTTATATTAAAACCAAGCCTGGATTACTATCATATATAATTTTCCTGCTCCAGAGTTGATCATAGCTCCCAGATGTCCAAACCCTGCTTTGCCTGCTCTTGGGTCCCACCAGCACCTAGTTCCCTGGTGTCCTTAATGCTGCCTCCTCAACATGGCAGGGCTTCGCAGGGCCCTGCTCACTGCTCTGAGACACCTTCCTTTTCAAGGACCAGCACAGTCCCTACAGGGAATCTTCTCTTCACTGAATTTATAGTGAGGCTTCTCTCTTTTTGTTGGGAATCTGTTTTAAGAAAAAATGGATGCTCAGGAAAATGTACATATCAACATGCAGAATTTTGCACAAGAAGCTTATTCATGGACTTGAGTTAAGAACGTCTCACTAATCTGTGCCACATACAATCAGGCTTACTTGTATAGGGTCCAGCATCAGTCCCTACATGTTTATAGTTGCTAATCTAATGCTTCTAACTAATTTGTAAGTTTCTTAAGGCAAGGAAATAGTTTAGTAATTCTTTGCTTTCCGTATAGTATCTACCAAGATGCTGAGTATGTAATAACATTCAGTAAATCATCGTGGCTTAACAGATGTTTTTAAACCACCTCCCTGTCACCATTGCTTTAATAGTTGGTTTCTGAAAGAGACAGAGTTTTAGATATTTTTTTAATGTTAATAAGATAAAAGCCCAAGTGTATATAACCTAATATATTTCAGGGCATCCTATAAGCCCTGAGACAACATCCCTAAAACAGCATCCCATATATAGAATGGATTTTATCCCCAATACACACACGACATGAGGCCTCTCTCTTACTGTTGCACAGAAAACCAGTAAAGGATGTGCTAGGGGTGTCCCCAGAAGCCAGCATAATCAAACGAAATCATTATAGTCAAACTATATCATTTAGTCAAATTGTATCATTATTGTCAAACTATAATGTATAGAGTGAAAATTTAGTGACACTTCATTTTCAAATTGGCCAAGCCCGTGTCAAAACTTACTCAACGGGGCTGGCCCTGTGGCCAAGTGGTTAAGTTCGCGCGCTCCCCTGCAGGCGGCCCAGTGTTTCGTTGGTTCGAATCCTGGGCGCAGACATGGCACTGCTCATCAAACCACGCTGAGGCAGCGTTCCACATGCCACAACTGGAAGGACCCACAACGAGGAGTATACAGCTACGTACTGGGGTTGGGGAGAAAAAGGAAAAAATAAAATCTTTAAAAACAAAAACAAAAAACTTACACAGCACTGTTTGTATCAGGTTTGGGATATTTTTCATCGTAAATTAAAAACCCTGTTTTACCAAAATGTTTGGGATAAAATTATTCTAGATAATTTAATTTTCTGATTAACTGAGTGCTTAAAATTTAAGCATTTGGTAAAATGCAGGATAGAACAGTAAATTTAACCTGTATTCAATCTTGTCACATTCTTGGTTGATCTCTGCAAGTGTTCATGATTATCAGAGCCCTCCAGAGCTGGCGAGGATGTGAGAGATTAGAGTGAATATATCCAGAACATATCCTGAAAGTCTCTTTGTTGGCAGTGGTGGATTTGTCTTTCTGCCTTTTTCTTTAAACGGATACATGTCATCAGCTTATTTTTCTCATTTGCTCTTTGCTAAAAGCAAAATTTTTTCTTGTTTTGTTGCAAATCAGTTGAGATTCTTGCAAGATGTGGCTTCTTGGTTCTTCATGGAAGGAATTCCTGTTTTAATTGTTGAACTGTATGTCAAAGATGAAATATAGATGATGATGATGATCAAGATGTAAAGAGTTTGCTGAAATATTCAAGCTAAAGCTCATTAGACTTTAACCTATTGTAGATGACTTTAGTATATTAATAGCTTCATTTTTTTTTTAATATCCAGTTAAAAAATCTAAGTTTAGAAGAACTACAGATGCGGTTAAAAGCGCTGGATCCCATGATGGAACGAGAAATAGAAGAGCTTCGTCAAAGATACACAGCAAAACGGCAGCCCATTCTGGATGCGATGGATGCAAAGAAAAGAAGGCAACAAAACTTTTGAGTTAAATTTCTTCTCTGTTTCTATAACTATTCTGGAGACCAAGAAACCACTAAGAATTGAAGGAATTTTCTGATTTTTTTTTTAATCTCCTAAGATTTTTGCTCTCCAACTAGGCAGCAGTCAAAAACTGATGATGGTACATACCCCAGTAGGTAGAATTTACAACTGTATCTGCTGTGTTTTCATTTTTAAATGATGAAAACAACAGAAATGTGTTCTTCTCTGTATCTGTCAGCTGCATACCAGCACTAAAAGTATGTTATAAAACCAAGGCTGTATTTAGAGACCTTGAAAATCCAAAGCTATTGTTTAGTTGTACAGCACTGAAGGGCTTTATGTTACAATATTCTTTATTCTTATCTAGTAGCCTATTTATTGTATGCCCTTAGGTAAACTTATTTATTTATGCTAATTCACTTCGTTTTGTTTTTAAGGACAAGATCAGGATATCTTTGGTGAAGGTGGGGACTTCGTAATAGATGATAATGTACAGCCGAGTTAGCTTTAAGCAGGGAGCCGCGGGGTGCGCTCCTTGATGTCCAGGATAGTTCTCCAGTAGAGGCAAGGCAGTAATAGCAACAGTACCCAGACAGGCCAGGCCTTTTTTATACTGAAGCAATAATTCCATTTTTACCTTCTGAAATTTTGTTTAATGTTTCTATTTTTGATGTTTGGTACCAATAGAACTATATATATTTAGGTCAGAGCTATAATGCTTAAAACCAAAGAAATCAATGGAACCCTTGCACAAAAAAAGTGTGGTAAATATTTTAAAAGAAATAAATTCTTAAGACAAATATAACTTGTTATTATTGTTTCATGTTTCATGTGTAGGTCTGATAACTAAACTGTATCAAACTTAATAAGCTCATCAAATTGATTTCTGTGAAAATGTGCTCAATTGTCACAGGACTTTTTTGTTGATTTCATTTATTTCCTGGGAATTGGTAGACATCATGTGCCTGACGATAACAAAACAGCGAAAACATTTGCACTGAACTGTGCAAGCCTTCAGGAATGAAAAAAAAAGATTAAAACCATTAAAAAGAAATTCATTTCTAAGCTGAGTGAACCTTGGCGTGATTGATCTGGGACCAGTCATTTCCATGTGGCCATCTTGACAGTGTTTGTTCTTTTGTGTTTAATTACTATGTGTAAATCATAAAGACAAATAAATTTTACTGTGCCACCCAGCACATTTCATCTCTATCTTTTGTTAAAACTCATGACCTGGCTTCTGTCTTTTCCATGCCAGGAAGGACTATTAGTCAGGACAGGCTAGATTATGTAGTGATAACAACCCTGAAACTTCAGTGGCTTAATGTAATACAAGTTATTTCTCACTCACGCTCCATGCCAGTCCCAGGTTGGCAAGGTGCCCTGCTTTTGTCATGCACACCTAAGGACCCCGCTGATGGAGCCTCCACCATCTGCCACATTTTGTAGTCACCACAGCAAGAGAAGGAACACTGACAAGTCTCACACTAGCTCCAGCCAGCAGTGACACATGTCAGGTCAGCCACAACTGGTATTCCAAACTACTCACATGGCCACTCCTAATTTCAAGGAAGCAGGGAAATGCGACTTTACCATGTCCCAGGAGGAGAGAGAAGGGAACTGCTGGTAAGTTCACTAATGACTGCCACAGAAGGGGTGGTATCTCTGGAAAGCTTCTATTCCTTTTTAAAATGGCTTTTGTGCCCCAGGTAATGCCTTGACATAACATTTGTCTCTGCTTTGCTGAGTCCTTACAAATAGTAAATTGTATAATTGGATACAAATTATAAGATTGTTAAAATAGTGGTAAATATTGAAAAATTTATAAAGGTTGTTAAAAATGAAGACTGAGTGTGCAATATATGCTTCAGCTTCATCTTCATTGGAATCTGTAGGGACAGTCAGATAAGTCAATCAACTCAAACACCCTGCCTTTTTTTTTCTTTCTTAATTGTTTTTCTTTTTGGTAACCTTAATATCTTGCCTAATTTGATGGAATCAAATGACTGATTTGCTATCATCCAAGTAAAACCACCTACATGAAATGACAAGAAACCTATGAAGATGATTTCTCTCCAGTTTGCTAAATTAGAAAATTTATGCAAATTAATTCAGTGAGGCCTGTTAACCAGTCTTACTAATTCAGTCTCAACAAGAGTCCTCCTTTTAACCGTAAATATCGAATATCCCAGTCACATTGTAATTTTTATATAAATAGTCTTTAATACCCCATTGTTATGTGTATTTGAATATATATATAAACATATATTTAAGAGAATGAAGAATAATTGGCAGTGTTTTATTTTAGAGCCGTAGGATGCTCCAGAAAATTTTAAGATAATTTGTTTTAAAATTTTTCCTATTTTCTCACTCTCTGCCCCACATCCTTATAATAAAGGAACTTATGATAAGTTTTGAAGAACCAAAAGCCATGAAGGAAACCTTCAAGTCTAGGGAAGCCTTGATTAATCATGTTTAAGAAAGAGAGTTTTCTAGTTTAAGAAGAAGTCTCTTATTATTTTAACCTTGGTTGCTGAGAATGTTCCTAGATAAGTGTACTTTGTGTATGCCCTCATCCTTTGATGACTACAATATTGTAAGGGTAATTCAAGCTGACAGAGGGTTTCATCTTGCATAAGAGCCAGCATCGTTGTATATGTTGTCCTGTAGGTGAGAAAGTTTTTTCTTTGATTTAATGAACTTAAATGACTCATTTCTACACATTTGTAATACACTTAGCTTATTTTAGTACAGTTTTATGTTCAAAATTTGAGCTAAGTTGCTCAGTATAAATTGGAGAAGAAAATGTGTTTATCTAGATGGATTTCAAAATAATGTCATCTGTTATTGGGGACACTATGCTAAACAACCTTACATATATTACTTACATGCTTTTCTCTTTTTTCTCTGCTTATTTACTGTATACATCCCCAAGGTTTAAAATCACTCTCTACCCACTGAAGGATAAGTAGCTTCTCCAGCGGAAATTATATAATACATTAATAAGAAGTTTTCAACTTTGTCACAGGAAATCTTTTCAAATTACTGACACATTAGCATTCAATAGGAATGCCATTTTCGTTTCCTGTCCTGTATGTTAAAGATTAATGATTAAAATAAATCCTGAAAATACTAATGATGTAACATTCTAAATAAAATATTTTTAAAAAAATAATTGAAGTTACATTGCATTACTAAACTGTTATTAGGCACAGGCATTTAATTAGATATTCCATCAAAATGCTATTTTGGAGTACTAGATACTCTTTTTTTGGTCCCAAAACCCAGTAATCTGGGGTCTGAGAGAACTACTTTTCTCTGCTGTTTGAGCAGTCTGATGAGATCTGGACCCAAGGGTGTTTGTATGCCTTAGCTGAGTAGTCTGATGCCACTGAATCATGGCTTTCCTCCAGGGAGTCAGTCAGCTTCTCCCTGTTCCACATCCACCCAAAACACCTTCAACCTCAGCCAACTACTTCCCTGAGGCACGAAAAGACCCCGAGAGAGAAAGCTGATGACCAGCTCAATTCTTCTACTAATCTTAGAAAAACAGCTCCAAGTCTAGGCTCTTCTCACACTGGACCCTACCGTTAGCAGGACTCCCTGCTACCATGTTTTTCACTTGAGTGAGCTCCCTAAATTAATATTCTTGTTTTTTTGGTCACTCTTCTGCTTACAGAACTTTGTCTACCAAGTTAAGAATGAACTATGCCTCCTGGCATTCAAGACCTGCTACATTGCCTGACTGACGTTTATGACCTCATCTTGCATTGTTGCTTCGTTTGAGCCCTTTCTTCACCAAACCAAACTGCTTCCAAACTCTATTGTAATTATTTGATTTATCTTCCTACTGGATTGCAAACTTCCTGAAAGCAGAGACTTTATGTTTATCCTCCATCTTGTTTCCCCACAATGCTTACCAGGATATTAGCCATAAATGGTAGTAAATAAAGTTTCATTGAATGTAATTAGGTCAAACAACAAAATTGTCATCATTAATTATATAGGCTAGTCTCTTTCCTTATATCCAGGTAATCGCAGTACAACAACAATAATAATAACCAGTTTTTGAGCATCTGCTGAGTCTTTAAGACTATCCTTTCTATTTTAGGGATATTTAGAGGCCAATATCTATGGCCCCATTTGTGAAGACGCATCAGAAAATTTCAAATTTATGCCCCTAAAGTCTTGTTTTACTAAAGTTTTAGCTTTCTTGGTCCTTAAAATATGAATCAGGTAATTTACTGGGTTTCCCAATTTGCTTTGGTCCCAGGAAACTCAAAATCAAATCTATAGTTAATAGCTTTGTGAAATTCTGTGGTCTGCATACTTAACATTTCCCCGATCCTATATTTATAAAAACAGAAAAGATTTTTAAAAAGAGAAAGAAAGGAAATATCTGGAGGTATGAGTCCTTCCACTGTACTTACCGTGTAATTTTTGTATCTTTTCATTAGGATTCTTGTAGGTGTCAGATATGGTAATATGTGTCAAGGGGATTTGTTGTTGAGGTCCTAGACCTAGAACCCTGCTGGAATCTTCCACGTGTGAGTATTACCACCAGGGGGGAAACGGATCTCTAAGGTATGAGGTTCCTAGAGCCTTGAGATAACCACTGTCCTTCCTCTTGGGGAAGGAGCCAAGAAAGAGAGAGCACCATAATGCCCTTGGCCCTCACACCTGCCCTCAGCAACCTGTTGAAACCACATTCACACGAAAACTGATTTAGGCTGACCAAGCACGTGCCATACTTTCCAGCCCCAGATCAGCCAGTTGATCAGAATCCCTCAAAAAAGCTTATGTACCTCTTGATATTTTTCCACTTTTATTGTAGTCATAAGTCACTTCGTATTCTCAATGAAAAGAGAAGGATATGAGGAAAAAAAGAAATAGAAGAGAGCAAAGGGAAATAGGTGTTTTTAGCATGATAGAAATGACAATTTTAACCCAAAATTACAAAAGTGTCATACCCAACATTTCCTCCATAGAAAAACATTTCTATTCTATTTCATGAGAAAGCAGTAAAAGCTAATGAGTTCTAAAATTTTTCTAGTTGAAAATCCAGTGCCTGCCTTTGTTTATACCAAGCAACTAGTTGTCTTTTAAATTTTTATAGAACTTTTCAAGGTGAACTGTAATTAGTTGACTGGAAGCTAAATAAAACCTGATACTAAAGCTCTCAGCTTTTAAATATTCTCTTTCTAATGTTCCAGTGTATACAGAGCGTGCTGGATGGGGGCAGTCCTGCAGCTGCATGTCTTTTCAGCCTTCCATTTATTCCATGACAGCTTTCTTTCCTATGTAAAAGGAAAATATTCTTAGCAAAAATATTCAAATGAGAAGACATAATAACACTTGGAACTGAAGTCTTCGATGTTAAACAAGATGCACTGAGGAATCTGAAACGCAGAATTGTTTCATTATTAATGAGTCAATGTGCAAACTCATGAGTTCCTTCTCTGTTGACCTTTCAGAAAGTATATAGAAGTTTATTTTAGAAACACACCAGCTGATGACCATAAATTAGTTTATGTGCTTAGAATGTGGTCTTTGAAAACTATACCTAATATTGGAGACTGTTATTAATGGACTAATGAACCTAAGCCTTAACAAGTTTCAGCAAGGCTTTTTGATTTTGAGGGTAAATTGCCTTAACAAGTAAGTAGTAGTTTGGGGTATGATTCAGAATTTGAGTGTGGTGAGCAATCACGGAAGTCCAAACAATTTTTTAAAGTTCTTAATGCAAAATTATTTCAATTTCACACAAATCTAAGGGTTGCTAGCTTTTTATTCTCATTCAGTGAATGCTGATGTGTTGCACATTTCCCTGACATTTATCCAAAGCAGTGACAGCAAATATATACAATGTATACAAATATACACAATATTTGTCTATAGTAACCTTTTCTAACTTGGCTGAAAGGAAGTAACAACTGCTTCTGGCACAAAAGGCCTGTCCTTACTGTGTCCAATTTGAAGCAAATTCATTTTTTTAGTTTCTTGTATAGAAAGACAAGAAAGCTTTTCTCCTTAACAGACGGGAATTCCTCGAAGCTAGGTGTCTTTGAAGCTCTGCCAGATAACTTGCTTCGTGACCTTGGGTGAATTATTTAACTTCCCCATAAGTCTCACCTTCTTTATCAAACGGAGAACAACCTCAGAAGATTGTGAAAAGTGAATGAGACATGCACGGAAAGCCCTTAGCACACTGCCTGGCCCAGAGAGCCCCAGTGCCTTGCACTTTCTTTACTTATCAACAAACATCTATTGAGCACCAACTGCATGCCGGCTTCCATGCTACGTGTGGAAATACAGACATGAAGGCGACATGGTTCCTGCCCAAGAGCTGGTGCTTATCGCCTGGTGCAGGATGTAGACACCCGAGTGTGGCAAGTGCAATAAGAAAGATAGCAATGAAGCCCCGTGAAAGCAGGAATGGAGGAAGGCTTGGGAAGGCGGGGGGGGGGGGGCGCGAGGGGCACTGTGGGGAGGGAGAAGCATGCAGATAGAAAGGCTGTCAGAGGAGGAAGAATGTTCAGCATACCGTCAGTCTCTGAGAAAGTTCGTTACACAATCAGAGCATTTGGTAAAAATGCATTGAGGATCATTTGTCTTATTTGCTCTCTATCCTGCAGTTTAGGAGGTCACAGGATCATGTTATCTGTTTTTTTTTTTTTTGTTTTTCCAAATCACTGACTGTTTTCCAAATAAATTAATTCCAAGTAATATCTGGCGTATTTCCTAGTGCCTATGTCTACCAGTCACACTCAGCTGTACTCATTTCTATTATTTGATAAGTATCTAGAAGAAATGATGTCTGCAGAAGCTTGCTGAGCTTGGGTTTAGGGCAAAGGGGCCAGAGAAAGGTGGGTAGAGGTTTAGCAGCAGCATCTAAAGGAGCAGGCTTGAACTCAATTCCTCAAATCAATTCACTAGCTATGTGCCACGAGTGAAAAGTTTATCTTCTTTTTGTCAGCAGTTTTCTTCTCAAGAACTTCAGCATTTTTCCACCTTTAAGGCAATTTACAGAGGAGGAATCATAAAGTATAACAAAGTAGAATAAATTAAAAACAAATGAGACAAGATAAAACAAAGGGAAAACAAAAGTAGAGAACCAATTTGGAGCCATGAATCACATTAATGGAAAAATTTGGTTCACAACTTCCTAGAAGCCAAAGTGAAGAAGGAAACCAAAAACCATTTACGTTGTCTAACTGTGCTATCCAATGTGGTAGCTACTAGCACTTGAAATGTGGCTAGGCCAAATTGAGTTGAGCTGTGAGTATAAAATGCATACTGTATTTCAAAGACTTAGTACCAAATAAAATGTAGAATATCTCATTAATAATTTTTAATATTTATTACATATTCTGAAATAATATTTGGAATATATTGTGTTAAAATATTGTATTAAAATTAATTTCACCTGTTTACTTTTTTAAATGAAGCTACTAGAAAATTTAAAATTACGTATGTGGCTCACATCTGTGGTCCACATTATAAAGCTATTAGACATTACTGGTCTATAAGATAAAAGCATTCATCAACTTATGAATGGATAAATAAAGTATAGTATGTCCATACCAGGGAAGATGGTTCAGTAATAAAAAAGAATGAAATAATGAGTACGCGGTTCCTTTTGGGGGTAATAAAAATGTTCTAAGATTGATTGTGGTCATGGTTGCATAATACTGTGACTGTATTAAAAACCATTGAATCATAAGCTTTAAGAAAATCAATACATTATAGATAAAAGTTTTTTAACTTCAGGAAAATAAAAAGATAAAAGCATACTGTGTTGCTCAGAAGAAACCCAACTATTCGTAGTACTCAGATGAGAAGAGTCTCTCTAAGGACACCCGTGGGAAAGCACACCATCAATATTCAACTCAGTATCAGTATTCATTATCAAGATTCTCAGAGTAAATACAGGGATGACTTTTGCAGATCTGTCTTCTATGGTGTTTTCAATATTTGTAAATGGCATCATACCCAATTCAGTAAACACCTATACGCTAATGGCTCTGAAATGCTTGCCTTCAGCCTAGACTTCTCCTTAAAACTTATCCAGTCAGGGGCCAGCCTGGTGGTGCAGCGGTTAAGTGCACAGGCTCTGCTTCCACAGCCCAGGGTTCGCTGGTTCAGAGCCCGGGTGCGGACACGGCACCGCTTGGCAAGCCATGCTGTGGTAGGCGTCCCACATAGAAAGTAGAGGAAGATGGGCACAGATGTGAGCTCAGGGCCAGTCTTCCTCAGCAAAAGGAGGAGGATTGGCAGCAGATGTTAGCTCAGGGCTAATCTTCCTCAAAATAAAATAAAATAAAAAATTACCCAGGCATTCTTGATGTCACACACATCCCTCAAGTTCAACATGACCAAACACTGTTCCCCCTGTATTTTCTGTCCAGTTGGTGCTACCATCTTCCATCCAGCCGCAGTGCTGGAAACCTGGAAGTCCTTGAATCTTCATTGTCCCACACCATCCCTCTGCCAGCTCAGGTTTCCAAAGAGTTCTCAAATCTGTGTCCTCATCTACATTCTCTCTCCTCTGACCCTCAGGTTTTCTTCATTTCCTGCCTAGACCATTGCGGCAGCCCCTTAACTGTCTCTGCTCCAGGCTTGTTCCTCTTAAACCAACCCCACCACCATCTGCTGGCACCATTAATCCCATATGCAGTGGATTCCATCACCTGCAGGATACAGTTTGTTAAAGCGAACATGGCCCTCTAAGACCAGGCCCTGCCTGCCTCTCTTCTCTGCTCTCAACACCCCTTCAAGTAACCTACCTCTGTTCCTGCCCACCCCTCCTGAGAGTGAAGTGGCCAGCTTCTCCTCATTCTGTCAGCTCAGCTCAGGGATACCCGCTGTGTGCCCAGACGTACATTGCTATCACTGCACTTTCCGTGATGCCTCATAGTATCTACTTGTTCTTCTGTCTCTCTCACTGACTAAGCTGTCTGAGGGCCAGGACTGTGCCCGGGGTTTCCTCATCTCTGTAGCACCAGGACAGGCCCTGACATAGCAATGCTTAATAAACGCTGTTGAATGATGGATGGTGCACACGTGAGAGAAATGTGATTTAAATTTTGGTTTTAGGCAAACGGCTAAGAAATCTTAGAAACCAAATTTTTAAGTGCTAAAAGCCCTTGCTTGTCTCCGTGAGGACATGGATTGTGTCTTTTGCTCATCACTGTGTCTCCAGTGTCATTCAGTATTTACTGGATGGGTGGATAAGAAGATAAATGAATGAACAAAGATGTAGGGAAAGAAATGAAAGCAGACTGCTTTCATGAGAATAGGCCTGACATTCACAAAATGTGCAAATTTGTGTCATCTTCCAAACCTGAGTTAGATTATCTGGTATCCAATACTTTGGAACCTTGTAAGGCATTTATTTTGCTCTTGAACAAATAAGTTTCCAATTGAATGTGAAAATTCAGGTGACAAATACTGCTGTGTTCCCTGCATCCAACTGTGTTATAAGGCCTGAGTGAATGGTCTCTAAAGGACGACACATGAGCTTCCTTGTTGTCATTATGTAGTGAAAATGGCCACATCTCTGGAGTTCCAGACCCTTCAATTCACACAAAACAGACTGAGACATCATATCTGCTTCACTGAAGTATGAAAATGGAATATTTTGGTTTTTTGCTTTAGCTATGAGACAGTTTAACTTTTGTTCCTATAATTCTATTGTCAATGGTACAGAAATCTGTATGAAAAGGAAGGGATATCTATGTTTTTCAGAATAGTCTTAGGACTTCCTGCATCATGAGGAACCGAGCACAGTACTAAAAAGTGCTTTATAAAATAAAATCTTCAATTGATGTGTTGAGAAAAGAAAAATGTACTTACAATGCAGTAAAGTGAGAGCAATAATATATATTTTGCTACCAACTCTATTTTTTATTTTATAAATTTACTATTTGCCTGATTGATATGCAAACTCCCAGGATTGATGACAGACCTACAATCACCACCACACAAAGGTAATGAAAAAGATATTATTTATTATGTTCCTAAAGTGCCAACTTGAGGGATGAGTTTAATGGTAAGAAATTCTCAGTCAGCTTGACGACACGTTCAGGCGTAGGAGCCAGGAATTCTGCTTTGTCCTATTCCTACTCTTTCTCCAAAACCTTGATGTAAAAGTAGAGGGCCTTAAGTAAGGCACTTTGGTGTTTTTTGGTTTTTTTGGTTTTTTGGTTTTTTCCCCTCCCCAAAGCCCCAGTGCATGGTTGTATATTCCACTTGTAAGTCTTTCTAGTTCTTCTATGTGAGCTGCCACCACAGCATGGCAATTGACAGTTGGGTGGTGTGGTTCCGAGATGGGAAAATGAACCTGGACCACTGAAGTGGTGAGAGCGCTGAACTTTAACCACTAGGCCATCAGGGCTGGCTCAGCACCTTGGGGTTTTGATCTAGCGTTTTTGGAAACGTCATTGGTGCTAACATTCATTCAGCAAACATTCAGGGAGACTAACTGCATTCTAGACACTTATGTGCCAGGCATATTCAGAGGATTGGAACATGGTCCATACCTCAACTCAAAACCCCTGTAATCTCAGGGTGCTGAGATGAGGGCTAACAGAGCAACGGATCAGGTGTTTTGGGAGCTCAGAGAACTGGAGAGGGGGAGGTCTTTGTGCTAGCCCAGGGAAAGGGGCTGAGGGCTTGAATTATGATGGGACTGGCAATGGAGGGAGAGGGCAAATCCAAGAACTATTTGGGAGATTGAACCAGTGGAGCTGGCCAACTAAATGGAGTTGGGGGATAAAAAAAAGAGTGAGGGGTTAAAGGCAGACCTGAGGACCCCAGTTTGGGCCACCTCAAAACAGTGACACAGTTCGTTAGAATAGGAGTGGATTTGAGGAGTAGGATAATGAATTCAGATTTGGACGTGTTGAATTTTAGGTGCCTATGACATACCCAGGAGTAGGCATCCTGGAGGCAGTTGGAAACTTGAGTCTGGAATTTGATGAGAGAGGTAGACCTGGAAATGAAGACTTCTGTTGTCACGTAGAAGATTAAGCAAAAAGAACCATGGAGGCTGTGCCAAGTGAGAGGGACAGGCGAGAGGACCTAAAACCCTGGGGGTAGGCAGAGCAAGAAGACTGGCCAACAGATTTTATAATAGGCAAGGAGGTATGAGGGGAAGCTAGAAGTCAAGAGAGGAGAAACATCAAGGAAGGGATTCTCCACTACTTGTTGTGGCACATAGCAGATGCTCGATAAATGTAGGCTGAACAAATGAATGCGCTCAGTAACTGCTGAGTTTCCATCTGACTTTAAAGCAAAGCTTTATGTTCGTGTTAATTTATACTATAACGGTTATGACTGTTGGCCTTGGAGCCAGGTAGAAGTGGACGGGAGCCCAGCTCTGCCACTTTACAGTTGGGTGGCCTTAGACAAGGTGCCCAGCCCCCAAATGAAGATAATATTACTCGCCTCACTAACTGACCATCAGAGGAGGATGGTTAAATAAACTCTGCTACAACCATACCGTGGAATGCTAGGAGCAGCTAAAAAGATGAGGCTGATTTTTATGAACTGCCATGGGAAAGAATCTGAGTGACATTGAGGCATTTCCAGAATGGAGCAATCTACAAAACTACTCTTCAATTCTCCAGGTATAAAGATCTGTATATAAATTCATAGAAAATTCTGGAAGGATATACACCAATGCAATAACAGCAGTTACTCCAGGGAGGAGGCTGAAGTTGAAGGGTCATGTGAGTTTTGAGTTCTCCCTATAAAGTTTGAGTTCTTATGACAATCATATTCAACTTATACTTACAAATAAATGCCACTAAAAATACATTTAAAAAGTATCTACCTTCTGTTGTTGTAGTGAAGACTGAAATGAGACTATAACTATAAGACTCAGTGCCTGGCACACAGGAAGCTCTTGTTACGTAGACTATACACACCAGAACTGGTAAGGACTCCTGAAAAGGAATCAACATTTCTGAGCACTGACTCTGTGCCTGGCACTTTCTTACATGACCATTTCTGTAACGTAAATGCTTGTTGTGGCCTTGGCTACTTAGCTATTTAAGCCCTCTCTGTTTTAGTATCCTCATCTACAACGTGGGAATAATAATAGAACTCATTTTATAGGGTTGTTGGGAAAATTAAATGCATGAATACATGTCAAGCTCTCAGAACAGTGCTTAGTGAATGTTAGCTATTAACATCATCATCATCATCATCATCCTTATACTGAAAGACAAATGTTTTAAAAGATGATGTTACTTAACCAAGTTCTCACAGCTAGGAAACGTCTGACCTAGAATTTTCATGCAGATCCACATAAGTTTTTTCCACCCTACCACTGCAGCAGTGCTCCCTCGACACACATATATGCATGTGTAATAAATAGAATGCAAAACTGCATATGGACCAGGCGCTGGGGGGAGCAGTAACAAGGAGTCAGTGACTAATGGGTACAGAGTTTTAGTTCAGCAAGATGAAAAAAGTTCTGGAGATGGACGGTGGTGATGGTTGCAGAACAACGTGAATGTATGTAATGCCACTGAGCTGCACACTTAAAATGGTAAATCTTATGCTATGTGTATTTTACCACAATTTAAATTGATCAATCAATCAAACTGAATACAGAATAAGTTTGTTTTAAGACTGCCAGCCCAGAAGCTGGGGCCATACCTGAAGGGCCCACCTACGCTCAGAACTCTCAGATCCTCTGGCCACAGCTTCCCACACGCCTGGGCTGGATTCCTGCCATTATCCCAGTGCCCCACCATCCATCCATCTCCACTCAGACCCTTAAAGCAGCCTCCCATCCACTCCCCTCAACCCACTTCATTCTGACCTGGAGCAGAACAGGTTTGATGCTGGCCCCGAGTCCTGCCGCCCAGGAAACTGGGCACACGCTCTTCCCTCTACTCTCCCCTCCTCGCGCTGCAAGTCCTAGTACAGACGTCACCTCTTCTCTGAAGGCCAGGGAGGTGCTGTGTCATGGCCAACATCTCACAGCTGGTGCACGGCAGACAAGTCCCCACTGGAAGCTCCTCTTCCCACACGAGCACACGCCCCACCGGCTTCATTCATGTTCCCGCCAGTGAACTGCAGGGCCCAATTGCTGTGCAGACTGTGCTTTGCTCAGCTAGCCACAAGGAAGATATATTTAAATGAAGGGCTTAGATTTGGGTTTTGGAGGATCAGCAATGAAACATTAATATCAAGTCTGCCCCTCTAACCAGTAAAAAGTGATACCAGCCATCCCAACAGCAGCACATCTAGTGCCCTTTGCTCTAAAGCCTAACCATGTATGTGGTCTCTGTTGGATCCTGCCCCAGAGGAGTGGGTGACTTATATATTGATATATTGATCCGTTTTGACGCCATTCACCTGCAAACTGGTTCATGGTCATTACCCGATTGGAATGTCTTGGCAGTCCTTCCTCAGTTCCGGAGCTCATTCAAAAATGTGCACCGCAGGGAGGCTGTCCCTTCCGATCTTGTTGTTGGTGGCACCACCTGACCAGCATATCACAGGTCTCCAGCCTAGAAGGCTTGCTAAGAATTTCCATGCAGGGAAACTGCTTTGTGGAGGCCTCCCAACCCTTGCTTCGGTTAGGCAGCAGGTCAAACCGACTCCCCAAGGACCTGCGATTTCTCTAGCCTTGCTCCCAATTAGAAGGCCTTAACCTCATACTTTACACCAGCCCCTCTGCCCTTGGCTCATTGATTATTTGTCAACATTTACTCTGTGCAAAGTGCTGTGCTGGGCACCGGAGATAAATATCTCTGCATTCATGGGGCTTCCAGTTAGTGGAGGTGACAGCACTCAATAAACAAAAATGACAAATCACAATAAGAGCCAAGAAGGAAAGATACTGAGCGTTGTGAGACATAAGGGAGAGACAGTAGGGGGTTGAAAACATAATTGAATTTGGGGGAGTGCAGAAAAAGCCTCTCTGTGGAAGTAACATCTGCTGGGAGCCCTGGAGGCCCGCTGTTTCCACCTCTTTCTCCTAAAGGGTAAGGCTGCCCCTTTCATTTCACTTCACATTCACAGATACGCACCCACAGGCACAAACACACCCACATGCATACACACAGGCACATAGATACACATGTGAACATGCACAGAGATTCATACTCAGGCAAATAGACATACAGACACACAGTCACACACACAGACACATGTACACACACATATACAGGGACACCTACACATGTATACACCCCTCTGTGACATTTCAAATCTGCTGCTGAGGGCCATCTGAGGTGCCTTTTCGCCCGACGGCACACATATGAGCGTAGTGGGAGCGGAGGGCATACAGAGAAGTCATTCCCATTGCACTCAGCACAGGGCTTTGCAAACAGCTTTGCACCCAGCTAAATGATGGCTCTTTTGGTCAATTTCATTCTGCCTCTTAGTTCCTCTCCTGGCCTTGTTTGCTGAGGCTGGCACTCCAGTCTCTCTGAATATGTGACATCTGCACATCCCAGTTTCCAGGCATCAAGCTCATCAGCATGAATCCTTTAGCAGCGGGACTCAGAGCATCCTGCTGGTTCTAAAGCTCTGCCACGCATTTACGTATTCCCATGGAGGGTGGGGAGGAAGCTCAGCAAATGTGAAGGTCAGTAGGATATTCGGGTTTGACTGGAATTGTGTTTTAACATGAGAGGGCTTTTTGAAAAATGGGAAGCTACTGAATAATCAGTGATCTCATGTTTTAAATTTGGCAAATTATATAGTGATAAATTTAAATGCCTCAAATTGTTGGCTCCCAGGTTCCAGGGCAGAGTGGAAGTGAGTGACTTCACCTGCCCTGAGAAAGAAGCCAGAATTACTTCTGGGGCTCCGATGGTTCCCGTCAGCACCTCTTTCCAAAAGCAGTCCTGGAATCTCAAATCGGGGAAAAGAGCTGTCGGGCTTCTCTTTAGCAAGCAGCGGGAAGCCCCTGGACACCCCTGCGCTTGTGCGTTACAGTTCCCCTCCTCTCCTCCCACAGGTTCCACAAAGAGAAATGTGGGCTACGACCCTGTGATGGTGGCTTTTGTAATAACTGACCCTGAACACAGTGGATTACAATTCAGCTTCTCCCTCGCAGACCCTGGCAGACCCACAAAGTTTGCCAGAAAAATCAATATGAAGCTGACAGATCAAGAGTGAGTCATGCCAGCTCTCCTCTTAGGAAATGGTTTAGATGGGTGTCTGACTGATAACACCTCAATTCTTTTCATAGTAGGTCTGAAAATAGCTCAGAATTCTTTAAATGTCTGGAGATGTAGGCGATGGAAAGGGTTTTGAGTGGAAAAAACCTCCCTGAGAACCCCAATTCTGTTTCTACTATATTCCCCCAGTCTGCTTGCCTCATACCACATCCCTGGATTTCCAGGGATAACTCCCAAGTGTCTTTGAGAGACCATTAGTCCAGGACTCAGGATTGGTACCCCCTGGACAGTTGGTGAGCCTGGTCATCCAACATTCAGGCCCTTCATGCTATCAACATTGTGTGTCCCTTGTTACAAATCTCTTATGTCCCTATCGCCTGCCCCTAGTTGCCCCATTGAAAGGCAACCCCTTCCTAAATGGGCCCTTTCTCTGCCTTTAGCCTTATTGGGCCCATGCAAATTTCTTACTTCCTCAGCTGTGACTCTTCATATCTGCAGTTCTATCAACACAAGCACCAGTAGGTCTAAGAAACAGGAAGGAGAAAGATGAGCCTGGTAGAGGGTTGCAGAAAAAGATAGATTGGAGAGGGAGAGGCTGGACACGAGTCTTTTGGAAATTAGTTAAACATGAGTTAACAAGGACTGAAGTGGGGTGGGAGCCTTTAGAATGGATACAAAGGGACCAGCATGCAAGATCCTGTGCAGAAAGCAATTATAAAACCTGGTGTCCGATTGGGTGCGGGAATGAGAGAGAGCAAGAGGACTGTAAAGGGTATCCCCAGGAATATGTTTCTCCAGGTGGGGTCTGAAAACCGCTTGTCTTAAAATCACCTGGGAGCTTTTTAACAGTGCAAATTCCTGGGGCCCACCTGCAGGAGTCTGATTTTGTTGATGGAGTGATGCCCAGAAATCTACATTGTTAAGATCTCCCCAGATGATTTCAATGCACAATAAAATGGCCATAAAGTCTGTGCTGCTTAAGGGCCGTGAACAATACCCTTTACATTTATTTCCCTTACATCTACTAGGGTGCTTGGCAATTAGTCAGCTGTGAAGAAATGACTGTTTTGGTGAGTAAATGGCTAAATAAGTGGGGAGGATTCAAAGATGACTGAAATTCCAACTTGGGTGGCTGACAACACTGTGGTTCCACTAACAGAAGTGAGGGAGAAGGCAGCAGCAGGAGCAAACTTGGAAGGAAGGTATAAGTCTAGTTTTAGACATGGTGACTTCCAAGTGCACATGGGTAACATGTGCATGGGCCCCAGGAGTGAGATGATGTCAGGCAAGGAGACATGGAGTCATCTGCACACTGGTTGAGGCTCTTGCTTGGGCAGAGAGCACTGCAGCCTGCTAAGGACAGAAGTCTGGAGGAAATGCATGATGAAGAGGGTCAGAAGGAGGACAAAGACCCAGTGGGGATATGAGAAGGAGAGGCAGAGCCCACAGGAGAACCAGCAATGTGCAGTGTCCAAAAACCAGAGAGGAAGGAGTGCGAAGAACTCAGAGGTTGGCCTATGCGGTCAAAGCATTTGGGGGAGCTTGAGAACTGAGGAAGGGCCATTAAATTTAGCCATTAGGAAAGCACTGGTGATCTTTAAGAGAGCAGCTTGAAAAGAGTGATAGGGACAGGAGCCGATCACAGAGGTAAAATAAGGAAATGCATGAAGAGGAAAGCCGAGGCCACCAGCAGAGATCACCCATCAGGAATTTCTCAGGAGAAAGGAGAGAGGTGGGATGATAGCTGCAATGGGCCAACAGGGAAAGGAAAGGCCTTGGACCACAATCATCCCTAGGGGGCTACCCCTCAGTTGCTGGTCTTCCACAGGATTCCACCTTCCTTTTCGTCTGTTTCTCTCTGTACCCTTCCTGGGCCATCTCACCCATGGTCTCAACTTCCATCTCTCAGCTGATGACTCCCATTCCAGGCTTCCCTCTGCCCTCCCCACACCTCCATCTGTGCATCCCCCAGGCACTGAGGCAACACGACTCAACCTTGGGCAGGGACCTAAGCATTTCTTTGTTTCTCTTGGTGGCACCACCATCCACCCATCCACCCAGTCACCAGCCAAGCCAGAAGCCGTCCCAGTGCTCCCTCTCTCTCAAACCCACATCTGGTCATTGACAGAGTCCTATAGAGTCAACTTTCTTGGCAACCTGTTCTGCCCCTTCCTCTCCAGCCCATTCCCTTGCTATCTGACCTGCACTGTGGGAGTGACCTCAGACAGATCTCCTGGCCCCTCCCACATCTTCCAGCTGCTGTCAGAGTCATGGGCTGGCAGCATTAATCTGGTCAGGACATCCCATCCCAGGGACAAAAGAATGAAGCTCAAGCTCTTTTGATGGCTTTTCTCTGGGCTGTTTTTATACCATACTTCTTTTCAGTCATGCTGACTTACATGTCTCACATATGCTGGCCTCCTTGTCTTTGCTTGTATCGGTCCCTGTTCATGAAACCTTCTTCCCTTTGCCTTCCCTCCATCTCTCCATTCCTGGCTCCCACCACCTGTCTGGCCAACACTTGATCCTTTTCTGTTTGCAACCCAGAAGTCCCATCTTCAGGAGGAAACATTTCCCCCTCCTTTCCTTGTGTCCTCACTGCCCTCTTCATCAAAAAGGCTTAGTTATTTCCACATCTGTATTCTACCAGACTATGAGCCGCTTTGTTGGAGGAGGGGAGAAGAGATGCCAGGTGGAGAGGGGTGCGAACTGACTCCAGCACTAATCACCTCCCTGGTGGGCCAGGAGCATGCTATATTGACCGGAAATAAATGAATTCAATGGAAGGCCTAAAATAACTTCAGTAAGCATATCCTCGCCTGTTCTCCCTAATTTAGTCTTCTCTCTTTCCCCTTATTCCTCTCTGCCTTTTCTTTTATTTCCTCTTTCCTCTTTTGCGTTTCCTTTTTCCTGGTTTCTCCCTATTCCTTTTTCCTTCTGTAGGAACTGGCACCAGCTTCTTGGCCCATCTGCCTTTTTTTCCTCCTCTGTTGTATTTTGCCCCTGGGCCAGGTCTTTGAGGCCTTGTTTGTGTCTACATCCTTCTGAAAGCATCAGTTTGTCACCTGCAGACACAGTCGTGTGCTTCAGAGAATTTAGCCAGGAGGATGGTGATAGTGATAAATGAGGTCACAGAAGGAGGAAAATGTTGCAGATTTTCAGATCTACAGTATCAATTGGATATAACACCTAGCTAAGGTCCTTGGGTAGAAATGCTAGTTCAAAGTTCTCCTAAAAATAAGAGGAGATAATAAGCATGTGCATTTAAGTTCTTCCCTCAAGAGGAGGTGTTTGCTTTTCCTTTTAAGGTGCAAGGCATCCTGGCCCCAAAATATCCCTGAACAGCCATTTATACCCCAGCTGGAGGGAGGAGATGTGCTCCACCCCACCTGGAGGGAAGGCAAGGACCATGGTAACTTCGAGTGCCTTCTCAGGGCTGCATGTCAGTCCTGCCACGCCCTTCCTCGGCTGCCGTGGGACTAGGGGACAAGGTTAACATGTCACCACACCCTTCTGCAGGTTACACAGAAGAGGACACCTCAGTGAGAATTAAGTGCAGGATGGGAGATTCATCTGCCCTTGTACATTTAGGGTCCCAGGTGGGGCTCAATAGCCTCACGGGAACAGGGATGGGGGATCTGCCAGGCTTTACAAAGGGCATAGACATAAACCGCGAAGAGTTAGCCCTGAAGCCAAATGGGATCAGTGTGATTTTCTTCTCTAATGATTTTTAACAGCAGGAATTTGGATTACACGTGAACCACTTAAAGCCCAAAGGAGACGCTTGTTGATTATTTTCAAACTCTACTCACCTGGCACAGGCGCCAGCCCAAGCATTTCTCTAGTATCATTGTCCCTAAAACTGTCTTCTGTTGTGGTTGGCTGTTGAAGAGAGAAATGAAAACAAATAGAAGGTTGTTTGTGAGCAGTCCCTCCGCTCTGCTTAAAAGTAAGTTAAGAGTTTCGGGATCTGCTCACTGCCATAATGAGGACGCAGAGGGGCACGGAGAGATTCTGTTTACATTGAGATGAAGAACCGGGAAGGGCTTTAGGGGTGTTCTAATCCAAACTTCTCATTTTGCAGCAGTGGTTTGTGAGTCTCAGAGAGGCCCAGTGATGCACCTAAAGATGACAGAGTTGAATGCAAAATCAGGAGCAGAGCCCAGGGAGCCCAATGACCTTCTGCAGATTCACTGTGGCCTGCGGAAGGCTCAGAGTGTAAGTCACCACTGGGTAAGGAAGAGCTGAGGATTGGTTCTACGTGTCCCTCAGTAATATTCACACCAAACCAGCCAGGACACTCAGGTTACCCAGTACCCAATTTATGGTCAGGGTGGTAATGTGGCAGCAGCAAGAATGGCCCTGGTGGGGTGGGGTCGGCACTGATAGGCCCATCAGAGGTGCTGAGCAAGACCGTGTGGAAGGGGAAAACCCTACAAGGGTGTCTGTTTCACGAGGGCTTCAAGAATAAATAACCTTCTACAAAGCAGGCTGGGGGCTTTAGATCCTGGTGAAAAGGGGGTCCCACCTCTACATGCCTGTAAAGAACAAGTAACAGCTCTTCCTTCCCAACAAATGCTCAAAAAGCCCAGCCTTTCTCAGAGAATCGGTCCCCAACTTTGAATGCCCTTGATGTGTTTGCCACTCTATATGTAATTGAGGCACTTCAGGAAGCATAAATAAAGTTTTTCTATTTAATCTGCATACTCTTCGAGGCTGGAGTCTGGAGCATGTCAGTGCTACTGCTCATTCCCGAGTCGAGGCGCGGAGACCAGGGTGCAGCCATCAGACACAATGGTTCGGCGGGGCCTGTATCAATGCTCGCACAGTAGTGTGTTAATGAGTGTTAAAACTGACGTCGCAAATACAGCGTTCTCAATTTTTAAAATTACAACTCTGAAACAATCATGCTGTTAAAACAACAAGAAATACCAGTTAAGCCCTCAAGTAGATAACACACAGCCTGTACAGATCACTGGTGTCCCAAAGTGCATAACAAATCATTTTCTTTGAAATGAGGTGAGAATTAGCAGGTAGTTCAATTGTTTGAGTAAGATAAGAAGAAATAACAAATCCAAACATTGAATACCAATTACTACCTTAGGAGCTACAAATTGGCTCGGCATTACAACATGCCCCTCCTCAGTAGCAAACCCAGGAAATGTGGGGGTTTGGCAGAAAACACAAACCTATAACCAATATGCATCTATGCAATAAAGACATAGTGTCCCTTCCCAGCCAGCACTTTTAAAATGCTCATCACATATATTGTGAGAAAACCCTGGCCCATATATCTGTCCCAATGGCATTGAAAATAACAACTTTCAGATGTTGGGAGTGAAGCTGCTCTCAAGCTAACAGCTGGAAATAAGTGATCTGAAGCTTCTACTGTGTCCCCTTAAAGGAGGATTATGGGTCAGTCTGATAGCCTGGTGGCCAAAGATGTCACCTCATATTTATATTCTTAACTCCAGAAACAGAGCAGAAAATTAAGCTGACCCTCCCCAGTTAGCTTCAGGGACTAGAAGAAACTGCTACATAAGACGTTATTTAGCAAGGTCAATCAAAGCCCCATTGAGAGCATTTGTGAACTTCACACCAGGGTAGTACTCTGGGGGAGAGGAAGCTTATTTCTCCCTGGGTCACAGTTTAGTCTCCATCCGTTGTGAGAATTAACTCCAGTGTTCAAGCCAGCTGGGTTTCTGTCTCTCTTATCTGAAACCACACTTGGAAAACTTAATGCTATTAGGACATTCTCATGCTCAGAAATGAGTGAAATTCCAGATGAGCAAAGTAATATTTTATACAAGTCTATATATGTACAAAAGATGTTAAAAAGACAGTCTCTAAAGCACTTTGGGATTCCCCCAATGGAAGGCACCAGATAAATGCAAGTCATTACCAAAATGAAAAGTCAAGTTTTCTGGCTTTCACATCTGCAAAGAGTAACCACAGGGGTGTCTCTTTTTTTGGTAGTAAAACCTGCTTGTTTAGAAAAATACTCATGAGAGTGACTGACTTATTCTGCCTCTTTCCTTCTTTCCACTTTTCACAAACTTTAGGGTCAGTGACCACGGAAACCCTGCTCAGTGACCCAACGCCATCACCCTTGGCAAACTGAACAGTCCTCAAGTTTGTACCATCTCTGGCCTTCTGTGCAGCTGGGGATAATTTCATAAATTCGCTGTCTTCCAGCACTGGAAACATCAGCCAAAGCCAAGTGCTCCATGTGCAAATTCTGAAAAATAACCCTGCTCTTCTGACTTAGTGGCTGGTGCCCCGAAGTCATCTCATCTTTCCAGATGCTTCTGAGAAACAGACATAGATGGCAGACTATCAGGCACTAGGAGGTGGCTGCCTCCCTGCCTCCAAGAGGCTCCAGTTTAATGGAGGGATTTGAACTGAGGACTCAAGGGCATAAGTGACTAGTACATTCATACAACTAGTTGCCTGCTCTGTGGTAGCCATGGTAAGTACAAGTATACGAAGCCTGTGACAGACCCTCACCACACCCCCGTGAAGTATGTATTAGCCTCAACAACTAATACACAAAATGGACCTCTTTAGGGAAAGTCCAAGCCTTAAATAAAAAGCCTGCTTAACTCCACCCTGAGACTTCTGAATTCTACAGCCTTTCCAAGGACTGAACAATAATGGAAGCCAACCGGAAAACCATCTGAATTACCTAGAATATACTGGAGAAGAATAATCTTCCAAAGCGGCCCAGGATTCCCTTCACAATGTGCTAGTTAACTGGAGAAGAGAGGGGAGAGCATTTTGGAGAAGGCTAGAGTTCTTAACCTTCAACACAAGTTTAGAAGTTTAAAGGTCTTTTCAATAGCATTAAGCTTTTCAAGAAGTTTACAATTATCTAGGACATTTTATGAAGTAACAATTTTTAATTTTCTAAGTCTTTCCTTTCTCCTGCCCTCTTTCCATCCTCCCCCAAGAAAAGGCAGTTAAAACAGAAATAAGAACGATAGTATTTGCATCCTGGGTAAGCCACACTGCCGTCATGTACATCTGTATTTAGAGTACACACTTCCATACCACCAGGTTTCCAAGTCACACCAGGAACTCCAGGGCAATTAGAGCATCGCATGTAACATACTGTATCCTAGAAGCAAAATTATCCGAGTCAATTCTTCTTGGAAATAAAAGGGCTCTCATTTTATAAGCTTTCAGAGCAGGAAACAAGTCTCTAAGCTACTGCCCTTGCTAGGAACCCAACAACATTCACCTCAGGGAGACAATACAACATTAAACCTCTTAGTAGAGAAAGACAACATGACCTTATTCCTAAACATCTCTAAAAATAAATGTTTCAAAAACATGCTAATATCTAAGACATGGCAAAGTTTGGTCAAATGGCCTAGACCACGAGCCTTAGCCAGAAATAAATGTCTCTATGGTCACTCTAGGAAAGACAGAGGCCTGACTTTGAAGATCTTCAAGCATCCTCTGATTTGGCCTAAGTTTAACTGAAGCCTCTGTCCCTAATGTATTTATTCTTGGAAAAAAATTTCAATCTTAACTACTTGTTTAACTGAGCAACATTCTCTAAAGAGCAACATTTACAAGATGAACATGAGCAGATGTCGTTCCAGAGGTGACCAGTGCACCCATGCAGGCCACAGAGCTGCAGATCATTCGTAAAACAACTCACAGACTTGCACTGGTCATGTGTGCTTAACTTCACCTTCTCTTTGTTTTGGTATTAAAACTGAATGAAAGCAATGGATAAAGAACTGAGATTTTGTTTTCACATGACTGTGAACAAAAATCTCCTCATATCCTTGCTAACCCCATAGATGTGTTTCCACTGGACAGACTTGTGGGGGCTTTTTATACAGAACTCATATGACAACCTCAGAAACAGGAGCACAGACAACTCATAGACAGTACTAGGCCACGAGCACTGGAATAGAGTACACAATGAACAGAAAAATTAGCATTCTGGATGGTACTCATCTGGCAGAAAGGTGAACATTTTACGCCCATGATGCAAAGACCAGTGAGTGTCATTTCGTTGAAAGGTGCAATGGCATGGTGTCAGACACACCACCCTCTAAAAATGATTCTAAATAGTGTAAAAGCAGCCTGGGGTGCATATCCCATGCATCTCTCCCCTTTGGGGATGGGCATACTCCTTACGCCATAACCCTAAGCTGCCTCGATTGTGACAGAGGCACAAGAGACAGCTTAGCAATGTGGGTTTGAGGATGACAAGTCCTCCTAGCTAATGCAGAGAATCATTTAAACTTAGTTCGCTTGGTGAGCTCCTGCTCATGTTTGTCAGGCTTGCCATGAGGGATTTAACTTTATGGGCATAGTAGTCCCTTAAATTGATGGAAGGGACTTCCTTCATTCCATCTCCAAAGTCACAGCTGCGCATGGCACTCTCGAGTTGTTTTTGGCGTCGATAAAAGTGGGAGAATTTATTGAAGATCAAGGTGATGGGCAGTACCACCACTAGGATGCCTGCCAGGATGCAGGCAGAGGCAGTCAGCTTCCCTGCTGTGGTCCCTGGGACCACATCCCCGTACCCCACAGTGGTCATACTGACCGTAGCCCACCACCAGCAGGCAGGGATTGTGGCCAGGCCCTCGTTCTCCTCCTTTTCGATGGTGTAAGCCACTACCGAGAAGATGGAAATTCCCACGGAGAGGTAGAGCAAAAGCAGCCCTACTTCTTTGTAGCTGTATTTCAGGGTGGCCCCCAGGGAGCGGAGGCCAGTGGAGTGCCTAGCCAGCTTTAAGATGCGGAAAATCCGCATCAGCCTCAGGACCTGGGCCACCCTGCCCAAGTTGGCCAGGGTAGGTGTGCTCTCCACCACCAGGTTCACCACCAGAGTGATGTAAAAGGGGACGATGGACATGAGGTCGATAAGGTTTAGGGCATTCTTGAAAAACTTGAGGAAGTCAGGGGCCACAGCAAACCTGGCCACCAGCTCAAATGTGAACCAGGCGATGCCAAAGTGCTCCACGATTTCGAACCTGGGGTCCTCGCCAGGGTTGCCCTGGCTGTCAGGGATTTGGAAGTCTGGCAGGCTATTGAGGCACATGGTGATGATGGATCCCAACACCACCAGGATAGATAGGACGCTGAAGACCCTGCTCAGAACTGAGTAGCCAGGGTTGTCCAGCGCCAGCCACAGCTGCCTGCGGAAGTTGCCCAGGGGCTGCCCGTCAAACTTGGAGGCGTCGTTGTAGAAGGCCAGGATCTCATCGAAGGAGGATGTGGTGCTCTCCTGGTCACTCTGCTCATCCCACTTCTCCTGCTCGGGCTCCACTTTGCGGCCATGGTAGCTGTAGCTGCAACAGGAGTCGATGAAGAACTCGTTGATGCCCCAGTACTCGATCTCTTGGCTGAAGGAGAAGACGCACAGCTCGGCCATGACGTGAAGTTTGCCGGTGTGGTAGAAATGCAGGACATAAGGGAAGAGTTCGGGGTTGCGGTCAAAGTAGAACTCACGCTGGACGTCGTCGTAGTCATCGCAGAGCTCCAGAATGGCCTCACGCGAGTGGCAGAGCAGCAGGCGGCCCAGGCGCGTCTCGGGGAAGCGCAGCAGCGTATGCGACCGCAGCCGCCTCTTGAAGCCTCCTACGTTGATGCGGATCTCTCCATCCTCGACGTTGGCCTCCGACAGGTCCCACAGGCTCTGGCCGGTCATGATGGAGACGCCCAGCCGCCCGCGCCGCGCGGGGGCGCTACACCTGAAAGCAGAGGGAACCGCGTCGGGTGAGCACAGGGCGCTCAGGGCTTGGGCGTCCCTCTCTTTCTCCCCACCCGTCCCTGGCCGGCCCAGTCCTCTCCAGACGGGTCTCTGGATGCTGAAGGGCACTGGGATGCGAGGAACGGTTCTGGAGGTTTGACCCCCTCCCAAGGAAAAGCTGGGGGAGGGAGGTATGTTTACACCAGCGTGGCCGCACCTCCACTCCCACCCCGGGGGTCCTGTCGGTCGCTTTACCCTTGCGGGGGTCGCGCGCCCGCGGATCCGAGAGCCCAGGGAGCTGCAAGCTGACCTTGCCCGTGGGCGAGCCGAGGAGACGCCCCCGCCCGCTCGCCGCAGACAGGCGGGACCGGAGCTGGGATGCGCACGGGCAGGGCTGGGCCATGATAGGGGGCGCGTGGCTTCGGGAGGGAGGCGGGGAAATTCACGGCTTGAGTCTGTAAACTGGGGCTGGGAAAAGGGGGCCGGCCTGGCGTCCCCCGAGTCCAGCCCCCACGACTGGAGCCCCCTCGCCCCCAGCCCTGGGCCTCCCCGCCCGCCTGGCGCCGTGCCCCGGATCCGCGTGCGCCGCGCCTTACCCAGCGGAGCTGCCCAGGCTCGCCCTTTGCGTTCTGGAAACGCTTACCTGCGAGCACGGGGGCCCGCGGCTGAGGCCGGCGGGAAACTTCCCCGACCTGCTGGCGAGCATCGCTGCGGCCGCCGCCGCTGCCACCGCCGCCGCCGCCTGGCTGTGCGTGTGCGCGCGGGTGCGAGTGTGTGTGCGCCTGTGTGTGCGCCTGGCGGGCTGGCGGGCGGGGTCCGCCGAGCGTCTCCTCCTGTCTCCGGCCAGAGATGCTGCCTCCGCCTGCAGTTGCGGGAGGCTCACAGGTGGCTGCGTGGCCCCGACGCTCGCAGAGCTCCTTTCTCTGGATCCGCGCGCTCCTCAGTCCCCACGAGAGACAACAGCCCGCACCGCAGGCGCCCCCGGGAGCCGGAGCGGGAGCCGAGCGGGTGCGCCTGGGCGCGGCGCAGTGGTGCTGAACGGACAGCTCCGCGCGTCTCAGTCCCGGACGCGGCAGCCGCCCGAGACACGGTTGAAGCCGCCACAGCTGCCGCCTTGGCTTTTCTGCTCTCCTGCGGCACGTCACGGCGACCCCTTTGCGCTCCCAGCTCGACACAGCCGACGCCTTCCCCAACCCCTCACCCATTCCCTGGTGACAGCTCTTTTTGCCACCTTCTCTTCTCCCAGGGCGCAGGCAGGGATTGCCTATGGTGACCTTTCCCCAGTGGGTCTCAGATGGGAGCCGGGCTGGGGAATGAGGGTGGCTTGTGCGAGTCCGGGGGAAGGGCAGGGCAGGAGAAACTCCGGGTTTCCTCTTTTAGGGACCTGATGAAAAGTTTCCTGAAGCTGAGGGGGGAGAGCAGTTTTGGGGAAAGGCAGCAGGAGGGGAGAAAAGGGAGCAGGGAAGCCTGAGGTTGAGCTCAGCTTAGCTTGCTAGGGGCGGGAGTGCAGGCCCCACCGATGTGGGAGGGAGTCACGCAGTTCTGTTTGGGAGCTCTGTATGGGCATCTGTGTACATGGCGGGTGTGGGATGCGGTTTTGGAGGAGTGCAGGGAACTGTGTGTGTGTGTGTGTGTATATGTGTGTGTGTGTGTGTGTAGTCTAAGGACAGTAGGACTTTTCAGTGTCTGTGGGCAGCGTTGATAAAAATGGGACCTCTGCGGGGGGCGGGGGGGAGATACATACAGTGTGTCAGAACAGGGGAATCTAGGGCATGTCAGTGTGGTGTGTACACAGTGGGGGACTGTGAGCTGTGTGTACAGCATGCTATATACAGTGTAGTATTCAGTGGGATTGTGACAGGGTCCGTGTGGGTAATGAAATAGCTGTGTGTGTGTGGACACAGTGGGGACTGTGGGGTGTGGGTCCAGTGTGGATGTTCTTAGTACCTGTGTCCCAGTTCCGCAGCAGACTTCTGGCCCAGATCTGAGCTCTTGGTCTCCTAGGATTGTTCCTTAAGGCACTGTCTGCTGGACCCCAGCTGAGAAATAGACCCATAGTCCCCTCCCCTTGGTCTCCCAGCCCTTTTGCCTGGTCCCGCATTTGCAAAGACTTTGAGCTTAACTTGGAGCTAATGAGCTGCAGGTCCTGGTCAGAAGTCCTAGGAAAGCCCTTGTGGTGTGGCTCTGGACTCACAGGGGAGCCACCAAAGCCAAAGTAGGAAGCACATCCTTTGTTTATGTGGCCCTGGCAATGCCATCCCAGCTAGACAGAGCTCAAGTGCTTTGGAGCTTCTTGGAGGCCAGGGGTGGACCCTTGATCCAGCTTCATGTGGGGGCTCCTGGATCCAAGCCTGGCTTCACTTAGAGGAGACTTGTCCCTGTGCCAGTTGCCTGCCTCTGGGTACGTGTGGGTGTGTGTGTGGGGGTGGTGTTGCCTGCTGGAAGGGTCCTCACCCATGTTGCTGCGGACCTCTGCAAGTGCAGGGGATTCCATGAAGGCAGGCACACACGGGAGGGGAGAGTAGGTGGTGAGGGCCTGATGCTCTTCTCTTGGGTCTGATGCTCTCAGAGAAGGGCAAGTCTGCTGGTATGGGGAGACAGAGAGACAGACAGACAGACAGACAGATAGACAGAGAATTCAGTATTTATTGTCTTTGATTCCTTCTCTGTTTCTTTCGAGGTCTGTGTTTTTGAGTATGCTCACCTCATTCCCTGTCTGGGTCTGTTGGATCTATCATTTGAAGTCTGTGGCTCTCCCCACACCTGGCTGGATTGCAGTCTGGAGTCCCCTGGGTCTCTTTTATCCCCATGGGAGTGCTGCTGAGAGTGTCCCAGCCCTTGCTGAGGGAGTAAGTGTGTATATGTGTTTAAGTGCATGTGTAATCACTGTGTTGCTGCCTTTTTCACTCTTTCTCGCCCCCTCCCACACCTTGGGGGTGGCGGAGGCTGTGAGGTCTCCTTGCTGCAGGTGCCCTTAGCAGCAGCACCTGTGTGGCAGGCTTCGTGGCTGCTGTGGCTCTCTCTATCTAGCCCTTCACCCTCATTCTCTCGCTATCCACTGCCTGGCTTCTGGCCACCCCAAAGCTTACAGCCTCCCAGCCTCCCTTCTGCTTCGCTGCCACATGTCTTTGTCGCTTCTGCTGCATGGCCATCATTCCCAGCCACACCCAGTCCCTTGGCCTCACTCCTGACTCTTCTCCTGGCTTAGCTCAATGCATAAATCACCTTTTCCTGCTGCATTCAGAGGGTCCCTCCCCCCCCCCCCAGAAATGCTTGGGTTTGATGGCTCTGGGGGTTTCCTCCCTCCCCTGCTTTATTTATCTGCCTGCCTCCTTCTCTTCCTGTCTGTTTTTGTTCTTGCTCATTCCTTCTTCCTTTGTGGTCATGGGAGATTTCACCCATGGAGAGAGAGCCCCCTCTGCCTTCTGTTTCGCTTTGTTTCTCCACACCCATGGCCCCACTACCACAGACCACAAGGGCTCTGCATGGCCCCCTGGGTCTCTCAGTCTCACTGGCTCTCTAAGAGGGGTCAGTCCATACCCCTTTCAGCTCTGCTCCCTATAATTGCCAGCTCCCTCCACCTCCCTCCTTTCTGTTTACCCTCCCTTCCTCCCTATCTCCTTCTCCCTTGTCCCCTTCCACAGCTGACAGAGCTGTGCCAACATGCCCCCAGCCACTGGGGGGCCCAGCATCTGTCCTTGCCCTTTGTTAGCATTTCCTGAGGCTTGGGTCAAGAACAGGCTTCCGTGTCTGCCTTTCCTTGAACAGAAAATTGAACTTGGAGGCCATAAGGAGAAGCCCGAGTTTGGGGCACATCAGTTATTTCTTGGAAAGGCCGAGGCAGAAGCTCTGAGGGTCTGACAGATGCCTTTGCAGAGGGTTAAATGTATGTGACAGGCAGAGCCACTTGTTTATTTCCCAGTCACTGCACTGAAGAGAAACGGAGCCGTCTCCCTCCTTTTGTACCCGGGAAGCTGGCTGTGTTTATGGTTTATTTAGAGGTCTGAGCCCTGACCTTAAAATACAGCTGCCTGCTCCAGGTACATGTCAAGGCCTGCCCCTGGGCTGGCCTGCCAGGGAGATCCTGAAGGGGTAGAGGGGTGAGAGGAGAGGCACCCTGGGAAGGGCAACGAAGGGACTCCAGGCAGTGGCCCAGAACCCTCCACCTGGGAGCCTATTATCTCTGCCTCTGCTGCCAACACTGATCTCTCAGTTGAGCCCACACATCTCAGAGTCGGCTTTTTTCTCTGACAGGCGAGGGGGCTGCACTGGCGGCTTGGCTGAGGGAGCCAGGCTGCCTGACCTACATTCCCCATGGCAGAGGAGCTAGCACTCATCTTCCCCCCAGGGTGTGAGCACAGGGGTGCCTGCCCGCCACCCTGCTAGAGTGGACTGTTCGCCTCTTCCATCCCGCTCCCCACCAGCCACCTTCCCCATCATAGCCAGAGTGCCTCTTAAAAACAGAAACCAGGTCACGTCATTCCCTCCTGAAAGCCTTCCAGGGGCTTCCTGTCGAACTGAGAATGAAAGCTGCTTCCTTACCACAGTTCCAAGGCCTCTGTGGTGCACCCTGCTCAGCTCGCAGACTTCATCCCATTCGTCTCTTCTCCATCAATTATGCTCCAGCCATGTGCCCCTTTGGTCCCTCTGCAGGGCCTTTGCACCTTCTGTTCTCTCTGCTTGTCATAGCAGCTTCACACAGCAGGCATCATCCTGTCACTCAGGCCTTGGTTTAAATGTCACCTCCTCAGAAAGGCCTGATGCCCAATCTAAACTGGATCCCTCAGTCAGTTTCTGTCATTTCTTTCACAACACTGACATTAAATAGTTATTGAATGACAAATGATAAGGCTTCAACTCCAATCTTACATTACTCTGTGCTAGCCAAAGTCTTGGCCCAGCTCTTCTTCTTCCTGGTGGATCAAGAAGGTGAGAAGTGTGTGTGTGCGTGTGGAGGGGAGGGAAGTTGCTGTTCCTGAGGCTGTGGCTTGGAGCCCCTAGGCTGTGGGGTGATCTCCCAAACAATTGATTAGCCTAATAGATCTCATCCCTGGCTGCACATTAGAATCACTTGGGGAGCTTTTAAAATAGCCAATGCCTCTAGATGTCTTGGGCCTCACCCAGACCAATTAAATCAGAATCTGTGGTGTAGGGCCCAGGGAATCCATGTTTTCTTAAAGCCCCTTAAGTGATGGGAATGTGGAGCCAAGGCTGAGAGCCTGAGCAGCCTGTCTTTGGGGGAGTGGACACAGAGCTGTGTCCCCCAGTGCTGCCCAGTGGTCAGCACCAAAGGCAGGGACTGTGTCTTATCTCGGTAAACTGCGCCGCCCCCCCCCCCCAACTTTAGGGTCAGTGCCTTTATGGAGGGGGGCACCATAAAGGCTGGGTACTTTTGTCACCACCTCCCCTCCATCCCTGGCTCCTGCAGGGCTCCCGGAGCCCTGTGCCTCTCAGAATCATTGGCCTTGGAGACAACTAGTGATTAAGAATAGTGGTGGTTTCTTCCTCTCCTTGGAAGGGGATCTGCTCCTAAGCCTTTATTAGGCTGATGGTGGTAATGAGGACCAGAAACAAGGGAGCTAGCAGGCCTGTCTGGGTGGATTTACAGTGGAAAGGGCATGAAGAAGCTGCTGGGGGCAGAGGCAGACCAGAAGAGAAGAGGAAAGCAGGAGGGGAGACCCTGAGCTGAGGAAGCCAGGCTGATCCTTGGGAAGGATGGTGTGAGAGAAGCGAGGAATGAGAATGGTGGGAGAGATTGAGAGAAAAGTTGGGGATCAAAGGGTTTTAAGAAGTTTTGCTGTGTTATGAATGTAATTCCTCATTGTTTTCTCAAGAGGCAACAGTAAATATTTATATAGCCTTTGTGTTGTTTCTGGATGCTAGACTGAATTTATTATATGTGAGCCCTTGCCTAGGCCATTTGGCTTTATCCCCAGAGCCAGAGGCCACCCTTCTCTCCTCCTACAGCACACTCATCCGTAGGTTGACAAGGAGGTTGACAAGGTGCCCCTGGAGGTTGACAAGGAAGAGAAGGTTATTTCTGAAGGGCTCCTCTCTGGGAACCTTAATAAAAAGGGGGCCAGATGCTCCCTTGCTGGCAGGCACAGGGCCCGTTCCTGGGAGTTGGTGCCCTTGAAGTCCTCCTTCTTGTGCCTCCTGATCCAAGTCCCTTCTTCTTCGGGTCTCTCTCTACAAACCCCCCCCCCCCACCCCCAAGTACTCCTCCATTGGGGCCCTTCACTGAATTCCCCAGAACATCCTGGGAAAGGCTGGAATAATTAAGATAAACCTGATTAAATTTAGACTTAAGGTTGCCACAGGGAAATTAACAAGAAGACTACATGGCTCCAAGGTAGGGGCCCCTCTCAGTCTCACCCTTATCTGCCTCTGAGGTCTGAATGTCTTTCCCCTCTACCCCAGACCACCCATGAAAGCCCACAGTGTGCAATTTGAGCCCCAAAGACCCAGGAACTTCCTCTCCATCTGATTCAAGCAAATCCTTGACTTCTGCTGTCCCTCCTCTCTTGACCCTTCTCTGGGTGACTGACAGTTGGACTAAAGCCCCCAGCCCCTCCCCCTGGCCCTACTATCTGGGCCCAGCAGGACACTGGATCAGGACAGTTTACCTCAAGGGCCTCACTTGTGTTCAGGGCATGGTGGCGTCTCAACAACTATCCACCACAGCAGGTGGCTGATGAAGATGAAGATAGTGGAGAACATGAAGCTGAGATGAGGGTGAAGGCAGCAATAGGGGGAAGCCACTGGCTGAGGTATGTGCTCTGGAGCTAGATTGCTTGGGTCCCAGACCAGCTCTTCTAGCCAGGTATCCTTGGGCAAAACATCCACCCTCTCCATGCCTCGTGTTCCTCATCTTTGAAACCTATGGTAGTCCCTAACTCATAAGGTTAGAATTAAGAGGAGCATTAAAGAGCTATACCAAGGCCTGGTGCATACAAGAGGTTAAAATGTTAACCATGACCAGTGCCAATTATTGAGTGCTTATGATGTGACCGGCCCTGTGCTAAGCTCTCTGTGTGCCTCCTGCCCTCATATAGGTACTGTTATTAACCTCGTTTCACTGATGCCCATTAAATGGGGTGTTTAGACTCAAACATGGCTCTCTGTTTCCAAAATCTGCCCTCTCAATGACCTCAAGTAGGTGCAGGACTAACTAGGATAGGCTACTTGCTGTAACAATCCTCCAAGTCCAGTGGCTGAAGATAATAAAAGGATTGTTTCTCACTCATGTTATAGTCCAATTGGGTGTGTGGGAGCAGCCTTCTGCATGGTGATTCCAGGACTCAGGCTTCTTCCATCTAGAGCTCCACCAGCTTCTAGGGCCTTGGAACCCTTCTCTGGGATCTTCTGCATCAAGATGGGAGATGAGGGAAGAGAGCATGGACGATGGCATGAGATGTTTTCAAGGCCAGGTCTGGAAGTGGCAGACTTCACTTCTGCCTGCATTCCTTTGGCCAGAACTCAGTCATGTGGACCCACATAACTGAGAGAGGTGGAGGAGGTTGCAAGAAGAAGAGAAATTGGGGGCACCAGCATTCTTTATTGCCAATGGAGGAGTAGAAGCTGGTAGACATCCTGCATCCATTCTGCCCAAGGTGGAGAGAGGGAGCACAGGAAAGTCCTTACCCTCTGCTTATCATGAGGTGGCTGAAGGTAACCTCAGCTGGAAAGACCTTGCTGCAGGAGGCAGGCCCTGGGTGACCTGTTTCTCTAGGAGTCTTGAGCTGGCACTGAGGAATGGTCTTTCAGCCTCAGATAAGACTTTGTTTCCCTTTTCTCAGAGTGACATTTTCAGCCCTGAACTTATCCACACCACACATCTGAAGAAGGGTGTTAGTCCTGGTTCTTGTTGCAAGCAGCAGAGAGTTAGGCAGAGGAAGCATCTAATAAAGGATGTTAGGTAGTTCTCAGACTCTGCAGACCAGAAACCAGACTTGGAAGCTGCAGAGACTGAAAACCCACTCCTCTCCTCTTCCTTTGATCTCTGCTCCATCCCTAGGCTGGGAACCTGGGGGAAATCTCTCAGGGAAAAATTTCCTTTCTTCCCTGGCCTGCTTGTCCTTTATCACAACCAACTGCCTACTCTGGGACATGTTCCCAGCTCTCCAAGCCTCCTCCAGCTCAGAGGTACTCATAGCTGCTCACAGCTTCAGGCCCTCACTCTTCTGTGAAAGTGACACACACACCCCCAACTATTCATCCGTTGCCCATCAGTTGATCAATCCATCTACCCACTTCCCCCTCCCACACTCTGGATGCCTCTGTGGGCTCCTGTTTCCATGGTTACTCCAGGGCCTAAGTCTGCTCTGGGTTTGCTGAAAGATTCTCTGCTCTAGGCCGTTCCCATGACAGCCTTACTGCTGGACTCAAACTCTGGATTGCTTGTGGTGTCCCACCCTTCTTGCAGCTCTCCCTTCCCACAGATCACACATTGCTTGAGCATTGGTCCATCAAGGTGATTGGCTTCCTGGATTTGAAATTAAATCAAAAGCTCTCCAGGATTTGAACAAAGAGGCGCTCTGGAAGTAGAATATCTGAGAGGTGGCCACAGGAAGCCAAGTGGTCATTCCCAGAGATAGGTAGTGCCCCTTTGTAATGATGACAAAAGTAACATTTACTGGGCAGTTACTATAGGCCAGGCACTGTTCTAAAGATTTCACATCTACGAACTAGGTTAATCCTCACAATGACCCTGTGGGGTAGATATTATGATACCTGAGGGAAACGGGCGCAAAAAGGTTGAGTAACATGTTAGGTTACAGAGCTAACCAGTGACAGAGCTGGAATTCAAGGCAAGACAGGCTGACTCTAGAGATTCATTGTTACACACTGCATTCATGGCCTCTCTATGGCCATTCCTCCCCACAGAGGAATTCTGGAAGTTTCCCTGATTCATTTTTCAAGACAGGAGGTATGTTTCTGAACAACTCCCCAGCATTCACCTCTGCTCTGGGGACAACAAATGCCCGTATATGAGAACCCCCTTTTTCACTCTAGATGCATTTGGCAACAGCTTTCAGTTGCTCAGAAGCCTGGGTTCATCACAGCTGTTCTCAGGAGCAACCTGACTCTACCCACCCTGAGCTGGGCTGTCTGTGGGTTCTAGAGGTTTCCTCAGGTCACAGCCAAGCTGCAGCTTATCCTCAGAGGCCTTCAGGAAGGTGGGAAGAAGCAATCCCATCAGAGAAACCCAGCTGAGGGAAGACACAAGATGTTCCCCACGAGTGACAGAAAACCAATTCACACTCTTCCCTGCAGCCAAAAAATTAAGCTAATTTTTCATTTCTCTGCTTACGTGCGACTCAACTAAACATAGGCATTTAAGAATGCAAACAATGACTAGATTTTCCTAATTTAGGGCAGTTTTAATTAAATCTTGCTAAAATGACAGAGGATCTGGATATTTTTATTGTGATAGGAAGCTATGTGATTTGGGAATAGGAAAGGTGGGGAACACAAGGCCAGAAATGCCTCCTCCCTCCGCCACCTCCCACCCTGGCCTGGCCTCCCAGGCCTGTCCCATTAAGCATGTCTCCTGAGAAAGGGTGCAGTTCTCTTGGAATTCTTGTTTCCTTTGCTCTTGTTTTTACTACAGGAAATTAGTTTTCTTACACTGCACTCATTCTAAGTAGCTGGCATTGAAAAATCCAAATGACTTAGTGAAAAAAGGCTTAAATTACAGGATTATTTTTGAAAGAAAATTGGACTTACCAGAAATTCATAGCATAAATATTAAGAAACTAAAATCAAAAGTTTCAAAGGTAGAGTCTTCTAGCACATACTGCCCACCCACATCCAGTTCTCCTCTCCCTCTGGGTACATAGAAGGATGACATTTTCCCACCCTCTCCAGGTTTGGAGGAAACATGTGACTTGTTCTGGCCAATGAGCTGTGTCTGGAGGTGATGTGTCACATGTGGGCCAGAGCATTTAACTGGCAGTGTGGGAGGCTGCAGTGTTCTCTTCCCCTGCTGTGGAAGGGCCTGCCGCAAGACCAAAGCAGCCCGGACCCCTGAGCTACCGCTCAGAGCTGCCCTGGGGGCCTCCCGGAGTTGAAGGAGATCTCGTGTGTCTGAGAGCTACACTTTGGTCGGGTCACATCACTGAGGTTTGAGGGAAGTTGGTTGTTTCCTACAGCAGAGTCTCTCCTTCCTGATTAATACAATAAATAATGCTTTTCTAGTAATCGTTGTACAATAGTGCCACATTACTTTAATTATTTTATATTAGATTATTTAGGAATTTCGAAAATCATCTCTCCTGTTTAGTCTGGAATGGGATGAAGTTTACTTTTGCTGAATCTAAATAAGATTGTTAGAGAACATATTTAACTTATTTAAGCAAAATGTACGTGTCAGCAGGAAGACTTTAACATTTACCAAAATTCCAGATTAAGGCTAAAAGCAGCCCCTCAAAATAAAAGTGGTCAAAATGAGAGGTAGAGTCATTTCTCAGAGAACTGTGGGTGTGAGCAGGTCCATGAATGGAAAACACTGATTTAAGTGTACAGCGATTGAATGGTTGGAAAGAAGGAGGTGAAAAGATGTCTGAAGAAGAATTTTAAGAAGTTTTTCTGTGCGATGTGCTGCCCCGCCAAGAAAACCCTTGTTAACATGTATTAGTTAAGGTAGTGCCAACTGGTGTAATAAATAAATGTGTTATGGCTCAAACATGATAGACACTACTTGTTACTCACATGAAGGCCAGAAGATTTGTTCTAAACTGTGGACAGTTTGGGGCCAGCCCCAGTGGCCTAGTAGTTAAATTGTGGGCAGTTCTCCTAAAGTGGTGATTCAGGCAATTGGGCTCCTTCCCATCTTCAACACATCCTTCCAGTGTTGCAGAGTTCACCTACACTGAGCCAGGAGAAGGGGAAAGAGGGTAGAGATGGATGTGGGATGTTTTTATAGCCTGGGCCCAGATGTGGTGCATGTCGTATCCACTGGTATTTCATTGGTCAGAACTGAGTCACATGACCATTCATAATTGCAAGGGAGGCTGGGAGATGTTATCTAGCTGTGTGGCCAGGAGGAAGAGGAATCAGATTTGGTGAAGACCTAGCCAGTTTATGTCGCTAAAGTTCTCCATTCCTTCAAAGTTGGATTTGAGTATGCTTTTAAAATGTAACCCCATGTACAGAGAGTCATAAGTGGAACCAGCTTTGTGCAGGTTATATTTGGGGGACCTGAATGGGATTCTGCCTAAGGCACAGTTTTCTGCTTGTTAGGTTAAAATAATAATCTTAGACCTGAGCCACAGATACATCTTCTGGGATTGCCAAATTGTTGGAATTATAGTACAAACACATGTAGGTGAATCAGGTACAAGCACTGTAGCACAAGAAAGTCTGAGAGAAATGGTGAAACCTGCTCTGACATTAGAATTACAATTTTACAGAACAGGCTGTACCACACAGGAAATTAAATGAATGCAGGGCCCTGTGAAATGGTTAAACAGAGGATGCCTACAAGAACTCTTTCTGTCCATATTGCAAATTGGATACTAGCATTTAATTCAATCCTTATAGACACTCAATTGTCTTTTAAGACGTAAGAGACTTTTATGCAAGGAGTAAAAAAGTCCATGATAAGCCCACCTCGACTAGTTCAAAGTTGTTGCCCTGCTCTAGCTGGGACCAGCTCCCCTGGAGCACGACCGCTACTGTGAGGTTTGCAATCAAGTCAGCTTTGAACTGTTTATACAAGCTGATTGCTACTATAAACATAAGAAATTCATAGGAAGTTTCACGCAAGGAACCAGAGTAAAGGACTCTGAGTTGTGTTAGTGGTTCTTGGAAGGTTTTGGGGATGGCAAGCACTGAAGGCAGACAAAGGCATTGTCAGATGAAGAACAACAGAGATTATTGGCAGCTCTCAAGCAATCAGGCATCTGATTTAGTGGCTGACCGTCTCCCTGCCCTGACGGGAGTAAAGCCTGAACTGGACGGAAGCTAGGATTTATACACTGAGTTCATAATTAGGAATCTACCAGCAGCACGACTGTTTTTCTATGCTGCAGTAGGAGAAGCTGCTACAGCAGGGCATCCCTGAGGGAGCCATAGAAGCTGGCTTGGATAATGAGAAGTACTTGGATCAATCCTTGTGGGAGAAAGATCAGCAAGTTTTAGCAAAGAGTGGCTGAGCAATTTGAGATATGATCTTAAACCTGGAGGGACTTCCTGAATTCCCTCTGTTGGTATGACTAATCAAGCTTGAGGAACAAAAGAAGGCAATATGGCACCTTCTGGGAGTAAGATGGAATAATGGAATACAAACTAGGGCAGCCAGGGTGTTTTGGGGGCCAGTGTGCCTCAACCCAAGAAGCAAGCGGGTAGGAGAACAGCATCCCTAGTCCCATTCAGGAGACACCCCAGATCCAGCCTGGGACTTGGTTGAAGATAGTACCCAGGAATTTGCTCCCAGAGGGATCATGTTGGTCACATAGAAGGCATTTCTCAGGCCCCAGAATGAATGAGATATGTCACCGCCAGGATGCCCAGAACAGTGCAGTGACATATGCGTTTTATTTGTGGCAAGAAACAACATTTTAGCTTGTAACCGCAAGAAATTGTGGTCTATGGAGACCGCCAAGAGGCAGACTCTGGTGGGAGAGACTGGGTGGGTGGGCTCAGATGTTAATAATGCAATAAGTAGGAGTGGGGGCATACCCAACTCCTGTGGGGGCTGGAAAGGTGGCATATCCACCACCTTAAATCCTCATGTCTCAAACTGCATGGGGGAAGGAGAAGAAAGGAGAATCTGGGTTCAATGAGGGGTTGGGTTGAGGGTGGGAAGTGGACTTGTTGGCCACAAGTCAATATTATATTTTGACTGAGATTGTGTGTTTCTGAAAGAGAGTTCTGCAACTGATTTGTTGGCTCTGGAAAACTTTTAACAAGATGAGGGATTTTACTGCATTGTATTCAAAGGAAGTGGAGCATCAGCTGGTGGCTTCTCATGAGAAGAGCAGTTAGAACAATGCAAAACCCTTGTGCCACCTAGTCCAGAAAATCCACCCCCAAATCTTTATTCCTCAAGTGTTTAAGAGTTGAATGTTGGGCCAGCCCTCATGGCCTAGTGGTTAAGTATGGCGCACTCTGCTTTGGTGATCCGGATCTGGTTCACAGGTACAGACCTCCACCACTTGTCTGTCAGTGGCCATGCTATGGCAGCAGCTCACATACAAAAAGAGGAAGATTGGCAGCACACGTTAGCTTGGGGAGAACCTTCCTCTGCAAAAAAAAAGAAATAGCAAAAAGAAAAAAAAGAGTTGAATTCTTATTTCTTTTGACCCTGAAGGAGCTGAAAGGGCCATGAGGACACTCAAATTTCTGAGAGTTACACTTAATAGGCACACAAAAATGGATGTGGCAAATTGAAAATAAGCTTCGTCTTAGTATGAAAACTAATTGGCCAAACTTTTTTAGGGGTGGTGGTGGATACTTCATTACCTTGTAGTTCATTGACATAATGAAATGTCATTGTGAAGACTATGCTGCTGGACATTATGTTCCTAGGACCTTTAGATATACCAAGCTTCGATTGATCTTAGGGTGAATTATGAAGTGAAAAGAAGCACTTAGATTCTACTCCCCACCTTTCTGCTTCCTCCTAGCACCTGTACCATTTTTGAGTGGTTTTGTCTTAGTAGACATGTAAGAATATGTGCATGTACAAGGCACTTATTGGAGGTAAGATGTAAGATTGTCAGCAAAAAGAGAGAGAAATATAAATGATGTCACTGTTTCCATCAGCCATATCATTCAATGAGCAACAATTTGATTGTTCATTTATTTATTTATACATATATCCAAGCATTCATACATGCACACCCAATTTCCAAAAAAAGCATTTTAGGCAGCAGAAATATGTTCTATCCCAGTCTTCTTTCCTTCATTTGTTCCTTTTTTCGACAAATATTCATTAAGGCTCATGTGCTCATGAAAATATAGCTTTGAGCAAGACAGACAAGTGAAAGGCAATAGGGCCACACTATAGGTAAAGTTCACGTGGTAGGGATCCCCAATACAAAGGGCAATTCCCATCTCTCTATCCCATTATTTCTAGAAAGAGATGGAGATGAGAGAACAGCACTCACATGTCTCTACATGTGTTTTCACTAGGGAGGAAGGCAGATCCTTCAGCATTTCTGCTGCTTCTTGGCCTGTGGACTCTCCTAGCCTTGACTTGTATAGAGTTTGAGTCAGAGATCACCTTCTAAGATATTCCAAACCCATTTTAGCTGGCTAGTTTTTAATGCAATAACCACCAAGATATTCCATTATCTGTAGATCAGTGGTTTTTAATTTTTCCCCTTTTCTAACAGCCCAAATTAGAAATAATGTGGAAAAACTTAGGAAACACAAGTGCAAAGAAAATAAATAGACTGATCCAATGGCTTTATATCCTAAACAAAATCTGATTGTTGGGCCTCTGACTTGGGTCAATTCTTTCCTCCTGTATGCGTGGCACTCTCTGGCCAAGGGGCAGACCACTGAGGGTATTTGAGAGACACAGGCTTTCCCTCCAACACTTAGCATGGCCTAGAAGGCATTTGGCAGAGAAAGTGTAGGAGATTGTCCTGAGCTTGAAGACAGCTGCGAATGAGTCAGAAGGGACTTAAGGCCAGTATAAGGCGCCAGAGCCATGTTGACCATATTTTTCAAGCCTTAAAATTGAAACACATGGTTTGATACATGGGTTACAATAGGACAGGAAATCTGGAGTTAGAAAATTCATGTTATAGGGTGTTGCAGCTGAGTCCAAAATGGGATTTGGAGGTTCACTGTTGGCTGAACTGATGGTCCATCCATCCAACTCTGAGCACCTATTTACATGAAGTGACATGCACAAGGCCTTTGTTGGTTGGAGAACATGGGGGGGGGGGTTGGTGGTAGAGTTGCCTTGGGAAGGAAGATAGGGAGAGACTGAAAGATGGAGGCAATGGCAGAGGGTCAGTCCCTCTGGGCCCCCCATGCAAGACAAGTTTATACTTGCCTGCTGACTTAGGCAGTCTTTGGCCTCTTCCAGTCCCAAAGCCTCTGTTGGATGTGTCCACACTTCCTTCCTGTCCCCTTTTAAGCCCCGTCCAGACAGCATGCTTAGAAGGAAAGCAAAAGTGGCTATTTTCATGAGGAAGTTGAGGACACTCTGGGTACAAGAAGAGCTGTTTTGGGGCTTGCACACAAAACATGAGATATCATTCTCACTTTGTGTGGAAACCAGACTGCTCTTGCATCTCATGGGCTGGTTACTTTAGATGCCCCAAGAGATGGTGTCTCCTTCTCACCCCAAAACAGCATACTCCAAGGAGCACCATCAGCAGTGGATTCACAGAAAGCTTCAGTTGCGTGGATGCGGGCCTGGGGCTTAGTAGACAATTTAGAGTTGAAAGATCCTGAGTGAGAAAACAGGGGCAGGTAGAGGAACTCTAGGTCATTGATGTTTATCAGGCTTAAAGAGGCTTAAAGAAACAGCAAAAGACCATGGAGCAACAGGAGACATTTTCTTCCAAACTCAAAACTGGGTCCTATGATGGGAGACACAGTTGGATAATAAGATAGATGATCTGAATTCAGGACTGGTCCAGAAAAATTGCCAAGGTAGTATCAGATTAACTTGATTGAAGGTTTCATTTGATTAGATCCTTAAACTCTGGTTGTGTGTGCTTATTTATCCAGCATATTGTCTCAGCAGAATGGGAACCCACAATCGACTTTATGAAACCAGCAGAAGCATTGCCAGCTAGCCTCTGGCTTTGGAATTTTTGTGTGATCTAAGATTTTAAGGAGGTTGTGTCAGTGAGACCTATTTAGAATACAAATGATTGCTTAAACTCTCTTAAAGGCTTTAAGAATATATTTTAATCATTGACTCTTCCCCTAAGCCCAGCAGAGTTATTCATGAATAAATTGTTGTGCCTTTGAGTCAACAGGAATTGGGCAGACTTACTGAATTAACGAACCTGTCTCTTCTTCTGGTCCTTCTCATGGCTGTGGCAATGTGCATTTCCACTAGCTTTGTGAAACGCAGATGGAGTATAATTTTCCCCAAATTGACCCGTTCTACATCACTGAATTTTAGCTATTTGCATTTTTATGCCAGAATCAAATTTAGCTTATTATTATTGTTGTGGAAAATAATTATAATCCTTTAATTTTCATGGCACTTGACAATAAAAAGAACTCGCAAATGTTATTTAATTCCATCCTCACTCTAACACAGAGAACTAAGCTGAGTAGGAATTATCAAACATGAGCCTCCAACTCCAACTGCCCCTCTTTTCCAGATGGTAAGATGAGGTTCTTAGAGGTCGGGTGACTTGCCCACGGCCTTGCGGATATAAGCTGTGGACGCAGGAATAGAACCCAGGGTGAGGGGCTCTGCCAGTCCTGAATTCTGGTCTCATCAAGTCCTGTCTTCAAAGTCTGTCAAGTGGGTTTGGTCGTCTTTACCTTGCAGGCTCACTGTGAGTGTGCTCTATGTGTAGGTGCCAGCATGCTGCCAGAAACAAGGTGGGTACTTAATTGTCCCCTTTCTCCTCCCATCGCCAAGCAGTTGCAGTTCCATTTGGAGGTCCTGAAGCCCACTGAGGCTGAGATGTGAGAGCATAAAGCTTTCCTCTCAACAAGCCTGGAGGCTAAGAGGCCAGCAGTCAAACCATACACGCACACACATTCACTTGCACATGTGTACACACACACACACACATGCCAGTATGTACACATGCAACCTATGTGTTCACTAGCAGAAGAGCTCCCCTCTGAATTTCAAATCTATAGTGGGTTAAGAGGAAGATACCTCTTCCCCATCTGCTCCTGTTCTGGTCTCTAAAATCAGCTCCATTAATACTCCCCCCACCATACATACAATTATGGCAACCCACTCTTTAGATCTAAACTGTACAACCCCTCCAAGTCCTTGCCTTTCATTGACAATCAATTTTTTTTTTTTTTTTTTTTTGGTGAGGAAGATTCACCCTGAGCTAACATTCCTTGCCAATCCTCTTCATTTTTTGCTTGAGGAAGATTAGCCCTGAGCTGACATCTGTGCCAATCCTCCTCTATTTTGCATATGGGATGGCTTCACATCATGGCTGACGAGTGGAATAGGTCCGTGTCCAGGATCCGAACCCACGAACCAGGGCCACTGATGCAGAGAATGGAGAGTTTTAACCACTTGGCCATAGGGCTGGCCCTGACAATCAATTTTTACATTTACTTGCTGACTTATGCACAGCTTTTGACCTCCACAGTCCCAAAGCCCCTGCTATATGTGTCCTCACTTCCTTCCTGTGTAGTGGTCCTTTTGCCCAGAAGTTTAGTGCAAGATGTAACAATAGCCTGGCATAGTCTCTGGGCCTCACAACCCCTTAGTAGGCAGAGGTGGAGTGGAGGAGCAGCTGGGGCTCACAGGATGTCACTAGTGTGGCCTCCTCTTACACACTGAACTCCAGAACTGGAACCAACCTTGCCATCACCTGGTCCAACCCCTTCTTTTACAGAAGGGGAGGTCCAGGTCTAATTCTGAACTTAAACTACTTAAGAGAGATGTTTTCATTCATTTGTGGCAGGATAACTAGATAAGCCATGTCTTATTTACCAATCAGCAGGCCCCTCAGGAAAGAGTCAGTGGTCCCCATCTGGTTTCAGTGAGGAATCGCATTCAGATGCAAGTAATAGGAGACTCAAAGGGAGCCATTGTCACAAACAGACTGGAAGGAGCTGTCTGGAAGCCCCAGTTCATGGCTCAAGGACACCAAGGCTGGTCTCTGTGTGACTGTCTCCATCTTTTCCTCATGTTGTTGCCTCACAGTCTCAAGAGGACTGCTGCGCATCCAGGCGTGTGTCTGTGTATTAGCCATGAAGAGGAAGGAAAGAGGAAGGGACATTGCTAGCAAACTTCTCCTTGCATCTCACTGGCCAATACTGTGACTCTGCTGAAGGGTTTCTCTGGCTGTGGAGGCTGCTCAGCCTGTGCAGGAAGCCCATGATCACCCCTGACCCCCTCCCCAGGGACAGCCCTCAACCAATCAATAAATGATGAGAATCGGTAGATCAATACCGCAACTCCCTTATCCCTGGGGTGCTGGTAGATAATTCCAGGACATTTGTTCTATGGTCTCCAGGAGTCCTCAGGGGGGATTAAGCTTCAATTTTGCCCACTTGCTTGATAATGCTTCTCTCACTGACTTACTTTCCTTCCTTGCCCACTCACCTACTGCTGCTTCTTGGGATTGCCTCCCAGTCAAAATTCTTCCACTAGAATTGATGTCTCAAGGTCAGCTCCTGCAGGGGAAACCAAACTAAAATGTTAGGGAACCCCAGCATCAGAGAAGTTAAGCAAATTGTCCAGGGTTGCCAGGTAATAAGTGGGCAGCGAGGATTAAAATCTGAGGCTTATGAATTCCAAGCCTGACTTCTTAACTCCTACCCTGAACTGTGAGTGTCTGACAGCCCCTGATGTCAAAGGGCAGCTCCAGCAACGCAGGGCCCACCTTCAAGTGGGGGGGTCTGTGAGTGTGGGAGTGGGGCTGAGGGAGGATTTGGCTGCCCTTGGCCTCCCTCAAGTGTCAGCAGCTGTGGGAATAGCTGGGGGACAGACTGATAACTCGGTTTTGAATTCTCCTTCACAATTAGCTCAAGGCTCGTGAAAGCTGTCAAAGGAAAGGTCAGGCCCTCCCTGGAGGCTATTCCTCTTCTGGGGCTGTAGGGCTACAGTACACTCAGCATGGCATCTCTTGCCTTGACCTTCCACCCAGGGTCCCTCTGGAAGGGGACAGAGCTGATGCTGGTCTCCGGGTCTCTGCTTGGAAAATGTGCTCATCATATTTTGGGAAGGATGACAGAGAACATGCTGCATGTTCCTTCCTAGGGAAGAGCAAGTCCCACCTGGCAAAGTCTCTTCTAGGGCTGAGGGAATAAACACAGACTCTCCCCAACAGCACGTCCTCCTCACACAGCTGGCCCTGCACAGATGCAGCCCTCACGACTCAGGACAAACATGCCCGGGGGCAGGAGGCAGACAACACATGCTGAACTCACTGGAGGCCACCCCCAGACTCTCAGAACAGCAGAGTCCTCTCGATCCAGCAGACATGGAGGCAGAGAGGGCTCCTATCTGGCTCTGCCCTGCCCCCCCTGCAGGGCCCAGACCCTCCCTCCTCTCAGAGACCCAGCCCCACTAGGCAAACGAGCTAACCATAGACCCCAGGGAGCTCTGACTCCTTTGATTTTCTAAAGAGAAGACCATCAGGGTGCTAGGTCAGCTCAAGATATGTAGGCCCAGGATAGTCTCTCTAGTAGGTTTGGGAAAAGGATTCAGACAGGAGCCTAAGGTTCAGTGGAAAGAGCACAGGACCTAGGGTTAGATGGGCCTGGGTTTGGATCCTAGCTCTGCCTCTCACCAAGGTCCCTTAGGAAAAAGAAGGTAATGGTGATGAGCATACACCTTAGGGTTGTAGTAAGGATTGGGTTACATCACATTTATGCAACTGCTAAGTACATACCAGATGCTAAATAAATGGTAAAGGTATTAGCAATACTAGTGATGCCTGGGGAAAATATAGAACAGTAAGGATAGTGTAAAATTGTGGTGTATGGATAGGATATTTATCAAAAATATTAATAGTAGTTATCTCTGCATAATGGGATTTGGGGCCAATTTTTATTTATCTGTGTGTTCCTTGAAGTTTTTTTCTTACAATACATGTGCACAGAAAAAAAATTGCCCATCTATAACCTCAGTGGGTTCCAGTAAAGCTGAATTCTTGATAGCTTGAGTGTGGAAGTTTTAGATTAAGAGCTTCGAAGAAGCTGAATTACTCTTCATAGCAGGAGAAGAATTTGGGTTCCCGAGCAACCTGCAAGGCAAGGTGAGAATGGGTAGAGGTGGGAGGAAGAGGCAGCAAGTTGACAGAAGCCCATTTAAGGTCAGCATCATGAGCTTAAATGTTCTGTAAAGTCTCCTACTCTCTCCAATGCTTGATATAAGTGATTTTTGTTGTGGGAACTGAAATCGAAGCTGGACTTCACATAAGAGTTAATGTGAGGTAGGACAGAGGCAGCATCTGAGGACATATAACCCACAATGAACTCCATTCTGTTCCTTCAGGGAACAGTAGAATTCTCAGGAAGTCTCTTGAGTTCCATGGAACATAGAATTCCTCAAGCTTGAGCCTAAATGTCCTGATTATCGATTGCTTACAACAAAGCATCCCAAACTTAGTGGCATAAAGCAACAACAATCATTTACTATTATCTCTCATGGTTGGGTGACTGGGCTCAGCTGGATGGTTCTCTTTTGGTGTCCCTCCTGTGGTTGCATTCAGACGGCCTTGCAGTTGGAGTCATGGCAAATCCTTCACCACTCGTGTATCTGGCGCCTGGGCTGGAGAGGCTCAGTCAGCTGGGGCTCCTCAAGACTTTCTATCTATCCCTATGTGGTCTCTCCACACGGTGTCTCCAGCTGGGCTTCTTCACGGGGGCTGGACTTCTTACATGACTATTTGTGACTCCAAAAGCTTGTGTCCTGAGAGAGAGTGAGCTAGGTGGAAGCTTTATTGCCTTTCTGATCCAGCTTTGGGAGTCAAAGCCACTTCCACTGTGTTTTATTAGTTGAAGCAGTCGAAAGGCCCACCCACGTTCAAGGGGAGACGACACAGGCTTCATCTCTTGATGGAGGAGTCGAAAGATTCTGGAATGAGCATGTGGGATTGAAAGTATTGTTGTGGCCATTTTTGGGAAATACAATCTGCCACAAGACATTGCACAGATGTTGAGGGGCAGGGCAGTCCCCAGCTGATATCTGCATTACAATCAGGACAAAACAAAGCTCTTCTCTTTCTTTCTGTTTTTTTAAAGGCAAAATATTAACAGAAGTAGACTTCAAATCAAATCTAAGATTATTTAGAATTTGGATGATGAATAGGGACTTTTAGTGTGGCAGATTTACTGGAACTGGCTGTGAAAATCATAATGAAAATGAACAAGCCAGAAAGAAAAATGTTACTCTCTTGTTCAAAACTCTTTCTGGATGGAGCTAGTTGTGCTGGAAATTGAACGGGAAACGCCTGGAAGAAGGCCCGAGGGTCAGAAGGGTCAGACCTTGGCTGTTGGCAGGGAACGCATGGATGAGCATGAGATTGCTGAGATGAAATGTTCAGGACAGAGCCTGGGATGGGTGCAGGCAGGGAGGAGTTGAAAGACACCAACTTCAGCACAGGAGACACCTGATTCTTCCATGTGTGGGTTCCATCAGTGGAGACACTTGGGTTGCATGGCCTTGGGGGCCCAGAACCTCCTGCATCATTCTGGACTCCAGCAAAGGAGTCAAAGTCTTATGGGGCTGGGCCTCTTTTCCTCGCTGGAGTCCCATTCTGACCTCTCTTGCAAGTGACGGTCCTGTAACACAGGGCCATCACTCCCTCTCTCATGATCTCCCTCTCACCTACTGCATTCTGAGTCCCTACAGTCAGACCTGGCATCCCTGATCCTGGACCTGAAGGAGGCTCAGGGCCATTTGGGTTGGAAAGCAGCTCCCTCTCCCTGGCAGATCTGATGGGTGGGCATCGGCTTTGACATTGAGAAGGATCCTGAGGTTGCATTTAGGCTCAGAGCGAAAGAAGACCTAGATCAATCGGCAGCGGAAGGCAGAGTGGTGATACAACTTCAGAAAACATTTCCCGGCTGCTTTAGGCTGCAAATACCTCTCAAAGCAGTTGGTCATCTAACTTTTCCTCCCAGATTTTCAGGGCTAGCATTTCCATAGCCTCCTGTACCCATCCCTGCCTCTGGAAGCCACACCTACATTTCCTGCACCCCTATTCACTACTCATCTCACTTGATGATATTTTGTTTCTGATTTCTCTTTAAATAAGTTACTTCCTTGATATTTTTTCATGGACCCTGATAATGAAACCCTTGAAAAGACCTTAGAGATCATCTACCCTCTTCTTTCATAAGTGAGGAAACTGAGGCCTACAGAAGGGAAAGAAGATTTGCCTGCCAGTCTCCCCACCAGCATCTCAACTAGAACTTGCAAAGGGGCCTCCTTGGGGCATGGTGCAAGTGTTCTTCCCCACTGCCAATATCCCCTTCCAGTCCCATTCCTTTGCAGCAGCCAGGCCATGCCGAAGATCATGCCAAAGAGTGTCAACCAGGAACGTGTCTCCTTTCTTAAAATACGTTGTGGATCAGCAGGCAGGCCCCTCAAGAGCCCAGTGATGCAGCTTGCTCGGAGCCCAGCACACAGTAACCCAGAAACATATGTGGTGAGCAATAACAGTCATAAATTTTATGAGATTATGTGTTCCTAATGTGAGATTTCAGGCTGATCTGTTTGTTGAGCTATGCCAAGCTTCAGCATGATTCAATCAAGTTGTGCTTAATCTTCCCTTATTTACTCTGGGTGAGAGTGAGTCACGGACTATGTCTCTATCCAGTCTGCTGAACTAATTTACCCCAAGGATTTTGATGGACTGGTGATTTGTTTTCTCTGAGTATCCATAGTTTATTTACTTATATCATTAGATGGGGTCTGGATTATGTACAGTGAATGTCTGTAGCCATGCTGAGGACCAAGACGTCTCTGGAGAATCCACTAGGGACAGAGAGCACCCTCGAGGTGGTTTCTTATTGGTTCCAACCAAATCATACCAAATGTCTTGTCACCTGTACATTAACTCATGGGATTTAACTCTGCGATCCCTTTATCACAGAGAAAGGCATTTTGGCCAAATCCCTGCATCTCTGACCTCAGGCCATGTGGATCTGGAATGAAGGGAGAATATTGCCATCTCATCCAGAGATGTAAAAGCCTGTTAAATTTGCCTGAGGCTGGGAGTGACTCCAGCTGCCAAGCATCTCTATCTCCCAGTGTCCAATTTTTTGTAGCCTCTGGGGAGATGGGAACATGTGGATGGAATTTGGGGCCTGTGTCCTCAATGCCTTTTTCTCAGTGCTCTGAGGGGATGCCATGGCCCCTTGTATGGAGAGCAGTGAGGACTGGTCTGTAGTCTGACAGTGATGGTTTTGAGACCTACTGGCTTCTACGAACCAGGAGAAATGGGAGGTTTGGGCCTTCCAGCTTGAGGCCATGGGGAAAAGAGTTTCCCTGGATTTCTACTTCGATCAGGGTGCCAAGTGTCTGGGTTTGTTGGGTCTGAGGGGGTTCTCAGAATGTGACACTTTCAGTGCTAACCTGGGGAAGTTCTGGCAAACTGGGACAAGCTGAGCACCCTAACTTTGGTGTCCCTTGACTTTGGCAAGTCAGGTCTTAAGATGTAGTCAGAGTTTTGATTGGGATGAGAGGGTAACTCTTCTCTTTCCAAGCAGCTGCTGCAGAGCCTCAGGCTCTGGGAAGACAGATTACCCATCCACCCTACCACTGTAAGAGTGACTAAAGTGTGGTCACACGTCCTGCCCCGTTTCCCGGGTATATGGTGCCCTTTCCCCTCTGCTGAGGGGTGGCAGCATATTTTCCTGCCGGTTGTGGGGCCCTGACAATCTTTTAGCCTACTATAAGAGAGAGAAAAGTGCACAATCAGCTTGGGGAGACAGATAGATGAGCAGAAGCAGCTATCATTGGAAAGACAGTGTGATACTGCCAAGGGGCCAGATTCTGAGGCTAGATTCTTGAAACCCTGATGGTTTGAAGCAGTTTCAACTTGTTTCAAGGCGGCAGTAGGTTTTAGATTTATATCTTGGGGGGAAAATATGAGCTTTTTTTTTCTTTTTAGCAATAAAAACTCAGAACACTATGGTGAGCCCTTTGGTTATAAGAGTAACACCTAGATTATATTGCACCCTGATTAAGAGTGTGGACTCTGGAGCCAGACTGCTGGGGTTAAGGTCCTAACTGCCAATTAATTTGACCTTGGGTAAGTAATCTAACCTCTGTGGGCCTCGGTTTCCTAATCTGTAAAATTGGCACACTGATAGGGTGGCTGTGAGGATTAAATTAAGTAAAACACACAAAGAACTTAGAATAGGGCCTGGCACATAGTAATTACTCAAAAAATATTATCCATAGAACCAGAATGAAATGGCTGAGTCAAACATGTTCAATCTCTTTGTATGGCAGTGTACAGAGTTGTCTTGGTTGTCATCAGAGTTGCACACCAGTGGGAAGCTCTGCTCTAGGAACTGTGGTTGTTTCTTCCCTCTGCCAGCTATTCTCGCTGCATTTCACTGCATCCCTTGTTCTCTCTTTCTGCCTGGTCACTGTCTCGCAGTGGTGTGGACACGCTGCACTTCCTGCTTTGAGTGTTGGCCTAAGTTGAGGTTGTGGAGTTTGACAAAGTTTTACCAAAGGCCAGGGTTAGCAGAAGGTTCGTGTAGAAAAGATCACTGACCGCTGGCCAGCAGACATGAAAATTCTGGGATCTCAGTGGCCAAGGCCCTTCAACACGGATCCCCTCCTAGTTGGTCTTCTGCCTATCATGCTGCAAGGCAAGCTCACCACCTCCCAGAGGATGCTTCCACCCCACCCTCTCACCCCAAGTCCAGACTCCAATAGCCTCCCCTAAGCTCCAGGGAACTCACATGCTCTCACCCTGTTCTCCCAGTCAACACAACAAGCATCTGCAGATACACAGCCTCTTTGGATGCTTCTTAGGGCCATATGTTTACTTTCAGCTCCTGTATTATTTTGGATATAGCACTAATTTTACTTAAAACATCTTGCCAAATTAATCCTGAGCAAATAAATTTAATAGCAAATGTTTTTGAAAGCTTACTTTGGGCATGAATGTTAGAATCTATGTCTTTATTAATACACTAATATTTTCTAAAAGGAATTGCTTAGAGTCTCTAATTGAATATTTAGTGCCATGATGGTATAAACTCAACTTTTCCATCAGGCATTTGACAATGTTTCAAATTTGTGTTTGGTAAATGTGTTTTTAATACACAATGTTTCACTGAAGCTGAAAAGCAGTTATATAGATCCTGGATGGTATTAAAAAAATTCAGCCATGTCAGAAGAGATTTTTACTGCACCATTCACTACCAGGATTAAAATATCCACAGTCAAGGGACAGAAAATGCCCTAGAATTATTTCTTAAAATTATCTGTTTCGGGGCTGGCCCCGTGGCCAAGTGGTTAAGTTCGCGTGCTCCGCTGCAGGCGGCCCAGTGTTTCGTTGGTTCGAATCCTGGGTGCGGACATGGCACTGCTCATCAAACCACACTGAGGCAGCGTCCCACATGCCACAACTAGAAGGACCCACAATGAAGAATATACAACTATGTACCGGGGAGCTTTGGGGAGAAAAAGGAAAAAAATAAAATCTTTAAAAAAAAATTATCTGTTTCAATCTGTCGTGTTTTCTGTGCATATTTGCAGTATTATGATATCTGTGTTCCCACAAATTACTTTATTCTTGATTGTTTTTGTAAGTGGTCTGCTAATATTGTTTATAATCCTTCTCTAGTTGTGTCATTCACTGGAAAAAAATCCCATAACATGTTTACATATAGAAACATTTGCATTTTTGGAATCTACAAGTCTAACAGAAATTGTTATCTATTCTGTATTCATCAGGGGTTGTGTCTCAAATACAACAACATCAAGATTTGTAGCCAAAATAATGAGTAATATTTAGCTCTTCTTACCTTATTCACACTGATTTTATTCATTACATCTGCTACAATTTTAATTATTTGGTTTTGTATTTCATTCCCTAAATAGGTGCAATATTATTTGGTGTCAATATTTATATCATGCATAAATGTTCTGCCATAATATTATCAAATTTTGCTCTGACTTCTGCCAAATGGATAAAATTCCCATCAGCATGTTATGCTCATAAAGTTTCTTGGATGCTCCTCTGAACGCTAGACCTTACGTGCCAAAAATTAAACCATGTATAATCTGCATTTGACAACAGCACAATTTTTTTCCTCATTTTTGTAATTTACTTTCAGTATTGATAGTTTTTTCTTTTAATCAGATTTTTAAAATTTCAGCTTTTCAATAGTATTAGTCAGACTAGGTGAGGGAATGGTTTGGGAACAAGCCATATCAAGACATTGATGACTCGACACAACCAAAGTTGATTCCCCATGCATACAATACCCACTGCAGGTCTGGGTCACTTCTAGAGCAGCTGCCCTCCATGTTGTGACTCAGCAATCCAGGCAGACAGAGATGCCACCATCCTGTAGCTTTACCATCTGGGACATGCTGCCTCCTCAGTCAGTGTGCAGGAGAGAATGGTGGAGGCCTTTAGATCAATCTAAATCAAATCAAATGCATCAGCTCAGAAATAACAGGATCACCGCTGTTCACCACCCATAGGTCAGACCTAGTCACATGGCCTCTCCGGACTACAAGGGGAGCAGAGATGTGTAATCCTCATGCTTGCCTGGAAGGAGAAGAGAACAAATACGAGCAAGATCAGACTTCTCCGCCATAATAACTTAATATTTCTTGTTGTGCACTTTATGTTATTCATGTTTGCAAAGAATATGTGATAAATGCTGCCAGTCTTTACACCCATTTCTCATTTTTCCTGCTTAACTATCCCCAAAGAATTGGCCATCTAGACAAAAATACAGAATCATCTGAGGAAGGATAAAGTCACCATGATCTAGTGATTTTTTTTTCACTATTTGGAAGAATTTATGTGTAATAAGTTCATGAAAACTTCCTATTTCTAATGTCTTTTGGGAAGTTAAAATTTCTTATTTGAGGTTAAAAGAAAAAGTTCAACAAATGTATCCTTGTATGTAATATTCAAATTATGTGGTCTCTGTGGCTCCAACCACATCTACTCTGTAAACCCTTCAGCACCTTCATATTTCTCGGAGTCCCTGAAGACAGTTTTAAGAGTGTTTCTCTAGCTGATCCCGTAGGATTCTGTTTATTCCATTCCCTTCCTGCTCTAGCTCCTCCTGTTACTACTGAGTGTGGAAACAGCAGTAATGTCTTCAAAGACATAACCTCATACTGCATCTAACCACCATACTCATTCTTTCTAGTCTCTTTCTGTTGGCTGACTGGTATCACTAAAACCTTGTGCTCCTAATAACCCAAGAAATGGTACAGAAATAGATGTTTTAGTATGTAGCCTCTGCATTAGTTAGCTAGTACTATGTAACAAACTGCTCCAAAATTCAGAGGCCTAAAACAATAAGCATTTATTTTGCTCATGATTCCATAGGTTGACAATTTAGCTGGAATTAAATGGGCAACGCTTCTGGTCTTGGCTGGGCTTCCTCTTGCATCTATGGCCAGCTGTGGGTCAACTTTGCTAATCTTGACTGGGCTCTTTCACATGTCTGAGGCTTCAGTTGGGATAACTGGGTTAACTCTGGTCCACACATGGTCTCTTATCCTCCAGTGGGCTAGCTCAGGCTTTTTCACGTGGATGAGTCGAGAGTCCCATAAGAAAGAGAAGAAGTGTGTAAGATCTCTTAAGGCCTGGGGTCATAACTGCCACATGTCTCTTACGCTGAATTCTATTGGCCAAAGAAAGTTACAAGATCAACCCAGAATCAAGGAGATTGGAAATAGACTCCATCTCTTAATGTGAGGAGCTACAAAGTCACATTGCAAAGTGTATGGATACAGGGAGGAGTAAAGGGCTGCTGCCGTATTTGTGACACTCCAAAGCCTCCTCTTGGAATTGATGTGAGAGCCCATGAGTACCTCTCTCCTTCCTTGCCATGTGTTTATTGGTGTCATTTCCCCAGGACTGCAAAAGGCAAATAAATCACTCTTGGGTGGACTCCCCCTCTGAGGGAGATGGCTGCAATGTTTGCTCCTTGAGTATGATTAAGGGAGTGAGGAAGGATAGAAGAGAGGCTAACCCAGGGGCTGGGTCTATGCTGGCATTGCTGTGATCAAGGCTCATTTTGCCCCTTCTTTTGAACTGAAAACGGAAGCCCCAGGATGTAGATGAATAATAGGAAAGAGCCACAATGATCATTCTTCACATATGCCAGCTGAGGTCAGTTTCTGTGCTTCACCTCTCAGTGACAATCCAGGAGGAAATACTTGGCTTCATGGACAGAAGTAGGAGTAGAGAGCCCACAAGGTCTACCTTGCTCAGGAGATGAGTCCCTATTCTAAGTTAGATTGGAAGAGGTAGAAACTTTTATTATGCTCCCTCAAGTGACATCAAGCCTCTAGCATCTCTGGGGTTCCCTGGATCCTAAGGAGATAGATAAACCAATTATGGGGCAGTCTGAGAACAGAAGGCTTGATGGGAATTCTTAGGCTTGGAGTTCCTGGAGCATGGGGTCCCAAAAGACATCTGAAACTCTCTAGTGTGGTTTCCAAGCTGTTGTTAGCCTTGGTACGACATTCAACAGGAGACAAAAATGTCAAACAGTTCATCTCTGGCTGAGAAGGAGGGGTGTCCAAAGGATCCTCAAGCCAGCCTGTCTTGGCTGGGCACCAGCTTTCTCTTCTGCAGAGGAGGCCTGTGTTACCTTTTCTTCCTCACTCACATGGGGTGTTTTTTAGGATGAAATAGGGAAACAGGTGTGATAGCAACTTTAGAAATATGAAGCATTCCATGAATACGTTATTTTTTTATTTGTTTGTTCATTTATGCTGACTACTTCCAAACTTGAGAATTTGAGGAGGCTCATAAGATTAATAAGGCTAAAATAAATCCCCAAACTACTATCACAGAACTGCAAGAAAAAGTTAAGTAATAAAAGGCATGGGAAAGAGTAAAATTATATCCAAAACCAGACTGAGAAATGTTTCTTCTACTGAACATAAAATTTAGCTCTTGGGGATAACAGGATAGACAGATAGATATAGAGATCTCTAACGTTTACTGAGCACCTCCTGTGTGCCAAACACTGCAATTTGCTTATGTGAGCCAAATCATTTTTTTCTGAGCTTTTCAGTAACCAGGATAAAAGAAAGGAATTAACAGTCTAATAAAAGAAATCTGCATAAGTCCATCACCAACTTTTTCTGACCTTGAGATCTGAGATGGGTCATTATATGAGGCACATCAAAGAACATACTGAAGAATATCCTCTAAAACAGTGTGTTGTGTTCAGGTTCCAGGTAAGATGGAATGAGCACACTCTACCCTCACTCTCCCAGGGAAATGCAGCTATAAAACCTGAAGAAAATTCATGGGATGATATTTGGGGACTCTGAAAAGCAAATAGTAGTAGGCAGATTGGGGAAGAAGACCAGAATTTAAAGTACCATTAGAACTTGCAGTGGGTTTACCACTTTTCCCCTCCATTACTCTCAAAGCTTAGACTTAAAGGTGAACGCAGTTGTGGGAGGTGTACAGCAGAATGCAGTAACCAAAGCCCCAGATTTCTGACAAGGGAACTGAAAAGGGGAACCCCAGGGAGTTGGAAAGTACCAGAGAGATAGTGGAGAAAGTGACCACATAAAAGTGTTTATGAACTGAAGGGCTCACCCCTGAGCTACACATGTGTGGATATGATCCTAAACAGCAGACCAAACACTAACAGATAGACCACTGCCAAGGTTCCAGACTAGCCAGTAGAGGGTGTGTATATGGACAGACTTGAATATCACTGAGAAGCCTTTGAAAACTGAACTAACATTGGAATCACAGCCCATAGAAATCAGCGTGAAACTTAACACCTGAATGTAGTCAGGTTCATTGCCTGCTGTAATAGAAATAGCAACTTTCTTCATAGGATTTAAACAGGACTCAAAGTTTCATAACATAGTAATCAAAATTTCCAGGATACCATTCAAAATTACTTGACACATAAAGAACCAGGAAAATATCAACCTGCATGGGAAAAGACAACCAATAGATGCCAATACTTAGATGACAAAGATGTTGGAATTATCTGACAAAGACTTTAGAGCAGCTATTACAAGAATGATCCAAAAGTAATGCCAAATTCTCTCTCTTTTTTTGGGTCTTGCTATAGGGATTTTATCTTATTTTTCTGTTTAGTAATACTTTTTAATTTAAAAAACTATTGGCATCAACTTAAAAAATGAAGGTGTATATTTAATGAAAAATTAGGTACTGAATTTCCATTTCTCAAGAACGTTGATGGTGAACATGTAATTTACAGAAACTTGTTGTTGACATGGAGGCTGTGTTGATATCACTGACTGCATGAAACCAGAAGACATATCTGTTAAAGACATCAGCCTTGTGCTGGTTATCGGTTTGTTGCCTCTCAGCTCCAGATTTGCCCATTTTGCCTGCTCTGTGTTAATGGGTATGAGCCTTGTAAATATTTTCCTTTCATCAGCAGGAAAGTTTAGAATTGAAAAATTTAATAATCATAATAATAACGGAAATAAAAACTCACTGCATGGGCTCAATAGCAGAATGGAAGTGACAGAGGAAAGAGTTAGTGAACTTAAAGATAGGTCAAAAGAAATTATCTAACCTGAACAACAGAGGGAAAAAAGTGTTGGAAAAGTGAATAGAGACTTAGAAACCTGTCAGACAATTCCAAAAGGTCTAACATTTATGTCATCAGAGTCCCAGAAGGAGAGGAGAAAGGATGCTGAAAAAAATACTCAAATAAATAATGTCTGAAAACTTCCAAAATTTTGTAAAAGACATGAACCTACAGCTTCAAGAAGCTAAAGCTAAGTGAATCCTAAATAGGATAAACCCCCAAAAATCTATGCCCGGACATTTCATAATCAACCACTGAAAACTAAAGACAAAGAGAAAATCTTGAAAACATCCAGAGAAAAACAACACATTACTTACAGTGGAACAAGAATTCAAATGACTGAAGAGTTCTTTCAGAAAACTTGTAGATGAAGAGGAAGCGGGACAACATTTTTGAAGTGCTGGAAGAAGAGAAATGTCATTCCAGAATGCTAGAGCCAGCGAAAAGACATGTCAGGACTAAAAGCGAAATAAAGACATTCTCAGAAGAAGAAAAATGAAGAGAATTTGTTGCCGATGGACTTGCTCAAAAAGAATTGCTAACGAAGTTCTCCAGATAGATGAAAAACGATACTAGCTGGAAACTCAGAACATCAAAAGTGAAAGGAGAAGAAATGGACAACTTCCTAGACTCCTACAACCTCCCCAAACTGAATCAGGAAGAAATGGAGAATCTGAATAGGCCAATCACAAGTAAGGAAATAGAAACGGTAATCAAAAACCTCCCCAAAAATAAGAGTCCAGGACCAGACGGCTTCTCTGGAGAATTCTACCAAACATTCAAAGAAGACTTAATACCTATTATTCTCAAACTATTCCAGAAAATTGAGGAAGATGGAGTACTCCCTAACACATTCTATGAAGCCAACATCACTCTGATCCCCAAACCTGACAAGGACAACACAAAGAAGGAGAACTACAGGCCGATATCACTGATGAACATAGATGCAAAAATCCTCAACAAAATTCTGGCAAACCGAATACAGCAATACATCAAAAAGATTATACACCATGATCAAGTGGGATTTATACCAGGGACACAGGGATGGTTCAACATCCACAAGTCAATCAACGTGATACACTACATCAACAAAATGAAAAACAAAAACCACATGATCATCTCAATAGATGCAGAGAAAGCATTCAACAAGATCCAACACCCATTTATGATAAAAACCCTCAATAAAATGGGTATAGAAGGAAAGTACCTCAACATAATAAAGGCCATATATGACAGACCCACAGCCAACATCATACTCAATGGACAAAAACTGAAAGCCATCCCTCTGAGGACAGGAACAAGACAAGGGTGCCCACTTTCACCACTCCTATTCAACATAGTACTGGAGGTGTTGGCCAGAGCAATTTGGCAGGAAAAAGAAATAAAAGGAATCCAAATAGGTAATGAAGAAGTAAAACTCTCGCTGTTTGCAGACGACATGATCTTATATATAGAAAACCCCAAAGAATCCATAGAAAAACTATTAGAAATAATCAACAACTACAGCAAAGTAGCAGGGTATAAAATCAACATACATAAATCAGTAGCATTTCTATACACTAACAATGAACTAACAGAAAAAGAACTCAAGAACTCAATCCCATTCACAATCGCAACGAAAAGAATAAAATACCTTGGGATAAACTTAACCAAGGAAGTGAAGGAGCTATACAATGAAAACTACAAGACTTTCTTGAAAGAAATTGACGACGACATAAAGGGATGGAAAGACATTCCATGCACATGGATTGGAAGAATAAACATAGTTAAAATGTCCATACTACTTAAAGCAATCTACAGATTCAATGCTATCCCAATCAGAATCCCAAGAACATTCTTCACAGAAATTGAACAAAGAATCCTAAAACAAAAGACCACGAATTGCTAAAGCAATCCTGAGCAAGAAAAACAAAGCTGGCAGAATCACAATCCCCAATTTCAAAACATACTACAAAGCTACAGTGATCAAAACAACATGGTACTGGTACAAAATCAGGTCCACAGATCAATGGAACAGAATTGAAAGCCCAGAGATAAAACCACACATCTATGGACAGCTAATCTTCGACAAAGGAACAGAGGGCCTACAATGGAGAAAAGAAAGTCTCTTCAACAAATGGTGCTGGGAAAACTGGACAGCCACATGCAAAAGATTGAAAATTGACCATTCTTTTTCACCACACACCAAAATAAACTCAAAATGGATCAAAGACCTAAAGATTAGGCCTGAAACAATAAGTCTTCTAGAAGACAATATAGGCAGTACACTCTTTGACATCAGTTTCAAAAGAATCTTTTCGGACACTATAACTCCTCAGTTGAGGGAAACAATAGAAAGATTAAACAAATGGGACTTCATCAGACTAAAGAGCTTCTTCAAGGCAAGGGAAAACAGGATTGAAACAAAAAAACTGCTCACTAATTGGGAAAAAATATTTACAAGCCACTTATCCGACAAAGGGTTAATCTCCATAATATACAAAGAACTCACACAGCTTAACAACAAAAAAACAAACAACCCGATCAAAAAATGGGCAGAGGACAGGAGCAGACATTTCTCAAAAGAAGATATAAATATGGCCAATAGACACATGAAAAGATGTTCATCATCGCTAATCATCAGGGAAATGCAAATCAAAACTACACTAAGATATCACCTTACACCTGTTAGACTGGCAAAAACATCCAAAACCAAGAGCGACAAATGTTGGAGAGGTTGTGGAGAAAAAGGAACCCTCATACACTGTTGGTGGGATTGCAAACTGGTACAGCCACTATGGAAAACAGTATGGAGATTTCTCAAAAAGTTAAAAATAGAAATATCCTATGACCCAGTCATCCCATTACTGGGTATCTATCCTAAGAACCTGAAATCAGAAATCCCAAGAGTCCCTTGCACCCCTATGTTCATCGCAGCATTATTTACAATAGCCAAGACGTGGAACCAACCTACATGCCCAGAAACTGATGATTGGATAAAGAAGATATGGTATACATACACAATGGAATACTACTCAGCCATAAAAAAGACAAAATTGGCCCATTCACAGCAACGTGGATGGACCTCGAGGGTATTATGTTAAGCGAAATGAGCCAGTCAGAGAAAGACGAACTCTATATGACTCCACTCATAGGTGGAAGTTAATATATTGACAAGGAGATCTGATCGGTGGTTACCAGGGAAAAGGGGGGGTGGGGGGAGGGCACAAAGGGGGAAGTGGTGTACCCACAACATGACTAACAATAATGTACAACTGAAATCTCACAAGGTTGTAATCTATCATAACATTAATATAAAAAAAAATCTAAAAAAAAAAAGTGAAAGGAGAGTAACAGAAATGGTAAATGAGTGGAAAGAATTTTATTGAAAATGCAAAGGTGCTCCAATTATGACTAGTTCTTTTATCAGCTGTGAGGGTACTCCAAGGGCATATGTTAAACTGCAGTTCTAAAAATCAATGCTGGGGAGAAAGTGGGGGTCATGAAGAATGTAAGATCATGTCACTCCTCTGCTTAGTGATGTCCTGTCTCACTCAAAATAAGTGCCAGTCCTTATTCTAATACACAAGGCCCTGTGTGAGCTGGCCCCTCATTACCTCTTTGATGTCTTTTCCTCTCTCATGCTCTTCTGCAGACAAACTGGCTCTCTTGTTCCCACCTCAGAGTCTTTGCATTTGTTAGATCTCTTTTTCCCCAGATGGCTGCATGGTTGGCTCTTTCCATCTCCTTCAGGTCTTCACTCAAATGTCACCTTCTCATTGAGAACTTCCCCAACCATTCTATTCAAAACTGAAAACTCTTCTTATCCTAGCACTTTCTATCCTCATTTCCTACTTTGTTTTTCTCCATAGCACTTATCAACGTTATCATACTCTGTATTTACTTATTTGTTTATTTATTGTCTGTCATGTCCAACTTCATGAAGACAGGGATTTCTTCTTTTTGTTTACTGCTTTATGCCTAGAACAGTGGATGGTGCATAGTAGGTAGATTCAATGTCTAGTTCTCTTTGACTTAACGAAAGTCAGAGACTTGCAGATTTACAATCCATAGGAATGGGTAGTTAAATATCTTAGTAAACTAGAAAAGCCTTTCTCTCAAGTGGCTCACATAGTGGACATATTATTGACTCATAGTGTAGACACCTCATGGTTTATCTGTCCAGCTCCTCTCCTTTCTTCTGGTGGCATTTGGCACATTTTCTTTAACATATAGTCCCAATAGGAGTTCCATCTCACTCCCTGGCTGTGGGGGTTGGTCTAGGGGTGGGCATTAAACCAAGCCAGACCAATCAGAGTCCTTCCCTAGGAACTTCCCTAGGAATTGGAACTAAGCAGAGAGCTATGGAGTAGGAAGATTTCCACAGGTGTGCTCCCTGTCACCTGGAAAGGACTATCTGCCGTAGTAGAGAATGGGATAACAGTGAGTCCTGCAAATCTAGTCCCTGGTAGCAGTCATCCTTCAGGGCTAGCACTACCCATGTTCTTCCTGTAATTTGACTATGTGAGACAGTTAATTTATTTTTACTTAAGCTACATTGATTGGGTTTCTGTCACTGTAAAAAGAGATCTGAATAATATGGTGTATTTGAATCTTCAACTAACATCATCAGCAGCAAATACATGCTTGTATGTAAACATTGTATCAGGATCTGTGGCGAAGGGAAGAATGTATAAATGAGACAGAGTCCCTATTGTCAAGAGTCCTTCAGTCTACTTGGGAAGACAGTTATACCTAGAGATGTCGTTTCAAAGTGCCAAGTGAGCATTACAGATAATATGAACCATGTGAAGAAGAGGAAAGAATCACAGTGGGCTGAAGTGGTTAGGAAAGATTTCATGGAGAATGTGAAACTTGGTCTGGGGATAGAAGGAAGGGTGAAATACCCATAAGCAGAAAAGAGAGGAGAATACTTTGGGTAGGGGGAAATTATATGAACAAAGGAAAAGAATCAGATATGCTTGAAGGAATCATGAAGGGGTGTCATGGGAGATGTGGATCTAAGCTATTGGGTTCTAACTTATTTTTGGAGGAATATTTCATAAGTGGTGGTGTGTGCTTCTAAATGCATCACATCAGGAGGCATGCAATGCTTGGTCATCTCTCTTTTTGTCATCTTAAGATTGACCATTGGGTTCAGGTATTATCAGCCTGATTCATTCATTATGAAGTTCTCCATCAGTTTTTCACCCAGCAGTCTTAGCAGCTGTTGATATAGAGATAGTATATTGGGATAGCAACCATTGATATTGCCTAGCCCCGTTATAACATTGGGAGCTAACTAACAGTGATATTCTGATTCTGTAATTCCTTCTTCATTTATAGAATTCTTCTATAAAGACGTTTCCCACATCAACTATTTGACTACCTGAAAAGGTAGAATAAATTTTTAATTCTTTTTCTTTATTTATGTTTTCAAAATAACGAATTAGTTTCCTAGTATATTCCAAAGGTGACCAATTAGTTTCTTACTACTACAAACTCATGGATTTTAGTATTTTTGATATGTTTTACTCCATTGTGTTTACTATTCATTTTGATGCTCAGATTGTCCCATCTTTTGTCAATGGGAGCTTCTTCAAGTTGGCTCCTGAGTCCTTTTTGTACGATCTTTGTATCTTTAATATCTTCCTTGCTTTCTAGGCTCTTTGTGTACATTTCCTGCTCCAGACCTGAAATCAGCCATTTCACAAAGAGCTCAGATTCCTTTGAGTGGGAAATGGTATTTAGAGACAACAACCTGGGCCCTAGGGCTGCTCATTATTTCTAGGTAGGTCATTGTCTCTAGGTCTTTCAGCAGACAGAGAAGGGAAATAAGTATTCTTTTCTTTTAAAGAGAAAATATATCCTGGACTCATGTTGAGATTTCCAATTCAAATTTAAAACTACATGGTTTTTACTTAACTTCTTTAATTTTATATTTGTATCTCTCTTCTCTTATTCTGAAAATCTTTACTCCTAAAGTGAATTACTTATTTGCTTTATCCTATTACATATATATTTCAGAATAACAGTAGAAACATTATTAATATAATTACTGAAAAACAGTTTAATATTTCTATTCAGTGTTTTTTTTTAATCCTTAGGCTGTATCTCACTAAGGTTGCATAATCAAATCACTGTGTTTTAAAGTCATTTGAAATAATTCTTGCCTATGTGATTAAGCCACCAAATTGATACATAGGCTTAATTGTTTTATTTACTTTCAATTTTTAAGCATTGTAGTTTTAATTTGATTCATTTTGTTTTATAATTATGTAAAGCATTTCCATTGCTCCAAGGCAAAAATCCGTAAAACCAGGTACATTTGGAGAAGTCTTGCTTTCATTCTTGTCTACTCCATTTTATTTCCTCTCTCATCTATAAGTAACCATTATTAGTTTTTGTTACCTTGCATTTAAAAAATATATAAGCAATGTGAATATATAATCAAATAATCTCCCCTTTCTCAGTAACCTACTATACATGGTATTTTGCACTTTTTTTTTCCATTTAATAATATGTTCTGAAGATCACCCCACAGCAGTATGTAGAAGTATTTCCATTACTTTTTATAGCTGCATGGTAATCTATTGTGTGTTTTAATAGTAATAAACTCCATAATTTACTTAACCAGTCCCTTATTATAGGCATTTGAGTTACTTCCAATTCTTTGCTATTATAAATAGTGCTGCAATTAATAGCCTTATGTACACATCCCTTCATACTTTCACCAATGTTTCTTTGGTATAGATTCTTACAAGTGGCATAGCTGTTCAAAGGGCAAATACAAACGTAATTTTGCTTGATATTGCCAAATTCCCTTCCATAGGAGTTGTACCATTTTGCATTTCCAGTTGCAATGTATTAAGTGCTTGCTTCCCCACAGCCTCTCTAACAGAGTATGTTGTCAGACTTTTGGATTTTTGCTTGATAAATGGCATCTCGGTGCAATGTTATCATACATCTTTTTTATTACATTCCATTTAAGGTTTTTAATCCACTAACAGAGCTCCTGGCTCACTGTAGCCATTCAATAATTACTCTTTGAATCCACAAAAGTATGAAGTGGTATTTTAGGAAAATTAATCTAGCTGCAGAATACAGAATAGTTTGGAATACGGAGAGAACAGAGGCAAAGAGCACTTATGAATTTCAGGACACAAGGTCGAGTCATAAGAAATACAACTGTATTTTTCTACAATTCCCATATTATGTTTCCTCTTCTCTGAGGGTAGGGGTGTAAATTTAATTTTGCCCCATTTCCTCCCTCCCCGCAAGATTGTGTATGAATTCTAGGGTCTTGGGGCAGGGCTACAATGATGGGCAGGGGGCTCTGGGAAGGGGAGTCAGGTGGGTGGTGGTCATTTGTCCACCCCGGCACCTGCTGAGATGCTCCTCCTCCTGGCAGGCCCGCAGTCATGGAGCCAAGGAGGTAGCAGCTGTGTATGGCCTCCTTTGCTTTCATCCAGAGGGCCTTTTTTCGGTTAGCCCTTAGCTCTTTCTTTCCTCTCTTGGGAACCTAAGGAAATCTAGCTGTCATCCCACACCTCCTGGGGGCCACAGGAGACTCTGGGAAGACAGTTGAGTTCATGTCTTCCAGATACCCTATGTACCCATTTCTACTCCTCAGCGCTTGGGCTGTGCTGGGCTCCTTCCTGGAAAATGAGACATTTCCTCTGTTCTGAAATGGCCCCCAAATCTATCTAGGGCTCAGCCTGGGTGTAGGAGGAAAGCTCAGGGCTTCTTCTCAGAAACCCACCAGTCTGCTCCTTTCCATATCTTCCCCAATGCCAGCATAGGGAATATTTATGTTCTGGGGAAAGAAGGGACTGAGCCCCTGGTCCTCAAACCTGATTGCTGGCTTTGAATTTCAAATTGAACTTGACTGTTTTGCTAATCTTTAACCACTCTGTCTTGAAGCAATTGATGGATGCCTCACAGTCTAGTTTGAATGTAGGAGGGCCACAGGAAAAAAAATAAGGAATGGGGGGAACCTCAGTTAATATCTCCAAATATGATCCCAGTTACCTCAGTTAAAAGCATACAGCAGTGGCCAGGTATGACGTGATGAGAGGTGGAATGAAACATTGGCTGAGGGTTTGGGGCTGACTGATGAAGGAGGGAAAGAGAAAAGATTCAAGAATGAGGCTGGGATTGGGAGCTGCCCAAGCAGAAGAATGACTGAAATGAGGCCAGCTGGAGGGTGGGCATGCTGATTCTGGGAGAAAGATAGTGAACTTGGCTTTGGGCATGGGTGAGGTGTAGAGGTGACAGTCGAATCTGTGAGAGGGGCTGAGAGCCCTTTCTGGAAGATGAGACAGAGAGAGAGCTGCTGAGGTTCCAGGGCTGTCTTGGGATGCTTCCACAGGTAAGAGATAGGGAGAGGAAGAGGACCGCTCAGAGGAGCCAAGTCTTTGCAGGGCCAAGCACCGCAGAAACATGTCCTTCCTTCCAGGACATGGTCTCATTCTGGATACTCAGGAGGAGGATTCATTGCAGAGCATCTGATGAACATACCATCTCACTGGTCGTATGCTGCCCGAGCAGGTGACACCAAAGCCATGTCATTTAAAGTTATGCATTCTTAAGAATATTTGAGATTGTACTTTTTTTTTCACCCTAAGATACAGCTGTCCTCAAAAGTAGGGCTAGTTTATTTTCCATTTAATGTAACAAACATTCACTGTACACTGAATATGCATGGAGCACAGTGTGGTGCAATTATATGGAACAGAAGTTGCAAACTGCTAGATCATGAGCAATATCTGACTCAACGACTTCTATTGTTTAGGCTACATAATTTGTTTGTTTTGCTTTTATTTTTAACTAGTTGCCCAAATTTAAAAATCAGGACATTTCACCTAAAAATATGGATTTCAAACTTTTTTTTTTAAAAGATTGTCACCTGACTGCCTGGTGGCACAGCAGTTAAGTGTGCACTTTCCGCTTTGGCGACCTGGGGATCGCCGATTCGGATCCCAGGTGCGGACATGGCACAGCTTGGCAAGTCATGCTGTAGTAGGCATCCCACATATAAAGTAGAGGAAGACGGGCATGGATGTTAGCTCAGGGCCAGTCTTCCTCAGCAAAAAGAGGAGGATTGGCAGCAGATGTTAGCTCAGGGCTAATCTTCCTCAAAAAAAAAAAGCTATAAATAAAAAGATTATTAAAAAAAATAAAAACAAAATAAAGATTGGCACCTGAGCTAACCATTGTTGCCAATCTTCCTTTTTCTTTTTCTGCTTTTTCGCACCAAATCCCCACAGTACATAGTTGTATATTTTAGTTGTGGGTCCTTCTAGTTGTGGCATATCGGATGCTGCCTCAGTGTGGCCTGATGAGCAGTGCCATGTCTGCGCCCAGAATCTGAACCGGCAAACCCCTGGGCCGCCAAAATGGAGCACGCGAACTTAACCATTCAGCCACAGGGCCAGCTCATCAAACTCTTTTTGAAAAATTCAGCTGGCCGCAGTGGGCCTGCATTTCCACATGGCAAAATCAGCTAAAGAGGTGGAATGCCTTCTCCCTCAGACAGACATGCACCTCCCAGCTTACAGTAAATCCTACCTGCTCCTCGTCTCTCATTTACTCCTCCAGTCTGACCCCTGTCGTCCAAGGTGTCTGAAACCCCTGGCTTGCTGATTCAGTGCGCTGGCTTTGGTAATAAACAGACACAGGCTTAACTCTTGGGGCCACTTACCAGTGACCTTGGGAAAGTTACTTTACTCCCTGAAGCCTCAGTCTCTCCCTCTGTAGAATGGTAATGATAATAGTGCCTACTGCCCAGAGTGAGGAACAAATAAGATAATGCTATGGAGAAAGTGCTTAGCAAGTGGCAGCTATTACTATTAAAGAAGGGTGAGACAAACTGCGTGCTGACCAGATTCTGCCCCTCTAAGGCAAGTAAGGGCACAAGCAATTGTGCTCCAAGGGAATGTGCCCTGAGGGAGGAGAGTGTCTGTGCAAGGGAGATTAGGAGCAGGCAGAGTCCCTCAGGCTGTGGGATGGGGAGGGCGCCCTGGGTGAGGAGCGGCCTTCGGGCCTGGATTTCTTTGTTTTCTGTGGGAGGCAGGCAGCCCAGCTGGGGCCTGCATGGACTTTGAAACCCCGCCACGCAGGATGGAACCCAAGCCCTGGGAAGGCTGGCCCCAACCCCGCCGGCCGCCTCTCTGCTGCGATTCCAGGAACCCGGCCCTATCAGTTGGGCCCAGTTTCAGGACTCAAGTTTCTTGCCATTTCCCCTCAGTCATGTGGCCGCTGGAGTGGACAAAGTGGGTGGGAGAGTGATTAGCTGTCAGGCTGCCTTCCAGGCAGGGGGAGTGGGAATGTGTCTCGGAGGGGAGAATGGTTAGAATATGGATGGAGAATGTGGGAGCCCTGAGCGAACTGCGCAGACCTCACCTCAGTGAGCAGCCTGGGCAGGTCTCTCCGGTCAGAGCGCTAAAAAGTGGCCTCCCCTCAGGTCCCCCACCCAGCCCCCTCTCCCTCCCATCATAGAAACACAGACCACTCCCCAGAAGGCTTGCTTCTGGGCTGGGGGAGGCAGCCTGAACACAGAGGCTTTTTTCTCCCACTATCCTGAGCCTTGGAACGTCTTGTCTAACCACCCCTGCCTGCTGGAAGCCTGGGCTGGGAATGAAGTGTGCCTTTTAAACAAAATGCTATGTACACTGTGATAATTTAGAACACTGCTCATCACCAAACGTCAAAATCGTGTGCATTTATTTGGAACATCTTTCTTCTACAGAACTCCAAGAACGGGCATATTGAGCACCATGTTCATTTTCCAGTCCTGCTTCTGAGGCAAGGAGAAGTAGATCTGCTGCTGACAGGTCAAGAGGCACAGAAAGGTCAAGCATGCTGCTCAGAGCCGCACAGTCACGGTTGGGAACCCATCTAAACCCAGATCTCTGACCCCGGTCTGCACTCAGTTCACCAAATTCACACCTCCCAGCTCTCCACCTTTACTTTTTTGAAAAGAATGGAGATCCTTCTCCTTTACAGTGAGGTAAGTGAAGCGCTCACTTGGGCAGAAAATTTAAGGGACGGGGGCAAAAAATTCAACACTGAAGAGAAAAAATATTTTAATGCAATATATTTTTAAAATAAAAATTAATGCAAAAATCCATGATGTGTAAAACATCAAACTTTTAAATAAAGGCAAGATCTGACCTTGCACTTTCATGACTCACCTCATTCACCTCCGTTGATCCCAGCCCTGCCGAAGTGCACCGTCCCCAGGGCCCACGTGGAATGCAGGATCATGGGCTTTGGCGCCAAACAGACAAAGTGTCCATTCTGCTGCTTACCAACTGGGTGACGTTAGGTTAAGTGAGTGAAACTCTTTGAGCCTCCATATCTTCATCTGTGAAGTGGGGGCAATTAGGGTTCTTTAGAGAAACAGAACCAATAGCAGATGGATAGATATATATATACACATACATATATGTATATATATTTTTATATATAAATTTCACATATATAAATATACATGTATAAAATACATATGTAAAGAGATTTATTATAAAGAATTGGCTTATGTGGTATGGAAGCTGAGAAGTCCAGACCCAGGAGAGCCAATGGTGTAAGTTCTGGTCTGAGTGCAAGTCTGAAGGCAGGAGAAGACCAATGTCCCACTTCAAAGACACTTCAGCAGAGAGAGAATTCTTTCTTACTAGCCTTTTATTCTATTCAGGCCTTCAACACATTAGATGAGGCCCACCCACAGTGGGGAGGGCAGTCTGCTTCACTCAGTGTACCAATTCAAATGCTAATCTCATTCAGAAACATCCTCACAGACACACGCAGAAATGTTTAACCAAATATTTGGGCAGCCCACGGCCCAATCAAGTTGACATAAAATGTACCATCACAAATACCTACCTCGAAAATTGTTGTGCGGGTTAAATGCGAGACAGTGGACAAAATGCTCAGCACAGAGCTTGGCATGCAGGAGGTGTTCGCTAAATACTCATTCTCACCCCCATGGTTTCCCACCAGATTCTTTCTCCTTAGGCTACAGGAAACATTGTGAACTGGAAATAATATGCTTTAACACCTAGCCCAAGTGCCTGCACATGTCAGATGAGCTATGTATGTTTGTTGAATACGCAGATTGAGTATGGAAAGGAAATTGATCCAGAGCTATTAATGATGTGATCAGTGAAGCAGATCTACAGATGGGATTGGAAGATCTACAGATGGGATCCTCCTCCAGCAAGAGCCTAGAGGCTGGAAATGCAGCTCTCAGGGCCCTTGAGGTAGAAATGTAGGCCAAAAAAGATAGTAAAATTAAAATACACACAACAGTCTGAGGGAAGTATTTGTGACTTACATGATAGACAGAAGATTGATTTCCTTGTTATATGTTGTGCTTTTATAAATCTACAAAAAAAGATAAAGAATATCCAATGGGAAAATGAACAACAGACAGAGACAGGTAACTCAGAATAAAGAAATGCAAAGGAAGAAGAATCTCATAAAAGTGTGCTCAACTTTACCAATAATCAAAAGAATGCAAATTTTTCATGTATCAAACTATGACTTTTTTAAAAAATTACAATTCCTGGTACTAGTAAGAGTCTAAGGAAACAGGCAGTCTCACACATTGCTGAAAGGAGAGTAAATAGATACAATTTTTCTGGAGGTCAGCTTTGAATAAAAAGCTCTAAAAATGTGCACTTTTTGACTCAGTAATGACATTCCTTGAAATGACATCTATCCTAAGGTAATAATAGAAGATGTGAGCAAAAATGTTAGCAGGAATTCTTTAGCAGGACATTGAAAACAACCTGAGTGTCCAACAATAGGGGATTATTATTTTTTTTAAGTATATAGAAAGATAGGTAGATGACATCAAAGTTTTAATGGTGGTTATCACTGAGTAAAGATAAAAAGTAAGATTAAAAGTTGCATTTTCTGCTTTTTGCTTTTCTGTATATTTCAAATTTTCTACAATGAACATGTGTTACATTTTATAATAATTTTGTTTTCAGAATGAAAGAACTTGAGGGTCTGATTATCTTGGGGAGTAGGGGACTATCGTGTGGGTGACCCTGCACCTGTGACCTTTGGAGCTGTTGTGTCCAGTTCTCCAGTCCCAAGATACTTAAAGGAGGAATGAGGGTGGAGGCAGGTTCCCAGCTGCACCATAGGTCATTGTTAACCAAGGTGGCCAGAGCAGCGGGGGAGGAATTCACGAGGCCTGGTGCAGGTTTCTGCAGCATTTTGTCTACATGAAGTAATACTAGTAAAGAATAAAGTTTTCAAGTAGAATGATTGCATTATCTAATACTCCAGGGGCTTAGAATAAGCCTGCTAATAACTGTTTTAAGCTAATTATTCTCTAACAGTTAAATAGTTCTTATGTATCTTAGTGGCTGCATTCAGGGAAGTTATGCAAACAGATCAGTCCATTGTTGGGGGAATACCAAATGAACTTTTGAGTTTAACATATTTTCATGAAGCCTATTTTTCCTCGTAGGAGCGTTTTAGCAAATGAGAGTCCAGAACTTTCTAATCATTCTGGAGGCCCCTCAGATGTTAACCTCTGAGCTACTTGGCTTATCCAAACTATGCTTCCCCCATGCACCTACCTGAGCAAGGTGAGGAGCAGATAAGCTAAGGCCAACACCCAGTGAACTCACAGATCTGGGCCCAGTGATGCCTCCAGAAGGCACGGCTTAGAGCCTCCTGGGACCCTGGTTATGCCTCCACATCCTCCTCCCATCTACACCACCTCAAAACACCACAGGGTTCTCAGTGGGGTTTTCATGCCAATCTCTGAGTTTTGAGAGGATTGCAAAAGGCCCATTGGGTCAAGGAGGCCAAAACCCACCTGGTGGAGAGAAGAACTGTCTTTAGCAAGTAGGAAAGATGTCTGCAGGTGAAACTCAACAGTGGGACATTCCCAAAAGGTCTAACATTTATGTCATGAAAGTCCCAGAAGGAAAGGAGAAAGAGTACAGCCCTGAAAAATATGTGAAGACATGATAGCTGAAAACTTCTTAAATTAGATAAAAAAATAAACCTACAAATTCAAGAAGTCAAGCAAATCCTAAACAGGATAAACCTAAAGAAATCCATACACAAACACTTTGTAATCAAACTGCTAAAAACTAAAGATAAAAAAATCTTGAAAACAGCCAGAGAAAAATGATGTATTACTCATACAGAAACAATAATTTGAATGACTGCAGATTTTGCATAAGAAATTGTAGAGGCCAAGAGGAATTCTCACAACATTTTAAAAATGCTGAAAGAAAAGAAAAGTCAACCCCGAATTCTGTATTCAGCAAAAAATATTCTTCAGAAATGTGGGGAAAATAAAGGCATTCATAGGTGAAGAAAAACTAATAATTCATTGCCGGCAAACATGCTCTAAAATAACTGTTAAAGGAAGCTCTTTGGACAGACAGGAAATGATACAAGATGGAAATTTTAAATATCAAGAATGAAGAAAGAACAGAAATGGTAAATATCTAGGTAAGTATAAAATACTAGTCTTCTCTTGTGTTCTTTAAAATATATATGACAGTTGAAAGGAAAAAATTATAATATGGTCTGATGGAGTTTTCAATATATGTAGATGTAATACTAAGATAAAATAACTCTAAGATAAAAAGGAGAGAGTAAAAGGACTCATAAGGTGTTAAGATTTCTACATACCAAATGAAATGGCAAAATTTCAATTCTAACTAGACTGTAAAAATTTAAGTATGTGCTTTGCAATCCCTACAGAAACCATTAAAACAATTATACAAAGAGATATAGTCAAAACCAAATAGATAAATTGAAATGGAAAACTAAAAAAGTTCAAATAAATCAAAAGAAGGTAGAAAGAAGAAATAGACAAATAAAAAAAGAGGGACTAGCAAACTGAATTCAGCAGCACATTAAAAGGATTATCCACCATGACCAAGCGGGATTTATTCCTGGAATGAAAGGGTGGTTCAATATATGAAGAGTAATCAATGTAATACACTACATTAACAGAATGAACGCAAAAAACCACATGATCATTTCAGTTGATGCAGAAAAAGCACTTGACAAAATTTAACACACATTCATGATAAAAACATTCAACAAACTAGGGATAGAAGGAAACTACCTCAACATAATAAATGCCATATATGAAAAACCCATAGCTATTCTTCTAAGATCAAGAAAAATGCAAGAATGCCTGCTTTCACCACTTCTATTCAATGTAGTTTTGGAAGTTCTAGCCAGAACAATTAGGCAAGAAAAAGAAATAAAAGACATCTAATTTGGAAAGGAAGAAGTAAAATGATCTCTGCTTGCAGATGATATGATCTTATATGTAGAAAACTAAAGATTTCACCAAAAAAATTGTTAGAAATAATAGTGAATTCAGCAAAATAGCAGGATAGAAAGTCAACACATGAAAATCAATTGAATCTTTATATGCTAACAATGAACAATATGAAAAGGAAGTTAAAAAATCAATTTCATTTATAACAGCATCAAAAAGAATAAAGTACTGATAAAGTTAGAAAAGGATATTGGGAGAGGAGGCGGAGCAAAATGGCAGGGTGAGCTGACCCAGGACTCTCTCCCCTCCAAAGTACAACAAAGGACTGAAAAAAAAAAAAAAAAACCCCTGAATTTCAGCTAATGAACCTAATGCCAGGACTCAGAGACCTACAGTATCAAAAGACAGAAGACGGAGCCCCTACTGCCCGCCTCGGAGGAGCTGGAATGGGGTAAGAGAGAACATCGCTCCATCCCCTAGAAACTGGGATCGCCACGCGGGTCTGGGAAGGAGCGGGGGAGGGGCCGCATGACCAGGGGATCGTCTAGGACTTCCGGTACAGTGGAAAGCCGCTGACAGGGGGAAAGCTTCTATGGGCGGGGACCCCATAAACGCAGGGCCCTGGGAGACCAGAGAACAGAATTAATCGAATCCAGATCGGTGAGTGAGAGAAACTGCCCCTGCCCCCACCCCGGCAAAGCGCACTGGGTGCCGCCATCTTGCCCGAAGGCGGAGAGCTGAGACCACGTGGCTCTCGACCCCCCCATCTAGTGGCGACAGGCTGTAACTGCAACTGAATTCTCCCACCATGTGAAAAAACTGCTCCTCTACCATCCAGCAATTTATAAAAGCCCCAGACCAGAAGGAAAACAATAAAAACACAGAATTAAGTCCTGAGGACTTGGAATTAGATAAACTAAATGAAAATGAGTTCAGAGCAGCTATACTCCAAAAACTCAATGAGGTAGAGAGAAAGATAGAGAAACAAGCCGAGTTCTGGAGTTACTTCACAAAAGAGATTGAAAATATAAAGAGGAATCAAACAGAATTACTAGAGATGAAAAACACAATGGACCAGATAAAACAGAATACGGATTCCCTGAATGCCCGGGTAGACTCCATAGAAGAGCAAACTAGCATAATCGAAGATAGACAGGCTGAATGGCTCCAGACAGAGGAAGAAAAAGAACTAAGGATTAAAAGGAATGAGGAAAGTATTAGAGAGATAGCAGATTCAATGAGGAGAAAGAATTTAAGGATCATAGGAATTCCCAAGAACATAGAAAAGGAAAATGGAGCAGAATGTGTGCTTAATGAAATTATAGAAGAGAACTTCCCAAATCTAGGGATTGAGGGAGAAATGTGTGCAGAGGAACCTTCCAGATCTCCTAGATTTGTCAATGTAAAAAGACCTACTGCAAGGCATAAAGTAGTACAAACGGCAAAAAGGAATGACAAAGAAAGAATACTCAGGGCTGCAAGACAAAAGAGAATTACCTACAAAGGAGCCCCTCTCAGACTTTCAGTGGATTACTCTGCAGAAACCCTACAGGCTAGGAGAGAATGGAGTGACATATTCAAAGCTTTAAAAGATAAAAATCTTCAGCCAAGAATACTCTATCCAGCAAGAATATCCTTCAGATATGAGGGAGAAATTAAATCTTTTCCAGACAAACAAAAGTTAAGGGGATTTGTAACCAAAAGTCCTCCACTACAAGAAATCCTCAAGAAGGCTCTCATACCTGAAAAAAGAAAAAAGGGAGAAAGGGGTCACAAACCACAGAGTAGGGAGACAGATAGATAGAACCAGAACAGGATAGCAAATATTCAACTATAGCATTAGGATAAAGGTAAGGAAACTACCAAAGCAAAGACGATCTTATCACTCTAACTACAAACTCATAACACAAGTTGGAACAAGAAGTGAAAATAATAATTTAGGAGGGGAAGAGCAAAGGGACTAAATTAGTCTAGGCCAAATAAGTAAGAGACCACCAGAGAATAGACTATATTATACACGAGATTCTAAATACAAACTTCAGGGTAGACACTAAACTAAACAAGAGAACAGAGACACAAAACAGAAATAAGCAAAAATCTAAGAAACCCAGCATAAGAAATTGCAGTATCAAATGGGTAAGATAAAGCACACAGGAAGAGAAAAGCAGGAAAGCCAGATAATGAGCAACAGATTGACAGCTTTAAGTCCACATGCATCAATAATCAGTCTCAATGTAAATGGATTGAACTCTCCAATAAAAATACACAGAGTGGCAAAATGGATTAAAGAACAAGATCCAACAATTTGTTGCCTCCAGAAAACACACCTCAGCCCCAAGGACAAACACAGGCTCAGAGTGAAGGGGTGGAGGACAATACTTCAAGCTAATAGCAAGGAAAAAAAAGCAGGTGTTGCAATTCTTATATCAGACCAAGTGGATTTCAAAATAAGACAGGTAAAGAGAGACACAGAAGGACAATATATAATGATCAAAGGGACACTTCATCAAGAAGAAATAATGCTTATAAATATCTGTGCACCCAACATAGGAGCACCAAGGTTCATAAAGCAACTATTACCAGACCTAAAGGAAGATGTTAAAAACAACACAATAATAGTAGGGGACCTCAACACCCCACTTACATCAATGGACAGATCATCCAGACAGAAAATCAACAAAGAAATAGTGGAGCTAAACGAAAAACTAAAACAATTGGACTTAATAGACATATATAGATCACTTCATCCTAAAAAAGCAGAATACACATTCTTCTCAAGTGTGCATGGAACATTCTCTAGGATAGACCATATGTTGGGAAACAAGGCAAGCCTCTACAAATTTAAAAAAATTGAAATAATAACAAGCATCTTCTCTGATCATAATGCTATAAGGCCAGAAATTAATTACAAGACAAAAGCTGAGAAAGGCACAAAGATGTGGAGACTAAACAACACACTACTGAAAAAGCAATGGATCATTGAAGAAATTAAAGAAGAAATCAAAAAATACCTGGAAACTAATGAAAATGCTAACATGCCATACCAACTCATATGGGATACAGCAAAAGCTGTATTAAGAGGAAAATTCATCGCAATACAGGCGCATCTTAACAAACAAGAAAAATCCCAAATAAGCAATCTTAAACTACACCTAACTGAACTAGAGAAAGAAGAACAAACAAAGCCCAAAGTCAGCAGAAGAAGAGAAATAATAAAAATCAGAGCAGAAATAAATACTATTGAAACGAAAAAGGCGGTAGAAAGGATCAATGAAACAAAGAGCTGGTTCTTTGAGAAGATAAATAAAATTGACAAACCCCTAGCCAGACTTGCAACGAAAAAAAGGGAGAAAGCTCAAATAAACAAAATCAGAAATGAAAGAGGAGAAATAACAACAGACTCTGCAGAAATACAACAGATTATAAGAGAATACTATGAAAAACTCTCTGCTAACAGAATGGATAACCTAGAGGAAATGGATAAATTCTTGGACTCCTACAATCTCCTAAAGCTCACTCAAGAAGAAGCAGACAATTTGAACAGACTAATCACAAGGAAAGAGATTGAAACAGCAATCAAAAACATCCCAAAGAATAAAACCCCAGGACCAGACGGCTTCCCTGGGGAATTCTACCAAACTTTCAGAGAGGATTTAATACCTATCCTTTTCAAGCTATTCCAAAAAATTAGGGAGGATGGAACACTTCCTAACACATTCTATGAGGCCAACATCACGCTGATACCAAAGCCAGACAAGGACACCACGAAAAAAGAGAACTACAGGCCAATATCACTGATGAACATAGATGCAAGAATTCTAAACAAAATTTTGGCCACCAGAATTCAGCAATTCATCAAAAGGATCATACATCATGATCAAGTGGGATTCATACCAGGGACACAGGGATGGTTCAACATCCGCAAATCAATCAACGTGATACACCACATCAACAAACTGAGGAATAAAAGCCACACGATCATCTCAATAGATGCAGAGAAAGCATTTGACAAGATCCAACAGCCATTTATGATAAAAACTCTGAACAAAATGGGCATAGAAGGGAATTACCTCAACATAATAAAGGCCATATATGACAAGCCCACAGCCAACATCATACTTAATGGGCAAAAACTGAACACCATCCCCCTGAAAACAGGAACGAGACAAGTCACCACTCTTATTTAACATAGTACTGAAGGTCCTGGCCAGAGCAATTAGGCAAGATAAAGGAATAAAAGGAATCCAAATAGGGAGGGAAGAAGTGAAACTCTCGCTGTTTGCAGACGACATGATCCTATATATAGAAAACCCCAAAGAATCCATTGGAAAGCTCTTAGAAGTAATCAACAACTACAGCAAAGTTGCAGGGTATAAAATCAATTTACATAAATCAGTAGCATTTCTATATTCTAACAACGAACTAACAGAAAAAGAACTCAAGAGCACAATACCATTCACAATCACAACAAAAAGAATAAAATACCTTGGGGTAAATTTAACTAAGGAAGTGAAGGACCTATATAATGAAAATTACAAGGCCTTTCTGAGAGAATTGGATGACGACATAAGGAGATGGAAAGACATTCCATGTACATGGATTGGAAGAATAAACATAGTTAAAATGTCTGTTCTACCTAAAGCAATCTACAGATTCAACGCTATCCCAATCAGAATCCCAATGACATCCTTTACAGAATTAGAACAAAGAATCTTAAAATTTATATGGGGCAACAAAAGACCCCAAATTGCTAAAGCAATCCTGAGAAAAAAGAACAAAACGGGAGGCATCACAATCCCTGACTTCAAAACTTACTACAAAGCTACAGTAATCAAAACAGCATGGTACTGGTACAAAAACAGGTGCACAGATCAATGGAACAGAATTGAAAGCCCAGAAATAAAACCACACATCTATGGACAGCTTATCTTCGACAAAGGACCTGAGGGCATGCGATGGAGAAAAGAAAGTCTTTTCAACAAATGGTGCTGGGAAAACTGGAAAGCCATATGTAAAAGAATGAAAATTGTCCATTCTTATTCACCATTCACAAAAATAAACACATAATGGATCAAAGACCTAAAGGTGAGACCTGAAACCATAAGGCTTCTAGAAGAAAACATAGGCAGTACACTCCTTGACATCAGTATTAAAAGGACCTTTTCGAACACCATGTCTTCTCAGAGAAGGGAAACAATAGAAAGAATAAACAAATGGGACTTCATCAGACTAAAGAGCTTCTTCAAGGCAAATGACAACAGGATTGAAACAAAAAAACAACCCACTAACTGGGAAAAAAATTTGCAAGTCATATATCTGACAAAGGTTTAATATCCATAATATATAAAGAACTCTCACAACTCAACAACAAAAAATCAAACAACCCGATCAAAAAATGGGCTGGAGACATGAACAGACATTTCTCCAAAGAAGATATATGGATGGCCAATAGGCACACAAAAAGATGCTCATCATCACTGATCATCAGGGAAATGCAAATCAAAACTACACTAAGATATCACCTTACACCCATTAGAATGACAAAAATATCTAAATCTAATAGTAACAAATGTTGGAGAGGTTGTCAAGCGAATGGAACCCTCATACACTGCTGGTGGGAATGCAAACTAGTGCAGCCACTATGGAAAACAGTATGGAGATTCCTCAAAAAAATTTAAAGTAGAACTACCATGCGATCCAGCCATTCCACTACTGGGTATCTATCCAAAGAGAGTGAAGTCAGCAATTCCAAAAGTCCTATGCACCCCAATGTTCATTGCAGCATTATTTACAATAGCCAAGACATGGAAGCAACCTAAGTGCCCATCAACAGAGGAATGGATAAAGAAGTTGTGGTACATATATACAATGGAATACGACTCAGCTGCAAAAATAACTAAATCATCCCATTTGCAACAACATGGATGGACCTTGAGGGAATTAATGTTAAGTGAAATAAGCCAGTTAGAGAAGGATAATCTCTGTATGACTCCACTCATATGAGGAATTTAAAAACGTGGACAAAGAGAACAAATTAGTGGCTACCAGGGGAAAGGTGGGGTGGGGGGGGGTGGTCACAAAGGGTGAAATGGTGCACCTACAACACGAATGACAAACATTAATGTACAACTGAAATCACACAAGATTGTAACCTATCATTAACTCAATTAAAAAAAAAAAGAATAAAGTACTTAGGAATTAACTTAACCAACGAAGTGAAAGACTTTTACAATGAAAACTACAAAACATTGCTGAAAGAAATTAAAGAAGACAAAAACAAGTGGAAATACATTCCATGTTCATGAATTAGAAGATTTAATATTGTTAAGATGTCAATACTACTCAAAATGATCTACAGATTAAATGCAGTCCCTATCAAAATGTCCCAATGTCTTTTTTGCAGAAATAGAAAACCCCATCCTAATATTCATATGAAATCTCAAGGGACCCTGTGTAGCCAAAACAATTTTTAAAAGAAGAACAATGCTGGAGGACTCACCCTTTGTGATTTTAAAACCTACTACAAAGCTACAGTAATCAAAAGAGTGTGGTACTGGCATAAAGACAGACATATAGCTCAGTGGAATAGAATAGAGAGCCCAGAAATAAACTCTTACATATATGGTCAATGCCATTTGACAGGGGTGCCAAGAACTTTCAGTGGGAGAAAGGACAGTCTTTTCAACAAATGGTGATGGGAAAACTGGATATCCACATGCAAAAGAATGAAGTTGGACCCTTATCTAACACCACATACAAAAATTAACTCAAAACAAATCAAAGATTTAAACATAAGAACTAACACTCTTAGGAGAAAACATAGGGCAAACGCTTCATGACATCAGATTTGGCAAAATTTCTTGGATATGACACCAAAGACAGAGGCATAAGAAGAAAAAATAGACAAATTATACTTCATGAAAAATTTTTAAAATTGTGCATCAAAAGACACTATCAACAGAAAAAAAAAAGGCAACCCACAGAATGGAAGAAAATATTTGGAAATTGTATTCTGATAAGAGATTAATATCCAGAACATATAGAGAATGCCTAAAACTCAGCAACAAAAGAACAAACAAGCTGATTCAAAAATGGGCAAAAGATTTAAATAGACTTTTCTCTAAAGAAGATATACAAATAGCCAATAAGCACATGATAAGGTGCTCAACATCATTAAATCATTAGAAAAATGCAAATCAAAACTAAAAGGAGATACCACCTCACACCCATTAGGATAGCTACTATTAAAAAATAAAACAGAAAACAACAAGTGTTGGTGAGGATGTGGCGAAATTGGAAGCCTGTGCACTGTTGATGGGAGTGTAAAATTGTATAGCTACTGTGGAAGACAATACGGTGGTTCCTCAAAAAACTGAAAACAGAATCACCATATGATCCAGCAATTCCACTTCTGGGTGTATACCTCAAAGAAATGGAAACAAGTTCTTGAAAAGATATTTGTAAATCTATTTCATAGCAGCATTATTCACAAAAGCTAAGTCGTGGAAAAAATCCAAGTGACCATTGAAAGATAAATGGGTAAACAAAATGTGGTATATACATACAACAGAACATTATTCAGCCTCAAAAAGGAAGGAATTTATGACACATGCTACCATATAGATGAACCTTGAGGACATTATGCTAAGTGAAATAAGCCAATCAGAAAATGACAAATACTATATAATTCCACTTACATGAGGTACCTAGAGCAGACAAATTCATAGAGACAGAAAGTAGAAATGTGGTTGCCAGGGTCTGGGGGAAAGGAAGAAATAGAGAATTATTATTTAACGGGTATAGAGTTTCAGTTTTAAAGATGAAAAGAGTTCTGTAAATGGATGTTGGTGATGGTAGCACAATACTATGAATATATTTAATACCACTGAACTGTACACTTAGAAAGGGGTAAATGGCAAATTTTATGTTATGTGTATTTTACCACAATAAAAAAATCAGAAAAACAAGAGAAAAAAAAAAAAACCAGAGAGAGGGGCTGGCCCCGTGGCCGAGTGGTTAAGTTTGCGCGCTCCGCTGCAGGCGGCCCAGTGTTTCGTTGCTTCGAATCCTGGGCGCGGACATGGCACTGCTCATCAGACCACGCTGAGGCAGCGTCCCACATGCCACAACTAGAAGGACCCACAACGAAATATACAACTATGTACCGGGGGGCTTTGGGGAGAAGAAGGAGAAAAATAAAATCTTTAAAAAAAAAAAAAAAACCAGAGAGAATAAACAGAAACAAAAAAACATTGATAGAGCTAAATCTAAACATATCATTGCTTACATTAAATATAAATTGTTTAAACACATCAATTTAAAGACAAACATTGTCAGAATGAAAAAAAGAATGACCCAACTATATACCGTCTATAAGAAATTCATTTCACTATAATGATATTGATTAGTTAAAAGGATAAGATGGAGAAAGACTTACCGTATAAACATTAACCAAAAAGAAAGCTGTATATATATATATATTTTTTTTTAAAAAAGGAAAGCTGTAGTGGCTATATAAGACAAAGTAAACTTCAGAGCAAAGAAAATTACCAGGGATAAAGAGAGAGATGATGTAATGATAACAGTGTCAAGTCATTAAGAAGATATAACAATCTTAAATGTGTATGCATCAAACAACAAAACTGCAAAATAAATGAAGCAGACTGATAAAAATGACAGGAGAAATAATCCCCGATTATACTTGGAGATTTCAATAGCCCTCTCTCAGTAATCAGCAGAACTAGCAGACAGTCTCAACAGGCAACAAAACTGAACGTCAACCAATGAAGCTAACAGACATGTACAGAACGTTCCACCCAACAGTATAACACATTTTCTTTTCAGGTGCATATAGAACATTCACCAACATAGACTATATCCTGGGCCCCAAAACAAACTTTAACACATTACAAATGGTTGAAACTCTAACAACACTTACAAACAAAAAGAGAAAGAGGACACAAATTGCAAATAGAAATGAAAGTAAGGATATCACTACAGACCATGCAGATATTCAAAGGATAATAATAAAATAGTACATACAATTTACACACAAATTCCACAACTTGGATGAAATGAAATAATTCCCTCAAAGCCACAAAGTACTAAAACTAACTGAAGGAGAAATTGATAGCATGATGGGTCCTAGAAGAATGAAAAAACATTGAATTTATTGTTAAAAACTTTCCAAAAAATAAATCTCCAGGCCCAGATGGTTTCACTGGGAATTCTACCAAACATTTAAAGAATAAATAGCCCCAATTCTACACAATCTCTTCTAGAAAACAAGAAGAGGAAGGAACATTTCTGATTTTATGAGACCAGCATAACTCTGGGTACCAAAACCAGACAAAAAAGAAAACTACACCCAATGTCTTTCATGAACATAGATGCAAAATTTCTCAGCAAAATATTAGCAAATAAAATCCAGTAATATATATATAAAAAAAATACACCATGACCAAGAGGTTTTTGTCCTTGGAATGTAAGGCAGTTTTTCCTGATCATTCACCATATTAACAATTTAAAGAAGAAAAACCACATGATCATATCAATGGATGTGGAATGAGCATTTGACAAAATACAACATCCATTCATCCAAAATACATGACAAACTGGGAACAGAAGGAAACTTCTTCAACCTGATAAAGGGCTCTACAAAAAACCTCTAGCTAGCATTATGCTTAATGGTGCAAGATTGAATTCTTTCTCCCCAAGAGTGGAAACAAGGCAGGATGTCCACTCTCATCACTCCTTTTCAACATAGTACTGGATATTTTAGCCAGCACAATAAGATATGAAAAAGAAATAAAAGGCACACTGGTTGGAAAGGAAGAAACAAAACATTCCCTCTTCAAAGATGACATAATTATCTATTTAGAAAATCCCAAGGAATCAACAGACACAAAATCTCCTAGAATGAATATGTGGGTTTAGGAAGGTTACAAAAAACAAAATCAAATACAGAACAATCATACATCAATACACTAGCATGTACAATTGGCAAACAATAACATTTAAAATAGCTCCAATAAATGAAATACTTAGGTATAAATCTAAGAAAACACATACAGGATCTGAATGCTGAAAACTACAAAGTGCTGATGATAGAAATCAAAGTCCTAAATAAATGCACAGACATTTTGTGTTTGCGTATTTGAAGTCTCAATATAGAAAATATATCAACTCTTCCCAAACTGATCTATAGAGGTAATGCAACTCCAACAAAAAGCCCAGCAGAATTTTTGTAGATATATAGAAGCTGATTCTAAAATTTGTATGGAAAAACAAAAAAATATGAAATAGCTAAACAATTTTGAGAAGGAAGCATAAAATTGGAGAAGTTGTACTACCTGATTTTAAGACTTACTATACAGTAATGAAGGCAATGCGGTATTGGCAAAGGAATGGATGTATAGATCGACATAACAAAATAGAACATCCAAAAATATACCCACACAGATAGGGCCAAACGACTTTGACAAGTGCACAAAAATAATTCAATGGTGAAAGGATAGTCTTTTCAAAAAATGATGTTGGAACAATTGGATATCTATATGCAAAAAACAAACCTCCTCCTAAACCTCAGAACTTAAACAAAAATTAACTCAAATGAATCATAAATCTAAATGTAATACATAAGAGTATAAAACTTTTAGAAGAAAATCTATGTGACCTTGGATTTGACAATGAGTCCTTAGATGTGACATCAAAAATGCAATCCTAAAAAAACAGATGAGTTAGACTTCATCAAAATTAAAAAGAATGTCTGAGAAAGACCCTGGTAAGAGTCTGAAAAGACAAACTACAGACTGGGAAAGAATATTTGCAAATCACACATCAGACAAAGTCTTGCATCCAGAATATATCAGGAATTCTCAAAACTCAAAAGCAAGAAAACAAACAATTCACTTTTAACGTGAGTAAAAGACATGTACAAACATTTCACAAAAGCGGATATAAGGATGGCAAATAAGCACATGGAAAGATGCTGAACGTCACTAGTCATTATGGAAATGCAAATTATAAAACCACTACACACCTGTTAGAATGTTTTTTAAAAATATATACTGACAGCTCCAGTTGCTGATGAGGATATGAAACAACTAAAACCCTCATACATTCTTGGCAGGAGTGCAAATTGGTACAGCCCCAATGAAAAATGCTTCACAGTTATTCATTAAGTGAAACATATACTCATGACCCAACAATCCCACACCTGCATATCTACCCTAGAGAAATAAAAATGTATGTTCACACAAAAACGTGTACACGAATATTATTTATAGCAGGTATACTTATAATTGCCTCAAGCTGGAAACAAACCAAATGTCCTTCAATGGGGAAAAATCTGTGTTCCATCCATCCACAGACTAGTACTCAGCAATAAAAAGGAATAGATTTTTGATCCATGCAAAAATTTGGATGAATCCCAAAGATATTATGTTGAGTGGAAAAAAAAGCAGTCTCAAAAGGTTACATACTATGTGATTCCATTGACATGACATTCTTGAAAAGACAGAATTTTTAGGATGGAGAATAGATGAGTGGTTGCCAGGGGTTAAAGTTTGTGGGAGGCAGTGACATTAAAAGGATAGACAGTGGAGGGAGTTTTGCGGGTTGACGGAATTGTTTAGTATCCTGACTATAGTGGTAGTATATGAATCTATACGTGTATTAAAATTGATAGAACTCTATAAAAAGTTCTCAAAAAAGGTCAAATTTATTGTATAATAATATAAAAATAATAAAATAAAAATAATAAAAATTAAAAATGTAAAAGTGTGTAATGAAGTCTTCCTCCCAACTCTACGTCCATTCACCCTGTTCCTACTCGCCCACTCTGTCAATGGACAGAGCTATCCATTGTCACTGCTTGCTCATTCATCCTTCCAGAGTTTCTTTGTGTATACGCAAGCAAATATGAATATTATTTTCATTTTCCTCTGCTTTCTCGCAAAAGTGACACAGTTTACACAGTATTTCTTTTACTTAATATTATACCCTGGGCCTCTCCTCACATCACAGTAAAGGGCTACTCTTTGGCTCCTAAATTCTAGGAGAAGGTTTAGTTGCAGCCTTGGATTTGGTTTAGTTGATGATTTTCACATATTGCATGCAAAATCGTTGAGGAAGAAGGATTTGTTCTCTAGGACTGCACCCAAGAGGCAGGGAGGGTCTATTTACTGAAGTGTTAGCCAGGCACATGGTACACACAGGCCCATTGAGATGTGCCAAGGCTAAGTTACTGCCAGAAATAAATGCTCAGATTCAAACTGCTATTGTCTCAGACCGCCTGGCTTATATGGTAAATATTTGCAGGATAAACGGCTTCATTTTAGTGTGGGTTGGAAGGGAACTCAGGCACCTCCATCCAATTCCTGGGTCCTGGCTGTCTATTCTGTAAAGCCACCAGATACCAGAGGCTGGTGCCTGGACCATTGGCTTAGACAAATCGCTCCCTCCCATGGCCAGGACACCTGAGCTGCCCAACACCCATCCCAGAATCAGTCAAACCAGACAATCCACATCTCCCCGACATACCTCTCCCAGGATGCTTTTTAATTCCAGTGTTTGACCTTCACTGACCCTCAGCTCCTTCTAAGACTTGTAAAATGTTTCCTTTATCACATTCTCCAGAAAGTTGCCCATGTATTTGAAAAATAATACAAATTTTTGGTTAACATGAACTCTTGATCAAGCCTAGATATGATTGCTACTGTTCTCAGCACACTCCTTCAATGTGGGTGGAGGATCTGAATTCTAGATTCTAGATTCTAGACTGATTACTCCATTTTAGATCTAGAGAAACTGAGGCCCCATAACTTAGTAGTGTGCAGAGGGAGGAGACAGTGTGGTATAGTGAGAAGATGGAAAGAGTACAGCTTTTGGGGTCAGATATTCAAGATCTGGGGTCAAATTCTACCTCTGCTACTTACTAGCTGTGTGACTTTGGCAAGCCACTTAGGTTTTCTTAGCTTAGTTTCCTCATCCATAAAATTCATGAGGTAGTTGTAGGGATGGAGAGACAAGATATATAAAACACATGGCTTGGTGCTTGGCACATTGCTCGTGTTAAAAAAAAAAAGCAGATATTACTTTTTTGTGTCTTTGGACACAGGAATTTCTACCAATCTCTTCAAGCCATGAGATGGCATGGTGAAATGTAGTGGTCAAGCATGCCAGACTGTCTGGGTTCAGTTGTGGGTCCATAATGGCGTAACTTTGGGCAAACAATCTCTCTTGGCCTCAGTTTTCTTATCCGTGAAAATTGGCATGAAAATAGTACCTACCTTACAGAGTTGTGACAATTCAATAAGATGATGAAGCGTAGTGACTGCCATATACAAAGTGTTCAATAGATATGATCAGGAATGCAAGATGATAAGCCAGACCACAAGCTTCTGTCAACGTCATGTCTGCTGATATCCCATTGGCCAAAACAAGTCATGCAGAAAGTATACTCTGCCCCCAGCTGGAGGAAATGCGCCTTGCATAGAAAAGGGTATAAATATATAATCCCATTACAGGGGAGAGAAGATTGGGAGCAATAATCCAATTTACCACAGGTGCCTGGGACTTTGACACTGGCTGGGGCAAAGAAGGAACTGTTAGTGGCATTGATCTGGTTCAGACACATAACTTCATAAACAGCAATAATAAAAAAGTAATAATAACACCTGCCATTTATGGAGCACCAACTATGGTAGGAGGAGCCGTTCTCAGAAAATAGGAATATGAGCTGGGCAGACAACTCAATGAATTTTCTTCCTTTCATTTCTGACTCTCTCTATGTCTCTCCCCTCATATAATGCTGTAACTCATGGTGTAGGCTGTCCCATTTCAAGAAGTTAATAATAAAGATGAAATAATAGCAACAATGACAAAAGTAAGAGTAATAATATTTAAGTAATTTATGTAATAATGTGTCAGGCACTTCATGCATATTATTTCATTTAATCCTCATAATAACCCCATGGTGTAGGTGTTATTTATCTTATATTGTAGATGAGGACGCTAAGGCTTTGAGACCAAGTGGCTTTACCAAAGTCACACAGCTGGTAGGGAGCAGAGCTAGAATCTGAACTGTTTGAGTTCAAAATCTGTGTTCTTATTATTTCACTCTTCCTCTTCTCTGTGCACCACACAAAGTTCCACGTGCCTCTGTTCTCCAGATCTAGAATGGAGCAAATGTTCTAGACCCTCTGCCTACACTAGGGGAGTATAGAAATAGTAGTATGCCTATCGGTACTCATGTTACAGAAAACTGTATTTCTCAAATTCATGAAGGATATTCTGAGCTAAGAGTTGAATAGAAAGCCCACCAGGGAGATGTGTGTCCAGGAGCTGAAGTCTGTCTTGTCTCACAGGGAAAGGTGGAGGGGGCTAGGGAGCTGTGGTGTCTGGCCTGATGGAATTCCTGGGCTTACTCAGCTGATGGCTGAGGCGCCAGGCTCTGGACCTTGGAGGCTGCCCAGAAGAGCCCTCTGTATCAGTTTCCTAGGGCTGCCTTAACAGAGTACCACAAACTGGGTTTGAAACGTCAGAATTTTTTTCTCTCACAATTTTGGAGCCTAGAAGTCTGAAGTCAAGGAGTCAGTAGGGTCATACTCTCTCTGAGACTGGGTAGAATCTTTCCTTGCTGCTTGCTAGCTTCTAGGATTAGCTGGCAATCTTTGGTATTCCTTGGCTTGCGGCTGCATCACTTCAGTCCCTCCCCTGTCTTTACATGGTGTTCCTCCCTGTGTGGGTGCCTGTGTCTAAACTTCCTTCTTCTTATAAGGACACCAGCCACACTGAAGTAAGGGCCTACCCTCACTCAGTATGACCTAACCTTAACTTGAACATCAGCAAACACCCTCTTTCCAAATTAGGTCACATTCACAGGTACTAGGGGTTAGGACTTCAACATGTCTTTTTGGGGGACACAATTAAATCCATAACACCCAACATGACCTAGGACTTGGGTGGGGTAAACATATCGCCTCACGTGGCCTTGGAACCCTCAGCGCAGCTGAGACAGGGTTCTTCCAGGTGGCCCTCGGACAGATTAAAAAGCATGCTCCAGAGAGGTCAAGCTATAAGTTCCATTCTCCTGCAGGTGTGGGACCATCCCTTGCTTTGCGACTGAAGACTTGCCAGGTCCTAGAAACATCTGGGAAGTATTTTTGTTGAGGATAATTGAACATTTGAGGAAAATATTAGTGTGACATTCCTGCCTGGTGGCTCCTCCCTGATGCACTGCTCTTGCACTGCCTCCCACCACACTTGTGGTCTGGTGGCCTAGAGAGAGTATGGGCTCTTGAGGGAAAGCCCAGCTCCATCTCTCACTGTTTAACCTTAGGAGTATTATTTCACCTCTTGGAGCCTCATTATTCCTCATCTGTCAAAATGAGGCTGTCAATACTCAGAGTTGTAAAAATGAAATGGTGTAATGTACAGGAAAGTATGCATAAGTGTTCATGCCTTCCCTTCCCTGTCCTTACTAGGTGGGATCAGAAGGATGGATATGCCAGTTATCACTTCACCAGTTCAATTCACAAATCTTTATTCAGCATTTACTACATACCTGACTTTGTGCCAGGCCCTGGGGATACAACAAATAATAAGATCAATTCTTGTCCTGTGAGAACACACAACCAAGTAATATTATAGTAAGTATTAAGTGCCTACTCTATGAAATATTGATCACATATAACACTCCTAATTTTTACAACATTCTGTATGGTCTTAGCATCCCCTTCTTGCAGGTTAGGGAACTGAGGCTCAGATGGAAGAAAACAGTCAAAGATCATGCATCTGGGATTTAAACCAGCCTGATTGAACCCAAAGACCTTGTCTCCTGACGGATATTGCAATTTTAAAACCAAATCTAAGAGAACAAGATTATTTTTGGCCCAAAGGAGAGCTGGTTCCAAGAACAAGAGAGGTGGTGTCAGCATTTCTGGATGGTGTGTGGCTCCCCAAGACCAGCTTGGAAGGACAGTGCATTTTTGAGCTCACATTCTGGCATGTCTTCTTGGTTTTATTCCTACTCCTACTCTGCATGATATATGTTTGATGAGTAGCTGTGAGATGATCAACTTTACCTTTGGAGCTGCCCTTCTGTTCTCCTTAGCATATTTCAAGTTCTCAGACACAAAATGAGCCAGTTCTGATTAAGAGGCCCAGTCATTTCATTATACAAGACTCTGAAGCTTGGGGTCAGTGTTAAAGCCAGTGTTCTTTAAAGACACACACACACACACACACTCATACACACACAAACTGCAGGTCAGGAGGTCTGTGGATTCAGAAGATATTTTAACAGGCCTCTCTAGTTCTTAAAAGAATGAAACTTCCAGGTGCACTGACCTGAGAATGCAGAAGCCACTTTGGCCTCTGCCCAACGCTGAAGACCTGGAAGGCCTAGGGGTCCTGGGGGCTAGTGGTGTTAGGGAGGATCTTGACAGGCCATGGGAACAAACAGGATCTGTTGCTCCTTCTTAATCTGTAAAAAAATCAAAATCTCAGTTTTGATTTTTGGCTGCTGACAGCTTTCAAGCCCCATCGCTCCCTCCTCCCGTTTGCCCCCCATCTGGGCAAGCTGACGAGAACACCCAGGTGCACCCTCCTTTAGCCCCTGTGGGAAGTTCAAGCCACACAAGCTCTTGCTCACAGGCAGAAGCCCTAACCCCAGCCCCGCGCCCCAACCACCACAAAATCCCAAGACATTTTCAGATCTGCTTGGGAGCCTATCTGCTCTCCCTAGAAAGCCTCATTATGCAAGTTATAACCATTTTAATACCCTCTTGGTGCATGTGTGGTGTCATCAGTCTTGACATCTGAACAAATTTTGAGTGAAGGTACAGCCTATCCAAATGGAGTGACAGCCTCTTTTGTTTTAGCTCCAAGGCCTGTGCTGCTCTAATATGTCTGGAATTACTTCTGATTCCTTCATTGGGCTCCTCCTCCCTGTGGGGGAATTCCTAGTGCAGGACAGGCCCTCACCAAAATTGTTCTGTACATGAAGTTTATTTTCTGGGGTCCCAAGCCTGCCCTTTGGCTTTTTCCCTTCAGGACATTCCTCTCATATCCATCAGCTACTAAGGCCCCTAGCCTTCTAACCCACCTTCACACTCTCCTTTCCACACCCTTAATCAAAAGGCAGTGGGGAAAGGATCTGAATAACTCCATCCCACCAAGTCTTGAATGACTTGCGAATTTTAATACATTACTTTTGTGGGGAGGAGACCCTCAATAGTTTTAGTAAAAGGACTCACTTGCTAATGGTGGAACTTTAGGCATCAGCAACAGGATAGGTTTCTGTGTAGTAGGGTCCTCACTTCCAAACATCCCCTTCAACACTTCAGCTAAAATTCCACAGTTAGGGCTTTGCTCCTTTGGTTCAAAGCTTCATTCTTCTGCTAAGGCAACTCCTCCTCCTGTGTACACAATTATCACGTCCTTTCCTGAGGGTAGCATTTTAATTGGTTTTTTTTTTTTTTTTTTGAGGAATATTAGCCCTGAGCTAACTACTGCCAGTCCTCCTCTTTTTGCTGAGGAAGCCTGGCATCCGTGCCCATCTTCCTCTACTTTATACGTGGGATGCCTACCACAGCATGGCGTGCCAAGTGCTGCCATGTCCACACCCGGGATCCGAACTGGCGAACCCCTGGCTGCCGAGAAGCGGAACATGTGAACTTAACTGCTGCACCACCAGGCCGACCCCCCTGAGGGTAGCATTTTAGGGGAAAGGGATGGAAACCAGAAGGATGTTTAGAAGTCAAGAGGGCAGGACGTAAATGGAAACTTTTATGGGGGGAAAGGTTAAAGGGACCAGCAAGAATGCTCAGAGGCCTGGAAATTCTGGAATGGCCTGATTTCCAGGCACCTCAGATATGCCCAGTTACACAAAGCACAAAAGGAGTTTGACCTAGAGAAGGTTAGCGCTGCCAGTGACCTCAGAGGCTACCAGCCCAGCCTCACACTTTCACAGATGAGGAAACCAGTGTTCAGAGAAGTTCCCTACCCAAGGGACTGAACTAGCACCAGACCAGGAACAGAAATCAGATCTCCTGTCCCCGAGATGTCACCATCAGTAGTGAGATGCATCACAATTAGTCTGTTACAAACAATCAAGCATGGCTTTCGTGAGTGAATTCGTTTTCTAACACGTTGCTGGAGCTCACCCGTGTTCTAATATGCTTTTGCAAATGCGGAAAAAATAGGTATACCACTCCCTGGAATTGGCCTAGCCCTGGACATGTCCATGGACGTGTGGTGTGCATATGAACATTGCCATGTGTTTAGGGGGTGTATAGGTGTGTGTGACAGCAGATACAGAGTGGGAACCTGTGTGCTACCATGTTCACATATCAAAGAATGGGGTCCCTTTGTATCCCTATCATGGACAGCTTCTCCTTCAAACCTCTGCAATTATAAACACAGGTTGAGCGTTCCTCTTTCCTGTCAACCATAAAGAAAGGTATGGGAGTTCAGGGTCCCCACTTGGTGTGGGGGAACAGTAGGGACTCTTTAAGGGAGAAGTCCTGCCCTTTCCAAATCAGTCACATTCAGAGGAATCCCATGGCAGTGAGCAGCTGCCTCAACCCCAAGCCAGAGCAGCAAAGGAAAACAGGCTTTAGCCCTTTTAGGTTTCTTTCTCAGTAACCTGATGTAGTCCCCACCTCTTTTAGGACCTAACATATTGCTTCTTGTAAGACTCAGGCAGCATTTCCAAGTTAAACAAGGGCAAGAGGGCACTGTTCTCCCCACTGTTGTCTTCCTGTTATTCTGACCCCTGCAGAGAGTCCTGGGGCCGTGGCCGGAGCTGTCAATGACATAGTGCAGATGTGAGTGATGGAGTCAAAGAAAACCGGTAACCAAAGGGTACAGTCCACTGCTTCTGAAAAAGAATCAGCAGGGAAGTACATACATACATGTGTATATATGTGTTTGCTTTTCCCATGAAAACTTCAATTAGTAACAAAATTGCAAGTGAGCATAATCCTCAAGCATTAAAGACAGCCCGAGTGCTACAGCTGGATTTTTCAAGTCAATCAGCTTGCTTCGTCAATGTGGTTCCCATTAGCCAGAGAGCTGCCCAGAAAGGCTGTCTTGTTTCACCTGCATCCTCTGAGAGAGACCTATAGTTGCCTTGTTGCCATGGGAATCACTAAAGAGATGGCTGTTCATAGTCTGAGTCCAGGCAGCCCAGAGAAGGAGGAAGATTACCCCCTCCAGCTCTGAGTGCCTGGAGATGTGAAACGTGGATCATGATAGCCATTCAATAGCCAAGCTTGCTGTGTAAGTCCAGAGCTACAGAATAGCTGTTAACTCTTAGCTGTGAAGTTCAGCAGGAATAAATAAGATTTCTAAGCGTTTCCCATCCTTGTCAGCTTCCCCTTGTGAGTCTTCCTATTGCTCCTGGGGCCCCTAACCAGAGAAAGCAGAGTGGAAGGGGGAGCTATCCAAAGATGACTTCTGCCCCTCTCACTCCATCCCACTCACTCTTATCCAACTCTCAATGGGATTCTAAAGCATGGATAAGTGAGTTGGGGTAAACTTTTTTTTTTTTTAACTTTGGCAACTGCCACCTTCTTCTTATTCAAATTTAGCTGAAGTTTATTGAGTGCCTATTACATGCTAGGCACTGTGCTTAATGCTTTCACATTTATAATCTCACACAATCCTTATGACAACTCTGCAAGGGAGGATTAATATCCCCATTTTATACATGGAAGGATTCTGAGATCAGATGGGGACCTGATCACAGAAGTCTTGAAGGCTAGAAAATAAAAGTGGAGTGCCATCAAGCCTCTGGGGACAAATAAACTTGGCTCCAGCCTCAGCTTTGTCTTTTACTGGTTGTGTGACATGAGCACATTACTCAACTTCTGAGCCTCAGTGCCCTAAGCGGCAAAACAAGGATTAGCTTATGGGGCTATGAGGAATAAATGAAAAATGCATGTGTAGTTAGCACACTGTCTAGCACACAGGCACTCAATAAATTAGGTGATGATAATTCTTGGAAAGATAGATCTAGTAGATGAGTGCAGGGAAAAATTGAGGAGGGAGATATTGGAGATGGGGAGTGGAGATGGGAGGCTATGGGTTTTATCTAACATTTTCAACAGGAGTGAGTGTGGGGAGGATGGCTAGCAGGGATGGACAAATCTATCAGTAAAAAAGAATAGAAAGTCCAGAAATAGATCCAACATAAATTGGACTTTAGTTAATGATAGAGGAAACATTATAAACTAGTGGAGAAATTATGAGCCATTCAAGAATATGTTAGGACAACTGGCTTCCTATATGGAAAAAAAGTTACATTAGATCCCTACCTCACACCACATCCAAAATAAACTTCAGACGGCTTGAGACCTAAATCTTGAGAGAAAGTTTTTATGACATGGAGATAAGGAAGAATTTATTTTATAAGACATGAAAATTATAAATCAAAAAGGAAAATGTCAAAATTAAAAACTGAAAAAATAAAGTAAAAGCCAAATCATAAAGAAGGATTAATATTTGAAATACATAAAGAAGTTCTTACCATCAACAAAATGAAAAGACAACCTAACAATTGGGAGAAGATATTTGCAAACCACATATCAGATAAGGGGTTAGTATCCAAAATATACAAAGAACTAATACAGCTCAACAACAAAAGAACCAACAATCCAATTAGAAAATGGGAAAAAGATCTGAACAGACATTTCTCCAAAGAAGATATACGGATGGCCAACAGGCATATGAAAAGATGCTCAACATCATTAGCTATGAGGGAAATGCAAATCAAAACTACAAGGAGCTATCACCCCACTCTGGTCAGAATGGCCATAATTAACAAGACAGGAAACAATAAATGTTGGAGAGGATGTGGAGAGAAGGGAACACTTGTTCACTGCTGGTGGGAGTGCAGACTGGTGCAGCCACTATGGAAAGCAGTATGGAGCATCCTCAGAAAATTAAGGATAAATCTACCATATGATCCAGCTATTCCACTGCTGGGTATTTATCCAAAGAACTTGAAAACATAAAGGCATAAAGATACTTGCACCCCTATGTTCATTGCAGCGTTATACACAATAGCCAAGACTTGGAAGCAACCTAGGTGCCCATCAAGGGACGAATGGATAAAGAAGATGTGGTATCTATACACGATGGACTACTACTCAGCCATAAGAAATGATGAAATCCAGCCATTTGTGACAACATGGATGGACCTTGAGGGTATTATGCTGAGTGAAATAAGCCAGAGGGAAAAAGTCAAATACCATATGATCTCACTCATAAGTAAAGGATAAAAATGATGACAAACAAACACATAGCATTGGAGATTGGATTGGTGGTTACCACAGGGGAAGCGGGGAGGAGGGTGGGCAAAAGGGGTGATTAAGCTCACATGTGAGGGGATGCACTATAATTAGTTTTTGGGTTGTAAAAATGATGTAATCTACACAGAATTCGAAATATATTATGATGTATGTCCGAAAATAAACAAATAAAAAAACTGAAATACGGATTCGGCCTGAGAAGAGTGGTACACAGAGGTGGCACAGAGCCTAGAGCAGCGAGAGGTAGTTCTTGTCTCAGGAACAGTGGACGTCATCCCCAAAAAAGTGACATTTCACTGGAGGATGAGTGAGAGCTAATTGGAGAAAGGGCAGAGGGAACAGTGGTTGAAGTTCCAGAGTCGAGAGGGAGAGGGGTGAATCTGAAGGACTGAACAAGTCGAGGGTAGGTACAAGAGACAGCGGGCACTGAGGCGAGTCCGTGGCTGCAGGGGCAGACAGGAGCCCAAGTACGGAAGGTCATGTTAAGGATTCGGCCCTTATCCCAAGAGCGGTGAGAAGCCGTTGGGAATTTAAGCAAGATGGTGACAGGTTTTAAAAGGTCACTCTGCATGTTGTATGAAGAATGAAATGGAAAGGGACAAGCATGGCTTCTAGGAAATCTGCTAGTGGTAATAAGCCAGGTGAGAGGCAATGGGGGTTTAGGCGAGGGGGTGGGGGTGGCAGTGGGGACACAGAGGAAGGTTTGGATGTAGAATCCGCAGGACTTGATCATCGGGTGGGTCCAGGAGATGAAGGAGTCAAGGATGACTGCACTGGTTCCGACTTGAATGACAGGGTAGGTGAAATTGCCACGGACCAAAACAGGAAACCCTCCCAAGGAAGCAGGTTTAGGGGACAGAAGCCACGTTGAGTTTGGAGTGATTGTAGAATGCTGAGAGGAGATATTCTCTGGGTTCAGAGAAAGAGATCTGGGCCAGGGATACATGCATGTTGTGGGGACTGGAGCCAGGAGAGGCAATGAGAGCATCCAGGGACAGGAAGAAGAGAGGTGGGCCTAGGACACAGCTCCGAGGGGTGAGCAGAGGAGGAGGAGTTAGAGGATAGCCAGAAACCCAGGAGACTAAGGAGTGAGAAATCCAAAAAGCGAGGGTGGATCTCAATTAAATGCATTTAATTAAATGTCTAATATTCCACTTAAAAAAAAAAAAGAAGTTCTTTAAGTCAATTTCTAACAAGGACAAGGAGCCCAACAATAAGCAAATGAGTAAAGACTATAAACCAACAATTTACACAATAACCCTGAATATTCAATATACATATGAAAAGCTGCCTGGACCTCACCAGTAAACAGGGGTATTCAATTTAAACAAGGAAATTCAATTTCATGTTTTCAGTTTGGTAAAAATGGAAAACTACGACAATATAAAATATTAGTGAAAATGCAGAGAAACAGGAATTCAGCAGTTAGGTAAAATCATTTTGTAGAACAATTTTGGCAAACTCAAATAAAATTGCAACTACGCATACCCAATGACCGATCACTTCACTTCCAGGATATATCCTGGAGAAACTTTTATACATGTTTTATAGATGTTGCTTATAGAAACAAAAAAATTTGAAAACCACCAAATGCCCACCAGTGACAGGATGGATAAAATGAATAAACTGTGGGGCATTCATCTGATGGAATACTGTCCAGCAGCTAGAATACACGGATCCTATCTATATGCAGCAATAGTGCTCAGTCTAGATAAAACAATGCTGAGTGATAAAAGCAAGTTGCAGGATATTATGTATATGGGTGATACCATTTCTCATACAAGTTTAAAAGCATGGAACAATGTTATATGCTGTTTATCAATACATGAATGTATAGAGAAAATGTAAAGAAAGGATTGGGGACACATGGAGTTCATCATAATGGTGGCTGTGGGAAGGGAGGGAGAGGAACAGGTTTGGTGTGAGGACCTGGGGTATTTTAACTCTGCAATGTTTTATTTCTTTTTAAAAAGAACTGAAATGTACTTTTAAAAGTAAGCATTTCTTCATTTTGAGTTTCAGACACATGGATTCTTTCAGGGTTTTTTTTTCCTTAAAGATAAGCAGATCTGGGATCACTCTGCCTCACTCTCTTCTTCCAGGACCTGGCTCTCCCACACTTCTTTTCATCAAGGGGTAAAAGTCAGGAGTCCCATCATTTATGGGACAAACTTCTTGCTGCTATTGGGGGACCTTTTTATCTTGTCTCTGAGAGAGTGCCTTTTCTTCTCATGGCTCATGGCTTTATCAAGGAATTTAACCTGTCTAGAGTTCTCCTAGAATTTCTAGTAGGTGTGATATTAAAAGCAAAGCATCCATTCTAGTGATATTCGTGGGAAAATTATAGAATTTTAAAAGGGCAGTGAGCCAAACTCTGAAATAAAAACTCTAGAGGACTATTGCAGCAGGATGGTCACAACAGGAAACAGAATTCACCCCTGATGGCTTGGCGGCTACTACAGAAGTGTGGGCAGGTTTATGGGAACACACAGGAATGGTGAAGTACCAGGGATCAGCAATAGTGGGAAGTCATCACCACCCTAAGTCTAAGGGGAGGAGGAGAAGCAACAGTGTAACGGTGGCCCAGAGGGGCCGCCTGGTGGAAGCTAGAGTCGTGGAGGGCCTCACTTAAGCAGAAGACAGTACCAAAGCAGAGAGAGGATAGAAAATAGGTGAGAAGATATGCCCTGACCTATCTTTCCTCCCAACCTCTACCCTCCTCTTGTTTCCTCCCATTGGCTAAACCTGACCGGAAGCCAGTGACAAGGGATTCTAGGAGATGTAGTCCACAGGGGGTCAGTCCCTCAGGGCTCACAGTAGGGAATAGCTGACGTTGGGGTGGGAGCAAATGGTGACTAACCAGCCTAAGAGCTAAAAGAATCCCACTCGTGGAGTTAGTGAATGATAGTCACACAGTTTAGTTTAGAAGAACAGAAAAAGAGACATGGGCCATGCTGCCTGTGGAGAGAGGTCGCTGGTAGAGAAGTGGAAAACAGAGAGGAAGAAGGGATGGGACTTGGGATTTGGGCTCTTGCCAAGCCTCTGGGGAAAGGCTGACTGGTCTCACTAGTCCCAGTGTGAGAGGCAGAAGGAGAGGGCAGCGGCGTTAAGGTGGGACCAGAGGGAGTTGGCAGCCAGTGGCTATAAAGCCCCATCTGTTTCCTACAAGTGGGAAATCCGAGGTAGCCGTTGTTGCTGAGTATGCAGATATGGAAGGAAGCAGGCAGCTGATGTAATGCAGGTGAGCGGGAGGGAGAAGAGCCTTGTGTAAGACCCAGTGTCTGCAGGTAGGAACCGCCAAGACTGCCCCGCAGCACGAAGCTGTCTGGGGCCTCATGGGAAACAGTGCTCATCCCACTAACCAGGCTCCAGGTAGGCTGGAGATACCTTCAGGAGCCCCATACTGGTTGCCTCCCCCAGCGGCCCTGCAGCAAAGTGACACTCACCAGTTCAATAAGAAGATTTCTCTCTGCTTTGGGCTTCTCAGCTGAGGTCTGTTTGGTTTGACTGAGACCCAGAGAGAAGAGGGCTAGATGGCAGCTCAGGCCAGGGCCACATCCGGGCCTTTTTGAGCAGGGAGACACAGAACTTCAGCCTCCTATTTCTGGGAGGGGTGACTCTTAGCCTCCTTGGGGACCCCAAATCCTAACCATGCAGCACCATAGTTATCCATCCACAAGACTACATACTTCTTGAGGACTAGAGCTGAATTTTGGCTTTTAAAAAATTTTCATTCCCACAGCACATATTTGGCACTCAGTGATTGTTGAATTTAACCTGGTCCAGCCCCTTCCTTTCAGAGACAAGGAAACAAAGGCCCAAGGAAGGCAAGCATATTCCCTAGGGGAACACAGTGAGGACAGAGCCTGTACTGGAATTCAGCCCCATGCCTTGTCCACTGCTCTTTCTGCTATAGCAGCATGACTGTCCTCATTGTTCTGCTAAGCGACTTCCTAGGGGAGCTTTCCCATCAGGTGAAGGACATAGCACTTTGCCCCTCAGGTTTCCTGACTGCTGCTTCCCCACCAAATACAGATGGGCTCTTCCTGGCATAGAGCTGGGTGCCACAGAAAACTCTAGACTCAGTTTTTTATAGGAAAATGTGGGCTGCCAAGTCGGGCTCCCTGGGGGACATTCTAGCTGCATGACTCATGGGGTATTCAGAGATCCTGCTCCATTTAAGGGTGATCTATTTACAAGCATGTGTAGGTTTTTAGAATTTTACAGTGGTTTGTAGGGCGGGTGGAGTATATATTGAGAATGCATGGGCCTTCCCTGGACCGTAAATAAAATCGTGTGTGTGTTTGTGTGTGAAAGAGAGAGCCACTGATTATGATTGTGTAGGAGCTTTCTAGAAACAGATAGCTAACTCTTTTCAGATCTGAAAGGATTTTCTGCAAATTAGAGCTGCAGAGTATCCTTCTTGGTTGCTGAGGTGCCCGGCTGAGGGAGCAGACACAGAGAAGAGATGCAGTTAAGGAAGTGAAGGGAGCAGCATCTCCCGTAAGCCCTGGAATTAGCCAAGATTCCGTGATAGTAATTTAAGTGGAAACATCACACTCTTTTTCCTCATTAGCCCAATTTCTAAAACTGCACAGCAGGATACTGTGGGAGGCAAAAGGGATTGATGCTCCCCTCCTGTAAGGAGCCTTTGCCCTACATCTGGGAAGGGATGGACATCATTCCAGCAGCCCACCTGGGGAATCAGCTAGATGCCCAGAGATTTTGCTGGATGGATGTAGACTTTACCTCAGAGAAAGGTTCTCCAAAGTGTCCCCCCATCACCCTGGATCCACTAAAGGATAGTGGGTCTGTCTTGACTTCTGGGGAGGGGAGCTTTGCCAACTAGGATGATGGAGGAGGGGCCAGCAGGGCTGTCACAGCCATTCTGTTTCAGCCTAGAAAGGGGGTGTGCAAACAGCGGCACCACCGGCCACCTAGTTGCTCCAAAAATACCCTTGGAGCCATTCTTCAGCCATCTCTCTCCCCTACCCCCACCTCCATTCATCTGTCAACAATTCCTGTCAGTGCTCCAATGAAGATCCCAAACCTGTGCATTTGCCCCCATCCTCCTACTGAGCTACCTCATCCAAGTTCAATTCAGTGTTCTTCCAAAAGGGGCCTGTTGACTGCTAAAGGGGCTTTTAATTCCTATTAAACCACCCTTCTTCCCTCTCTTCTAAGTACATCTCTTCCTGGGTCAACCTACCTTCAAACACCCTGTGGGAAAGAATGCTTTTGTACAAGCCTCCCCAGAGGGACATTCGCTACCTGGAATCCAATCTAACTGGCTCCACTAAGGAGCTAGTGCAGCATCTGCAAAACCAGCTCCAGTTTAGAGAGGACTTGGGCTGGCAGCAGGGACTAAGCTGAGATCACCCAAGCTGGCTTGGGTTCAAAACAGTCTATTGCCTGAGCTGAGAAGAGCAGAACTCGCCTACGGCTCCCTTGTCCTGAAACCGCAGGGCCACATTCTGAAAGCCTGTTCCCACAGCTCACTCCAGCTTGATGAGACCAGCAAAACCACTTCATTTCTAGGTCCCTTCTAAAAGCCAGCATGCCAGGGGTCAAAACATCCAGTGAGTCCCAATGAGATATACACCATTTACACAAGATATCCTGCTTTGCTGTTCATCATTGTCAACACAGGAGGGGAGCTGGAGGTAGGCATTTTAAACTCATGACTTTAAGGTAACCCAAACAGATATTAAAGTCTGTCCACCATTCTTGTTAAGATCATAATTATAGCTCACATTTATTATGGTACTTACCTTATGTCAGGCATTGTTCTAAGCTCCTCAGTAACTAATTTAATCCTCTCAACAACCCTGAGAAATAGAAATAGATATTGTTACTATCTCCACTCTATGGATGAGGAAACTGGGGAACAGAGAGGTTAAGTAACTCTCCCAAGGTCCACAAAGCCAGTAAGTGGCAGGCAGCCTAGCACCAGAGTCTGTCATACCTAGTTTAAAAAAGAAACACTGCATCCTTCCCTCTGAAGCCACTGCCCCCAGCACTGTGGGCAGGAGGCAGGGCCTGGGGTGTAGGATGTGTGGGCTCTTCAGCCTCCAAGTGTGTTGGCCATGTCTGAGGACTCGTTAGAGTCAAACACGCAATCTCTCGGTCATCCGCTCTGTTAGGGGTGGGGTGTTCAGTGGAATCTAATGCTCTGGTTGCATGCATCCTGCAGGTTTCTGAGTCTATAGGAGTCTGACAATAGCAGATTATCAGACTGATGAAATCAAATGTTGACCTTGTGATTTGATGTCCTTCAGAGCTTGGGTTCTACAGAGGTGGAGGGTATAAGACAGTGAACTGATCATTTATTTTTGTGACCTTCTGACACCCCTGGAAAATGTTTCAGCAATCCCTGATCTCTATTTGTTTATATGTCGTTTTGCATAAAAGTAGAGTTGAGAACATGTAACCACATAGCGTCAGCCTAACTGGCCTGTTAATGAAGCTTTCTAATTGCCGGAATGCCATGTGAACCAATAGCCTTGACTACTCTACACTGACATTTGGTTAAATGGAGATGATGCCGTTATACCCTGAAAAATGGCTGCATGATAAAATATTAAGGTAATGGAAGTGCTTGTGAAAGAGAGCTCTAGAGGAAGGAGGGATATGCTTTACAGCACAAACAGAGCAGCTGGATCCATCTGTCAATGGATGCACCATTCACAGGCCAAATTGAGGCATCATTAATAATAGATCTTACTTGATCAGAAAAAAATTGGCCCAAAAAGCCAAGGTAGTCTTTTGATAGCCTGGGGGAAAGAAATATTTTCAATCAGAAAATATTATTTGAGCTCCTACAGTATGACAGGCATTGAACTAGGCATGGGGACACAGCAGGGAAAAAGTCCCACCTCTGTGGAGCTGACAGTCTAGAGGGATTGATGGACAGGTGGGCATGTAGTGACACACAGTGTACAAAGGGTACAACAGGGATACACACAGGGAGGCAGGAGAGGGAGATATCAGGGGTGTCTCTCCGAGTCTTGGGGAATCAGGAAAGCCTTCCCTAATAGATATTGTCTAATTCAACATTCGAAGGATAGAACAGAAGGAGAAAGAGAGGGAGATAGAAGAGCTCTGGTTATGTGCAAAGACCCAGAGGGAGAGTGAAAACCACATAGGAGCAGAGCAAAAGGGGAGCAGGAGGGGGGATGTGTTCCAGTGTATGGGGGTTCCTCAAAGATGTGAGTCTGGACAACTTCTAGCCAATGTAAGGAGGAAGGACCTACAGTACACTACAATGCCCCCAGCACCATTTACCTTTCCTGTGCCACTGAAAACATGGCCCATTCAGGGAGTTACAAGATTTTCAGAATAGCTGGAGCAGAAAGGGCAAGAAGAGTTAGGGCAAGAGATGAGGTTTGGGGACATCCTCAGAGACAAGAGTATAGAGGCCCTTGTAACTTACATCAAAGAGTTGAGGCTTTGTCCTGAGAGCAAAGGGGAGTCACCAAAGATCAGGTTTAGAAAGATCCTCCTGGAAGCACTATGGAAGGTAAATGGGGGAGGAGATCAAGAGGAAAGTGGGAAAGCCATTGCAGGCATTCTGGAGGGAGATCACAGTGGCCTGATTCTGGTATAAAGTATTCAAGAGAACACTCATTTCTCATTTTCATCACTTCCCCTTGGGTTCCTTAGCTTTTGGGAGTTCTCTGAAGTCAAGACATTTGCTTTTACTATCAATATTCAGCAGGAATAAAGGGATGGTGCCCAGTCCTTGTCCTCGGGAGCTCATGTCTCTTCCTGAGAATATCGTGACTTTGTCCCCAAAACAGGCAGGAAATACCATTTCCCAGCTTTTTTCAGAGAAGTCACTCTTCATTTGCTTCTGTAGATGCTTGTCTCTGGAGAGTGCTTGGATTCCATGAGCGCGTGCGTGAGTGCACTGCAGTTCAGTTCATGGGTGGCTCTGCTTTTCTTGGTTTCCTGGATGCAGGCGAACTTCAAACAATGCAGTTTCCTCCTGATGCTTATCTCCACAACCCATTTCTCAGAATGTCTTGCCCATTAACTTTCAAACAGTACCATTGTCAGTGCCAAGCCTCTTGCTTCAAGGTTTGGAACTCCACTGGAGCATAAAATGATAGCATTTCTGCCTCCAACTCCCTGCTATCCCTCTAAACCATGCCTATCTTTCCCCAAGCCCCCAGCAAAACAAAGCTATACACTTTCTGAGAAACACCCTTAAGCTTGAACCTGCCCTTGGCCCCTGAAAATGATTTGGTTCATAGGTCATCCTGGTAATGCATTTTAAGAGGAGTTAAAAATGCAGGGAACACCGTTCTTGAAAATGTGTTCCCTAAAGCCATCAGAGACAGTGGGCAAAAAAAGGATGACTCAGTACAACTCTATATATCTCTGAGAATCCTTCAGAGGCTCCCCATTGCCAACAGGACAAAGCACAAATCCACTGGTTGTCTGTGTTCTTTTGGATAGCGACATTCAGCCCTGACTCCTCGCTCTTTAAGCCCCAGCACGTTTTTCCTTGGGTAAATGGTGGGCGATTTGGAGACCTGTGATGGCTGCCTGAACCAGGGGGAAGAGCTCCCCCTGCTGGCAGGAAGCTCCTCTGCACCTTAGCCCCAATTGCCCGTGTACATCGCTCTGCGCACTGGGTGATTGGATGAGTTCCTGGAGATTTGTGCATTAAATTGAATCACATGGTAAGTGTTCTTGGGGTGTGCATTTTCAAAAGGAAATCCATAGCAAATCCTTTTCGCGAGGCGAGAAATCCTTTTGTGATGGGGAATAATCACTGCCCTTCTCTAGCCCTTCATTTGTTGATGCTGTGAATTTGGGGGTTTTTTTGAAGGGGTTCTTTTGATGCTGGTGTTCCTGCTGAAAACCCTGAGCACGGTTCCTGGGGAAAGGCCACAGTAGCTGAAGCTGAGCCCAGAATATTTGCACATCTGACATTTCCATGGTTTGCTGAGGGTCCTTGTAACCCAAAGCTTGTCTCTGTGAAGTGGTTGGTACTTCTCGAAGCCTGACCAGGGGATGTTGTCAGCAGCCTCAAGAGCCCTCCGCTGGAGGATTCAGCTGGACCAACGCATACATTTGGAAATGGGTCAGCTCCTCCTGCGGGCCTTGGCTATATAAGATCAGGAGGGAGCAAGAAGGAGAGGGCAAAGAAAAACACTCACTCCATCGGAAGGGTATCAACCCTTACCCAAAGGAATTGCACCCGTCACAATTAGGACTGCTTTTCCTCCCTCCAGATGTTATGTGTTACAGAATCCTTTGTTGGTAAGCACATACATGGCAGCCTTAGCAGCAGCCAGTGCCAGCCTGAAGGCTTCAACAATGGGGGATGCAATTGAGCATGAAGTATGATGTGCCATGCACTGAGGTATGAATGCGAAGCTTCTGGGAACACCATGCTGTAATGTTCCCAAAAGCACAGATCCAGTTTTGCTTTGTGAACTCTTTGTCACCAGATATAATGAGGCCCCTGTTTGAGCCTAGAGACCTGGCCCGAGGGAATGATTAATGGGATTACACTTTAAGGCCTGATCTCTTTTGTGATTTGAATCCTTGCCATGAGAACCCACCTTCAAGGCCAGATTGTGGTCTCACCTGAAGGCCCAGGAAGATGGGCCCTGGATAGTTCCCAGACTAGACCCTGTGGAAATCAAAGTCTAGAGGGGCCAGGCTGCTTCTCTATAGTTGGTCGGTGTGCTGAAAATCACCAAGGAGACTGTCTTGTGGGATCTCTGCTAAACCAGCCATCAAAGGGGGCCAGAAACCACTGGACTTGAAAATTATGTTCACAGCACCTTGAGCTCCGAGCATGAAGGGAAACCCAGAATAAAAAGCACAAAGGTTCTTTCCTTCTTCAATCGAAAGGGCAGACAGGCTACATGCATTTGAAAGTGGTTATAAACACCAGACCCACCAACTACAATTTAGGAGGTCTTATATGTAATCTGCCCAGGCCCAGATATTTTAATTCTATGTTGCAGGGAAGTCAGTGCCAGCTGGCTGCTGACCGACCACGCTCAGGGTTCAGTTCTAAACAGCACTGTTTGGGAAAAGCTCAATCTAAAACAGACAGCTCTGGATGTGTTTAGGTTTTGCTTTCTTTCCACTTTTAAATATTAAAAATTGACTCCAGCTGTGGGGTAGAAAGTAACGCCTAACCTATAAAAACATTGACAAATAAATCACAATGCAATTTGCTGCGCATTTTTGTGAGGTCTAAACACCAGTTCTTGAAAGGAATTTTCCATTATTGCATCTTGGGAAGATGACTTCTTCATGAAAAATTCATTTGACTTTTATATTTCATAAAATCATCACATAGCATTCCCTCATTTGGGATCTACATGTATGCTAGAGCACCTAAGAGTGTGGCTTTTCAGACTCCTAAGCCTTTCTTCCATGACTTTTTTAGGAAGAGGGACAGCATCAGGAGCCTTACCTGGTAGCTTGAGGTTATGCTGCATCCCCTGCCTCGGGCCCTTTCCTTCTGAAAACTGGGCTGAGTCTCAATGAAGGGACAGCTCTTTTTGAGTCTAGATTGAGCACCAAACTCCCCTAACCAAATTCTGTCCATGTATGCAAGCCCCTGGGCACCACTCCATCCAAATGAGAAAGAAGCCCTCAACTGCATTATTTCCTGGTGGTATCACTACTAGAAAATAACACTTTTCTTTCTGAGGTAAGGATAAAGGATTCATGGGAGACCCTGAACAGAGGAGGGGAGAGGGGTTTGTGTGACAGACTTGGTGCTATAAGTTTCAGTCTTCAAGTGCCTATTTCCAGTTCAGATGGTGTCAGCCATGATAGGATAGATGTACTACACTAACAGACAGCCCCAAATCTTAATGACATTTCTGCTTATGTTACATGTCCATCACAGGCCTATTACGTTGTATTATTTATACCAAGATCCAACTGGTGGAGCAATCACTGTCTGAAACATTGTCAGTGCTCATGGCAGAGGGAAAGGACTGTCTTGGAAGGCCTTTCACAAGTAATAAATGCTCACAGCTCAATAGCCAGAGCTGGTCGCATGGTGCCATCCAACTTTGGACGGAGGGTGCCAGGAAATGAAATCCTACCTGCCCAGAAAACAGAGAGCTGGAAAGACTCAGCGAATGGTATTGGTGGATGTTATATCCAACATGTCTACCCAACCGTGGAGGTTCTTCTGTGGTATCTATACGAGCCAGCAACCTTCCTGGGCCCTGACCTCAATAAGATCATAGCCCTGGGAGTGTAGCTATGGGAAGCCACAATGGATCAACTGCAGTCAGGATTGTAGTGGATACCCTCGTTGGGTGTCTGCCCAGTCCCTGCACCTCTTCTCTGAGTGCTACACCCAGACCACCTACTCATAGGGGTGGCTCCAGCAGTTGCTGTCATGTTGGTACCACACAGCCCTCCCTAGATCCCATTGATTGGATCAGAGGCATTCGTCCAACCAAAGCTGAGCCAATAGGATTCTCTGTCCCAGAAATTTAGAATTGTAGTTCAGAAACAGCTAGTCTGTATGGTGCATATAAATTTGGAAGCTCTAGCAAAGGCATTGTCTGCCATATGCATGAGAAACTAACAAAGTTGAACTGCAGGGCAAGAAGAATGAGTCAGACATGAAGGGAAAAGTAAACACAAGGAACCACATGGCAGAAGAGAGTGAATGAGAGCAAGAACAAGAGGGAGAGAGAGAATCCCAGGCTATGTGCCTAGCACATAAGCATTTGATTCTAGCATAAAATCAGCACTTGATTGGAAAGGGAGAATGAATGTTGTATGGGAAAATACAAGTGTCCACCACAGATGATAATTACTTAGGTCAAGGACATTGAGCGTCTAGAAGATTCCTGTTAAAACACTGACACTCATGGAAAAGATAACACCTGACACCATTAATAGACATAGCCACTTTACGGTGGATACATTTAGCAACTTAGGCAGCCATTTGGTGATGTCCTTAGACATGAGAAAACATATTGGATTACATAACTTTTATTAACCTCTTAGATCTGTATCTCCTTCCTTCCATGCCAAGAGTCCTGGTTCTCAAGGACACGGGATGATAGAATACCCCACAATTACTCAATTGTTTTATCTCATACACAACAGTCTCAGCATAACAATACCAATCCTAACATCATTATGATGACTAAAAAACATTAAAAAAACTTTTGTATATAATCTCTCCATTCCCTCCTCCCATTAAAGAAATAGTTATACTCTATCTACGCTGTCAGAGCAGAGAGCTATTAGATACTTTACTCTCCCTCTTAGCCTTCGTTTAGTCTTTGTGTGACAGGTAATAATATATTTAATGCTCTTCACGAGTGTCTCTCTAGTCATTTTGAGTGTTCAAAGTTTGTTCTCTAGTGGACTTTCTTAGAGAAGGCTTATGGGACTGGTTTCCCTAAAATGTCCCATGTTGATAACAGTGTGTCTGTACCCTTTACACTTGAAAGTCAGTTTTGCTGAATACAAATTCTTGGTTCTCCTTTTCTTTCCTTCAGTATCTCAAACGTGTTACTCCATTTTCTTCTGGCATAAAGTATCACTGTCAAATTCTGATGATAATTTAATTTTTTCTCTTTTATGCCACATGCTCTTTTTTCTAGATGCCCAAAATATTTTTTTCTTCTTTGAAGTCCTGTGATTTTATTAAAATATATCATGGAGTTGGTCATTCAGGTCAATATGCCCAAGTATACAATGTGCTTTTTCCTCCTGATGAATTGACTATTTTATTATTAAAAAATAGCCTTGTTTATCTCTGGTAATATTATTTGCTCTGAAGCCTACTTTGCGTGCTATTGATATACAAACTCTTTCTTTTTTTATTATTTTTATTTTTAATTGTTTTAAAACATACATCATATGAAATTTCCCATCTTAACTATTTTTAAGTGTACAGTTCAGTAGTGAGTGTTAAGTACATGCACATTGTTGTACAATCTCCAGAAATCTTTTCATCTTGTAAAACTGAAACTTTACTTCCATTAAATAAACTCTCCATTCTCCTCTCCCCTTAGCACCTGGTATCTACCATTCTACTCTGTCCCTATTAATTTGACTGCTCTAGATAACTCATATAAGTGCAATCATACATTATTTGTCTTTTTGAGACCAGCTTATTTCACTTAGCAGAATGTCCTCAAGGTTCATCCATGTTGTAGCATGTATCAGAATTTCTTTCCTTTTTAAGACTGAATAAAATTCCTTTGTATGTATACGTCAAGATTTTATTTATCCATTCATCTGTCAATGAATACTTGGGTTACTCCCATCTTTGACTACTGTAAATAATGCTGCTATGAACATGGATGTACAGACAGCTCTTTGAGACCTTTTGGATATATACCTAGAAGTGGAATTGTTCAATCATATGGTAATTCTATGTTTAATTTTTTGAGGAATCACCATACTGTTTTCCATAGTGGCTGCACCATTTTACATTCCCACCAGCAGTGCATAAGGAAGGATTCCGATTTCTCCACATCCTCGCCAACACTTGTCATTTTCCTATTTGTTTGTTTGTTTGTTTGTTATAGTAGCCATCCTAATGGGTGTAAGGTGGTATCTCATTGTGATTTTGATTTATATTTCCCTAATGATTACTGATGAGCATCTTTTCATGTGCTTATTGGCGATTTGTGTATGTTCTTTGGAGAATAGAAATACTCTATTCAAGTCGTTTGCCGATTATTTAATCAGGTTTTTGTTGTTTTGTTGTTGTTATTGAGTTGTAGGAGTTCTTTATATATTCTGTATATTAACCTCTTATCAGATATATGATTTGCAAATATTATCTCATATTCTACAGGTTGCCTTTTCACTCTATTAATTGTGTCCTCTGATGCACAAAAGTCCAGTTTTCTTATGACGACTAGTAGTATATCTTTTCCATCCTTTTAGTTTTAACGTATTTGCTTTTTCATTCATTCTGACAATCTCTGCCTTTTAATTGAGAGTGTTTAGATGATTTACATTTAATGTGATTATGGATATGCGTAGGTTTAAGTCTATCATTTTATTTGTTTTCTATGTGTCCCATCTGTACTTTGTTCCATTTTTTTCTATTTCTGCCTTCTTTTGGATTAATTGAATATTTTTTTATGATTCTATTTTATCTCCCTTGTTGACTTATTAGCTATAACTCTTTACTTTATTATTTAGTTGTTGCGTTAGGGTTTATAATAAACATCTTTAACTTACCATAGTATACCTTCAAGTGACATTATAGCATTTCATGCATGTTACAAGACCCTTACTTCTAATTCTCCCCTTCTGGCCTTTGTGCTTTTTTGTTGACATACATTTTACTTTCAAATATATTATAAATCCTAAAATACATTGCTATTATTTTTGTTTAAACAGACAATTATATTTTAAATATATTTAAATAATAAAAAAATTATACATATACATGTGTACTTACCATTTTCAGTGTTCTTCGTTCCTTTGTGTAGAGCCATATTTTTATCTTGTATCATTTTTCTTCTACCTGAGACTTCCCATAACATTTCTTATAATGCAGCTCTGCTGGTGATAAAGTCTTTCAGCTTTTTATGTCTGAAAACGTCTTTATTTCACACTTTTATTGAAAGATCTTTTTGGTGGATATAAAATTCTAGGTTGATGAGACCTTCTCACTTGCATTACTCCCATAAAGAAACCTGCTGTCCTCCTTATCTTGCTCCTTTGTATATTAAATGTCTTTTATTTCTGGATGAGTTTCTAATTTTCTCTTTATCAGTCATTTTGAGCAATTTGATTTTGATATGACTTCATGTAGTTTTCTTCATATTTCTTGTCCTTGGGGTTCATTGAGCTTCTTGGGTCTGTGAGTTCATAGTTCTCATCAAATTTGGAAAAACCCTGGACATTATTTCTTCCAATATTTTTTTAGGCCCCTTCCCCGTCCTCTCTTTCAGGGACTCCAGCTACATGTCTCTTATCCTTTTGAGGTTGTCCCAGAGCTCACTAATGCTCTGTTAACTTTTTTAAATAGTTTTTTTCCTCCGTTTTACTTTGGATAGTTTCTATAGTTATATCTTCAAGTTTACCAACCTTTTTTTTTCTGCAATGCCAGTCATCCCATCCAGTGTATTTTTAATCTTAGACGTTGTAGTTTTCATCTCTAGAAGTTCAGTTTGGATTTCTTATATTTTCCATATTTCTATTTAACTTTTTGAACATATAAAACACAGTTATAAGAACTGTTTTCATGTCCTTGTCTGTTAATTCTAACATTTGTGTCAGTTCTGGGTTAATAATTATACCGATTAATTATTTTCCTCATTATGGGTTGTGTTTTCCTGCCACTTTGCATGCCTGGTCAGAACAGGCATTATTGTCAGCCTGGTGTGAGCACTGGGTACTGTTCCCTCTAATCCTTTCAGGTGGTTCTTTCACCAGCCTTGGGTAGTACTGATCAGTATCCTGCTGAATGCCCTAAGGTGATCCTCTTCGGATCTCTGGCATTCTTTCTGCGTGCAGCTCTTTTCTCAGTATTCTGTCCTGCTAACTCTAGATCCTTTTGGTCTAGTCTCAGGCTTCCTGCTCGTGCTTTCCTGCTCCAGCCATGTTGCTTTCCTGATTGGGTTTGTCTATCCCACTCTAGGAAACAAATCCAGGCCAAGGGGATAAAAAGGCACTGGGTAGTGAGGCTGCCTAAACTGTGCTGAGGATATTGCCCAGTCTTTCTCCTTCCTGGGATGTTGGGCTTGCCTGGAAGCCTAACTTTGTGGGGACTCTCAGAGTGTTTGCTATAGGTAACTGTCCGTGTTTCACTTGAACCAGAGACATAAGGAGTCAAGGGAGGACGTGAGATGAATTCTCAGATGTGGGGGACTGTGGCATTGGAAAACATGGTGGAATTGGGTGAACTTTATCTCCACATGGAAACAGTGCCTTTCTAAGAACTTGTCAGATGATTTGCAAAACAATTGTGTTTTCTTCGTTTGCCTGGAAAAATGTCCAAATGGGGTTTTTATGGTTCTAGGGTGCCACATGGCCCAGTCTGTTCAAAATCACATCAAAGAAAATGCGCTTCAGAAACTAAAAGCAATTTTTAAAAGCACACTAGTCTTTATTGTATCTCTCAAAGATGAGGATTCAATTTCTAATTTTAGGCAACACAGTGTACAATTTTTCACTCATCTCCAATTCTCTCACGCCACAGATATACTGTAGCATCTAACTCTCTCTCAATTTTCTCCAAAGCTTTCCCTGACATTCAACCCATGAATCTTCATACCTGATTCTCTCCACCGTCATTCTCTACCCTGTTGCTTCACCAGAAGTTGCCACAGGGGTTACCACACCTACCAGGCTGCTCTAGGAAAGCTGGGAGATCTTGTGGCTCCATACTCCCTGCTCTTCCTTTGCTGCCCAGAGAGGGAAGTTGGTAGGACCCCAGGGAATTATATATTCTTTGCTCGTTTTTCTTGCAAGTAAGTCCAGGGGAGAATTACCAGTGAATATGAATAAAGATTTCCTCCTTTATATATTTAATCAGTAAAGAAAAATCCATTTGAGAAAACTCCTATATGATCCCCTGGGGTCAATAATAGTGATGAGAAGGACCTAAGAGGCTGGGAAAAATCATCAATTGCCAATCTAGTGGGTGGGCAGAACTTCCAAAGGGCAGACCTCTAGGGGAAGACTGGGAAATTACCCTGGTTATTGCAGGATCAGAGTGTGTGGTCCAGGCTCCCTGGCACCTCTTTAGGAAAATTCAGGTTTGCTTGTAGTCCTCTTACAAACGCTTCAGTATCACCTGGGGTGGTTTAAACCTAGGTGACAGATGGGAAAAGTTGATGAGGTATTATGCAGTGACCAGGGGTGGTCAAAATTTATAAGTGGGCCTAGAATATAGGAGAGTATGGAAGGCAGAGAGAGATAGATGGCTCAGCAACAGGATGGTCCATCAGGAGCAACAAGAAAGTAGTAATTATCTCTAAATCTACAAGGTAATGGGGGACCCATCCAGTAGCTAGGACTCAGAGGCAGTACTGGAAAATCAAGGCAAATTTTTTGTCCTAGAGAAACAGGTCCTGGATATAGCAGCATTTGATGGAGCAGAATTGTATAAGGATGCAGTGACCAGAAATGGGGCCTAAAGCAAGGAGACTGGTCACAGGAACAACACAGAGTCTAGTTTTTAGACTCAAGGGACAAGATTAGAGCTGGACCCTAGGAAAACTGAGTGAGGCTGAGCCCCTAAAGTACAAAGTGAATGTACCCAGGTGCCCTATGGATGCTGCTGCCTGACACTGGTTGAGTGGGCAGGCTGGGTTAGAATCTTGGCTCTGCAACTTCCCACTTTTGTGATCTCAAGAAAGTTAGATAATCTCAAGCAGCCTCACTTTCTTATCTATAAAAAGGGGTTAATAATTCCTTCCTCACAGATGAGTCATAAACATTAGATGGTATGATTGTTTTCAAGCACTGGTAATACAGAGTAAGGTAGTAAAACATGTTAGTTCTTCTTCTCTCACTATCATAATCATCCTCATTGTATCTCCCCACGCATTCAGAACAAGACTGGCCCCAGAGCATAGGCTGCTGTCTGCAGATGAGTGTTGGGGAGATGTAGACACAAAGTGCACACACGGGTACAAACAGGATGGCCCCAACTTACTCAAGTTTGTTCATAATTCAGTTGCCTGGCACTTGGACCCCTTGCCCATAAACCCTATACCATAAACAACCATTGGGCTGCCAGACTGGTCCACTAACGCCTTTTCGTTCGGGGGAAAGAGGCTAAGCATTGAGTCAAAATGTGGTGGGACCACCATCTTTATTCTTGCTTTTAGGGCTGACCTTTAAGGGAAAGGGCTTGTGAGCAGAGAAGTGGTGGGAATCCACCTTGAGATGGGGTGGGCTCCATGATGTGCACAGGAAGGCTTTCCCAGATCCATGTTTCTCCTAAAGCCATGCTACAACCCAGCTCCTGGAGAGTTGCACCAAGCTCCCCAGAGGAGAAGCCCAGATGTTTCAGGGTTGAGAGATGGGGAGAAGAGGGATGACTGGACCTTCTTGGCTATTATCCATTATCCTCATTCTTCTCCACTGCTCCAGCTGAAACTGCTCCAGTGAGGGGTGCGTCTCTTCCTGCCATTTGCCAGCTGCTGTAAGAGAATTAAAAGTCCCATCTGAGACTGTGATGAACAATTTAATGATGTGGTTGGGAATTAGGGCATAACAGCAGAATTGTCACTTCATCTTCAGGCTTAGATTAGTTGAGCTGACTTTACGCTGCCTGACCAGGAAATGGGCCCTGCGATGCAGCTCTGTTCAGGGGCATGTGGAATTCTCCAGGAGGGAGAGGAGGAGGAAGAAGAGCAACAACAAAACTTGATCAGGCCATTCTGAGCCAGAGGAGAGGCAACAGAAAGTCTCAGATTAAATGAGAACTGCAGCAATACCCAACTTATCCCAAAATATCGGAGAAGGAGGAGTTTTAAATTAATGCATTTTTTAGACAACTGAAAGCAAACGCTTTTTCCCAAAAATGGAAACTTCTAAAAGCACATTCATCATTGTTCCATGCTGTAATGGAGTTGTGTCCCGAGAAGATTTTGAGGCATGTAGAACTACTTGCCCTGGCACCAAATGACCCCCAACTAATGTGTTTTTCTATTTGGGGACTCTTTTGTCTTTTTTGCTGCCAGCTCTCACTTCTCAGTGTGTCGTCTCCCAGCGTCTCCCACTCTGCTTGCTTGTCTTTGAATTCTGCAGGAACTAAAGGTTACCAGAGAAAACGAGAAAATCAATCTGCTAGAGCAGAAATCATATATAAAATTTGATCCCAAGCCAATAGAGTTGGATTAAGGGTGGTTCTTCCTCTTCCCCCTCTCTGTTATCACTGCCACCCATCTCCCCAAATGCACAGAAACACACACACATACACACACACACTTGTTGAAGACCAAACCCCTGACTCACAGCCTTTCTCTCCATCCCAATTCCCGCCAGTACTGCCCTTAGACACAACCCACCAGGGTTCCCACTCTGGGCCCCACCTCTTAGAAGACCCTGCTCTAGCTCTCCTACAGGTTTTCCACTTCCCAAGGGGCAAGGAGTCCAAGGCGCCAAGGGAAAGGTCCCGTAGGGAACCCATGCCCCTTTCAAGACTGTGTTCTGAGTACCTAGGACCTAGGAGTCCCTGCCCCAATGGCCCTGAGCCCACTTCCAGGGCCTCTTCCATGTATCTGTCCTCTAGAGGGCGAACAGTACTACTGATGTGTGCACTCCTAGGAGTAGTCAAGTAGCTTCCGGTTGGAGCAGAGCAGATAGAACTTGGATGTGCAGGATGAGATTACACAGGTATGAGAGCAAGCGCCCCATGTCCCGCTCCCCCAGAATGGAACAGGGCTGGGGTTGGGAAGAGAAGGGGCAGCGGGGGGGCATCTCCATTTGTACTCTTGCCAAGGCCGCAATAATGTTAGGGGTGGACCTAATCCCTGCTTTTTTTATTCTAGGATGTTTTGATGGCTTTGTGGATGGCCCATTCAACACACTACTAGCCTTTTGGATTCTTGGCCTTCTCAGTTCCAAGTCCGTTCACCTGCACTGAAGATCTTAGCATTGCCCTGAACTTCACAAGTACTACTGAATTTGCTGGCACTAAGCACATCAAATATAATTTGCCGACTCCCCTCCCAGCCTCTGCCATCTTAGAGGCAGTGAGCCTAGGGGACCCAGGCCTCCATTCCTTTCAAAATCTAGATCCCTTTTCCTTCCCATTCCTGCAGCACCACCCTTTGGGGAAATCAGCTGCTACCTCTTTGATGTCCAACTATTTATTTGATGAGCCCAGAGAACTTTAAAAACACAAAGGCCTCCATAAGGAATATCTGTGAGACAAATTGTCTTCTCTACCTAAAAACAAAACCCAAATCTGAAAAGGAGTAGCACAGGAGTGAGGGAGGAATACTTTTCACATCTCAACAGATCAGACACATCTCTCAAAGGCCAGCCAACTACTCGTGGACTCTTCCTTGCTCAGAGGGTTGCCACTTGTAGTTCAGTCTACTCTGGGACATCCTGTTCCATTTCTTGACTCTGTACCTTCTCTCCTATTACCTACAGCACTTCTTCCCTTGAGTGTTGTGTTAGTCTCTCGTCCGGCCTCCATTCTTTAAATCTATGATTCATGCTTCAGCAAGACACAAACAGGCTGCCTTACCCTTTGCTTATAGGCCTTCAGTGCCCTCCCCATGCAAGAGAGGACTCCCGCTCCTTGCTAGGGGTGCCAGGCCTCTCCATCTGTCCAGACTCACCTCCCATTATTCACTTTCCCAGCAACACTGGATCATACATACTTCATCTCCCACATCTTTCCAGTTCATACTCGCTTCTATAGGTTTGTTTATTGCTATTTCTCTGCCTTGACGACCCTTGCTGCCACCCCACCGCTTCACTGACCACCTCCTTTCACATGACCATCTTCCTACTCTGCTCCTATCTCCTGGCAAAGGCCAAGTTGGTGCCCCTCTGCTGGACTCCCACAGTATTGGTTGAGCCCTCGTATCTTAGAATGTCCACATTGCACTGAAATTATCCATTGATAATTTGAGTGACTTTAAGTGCCTTGAAAGTAGAGACTGCTTCTTTTTCATCTTTGTGTCCTAGCCCCACTGCACCAAGCACTCCATAAATGTTTACTGAATAGATCCAAACTGAGAAGAGTATGTGGATTTTTGTGATACTTATTTCTTCACTAGTGACTCACTCAAATAAAGATACCTACCTAGAGGGCTGTGTTTCTGGGTTCCTTGTGACTGAGGCTGCTAGAAGTCTAACTACCAGTTGATCAATCTTAATCAAAGTTAGTTATTATACAGTTATTAAGTATTTATGTGTTAAGCATTGTAGACAATTATACAATTATACTCAGAGGAACTCAACATAGTCCCTGCCTTCAAGGAGATTGTAACCTTGATGATTTTTCCGGAACTTAAAAATAACACCATTTACAACAGAGTATTTTTTTTAATAGAAAGGACATCAAAAAAATTATCTTTTCTCTTTCAGTGTCTGAAAATGTTTGGTTATCAGCTTGCCTAAGGTTCCCAAGCCACGGGGTTCTGGGTTTTGTTTGGCAACTGTGGTCTACTTGAGAGGACTGAGAAAATCAAATAAAGACAAAATATTATAGAGGAATGTATATTTTCAGGCAATAAAAAGACTCTAGAAGTTAGAAAAGCAACTATAGATTAAAGGGGAAAAAGGCAAAGACCTGTTTCTTCTGGGAAAAAAGAAATTGGAATGACCCACTTAGTGAGATTTTGTGAAATGTTTGTTCCATAGCCATGATAGTGTGGCCCTATGTCAGTGATTCTTAAACAGGGGCAGTTTTGTCCCCCAGGGCACATTTAGCAACGTCTGGAGACATTTTTGGTTGTCACGTCTTGGGAAAGGGGTAGTCTTCTGGCATCTATTTATTGAATGGAGGCCAGAGATGCTGCTCAACATCTTACAACCCAAGAACAAAGCCCCGAAACAAAGAATTATCCAGCCCAAAATGTCAATAGTGTTGAGATTGAGAAACTCTGCCCTATATTGTGGGGCAGGATTGACACTGACTACATTCCAAAATTCCACCAAAACAACCAAACGGAATAATGGTTCTTGGTAGTCACAAGCTTGACCCCTGGGTGGCTCTGACTCATGCATCAGGAAAAGCTGGGACTTTGACAGAGGCTGAAACAGAGCTCTTGGATGATTTTTATGCTATAATTAATTTTTAAATACTCTCACCCTCTTTTCCCTCCCCCACCCCCAGCTGGCTTTTTTTAAAAAAGGCAATTAAATAAACAAGAACAACCCCCAAAATACCCTTTGTTTATGTCATTGGCTTTTTTCTTTGCTGATGAAGTAAAACACAAAAGAATGGAGAAAGAATATCACCAAAGGCTGCTGCTCAGGCTTGGCAGTAGCTCCTGGAGCACAGCAAAAGCTTTGCTTATGTGAACTACTCTGAAAGTCAGACACCTCAAATGGAGATGAAATGCATAGGTGGAATATGATCATCACGATTCTTTAATTGTGCTTTCCCCATGGTAGATGTTTCTGGGCTATTTATTTAAACACGGTAGTATATGTTTGAAGCAAGAATATCTCAATCCCTATTGTTCTATTGTCCCCTGAGAGGGTCGTATTTCTTCTGTCGATAACACAGGCTCGGTTCTCCTTGAGCCCCAAATTACACTTCCTCATAAGAGAGGAAAAAGCCACATTTTCCTTGAGATCGTTATTCCACATGACTTTGCTAATGAGAAGTTCAGGAAAAGGAAATCTCTCCCTCCATCAAAGTCAGTAAACAAACCAAAGGAAAACAAGATGTCAGAAGCTAAAATGCATAGAAGGTTTAAAATAAGTCCAATAAATCCGAATGCTATCCTAGGTCTATGGTTGGACCTCCTTGCCTGTCCACCCAATTACCCCTACAATCCACAACCATGTCATATGCCCAAAGCTGACGAAATCTTTTTGCCATTTTATTGTAGATTTTTGTCTCCTGGCATTGAAAAGGTGCAATACAAATGCTTATCAAATCTCTCCAATCTCACCTTGCCCCCGTCTCCCCACCGCCATCCCCCACCTCATCTGTACCCAGACATCCCACATTGGCATGCTAATTCACGTCTCGCAATGCTCATGCATGATATCTTCTTGGTCTGCAACACTTTCCCTATTTGTCCACCTGGAGAATTTTCACCTTCAAAACCGTGCTGAGACAGCACATTTATGGAGATTTTCCTGACCTATAATACCCTCCCCTGACACACATATTTCTGCATCCATATAACAGTTGTTGTCAGTGCCTCATTCATATCTCCTGGGATTACCCCAGAAGACACCTGGAGTTTCAGTGGACTCTTCCTGGACACCTCTATGGCTTCTTTTTTTAAGCATTTGTGTCTCTTGACTCGAGGGCTTTCTCTGAGAGCTTTCTTTGACCACAGGAGCACATCATCCCCACACATAGTAGGCAAAAATGCCAGAAAGTTAATGCCCTAGCAGCAGCCTTAACCATTGAGGGGCAGGAATTCACTGATAAACACCCCAGCTTTCTTGCTTTCTTTTTTTGCTGAGGAAGATTCACCCTGAGCTACCATCTGTTGCCAATATTCCTCTTTTTTTGCTTGAGGAAGACTAGCCCTGAGCTAACATGTACGCCAATCTTCCTCTATTTTGCATGTAGGTCACTGCCACAGCATGGCTGACGAGTGGCATAGGTCCACACCTGGGATCTGAACCCACAAACCCGGGCCTCTGAAACAGAGCATGCCAAACTTAACCACTATGCTACAGGGCTAGCCCCACAGCATTTTTACTTTTGTTGTTGTTAGTGCTATCAAGTCAATTCCAGCTCCTAGTGACCTTGGTCATCCTCTCACCTTCTGGTGCTATATCAATGTCTCAGCTGCTGTAACAACCGATAGATGGGTGGTGTGGTTCCCTGACCAGGAAACAAAACCAGGTCACAGTAGTGAGAGTGCCAAATCTTAACCACTAGACCACCAAGGTCCTTACTTTAGATGGGACAATTCTGAAGGCTGCTCTCTACCATGTCTCAGAGGGATCTCAGTAGGTCTGACCCCCTGTTGCCCACAGCCTTTATCCACTAATTAACACACTCTTGATGAGCTTTTCCTCCTTCTCTGTTTTACTCTCTTACTCCCTCATTGTGCTTCCTTGGATCACCTCTCAAATAAATGAGTGGCACTCAAATCCTTATCACAGGGTTTACTTTTTGGGGAATCCAAACTAAGACAGTGCCATATAAACTTCCGTTACTATGTAATTGCTCTGTGTTATATTTATTTGTTTCTGTGTGTCTCAGATAGCTCTTTTGAGAGCAACCACTATTTTTATTTATCTTTATTTATCCCCAGTGCCTAACAAACAGTGAACTCTCTGTAAACACTAATTGAAGTGAACTGAGGGGAGAACAGACTGAGAGACTTGAGGGACCATCTACAGAAGACCTGGAAGGGTGGACCAAAGGGCACAAGAATGAAGAGGAGAAGGAAGTTACTTAAAGAAACTGAGTTGTGAGAAAAAAACAGATTAATTAATGAGGGTGGAAGAACTCTCAGGAACAGCAATCAGAAAATGAATCTATTGAGGGAAATTTTCTAAGCAGACAGAAATGGTATGATAAATGAGTAGAAGCTGGTCTGTATGGTGGGATACAATCCATGCTGGCATTTGGGTGGCCAAGGAGAGAGGATTTCCAGCTATATAGAAGGTGAGAACTGGACTGAATACAGAGTCAAGGTGAAGGGGTGACCTGACTCGTTTTGAGGAGAAAACTCTTTGGCTGTTGAGCCCCAGACTGATATGTCACATGACATCAAAGTTTAGCCCTCTGAGCACTTGCCATCTGCTTGCATATAGTTTCTGCTCAACAATAAATATTAACATGGTAGAAAAAACACAACTTGCTTTCTAAGTGGCTAAGCATGTGCTGGGCTGCAGACCCATTATGGAGGAGTCGATGGAGAGACGGTAGAGAGGAAAAACAATGCTCTTGAGACCAGGTGCTCCAGTGGAGGCAGCAGAAAGCCCAGGAGCGGAACACTGGGTGTTCATTTGGAGGAGCATATGCATTGTTTCATCGCAATGCTACATCTTTCCTTAATTTTTTTTCTTTGCATCCTCCATTTTCTTTCATTTGTGATGGCACGATCCTAATAAAAGTTTCAACTGATGTGAATGGAGAGGAATGTGAAATACAGTATTCAATTGAACAAACATTTATTGACAGTCTACTAAGTGCCAGGCCCTGTGCCAAGGGCTAAGCTTGAAGTGGGAAAAAATATAATCCCTACCCTCAAGGAGCTTACAATTTAGCAGGCAATATTTGTCATCTTGATAGATATGCTATACATATTACAGTACATTTCCAAGAGCGCACAGAGTAGGGTGTGTTAATTCCACGGAGGGGACAGGGCAGGGGCAGCTGTAGAGGAGAACTGAGGTTGGAGCCAAATTTTGAAGCAAAGCAGGGATTTCATCAGGAAGTGAAGACCAGGCGGGCATTTCAGATATTCATTGATTTGTTCACTCTCTTTGCTGGATATTAACTGAGTTCCTATTAGGTGACAGGCATTGAGGCAACTACAGTGAATAAGATGACAGTTCTGCCAGTTAGGGAATACACAGTCCAGTGCTAGAAGCTGACAAGAACCAGGCTGTGACTTTATAGTGGGTCAAGGACAAAAGTAAGCAGTTAGCAAAGTGTGCTATGGCACACTGGATGGCAAAGTATGCTTCCAGCCTGAAAGACATTGGGTGGGGCAAAAGTTAAGGATGGTGTCCTAGAGGAGGTGACATCCTAGCAGAGACCTGAAGGTTGAGTAGGCATTGGCCAGGTAAAGACTGAGGCAGAATATTCTGGGGAAAGGGGCCTTTCTGTGCAAAGACCTATGGGTCAAAGGGCCCATTTAGGAGGATAGTGAGAGATGAGGACTGGAGAGATAAGCTGGGATAAGGTCATGAAGGGTACTTTGAAGAAATCTGGACTTTATTCCTCTGGCAATGGGAAATCATTAAGAGGCCTTAAACATGGGCATGTCATGCTCAGCTTTGCATTTTAGAAAGATTTCTCTGGCTACCAAGTAGAAAATGAATTGGAGGGCAGAAAGAGTAGAGGCAGGAAGACCAGTTGGAAGGTGGCTGTAGTAATTGAAATGGGAAATAGGGGCCTAAGAATCAGTGGTAATGGCAGGTGGGGATGCGGAGACGTGACCCAAGTAGCACACGCACACACCCATAGGCACTAAAGAATGCAGTGGATCTGAGAGATGCCACATAAGGTGGTTACAGCCTAGAGTGAATGGTAGAAATTGAGGGGAATCAAGTCCACCTAAATGTTGGTGGACTCCAATGCCATGCTAAGAAGTTTGGAATTCACTCTAGAGGTAGTGGTAAACCATTGAAGGATTGAAGGAAGAGAAGATTGTAGCTCTGATATGTCTGAAGGACAGATTGGCAAGAGAAGAAACTGGCACCATTTTGGAAATTTATGCGATAATACAGATGCAAAACTTAAGAGTTTGAGGAGTTTGAAACTTCCATGTAACAAAAAGAATCTAGACTAGAAAGAAATGACTGACTTTTGCAAATTCAACTTTTGTCTGTCCTTTTGTCCTATTCAGGTCCTCAATGGATTGGATGATGCCCATCTACATTGAGGAGGGCAATCTGCTTTACTCAGTCTACCAATTCAAATGCTAGTCTCTTCCAGAAACACTCACAGATACACCAAGAAATAATGTTTAACCAGCTATCTGGGCCTCCTGTGGCCCAGTCAAGTTGACACATAAAATAACCATTGCATGTAGTAAGCACTTGGTGTTAGCCTTATTTGCTTACTTACTATTGTGAGGATTACATTAAATATGTGTATAGAATTATCAGCAAAGTGATGGTCCATACAAATTGAGGAATAAATACAGTCATGTGCTGCCTAACAATGTTTCAGTCAACAAATGCACCACATATATGATGGTGGTCCCATAAGATTAGTACAATATAGCCTAGGCATGTAGTAGGCTATCCTATCTAGGTTTGTGTGAGTGTACTCCATGGTGTTCGCACAATGATGAAATCACCTAGTGACACATTTCTCAGAACATATCCCCATCATTAAGCAAGGCACAACTGTAATAGTTATTACTATTACTTTTATTATTTTATTATTAATGTTGAAATCATGAACTAGCGCTATGACGGTGAAGAGCCAGAGAAGGGAATCACGTCAGCAACATCATGCTGAATATAAACTTTGATAAAAACACTTTCCAATCATAAAAACAAAAGAAAGATGCTCTTTTTTTCATTGTATCAGAACAGTTGAAGGTAAGAAATCTGGCCAATTTACTTGGAAATACTATGACATGATTAAGAAAATCAGGCATATGGTGAGAATGATTTAATAGATTTCAAACTCCTCAAATGCCTGTATTGAGTATCCTACTTTTTTGTAATGCATAGACTGTAATGTTGGTGCAAATCTTTGCAAAAGTCAGTCATTTCTTTCTAGCCTAGATTCTTTTTCTTACTTGACAGTTTCAGAGTTTGCCCTTTTTGCATCAATGAAACATCAGTTGGTTATTTTTCCCTTTACCTGCACAAAAAAATGTGTTTAACCTAAAAACAAAACAAAGCAGAAGATGTGCAGTGTTTGAAATCTCTGACTCTGCTCAGGGTGCCCTCTGACAACAGCTCTGAAGCTGAACTCAGGAACCTCCACCTTGCTGTGGAAGTCTACGGAAGACTATGCCCTCCAGAGTGACACAAGGACACTGACCCAGGCTTTGGGTCATTCATAAGCAAAGGACCTGCAGAGGGATGAGCCAGAGTAAAGCCAGGACTCCTGCACAGAATAGGCAAACACACAAGAATAAGAGCTTCTCTTCTGTTGTGTCAAAACAGCTGGAATTTTTGTGAGATTACTTTCAAGGTTATAGCGGGATGATGTGTTTAATAGCCCTCATAGGACCGATTGGTGAGCGAACACCGACCAAGATGGTGTCTTCAACTCCACGAACTTCCCCAGCGGAAAGTAATAAGTAATACTTGTGCAATCCTGTGAAATTCTTTTGCTTTCCACTTCCCTTGGTTACACAAGTTCTCCATGCACTCAAGAACAAAATAGTGGCCATTAGGCCTTGAGGGTTTACTCAGCAAGCGCTGGTGTCCTTTAGGGGCTCTCTGGCCCAATACTCTGTGATCTTTTGAGGGCTGGCTCCAACCTGTCTCCATGAGGGATCTTATTACTTTTCCAAAACACTGGGGATCATCATTTGGACACCAGAGTAGAAACTCCCTCCACCATCTAGTTAAAAACAGAGAGAGCCATCTGGTTAGGAAAGAGGTTTATTTCCCATTGCTCCCTCTATATTGAGGTCTGTTTAAGAACTTAGTACCACCTGAGTCTATCGAGACCCATACTAAATAAACAAGACTGAATTTTAAAATATAAAATTTTTGACCTAGACTTGTCGATGCAACATCAACCTCACATAATGTGATAATAAAATCATCAGGGTATATGCACTCTTGTTTTTCTTCTTTCTCTTTGTCCTCTGTTTTGGAAATAATCTTTTAAATTAGAGATGAGAAGTGAGGGAAAGAGAGCTACAGAATAAGAGGAGGACCTTTGGAGTACTGAGTCAATACAAGGGTTCTGAGTCTGTGTTCCCTCTTCATGGCCCATTTGAACTAGCTCACGAGCGCACGGAAGCCTACTGAACAGCCCCATGGTACATGTCTGTGTTTAAAACGACGTTGAAATGGTATTCCTTGCTGGGATTTCTTCACATTTTATTTCCGCGGTGATTTATGGACTGTCCTTTTCAGGGGGTTTACAGGTTTCAAGAGAAAGTAAACCTGTAATTTAGTTAACATATTGAGTATGTAGAATAAATCAGGACTAACAATAAAAGAGAGAAAAAAATTTAGGACGTTGTTGGTAGTGCTGGGAGCTTATACTGTTGGACTTATTGCAAGGACTGTTCAAACATAATCCAGCGCATTGGCACTGAGTTTTGTGTCTAATTCTATTATCCCTCATCATGTAATTTTGGGTAAGTAACTTATACGGAAACATCTCGGACTGGACAGAGCACGGTTTCTGGAATCAGACAGATGTGGGATTCAATCCTGGCTCTGCTATTTAAAGATAGTGACCTTGGACACATTAATTAACATCTCTGAGCCAGTTTCCTTGTCGATCAGATGGAGTGGGTAACTCTTACTTCAGATGGTTTTGTGAAGAATAAATAGGATGGTGTGTTTATGCCTTGCACTTCCTCTTGTTTTCTTTTTCCAGCTTTAAAAGATGAATTATACCTGCTATCTACTTGTCTAAAGACCTGTTGGGAAGATTAGTTAATTTAGTTAATGCCTAGAAACCAGTTTTAATGAGTAATATAAATTAGTTTACAATAAAACTATTATTATTAAGAATTAAGTAGTGCAAATGCCCAGGGGCCTGAGAATGGGTGGGATTCACATGCTGCTTCCAACCTATGAGACCCTAAGCAAGTTACTCCTCTGAACATCAATGTCCCCCCAAAGCAGAGTGGAGCTGGGTGGAGCAGTGGGTTTTACCATCACTCTGCGAACACTAAAGTCCTCCCCAGCTGTCATGATCTTTGATTCAATCAATGACTACCACAGTAGTTTGTGAAATGTTTTTGTGCATGTGTGTGAGGAAGATTGGCCCTGAGCTAATACCTATTGCCAATCCTCCTCTTTTTGCTGAAGAAGATTGTCGTTGAGCTAACATTTGTGCCCATCTTCCTCTATTTTATGTGGGACCCACCTCAGCGTGGCTTGACGAGCGGTGCTAGGTCCACGCTGGGGATCTGAACCCGAGAACCCTGGGCCACTGCGGAATCCGAGAGCATGAACTTAACCACTATGCCACCGGCTGGCCCCCATGAAATGTATTTTTATAAGGGAACATTCCAAGACAAGCATAAGATTTGTCTAAGAATGACTTTTGTTGCATCTTCTTTCAGTTACAAGGTAAAATTTTCTGATGTCTGAGGCTTCATGTCAGTGCATGAGTGCAGATATTTGAATGTAATATAGTAGTCTAAATGTAGTAGTCTAAATGAAGTAGTAGTCTAAAATGTAGTCTAATTCACGAAACATACATGTTAGCAAGTTAAAATTCCCTGTTTGACTTGTCCAATAGAGAGTCTTTAACCGTTGGTTCAGCAATCTCCATGCAGCAAAGAAACAATACGAGCGCCTCTGTATTTGGGGCAGAGGGAGCTCTGTTTGTACTGAATATGACAAACATTTGAAAATCAGATAAGCTTAATAAAAATTCTAAGTTATTTTTTCACAAACACAATTTCAAGCATATCGATGTTTTTATAAATAGAGTCCAAGAAATTTTGCTGGGCTTTTCTTCCTCGTGTTCTAAAGGACCAAGACTGTAACAATATTTCTCATGCTAAAGATTAATATTTCAAAGGTTTTCTCTTCAAGGATAAAGCTTATAGCAACATCAACTTCTAGGATAAAGGAGGACCTTTTTATTCCTCAGATAAAATGTGCCCGCCTCATTATGCAGCAGGAAGCCTGGAGCTGCCTTGTGACACTGTCCCCAGAGACCATGCCAGGAACAATCCCACAATAAGACTTAATAATGCGAAGTTCCAACATGGACCTTGTTTATACAAAATTCATTTTTTTTCTGAAAGGACAGCAAAGTGCCAGAGACTTAAAACATTTCTAGAGTTTACAGTTATCAAAATGCACATATATCTCACAATTAAAGACATACTGTTAAATAGCATTCAAAATATTATCCTTACTACTTCTTTAAAAGCTTCTCAGATTTATGCTGTTAAGGAATGGACCAGTTGTTGTTTAATAGTAACCTAAAAATGCAAAATTTTGCCAATTTTACTAAGACCCTTAATTTTTTGACCATGATATCACTTTTATTAACTGAAATGACTACTCTGAGAGGCTTGAGAACTCAGTTTAAGTCCTTCACGTTGTCAAAAAGAGACAAATGTTAAACTTACAGGGCATTTTAAACTTCCTTTCTCAACTTCTTATTGTTTCAATAACACAGGTAAAAATCCTAGCACATATCTAGGCATTCAGTAAAATTTATTTTCTCCGGTAATAAAAATTCCCCTTATGTCACTGATAACTCCTTTGTTTAAACACCAAATGCCAATAAGATATTTCCCTAATGGAAAAGTCAGGTCAAAAGACTAGAAAAACACAGAAGGAGAGATCTAGAGTTGGACCAGCTGACGCTGTGCTCAACTTTATGTTCTTCAACGTGCTACTTGAGCTCTAAGACCGCACATCACTTTCAGAGTATGGCATTTCTACACTCAAGAACCTCAGTGCCAAGATTTACTGGGAAGTTGGGAATTTGCATCTAAACTGAAAGGCCTTTAGCATAATGTAACCAATGTTGAGGAATAGGATTTATAATTTCTCCAGCAAGCCTTAATTACTTGGCCACTACATCATTTTCATTAACTGGAATGAAAACTCTGGATGGATTTGAGATCTCAGTGGTGATCGTACAGGATATACTGACATCTGGTGGCATTGATTAAGCAAATACTTATGAATTAATAAGCAGCATTGTAATTGAAATTATTGATTGAATTGCTTTTAAATATTCAGAATTCCTTCAGAGCTTTTCTAAAATCTATTTTTGAAATGCTTTGCTTTCCCCTTATAATATTTATCATCTGGCCTAGTCCATTCATTTAAGCCTTCAGTAAAACATTATATTTTAACTCAAGGTTAATTAATCCTAGATTAATAATAATAGGTGTGAACTGTTGACTGATTTAGGACTCCAATTTGAATAATAAGGTCTAAACGGTAATAAATTTTTAGGTTTTTTTTGGTTTCAAGGAATACTTTAACATGGAATAAATGTGATTCTTTTAGTTTCCTGCTTAGAAGCCAAGAGTGGAGAGCTGCCCACAGTAAAATCGGGTGTGGTGTGTAAAATTTCATGCTACTAAATCATTTGACCTTTCAAAAATACATTTAATCAAATCTAGGAGAGAATTCCCACTGTCTCCTTGTTAGTGTGACTGCCTCTAGAGTTGTCCATCAAGAGAAGTAAAACAATGGTTTCCACCCTGCTTTTCGGAGTGAAAAATGAAGACAGATTTTTGACTTGTCCAAAAGTCAGTGTCAAGTCCGTGAATAGAATCCAGGAGTTGCTAAGTGTTGGTTCTTGCCGCCTTTTAATGTTTGTTTCCATTTAAGATGAGTGACATGTAGTCAGTTGTCATGGTTTTAAAAGATCTCTGTAAGGTCTGGCTTTTGCATCAGATTCTGGACTAAAATCATGTTTAAATTTTGTTTCCTCCCATCTTTTCCTGGTTTTGATTATTTTTTAAGAGTAGTTGATGGTCTCATGACACGAGCCTTCTATTTTGTGCTTTGTGTCTCGTGTTTTGAATTTTATGTGAAATTGTGGGTTTGATCTTTGACCTCTGTTTACTATAATACTGATTTGCCACTAATTTGATAGCAAGCCATAGGGATCTACTGTAAACATGCTGCTCACTTTACACAGCTCTGTTTTACTCTTAAGTGAAGAAATATGTGTGTAGAATATAATTGAGAGGCTCTTGCAGAAGTAATAAAAACCACATAAGTTTTCAACTTCCCAGGTAGCGCTCAGATTATTATAATCACTTTCTGTGACAGAAAGACCTAGTAAATTGAGAGGAAGTCATCAATGTAAATAGGTATAACTTTGCATTTAGTTTTAGCTTTTAGCTAGTCAACGTACCCATCCAGAAAGAGAGTAAACAGGGTATAGACCACACAGCCCTGCCTAGCTGGCTCAGACTCTGAACCCAAAGAATGCTGATCACAGGTGTGGTCAGCTTGGGAAGTAAGATTAACCCTGAATCATTTCATGCACTAATCTTTGGGGGCGGAGGTGGGGGCATCCGTGCAACTGGGAAGGAAATGCACTGCACAGAGACATGGGGGAGAACTCTGCCTACGAATGAGAGTGGCAGAAAGTGGACATGATGAAGGCTTAGTCGAGCCTGCATTGCAGGAAGCATCAAACCTGTAAGGTGATACTTCTGATACCTACCGAACCTCTTAATCTCAAATTCACGAGCCCAATGCACAATAAGCCAATCACTGAGACACCCGTGCTTGGAGATGGAGAAAGGTTTATTTGAATTGGCCAAAATGAGAGGGCGGAAGACAGGTTCTCTCAGTCTACCTTAATGAAAGAAGAAAGCAGGGGCTCTTTATAGAGCTAAGGAGCTTGGGAGGAGGAGTTTTGGAGAAGCAAAGAGGAAATCCATGTTTCTTTCACTCCAAATAAGCCCTTGGGCAATCAGACTTCTGGGGTCAAGGACAGGTGGGGACTGGTTATCTGGTGATCATAACTTCCTTAAAGGCACTCTTTTCCCTCTGCAAAACAAGCTCATAAATCCCTGTGATCCTTGAGTCACCCCTGAGGTTAAGCAAGAAAACAGCAAATTGACAAGATTAACTTCTTTTCATCTGTGTCTGTGTGGACAACAAGGTCAAGGGTAACCATGTTCTTATTGAATATTTACAGTAACCCTCAGGTACCCGGTTTCACTTCCATGAATTTTACTTCTGATTTATCAGACTTTCCAAAGGCCACTATGTTTAGTTTTAACCCTACAACCAAAGAGAGATGAGAAGACCTTGGAGAAGCTCCAATGAAAGGCTTGCCTCATCGTGGCGGCACCCCTGAGCCCAGTCCAGGATCACATAGAGCGGCACCAGTCTCAGGAAGGTAGGGATATGGCAAAACCAGCATTTGGGGAGGAAAACACTGTCTTGCTCTTTCTCACTACCTGTGAATTGCTGGCCTAAAGAAGGAAAAGGTGCAAAAGGGTTGTCTTATCAGTGTATATTTCAAGTCCTAACTTCTTATGGGCTGGTTTCTGTTATGCCCAGTTTGATATTGCTCAGCCCTTATGACTGGATTTTGGCTAAACATGGAAGATCAGCAGCTGTCCTTGGAATACTTTGATTCAATAGAAAAGAAATTGCTATTAAAAACACATTTGTGATATTCAACCTGGTCTCCCTTTTTCAGTTTCATCTCATTTCTCTTAATCATATTCAGAGATAGCATGAGAATGAAAGCATTTGTTTGTCCAACAAACACTTATTGGGCCGCCGCCTTCCTTGCGCACTATGCAAGACATCGTGGAGGAGAAAAGAAATATATGCTACAAAGACACTCCCTCAAAGAGCATGTAGTTCCCTTGGAAACACGGGATATACTCATGTGCAAACTTAAAGAGCAATTGAAGAATTTCACTGTACTACAAATATCTAACAGGGCAAGAGGTACCACAAAGCACGGTATGATTCTGAGGAAAAGGAATGGCATCAGCAAAAAGTGTGTGAGTTCCATGGACAAAGAGAACTATTTAGTGGTTACCAGGGGGAAGAGGGGTGGCGAGTGGGCACAAAGGGTGAAGGAGTGCACCTATAAGATGACTGACAATAATGTACAACTGAAATTTCACAATGTTGTAAACTATCATAACCTCAATAAAACAGACAAACAAACAAACAAAAGTGTGTGAGTTCAGAAGAGCAGAAAGAGAACACTAAATACTGGTTCTCAGGAAAGGTTTGCTGGCGGAGACAGTAAGTTAACTAGAACTCAGAGGTGGCACTCCACATGAGAAGGGGGAGGCATTCCAAGGGGCAAAAGCAAAGATGAGGTAGACAAGCACACGGCATGTTTTGAGAACAAGTCTAACTTAGAGGAAAAGATTCGTGAACATGTGGCATGTTGTGGTAGACACAATTTCCAGCCCTGACTCATCCCGTTAGTGCTGTGTGACCTTTAGCCAGTCTATTAAGCCAGTTATGCCTGAGCTTATTTATCTGTAAAATGGGAATTCTTGCTCGCCCTCTGACTTGCATGAGGGTACTGTAAAGATTAAATGAGGTTAATAGGCGTGAAAATGCTTTGTGATACCAGCATAAGGGACAGATTAGAGACAGACTGAAATGCCAGCCAGCGTTTGACTTTAATTCTTTAAGTAATAAGAAGTCAATGAAAATCTTTGAAGAAGGGAGTGAATGACATGATGAACAAGGTGTAATGAACCTAATTCCCTTCTCCAACTCCCTCCTGCAGCCCAGCAATCAGTCTCTCTTCTCTGCTGACAATTTTCTGTGATGTCAATTCAACATCTCCTGCAGGCGCCGGGAGGAAAATCCAATCCCAGCTCTTGGGAAGGTCTGTGCAGCCTTGAAACAATCATGCTATGTAAATCAAAAGCCTTGCTCAGTCCTCCTCCTCCACTTGAGTATATCTATTGTTTTTGGAACTTCATCCAATTTATGCACATTTCAAGATGCTTCATACCGTGTACAGAGCATTCTTGTACTGTATCACCAGAAAGCATCCTTGTTTTATGATGTGCTGTCTTTGGCTAGGCAGCTCTAAGGATCGTTAGCCCTCTTCCCCATTTCACTGCCTTGCCGAATCCAAACACGCTTCTAACCCCCTGTAATCTTTTTAAGATTATCTGCCTTTTGAGATGAATAGGTTTACTTCTTCTTATCTTTAAATATGACTTTAATCACTGCTAAAATTCATAATATTACAAAGTTTAACTTAGGGATGAGTCCTTTTGCAGCAAGTTGGAAAATCATTAAATATCCAAAATCTTAATCAAATACAGTTAATTTTTAAAAACACATTATCCAGCTTAGTTCTTCCTCTCTTTGTTTGAAACAATTGAAAGGTTTAAAGAAAATTAAAAGATAATGTCTAAAAGTCCTTTTTAACCCCATGAGCGTTTCTATGATTTTTAGTTCCTATTTGCCTAGGTAAGTGAATGAATAAATGAGTAAATTGAAACAACTCGATCTGAAAAAATGAATTTTTTTTTATACCATTCATCTCTTTTCAGGAGTCAGCAAACTTTTTCTGCAAAGGGCCAGATAGTAAATATTTTCAGGTTTGTGGGCCATATGGTCTTTGTCAGAACTACTCAACTCTGCCATTGGAGCATGAAAGCAGCCAGAAACAATACAAAAATGAGGGGCGTGACTGTATTCCAATAAAATGTTATTTACAAAAACCGGCAGTGGTTGGATTTGGCCTTTGGGTTGGTCTAGTTCACTTGTTCTCAAACTTTGGTGCGCATCAGAATGACCTGAGCAACTTGTGACAAAAATAACTATTCAGAGCCCAGATTCTGATCCTATGGGTTTGGGCTGGTGCTGGGCCTCCCATGGTTATTCTGATGTACCAAAGTTTGAGAACCTCTGCTCTTTTTCCTTAAGAAATGCAGCTCCAAAGTCTTATACCAACTACAAAAATTTTGATAAGAAATTCATAAAAGGGAGCTTTTATGAGAATCAAAGAGAATCAAGACAATCAAAGTTGGCCTGATGAAGATTAGCGTATTTTAAGTTGCAAAAATAAAACAATTTCTGCATTTCTAGAATTTAGGGACTAATAATTTTGATCCATAACTCCAGCTAGTATCAATTTCTATAAGTCATCTAAATGGTGATTAAATTATAAAACTAGAAATTAATAAATTTATTTATAAATCTATTCTAGAACTATAGCTGTAGCTGAATAGTATAGAACTATATTAAATAATAAGTAAATTATAGAACTATAGCTATAGTCAAATAACGTTTTGGATTTAGTCCTTAAGGTATAAACTGAATTTAAACAATCTCAACTGATTTTAAAAGGTTCATCCTTCCAGCCTCTAAAATAGTTTACAACTATTATTATTAAAATTATCACAACCAAAAAATTACTTAATAATAAGAGCTTTACAGCCCATAAAATACCCCACTGTTTTAGCATAGCATCCGTTAATACTTTGTAAATCTGGATCCAGATTTTTCCAAAAGCTTGTTGAAAGCTACTCAGCAAAGCAATGAAAAGCTAGAAAATATTTTTTTCCATATAGAAATTGAGAGGAGCCTGAGTCCCGCCCTGCACAAAAGCATTTCTCATACGAAGAAAAGACACTCAAATTACAAACAGATGGCCAATCACATGGTAATCAATTAAAATATATCAGGTGAGGTCTGGTTCCAAATTTGAATTCCATTTTTGTTGGCTAACCCCAAGACTTTCCTTCACAGTGGGATGAGCTGCTACGTGGAACTGTAGGCTCCGGCCACTCCATGTCCTCCCACCCTGGATGGCAAGGATGAAGACTGATGCAGAAGCAGAGAACTTGACATCTAAGAAGGCTTGTATTACTCTTGAGCCCACCTGCCAGCTGGTGGTGATGGATGGGGGAGTAAACTGTAGCCCTTCTGGGCCAGTAGATGAGTTTCCATTTGGTGCTTCTTTGTTATTCAACTCAAAGCTAATAATTTTTTTATTTTCTTGTTTTCCTTACTTTCTCTTAATAGTACGCTGCCTGCGTGGCAAACTGTACAAATACAGATTAGGTTAAAAAAAAAAACAGAGTTCAATTCTTGAATTTTAACATGCATTGAAGAATATATATGCAAAAATCACTTCATTTCCCTGCACTTCAATTTTTGATAAATGAGAGAATAACACTTTTTAATGTATTTAATTACAAGACAATAAACAGGTTAATCTTGGCTGTAAGGCAGTTGGACATTAGAACAGAGGAAATTCAATAATCTGATATTTTAAATTGTTTTTGTAAGTGATACAAAGCTGTTTTAAATATGTGGTTAATGATGCAAGACTTTAATGCCTGTATAATTAAGAAATGATTTTTATATTTGCATTTGGCAAATATAAACTAACTTATAAATGCTTAACAACACAGTAATGATCCCTGTATGTGTCCAAATCCTCTTAAACCCAGGGCATTCCCTCCCAATGATGACATATTTAATACTCTCCAGTTTTTATTTTGAAAAGCTGCTAATCCTCAGCTTGTCCTCACTAAAGTGAGTACTGGTGATCTCACTGGTTTTGTTGGAGGTAAGGTGAACCACACAGAGACCCTCTCTGAACCCTCTGGTAATGCCTAACACACAGTTCTCAGCAACGAACAAGTGTCCGCCACACACCACCACTGCTGACCCTGTTCCAGGGCGTGGTCAATAAAGCCCATAGTATTCTGGAACTGATTCTTAGAGGTCAAACTTGTAACTGTATTTTCCCCAAAGATAGTGGAATAAAATGCCTTTAGTTTGCTTGATTTAATTTTTCCCCCAAAAGAACAAGCATCATGGCCCAAGAATGTTGGTTTACTACCAAACTGATATTTTATCTTTAAAGTCACAATACTCTTAAACAATTTACTCTCTGGATTGTATTCCCTCTGTCTCTCATCAGTTTGAAATCAACCCCTGCACTTTTCTCATATTGTGATCCAAGAAGACGCACATTCATATCACATCTAATATACATCTCCCAGCCCTCCGTTATGTGACTTTCACTTTTCATCTCTAAGTTAAACAATGAGTTGCTTACTTGTACCTTCTACTTGTAAAGTGCAGGGATCTTTGTTTGCTTAACTTTCTACGTAAAGTGCTACTAACCTCCTTAAGAATAACTTAAGAAGCATCTTGTTGAAACTTCTCAGAGTACATTTCTAAAATGAAAATGAATTAAGTAAAATAAAAAACAACTCATTCATCCTAAAGGAAGTCTTTTCATATACACGTATGCTTTTTTCCCTTCTTTTGCTTCTTCCATCAAGTATCAAACTGTAGTATATCAAAATCTCAAATAAACAAGGCTCCTCAGTTCCAAAATAAGGAAAGGGAAGCACAAAGATTCTCTTCTCAGGGGACTTTATATTTTCAATGCTCTCTTCTCTAGACAAACCATGACTTTTTCAGTCATGTATTCTCTCTCCACTATTCTATCTGCCCAAATCCTGTTCATTCTCTGACACTTTACTCAAGTTCTGCACACTCAATAGTGTTCTCTAACTTCCTTAAACCAGACAACTACACGCTTTCTGGCTGGATATATTTCTGACATTGCATGCAGATTAGCCTTCAATTGTTCTCTAATGGTTTTCTTTTTTCTTTCTTTCTTTTTTTTTTTGGAGGAAGATTAGCCCTGAACTAACTACTTCCAATCCTCCTCTTTTTGCTGAGGAAGACTGGCCCTGAACTAACTTCTGTGCCCATCTTCCTCTGCTTTATACGTGGGATGCCTACCACAGCATGGCTTTTGCCAAGCAGTGTCATGTCCACACTTGGGATCCAAACCGGCGAACCCCAGGCTGCCAAAAAGCCGAACGAGAGAACTTAACCGCTGCGCCTCTGGCTGGCCCCTTCTAATGGTTTTATATCTGTGCTTTGTGGCTTGCCCAAAGTCACATAATCAGTAAGTGCTTATGAGGAAATGACAGTCCATGGCTGCTGGCTCTAAATTCCTGGATCTTTCTCTCCACATCATGCATCTCCTTGAACACTGCTCTCTGTTACTCTTTGCTCAGAAGAAGGGAGAGGTTATCCTTTCTCCAAAGGACTTAGTATCTCATGTGCTGTCAAACTACTTTGCCTCTATAAGTTACATTCTTCTAACTGGTTCTTTACTCCTTGGATTTCTCCTTCTCTGTCTCCTTCAGGGGCCTCATCCTCTTACTGCTCTTTCCAGTTTGAGAGTCCCCAAAGTTTATCTTCAGTCTGTTTCTCCTTTTGTGTTCTCTACATCAGTATCTTCATTTATCTACATGAGTTCAACTGCTCAAGTCTAGATTACTTAGCTTCAGTCTCTAGCCCTACACTCTCTCAAGTTCCACTGTTATATTTTCTGGTACCTGTTTAACAATTGAAATAGGATTTTTAAAACGATCTTATCATTTTGCCTGTATCAGCTCCTCCTCCTACCTTCCTGAGTTCTCCCAAGTGAAAATCTCAAATTCATCTTTTCTTTCTCCTGCATCCCCACTCCAATCCCTAGACATGTCTTATGAGGCTCTTCCTTCTTTTCCATTCGTGGTGGCATCTCCCTAATTCGGGGCCTCTTCGTCTCTCTTCTGATCAACTGCAATAGATATCAAACTCTTTTTCTCACTTCCTGTCTCCCTGCCCCAATCCTTCCTACACATCATTTGAAGCCAGGGAGTAAATGATGCCAAAACAGAGAAGGCAAAGCTAGTCAAGTGCCTTGAGCTTAAATAGGTAGAAAACCAACATTTAAGGATGAAGCAGAATATGTCAATAGATCAATATTTTAAAACTATTGAACAATATAGGTGGAAGGAGAGAGAGACAGAGAAAGAGAGAGAGAGACACACACATTCTGAAGGGATATCCTGAAAGCCAAGGAGGAGAAGCAGGGAGGGGTCAAATACTGAAGAGATCAAAGAGGATATTTATCTCTGATACATTCTTCCTTCTTACCATCTATCTTCTTATCATACCACCAAGAAGAAATAATACTTACCATTAAAGCAAAAAAAACCAAAAAAACAAAATTGATAGCCACTTCATTTTGGTTTTTACAATTAGTTGCACCTGTCAGAGTAATACTCTCAAAAGATTGGCAGAGTAGGAAGTCAGAGCAGTATTAATTAGGATTAGGCCTAGATCCTTGGAATGCACGAAAGTGTTCTTTTTATGAGAGCAATAATTACTACTGTACCAGTCTCAACACAATCTCTTTTATAAGGTTGTGTTGTGTATATCCACCAATGCTGAAGAAAAAGTGTTAGGTTTTATTAACCCCAAGTAAACATTTAGACTTTATCAGAGAAAATAAAATTAAACAGGTATTTCATGTAATAATAAACACATTGCATCCTTGAAACAAAGTGTTTCTCATTTGACCACACTTTAAAATCATTTGCAACTGAATCAAGAAATGGCAGAATAAGCGGCCATTAAAAACTCCTGGGTACATTTAGTCTCCAACCAAAGGTAATCAGCCCCTAGGAGGGTTTGTACAAAATGAAGCCATCTTTATTTAGAGCAGACTCTTACCAACTGTGGTTTCCAACCCTTTAGTGAGTTGCGAAATCAATTTAGTGGGTCATGACCAACATTTCTTTCTTTTTCTTTTTTTTTTTTTGAGGAAGATTAGCCCTGAGCTAACATCTGCTGCCAATCCTCCTCTTTTTGCTGAGGAAGACTGGCCCTGAGCTCACATCTGTGCCCATCTTCCTCTAATTTATATGTGGGATGCCTACTACAGCATGGCTTGACAAGCGGTGCCATGTCCGCACCTGGGATCCGAACCGGCGAACCCCAGGCCGCCGAAGCGGAATGTTCTCACTTAACCGCTGTGCAACCCAGATGGCCCCATGACCAACATTTCTTAAGAAATGAAATAGAATAAAATAAAAATGTTAGAGTGCATCACAAATTGTAAGGGTTTTACTTCACGAAACTTTTATTCAGTAAATAAATCTGTATGTACCCATGCACTGTGTTACAATGTAAAAGATATATCTTCTGTGTTACAGTCAAAAACGTTTGAAAAACTGGTTTAGGGCAGTATAACATGCTTCTTGCTGCTTAAAACAAACCAAGAATAACAGCAGCTAATTCCATCAAATTATCCTGCCTTACGCCATCCTACCTATTCCTGAAGTAGCTGCTCCAAAAAGATAGCCTGCCTCTCTCCTCTGCTCCACCTTCAGTGCATTTCTTACACGAGTGATTCTCAAAGTGCTCTCCATGGACCCCTTGAGGTCCCTGAGACCCTTTCAGAGAGTCTTCAAGTACAAAACTATTTCATTGTAAGATTAGAACATTATTTACATTTTCACTGTGCGGACATTTGCATTCATGGAGCAAAGACAAGATGGGTAAAACTGCTGGGGCCCCATCACCAGTTGAGGCAGTGACACCAAATTGTAGCAGTCAATGTAATGGCACTGCCATGCACTTGCAGATTTTTCTTAAAATGCCAATTTCACAGTGACCTTGATAAAGCAGTAAAAAGTATTCACCTTACTAAATGTTGACCCTTGAGCACATATCGTTTTAATATTCTCTGTGAGGAAATGGGAAGTTCTCATAAAGACCTCGATGCATACCAATTACGGTGGTTGTCTCAAGGAAAACTATGTGTGTTGTGAGCTGAGCTAGCTGCTTTTTAATGGAATACCATTTTTACTTGAGAGCAAACTATGCTTATTCAGATGTGGGTATTTGGCAGACATTTCCTCTAAAATGAACAAAGTGAGACTATCACTTCAAGGAAAACAACTGAAAGTATTTATTGCCAATAATAAAATTCCAGCTTCATAGTAAAAATGAAAATTTTAGAAAACTTGACAGTATAACAATACTTAAAGAATTTTGGGATGAAATCAGTGGTTATATTAATGAAAGTGATTGCTTGATGTTGTATAATGAAATGTGTCAACGTTTGGAAGATCTGCATAACTCAGCAAATCAATATTTTCCAAATGACCAATGCATGGTACAAGTACAAGATAGACCAATGGATTTTAAAGGAATGGAGCACAAAAAGCCATTGATATGGTTTCAGAATCCACCAACTTTTAAGAAACCAATCTTTAAGAAACTATCACTTTTTGAGTTCTGGTGTCAAATCAAAAAGAAATAGCCACAATCATCTAAAAAGGCTATTAAAATACTCCTCCTTTTTCCAGGTACATATTTGTGTAGGCCAAATTTTCTTCATTTATTTCAACCAAAATGGTGTAACACATCAGATTGGATGCAGAAGCAGAAATGGAACTACAACTGTTTTTTATCAAGCTAGACATTAAAGATATTTATAAAAATGTAAAACAATGCCACTCTTCTCATCTTTTCTGGTTAAAAGTCTCTTATGTTACTATGTAATGGGCTTATTATTTTCAATGAATAAATTTTTTAAAATTTTTCTCAGCTTTAATTTCTAAAGATTTTATTTTTTTTTCCTTTTTCTCCCAAAAGCCCCCCGGTACATAGTTGTATATTCTTCGTTGTGGGTCCTTCTAGTTGTGGCATATGGGACGCTGCCTCAGTGTGGTTTGATGAGCAGTGCCATGTCCGCACCCAGGATTCGAACCAACGAAACCCTGGGCCACATGCAGCCGAGCGCGTGAACTTAACCACTCGGCCACGGGGCCAGCCCCTCAGCCTTAATTTCTAATACAATAAATATTGATAGATATAACACACATAAACAAAAGCTCTAGAGGTCCTCAATGATTTTTAGGGTCCTGATACCAAAATGTTTGAAAACCACTGTCCTAGACCTTATTTGATTCCTCTCTCAAAAATCGCCAAATCCAAAAATATGAACACTTATTTGAGCTTCTGAGCCAAGAATCAATTATACTGTTTGAGAAGAGCTCACTAAGGAGTATGGATTGGGGATATATAAAGCCATTTCTGGGTTTAAAAAATGAATTTCCTAACTGGAGAATATTTAATGTACATGTCATGCAGTAGGCAAGGATGACATACAGCCTCAAATAAGAGCCTTAATATTTTCTCTCCTGCTTATCTCAATTTTAAAGTGTTCACTTTTAATTACTATACTGTCAAGCTGGGTGTCATGTACAAACATAACCTTTATTCATCAGTAGAAGACACAATTCTAATCTGACACTTTAAATGCCTCATCTCACCCGAGATGTGAATCACACGTGATCCAAAATGCCTGCCACAGTGCTTCCAACATCAAGAGATCCACTTGATGAAATGCCAGTGCGAGAACTCAGGTGCCCATGCTCAGGAACACTCCAGAACAGACGTTCTCCTACAATGAAAGTTCATATGAAATCTACATGATTTAATTACATTCATCACACTGGAAATCAAATTCTATGCCAATGATACATGGTTCTTGGAGCTTATTTTACAAACATTAACTAATTAATCTGCAAAACATCCCTGAGAGGCAGGACATAATGATATATGAGCTGACAACTTAATTATGTCTAATTATTCATAAGATTTTCCCCTTCCAATTGTTTTCTATTGCCAGTTCAGAGAAGAGGGCCTGCTACGTGCTTAAATCAGATGTGGAAATCAATTATCACTTACTTCATCCAGAACTCTCTTGCTACAAAGTGCCCGCATTTCCTTTTAGAGCAGATCAACCTGTACCATTTTCTACTGGAACAGCTCATAGAAACTCTAAAGCTCCCAAACATTAATCTAGTGCTGAACTCATAGTTCTATATCTTAAATGACTTTCTTTGCTCCATTTTTACTCCCAAGCAATTTTGATTATTATCCCAATTGCCTTGACCAATTTTTCTCCACGGTCCTCTTTTCTTCCCACTGTATCTTTTTCCACTGTAAAGACACTCACAGACACAGGCCCTGTCATCCATGCAGTTTCTTTCCTCCATGTTTGTCATTGGAAGTCCAAACTGCCTTCTCTGTGCTTTTGTTCCGTTGCTTCCCTGACTTGAACACTTCTGGGGTTTCCTCAATCTCACTGCATCCCCTCATTTCTCATTCCACTTAAAATTAGGCAACTTTGTTCCATCTGATAATTCTACTTCAACTGCTAAACTTTCTCTTCTGCAGCAAGTTGGGCCTTGAAAGTGAATGCCATATGTTTAAAAACATTGCTAGAAGACATATTGTGAAGTGGGATGATACTATTTGTGAAAAAAAAAAAAAGATATTATACAATTATGCTTAAAAATGCATAGGTTATCTCAGAAATGGGAAATAAATAACAATTCTTGTGAGTACTGTATTAGGGTTCTCCAGAGGAACAGAACCAACAGCATGTGTGTGTGTGTGTGTGTGTGTTTAGAGAAAGAGAGACAGAGAGATTTATTTTAAGGAACTGGCTCACATGATTGTGGGGAGTGGTAAATCCAAAATCTGCAGAGTAAGCTGGCAGGCTGAAAATTCCAGCAGGAGCTGGTACTGCAGTCTTGAGTCTGAAGGCATAATTCTTTCTTCTTGGGGAAGACTTCAGTCTTTGCTCTTAAGGCCTTCAACTAATTAGATCAGGCCTATCCCCGTTATGGAGGGTAATCTACTTTACTCAAAGTCTACTGATTTAAACGTTAATTGCATTTAAAAAATACCTTCACAGCAACATCTAGACTGGTGTTTGACCAAACAACTGGGCTCCATAGCCTAACCAAATTGTCATATAAAATTAGTCTCACAAGAGCCTACTTTGTTTGAGAAAGCATTTAAGGTGACTGTTTGTATTTTCATCTTTGTAATCTTACTAGCTAACAATATACTAGGTATTCACTACCTACTAGGTATGCACTACCTATTTATTCAGTGGTCAAGTAAATGAATGTGTGTTAGACGTGTGTTTCCAGGAAAATTGTAAACTTGAAGGACAGTATTTCTCTTACATTTCCTATAAGTATGGCAATCATATAACCCAATTTTCCAGAGTAGTACTGATGTCAAATGCTCTGTCCCATTGTCATACCATGTATACTAATTTTTAATTGTTGAAAATATGGTTACAATACCTCTAACAAGGAGTTTCATGCTGAACAAAGTCCTTACATCTCACTAAGTACTTATTGATTGAAATGGAATTTCCAGCCAGAGGACGTTTTGTTTAAAATATAACAAAATACAACTGGGGGAAATTATCATTTCTCTTCTCATTTATTACTGAGACACAAAATGCAATCTGGTTCTTATGTTTTAAATTTTCCACGTCCTGTTTTTAGGGTGTGGTTATAATGAATTGCTGAGCCAATATGAAGTAAGATACTTGGTAATCAAGGGCAAGTTTAAACAGTGTTGAACATTTTTTTAAGGTGACTGTACATGCAGGTAATGTATCCAGGAAAGGGCTTGAATATAGAGAGAGGGACACAGTTAGGCAAATAAAAATCTCTGTTTATGAATTGTCTCCGCGGGTAATAAAACCTTATGGTTTCAGGAGGAAGGTTGATGAATTTTTTAAATATATATAAAGATAGTAGACTCAAAAAATAAATAAAACATTAAGAATTGTCTTTTTCCAATAAAAATTACTTGGGGCTTTTCTGGACTGCTAAAATTATTTTTCTACTTTATAATCTGATGTGATTTTTTAAACTGCTGGTTTGTTCCAAAATGATATCTAAAAGGAGTACAATTTATACCACTTGGAGTTTAGATCGCCTTGGTGAAAATTTAAAGTTATTACAGAAAAATGAGTGATGAATTATCTTCAAGGAAGCCAGAAAGTGCTTGAACCAAAAGCCTTCAGATATTCAGTCAAAAAATTAGCTAGATTTAGTGACAGCTTGGGTACAGGGTTGACTATATGGAAGGGATGAAAGATGTCTTAGCTGTGCTAGGAGACTGGAATTATGCTGATCTCATTATGAGAAACAGAGAACCAGTCTGGAATGTTCAGTAGAGGAGTGAAGATGATAAGTGATTTTGAGCATGTCGAATTTAAGTGAAATGTTGAGAGACCCTGTAAACAGCTAGAAATACAGAATAAGAAGGCAGGTGAGAAATCAGAACCAGAGCTGAAGTGTCCAGGATATTTATACAGAATTTTTAAAAGTCCAAACAATTGGCCATGATTATCCCTTGCCTCCCCTATATCTACCCAACCCACAAATTTAGTCTTCCTGGACTCTAGCTGGATGGGGTGATTTGTAGGCCCCCTGCCAGGTCTTTGCACCTTCTAGGACATGTGACTGCTCTCTCCTCAGCTAGAATGCTCTCCTCCTTTCCCCAGCTCCACACCCCAACAACCCCTCACCCCAACTTCAACTCAACCTGCAGGTCTTACTTTAGATGTTGCTTCCCTGACTGCCCTCTTGCACACATACACACATACAAACACAGACAAACTTCTGTTAGGTTAGTTGCCCTCCTATGAGCTTCCAGAGTACTTAGTATTTATTTCTCCCATTACACTATGTTACGGATCCTGCTTACTCATTTGCCCATCCAACTTGAGTTTAAAGTTCCCAGGGGCAGGTATTGCAACCTTTCAATTATTCCTAACTTCATTATACATAGTAGGCACTCAATAAATTGAATGAACAGATGAATTATCACAGAGGATTGAACATAGGTAAGATCACAGAGGATAAAGCTCTCTGAAAGTATGTCTGAAAAAGAGAATGATAGTTGATTCTCTCAAGTAGTTGGTAGTTGATGATAGTTGCTACTTCAAATAAGCTTAGAAGTACCTTGAAAAATTAATTCCCTGTTGTATATGTGTATCTTGTGGAATGGATGTTGAGGTTATGGTAGTATATTCTCATGTGGTTTTTCTGGTGAGACATGTAAGGGTAAAGCACACCCATGTGGGTGGTGGGCACGTCTTCTAAGAAGCCCAAAGCCATTTTCCAGGGCAGCCACCTAGAAAGGAAGTGAGTCTTAGACAGGAAGTGGAACTGAGGGTGGGTAGAAGGAGAAGCTTGATTTGGCTTTCTTGCTCTAGATATAGCAGCCACTAGGCACATGCAGCTGTTGAGCACTTGGAATGTGCTGGTCCCAACGGAGATGTGCCACAAGTGTAAAATATATGCCAGATTTCAAACTTCGGACAAAAAGTATTTAATTAACAATTTTTATATTGATTACATATTGCAATAATATTTTGGCTATAGTTGGTTAAATAAGATACAGTATTAAAATTAATTTCATCTGTTTCTTTTTAATGTGACTACTAAAACTTTTAAAATTCCATATGTGGTTTGCATTATATTTCTATTGGACAGTGCTCGTCTAGACTTAAGAGGAGGTCTAGACACTTCCGAATGTGCTCCTGGGTGGAGCTATTAAAGCAGCAGATGGAACAGGCCTGAAAGCCTGAAAACGAATCCATGTCTTGAAAAAGAAGAACAATTTATGAGCATCTCTGTCTCGTTTCCACCATTAGCAAAGACTTTCTTTCCGGTGCCTGCTATGAGCTGGGCACTGTCTAGGCATTGGAGCTACAGGATAAGCCAGGTGAAGATGGCCCTGCCCTCATGAAGCGTGCTCTCTAGCTGCATAATTCAGTCCCTCCTCTGGGTCTGGAGATCTTCCTTTCACTACCGCCCTCCTTGGAGGAAAGAGAATGAGGGAAGGAAGCACAACATTTGTTATTATTTTGTTTGTTACTGTAATTAAATGTGTTGAATGTTTACTCTGTGACTAACATGTGGTAAGTACTTTAATGCTTTGTCTGGCTGGAACTTTATTAATAATCCTACAAAGCAGGAACTATTATTCCCATAAAGAGGAAGAAACTGAGGCTTGGGGAGGTAAGATAACTTGTCCAAGGCCACACGGCTGGTCAGAGACAAAGCCTGGATCGAAATTCAGGTCTGCCTGAATCCGGTGCCCCACTGCTAAGTATGATACACTACTACGCTTCATTTCCTTACAAATACACAGGTCAGAGGTACATTAACGGCTCCAGCTGGCGGAAATTTACAGGCACTGGACAGGCACTGTCTTAAGGACTTGATCCATACATACTCAATCCTCACAATAACCCTGAGGAGTATGGTTCTTTTTGCTGTTGTTATCATTATTCCTATTATACAAATGAGGAAACTGAATCCCAGAAAAATAATGCTAACCTGTGCAAGATTTCACAGCTACTAAATTGTGGCGTTGTTTGACTCAGCTCTTCTACGTTTAAAAGTGTCTGTATATTCCATCACTCTAAAATGGCCGTAAAAGATATTTTTTAAAACGTATCTATAAGTGAAAGCCAGCTGTCTTTGATTAGAGACTACCAGATATCCCAAGACGTTTTAGGGAGAGTGATTAGAACCTTCCAGAGCCTCTCTATCTTCCCCTAAGTAGCCAGGGGAGAAAAGAAACTGTTTGATGTTATTTGAAGAAGATAAACTTCTCCTAGACTCATCCTTCAGACTTGGAAACTTTCTGCATGATCAGCTAGTCCAAACCTCTCATTTCACAGATAAGAAAATGAGGGCCAGGGAGGTAATGCGACTTGCCCAGGGTCATGCAGCTGGCTAGTGGCAGAGCAGAACGAGAGCACACATGGTTTCTCACAGTGTGTGACTCTCTCTACAACCCACACTGCCTCCTGAGGACCTGCGAGGGCCTGGGCGAAATCGGGGGCCGTGTGGGGGGTGCCCCTCTGGCTGACAGGAGGCAGAGCTTACACTGTCTCATTGCACATACAGTTTCCAATACGTCCCCAACGCATGGCCCTGGAGAGGACTACCTCATATCCCCGTTCTTTATAGTCTACCCAGATAAACAGGACAAACCGTGTAAAAGCGGCATTAACTCTGCACGTGAAAACAGGTAGGTCTCCTTTCTTGCTTTTCTTTCTTTTAATCATGTGCAAACCGAGAAGTGCTTTTCAGAGGACGCGTGTGTTACTCGGTAGAGCAGCAGTGATACTTGACCAGCTAAGCAAGTTTAGGAAGTTGTGTTTGGGAGGAGACGCCTCCAGGAGAAGCAGATGACACTTCATGCTGATCCTGGAAAATTTCACACACAGTAAAAAAAATTTTAATTAGCAATCTGGGCCTAAGTCTGTTCCTGGATGCTGCTCTCCAGGCATCAAGCTGTTCAGTGGCACAGGTGCCCAGCAAGCCACGACTCTCAGTCTGTCCCTGCACATACTTGCACTTTCCAATTTCATCCAGGGTCTTCTCTATTCCTGACATAGCCTCTTTCCTTCCTGACACTTGTTTTGGTCACACTCTTCCCTCAGGCCCTGCCTAAGGTTGAAACATCCTTGAAGCTATTCTAGACCATGTTCAGCCTGCTAATCGCTCCTTTTTCTGGAATCTAAGATTAGTATCCTCCTGCATTTAGCACTTAGTTGCCTAGCTCATACTTGGTTTAGACTGTCCTCTTTATGTATATATTCTGTCTCCTAAGCTGGAATTAAACTACTCAAAGTGAGGGACAGATCTAGTCTCCCTGTGAATTCCAAATTCCTCTCTGGCACAGAGCCACGTGAGCAGCAGGCACTCAATAAACCTTGGATATAGATGATGATAACAACAGTGATGATGATAATGATGACAGAGGAGAAGGAGACAGAGAGGAAGAGAAAGATAGAAAATGAATTCTGTTCAGGTAGAATGGTCATAGAAGCCTAGGGAGCAAATTGGATTACTATAGAGATCAAACTTCAGGCCAAAGAAAAATAGTAGAAATACCTAAATTTATGTCTGTGAAACTTCTGCCTGCTACATTTGTCACATCTGGTTTCATGGGCTTTTTCATCAGTATTAAAGGCAAAGCAAAACTGTCTCTCTTATTCTCTTCTTCGAGGAGCCCACAGTGATGGTTAATTTTATGTGTCAACTTAACTGGGCCACAGGATGCCCAGGCATTTGGTCAAACATTAGTTCAGGTGTTTCTTAATGAGACTAGCATTTGAATGATAGACTGAGTAGAGCAGATTGCCCTCCCTAAGGTGGGTGGGCCTCATCCAATCAGTAGAACAAAAGGCTGAGTAAGAGGGAACAACTATTGCCTGCCTGACTAGCTGGGACATGGGTCTTTTTCTGCCTTGGAACTTGAAGAGAAAAATCAACTCTTCTTGTAGTAAGATTTGAGGGGCAATTTTGCATGTCCCACATCCATTGGCCCAAATTCTTATTCCTTTGACAGAAATACTCCTTTGGGTTAATACATCGTGTTACAGGGAGAGTCCATTTAGAAAGCAAATAACCACAGAAGATCTATTATGTTAATATCCTGGCATGGATTCATTCCCAGATGCCTCTTTGAAAGTAGAGAGCAAAGGAATGAGACGGGAGACAGTACAATTTAAGCTGAGGCAGAGGGAGAGATGGTGGGGTACCATCTGGGGAGGACCAGCTTGAGTGGGACACAGCCTTGGGAAGTCCTCCACAGTCAGATGTGGACAGGGTGCAGGAGGGACAGGGTGCAGATGGAGGACAGGGGATATGGAGGGGTAAGGAAACAGGTCTTGAAAGAAGTCACGAAAATGTCAGAGTCCTAAAAGGGGGTGGGCACTAAGTTAACATTTTGTCAACTGAATAATTGTGTTTAGTGCTGGCTCTGTTCCTATTTCTACAGTCCTGAGACCAGATATTCTTGTCAGCTCCCTCCTCCCTTGGCCTCTCCCACCTCCTTTGTGTTCTCTCACTAAACTCTGCTGTTTTAAATTTCATGTTGCTTGGAGCCTGCTTCCACGTCTGGTTCCCAAATCTGCAATTCTGCCGCAGGCCCTGAGGGTCATACCAGGACTGTGCTCCACCCTTCAGCCTGGTCCCATCCTCAGGGATCTCCCCACTTCCAGAATCAGCTCCCACCAGTATGGAAGATCCCAACACTCCCTTTCCCCAAAGCCTCCTGTGGCTTCAAAGTGATGCACAAATAAATAAAACTCCTGGTACTCCCTTAAGAGACTCCTAACCTGTTCCTTATCTAAGGTCCTTTTTAGTAATAACTAACAGTGAATTAGAGTTTATTGAAATATTATCATTAACTATAATCTGGCTGCCACCCCAACACTCAACTGAAACTACTCAGACAAAGATCACCAATGACCTTTAGTGGTCAATAAAGGTCTTTATTGGTCAAAGCCAATAAACACATCTCATTTCTTGTCTCACTGTCCTCTTTGCTGCCAATGGCATTATTCAACACACCTTCACTTTTGTCACTCTCCTGCCTAAGTTTCCTTGGTATGATTCCATGCAGGTTCTCCACAATATTGGCTATTGCTTTTGTCTGCTCAGCATCCCTTCTCCTCATCTTGATAACTGCCCTCGCCTTCCTGAATAGAGTGGGCACACGACCCAGGAGGGCCAATCCTAATACCAAACCTCTCTGTCCTCAGTGATTGATCCAGAGATGCATCATGTGTCCCAAATCAGGCTAATCAGTGTTTTTCACCAGGATTATCTAAACGAAGCTGGTTGGGAATATCTTTAATCAATCAGTTTTGCTGTGTAACAAATACTCTCAGAATCTCAGTGGCTTATAACAAGCAATATTTATTTTCTTGCTCATGAGTCTACAGGTCAGAGGTGGCAAAGGCTGGCTTTAGATGTGCTTCACAGGTTTCTTCATTCTCTCTGGAATAGTGGCTACTTGGGACATACTCTTCTCAGGATGGAGCCCAGGAGCACGGAGCAAGCAGAAACATGAGCTACCTCTTAAAGTCTTGGCCCAGAACTGACATGTTGTCACTCTGTTCACATTTCCAAAGCGAGCCATTTGGCCAAAGGCAGCATCACTGGGAAGATGCCTCTTGTGGGAGGAATTGCAGTCACTCAGCAATGGGAGGGATTGTATAATGCAAATAGCCCTGCAGGTAGAGGCATGAAGAGCTAGAAACAGTAACCAATCTGCCACATTCCCTTTACCTTTCTGAACTCAGGCTCTAAAGACGGACACCGGGAGCTGCTGTGGCCATGTCGCTACTATGTGAAGCTGACCTGAGGATGAAGACCATATACAAGAATCAGGTTCCTGGATCCAGTGCTCTGGCTCCCCTTGCCTTCCCAGGTTTTAGTTATGAGTTATTGAATTTCACTTTGAATTGGGATCCTGTCATTCACATGCCAAGAGGTCTAGCAAGTATATTCTCTTACCTCTTAAGTCATCCTGGTTGGCCTTGTGTATCACAATCAGATCTTCTCTCTCTAGAACAGGGACCAGTCACCTGTTTCCATAAATAGTTTTATTGTAGCACACCACACCCATTTATTTACATAATGTCCATGCCTGCTTTTACACTACAATAGCAGAGTTGACTAGTTATGATAGAGACCATATGGTCCGTAAAACCTAAAATACTTACTCTTTACAGAAAAAGTTTTCTGAGCCCTACTTCAAAAGATGGAGGCCATGTACTCTCCCTGGCTAGTCTCATCCACCTGCCTGCTAGTGACTTCCAAATCTATTTTCCTGGTCCTAACCTCACCCCTGCATCTTAGGATAATTCTGCACATCCTTTTCTGCTTGGATGCCCCATAATCTCCTCAAATTCAATGAGTCTCCAACCCAAACTGAACTCACTCTTTCCCCCTAAACCAGCTCTTCTTTCTGATTACCCACGTCAGTAACGATGCAGACTTTGCACCCAGTGGCCCAAGCTAAAACACATCTCAGACCCTTCCTTCTCCATCCTCCCCTGCCCCATCAATAGGTTGTGCCAGTTTTACTTCTAAACATTTCTTAAATTTCTCTCCTTCTCTCCAGCCTTTCTCATATACCGTCACTTGGGCCATTGCACTTTCTTAACTTGTCTAACTCCGGTGTTTCTCCACTTAAACCATCCCTGCCCTCCCAGCAGGGGATCTTTTACAGCACCAATCTTGTCCTACTGCTCTCTTATCCAAAGTTACTCAATGGCTCCCGTTAAGAGTCAAGTCCAATCTTGATAACCCAACACACAAAACCCTAAATTTCCCGGCCCTGCTGGTCCTTCTATCCGTATTTTAGGGTATATCTCAACTCACCCAAGACTAATGTGGAAACATACAAACTATTCTGTATCTTGCCTCTGGCCTTTGATTATGCTATTCCAGCCCTGTTCACCCCCTGCCTCCCTTCTTCATTTGGCTAACTCATCCTTCAGGATTAAAAACAGTCATCAGGTAGTCTTCTCAGGCTGCACCTGCCTTCCCAAGCTGAGCTAAGTGCATCTTCTTTGTTCTCTCCCAACTCTCATGCTGAAGCTAACTGAGTCCACGTGTTCACCTGCCTGTCCGTTCACCTCATTGTAAGTTCCAAGGCACAGAGCCCACGCTTGATTCATCCTTGTGTCTTTGACTCCTGGCACAAAGTAAGAGTTTGGTGAATTGAACTGAATTATAAGGTGTTTTTCACTCACATTACCTATCACTGAATGTTTATAACAGTCTTTGAGATAAATATTATTATTCTCACTTATGAATTCGGAAACTGAATCTCAGAGAATTTGTCCCAAAGCCTTGCAGCTGATAAGGAGCAGAAGGAGCAGGGTGTACAGAGTGGTTATAGACCATCTTGGAAAAAGGAACATACATCAAATATGACAGGAATATTCCTTTTACTACGGCCACAAGATGCTTTGCTAGCACAGCAGGTCAGTGGTCACGAGATGAGCTCAGTAGGTCAATAATTAATCCTTAGTTTCTGGGAAGAAATGCTTATTTATAAAGAAATGCTGATATGGGGGAGGCAACATCTCTATCTTTACGGACATCATTCTCGGCTTTGGAACATCGTAAATGTTTAAAGCAGATGTACAATGCATCCTTGACAGGCCACATGACGCCTTCTGGAAAAACAAGGTCATGCTGAATTAGTTTTAAACCAAACAGCTTCCTCATATACTCCAATATATCCTACTGGTTTTCATTTATTCTTCACCAAGAATAAGCAGCAAATAAGTAGTGGGGTCAGGATTTGAACCCAGATACTCTGCCTTTAGCATCTGTACTCTAATGACTGTTCAAACGGCCTGTTGTAGAGATCGTCTCATGTTTTTCTGAAAGATTTAAAGTTTACCTTTCTCCTTAAAGCACCGAATCCGAAGTTGGCTTTTGTATATGATTTGAGATACCCGAATTAATCCTTACCCTAATAATTACCTTAGGCTTTTAGATACTCATCATCAGTGAAACTAGTGTTGACTGTTCATGCTAACGATAAATTAAAAAAAAAAAACTATTTTGTGGATGCTGCAAGAGAGCGATCCCAGGCAAGGTGGGCAAAATGCAACCCTGCTCTCTAAGTTCACAATGAAGTTCAGCTTCAAGTGATGTGGAACCAGAATAGAATTCTTTGAATTAACTGAGGAAGATGGATCTCCACCATTTCATCACTGAGGATGGGAGGTTGATCAAAGGCTTCTGGCATCCTATAAGGAGAACAGGATACCCCTGAAGACACAGCACAAAAGGCAGAGGCCATCACAAAGCCCTGAAAGGCCTCCAGTTCCACCTACACTGCTGGGACCAAAATAGTTCACACAGCATTCCTACCTCCTCCTTTTGAACTGTGTGGGAAGGAACGCTGGTCATGAATTCTTTGTTTCAACCACGAGCCACGCTAGGACAGCCACAGAAGCTGCAGCAGCATCTTGGGACCTGGAGAACAGCACATCACAGATCACACATTATATCCATTCTGCACCAAGGGCCATCTTCCTCCAAAATTGGAAGTTTTTAAACAAATGCAAAGAAACTGAAGATGATTTTTAAGTTAAAAAGTAGAATGGAAATGAGTTGAGTGTAGCAGAGTGTGGGGGCCAGATTGATAAAGGGTCTTATCTGCCAGTCTTAAAAAATGTGAACTTTATTGTGTCAATGGGGAGGTTTGGAAGCGTTTTAAACAGGAAAGTAACACGATCCGTTTATTATTTTGCTTGTTAGAGACTGTATGACTAGTTACAATCTTGCTGAGAGAATATACTAAAGAATGGTTGTGCCAGGCTCTGCTGGTTGTGCCCTCCCACCCCGTCCTGGTTCTTCCTTGCCAGCAGATCTCACCTCCCACTCTGAAGGCTGGAAATGCACAAGAATCACTTTCCCAGGCTCCTTTGCAGGTAGAACATGGGCATGTGACCCAGTCTTGGCTAATGGGAACTGAGAGGGAAGGCTGCTGGGAGGATAAGATACATAAGAAGAAATGTCCCACTTCCTTGCTAAATGTGGTCATGTTTGCATGTAACACCTGGAGCCATCACCATGAAAAGGGACAAGGTCAATACCCCAGGGATGGCAGAGCAGAAAGTTGGAAGTGATGGCATCATAGAACTACATAGAGCCACATTCCCTCTGGAGATAACAGACACATTGTTTAAGCCACTTTTATTTGGATATTCTAATACTTGTATCCTAAAGCATCTCAACTGGAAGAAGCATTAACAAAGTCATCAACAAAGAATAATGTGATGTGATTGAAAATATTTTAAAAAGACACTTTTCCTTTTCAGATATTTATTTGAAATAAATGAGCCTCTTAAAATTGGAAATAGTGAGCTGCCATATTAAATGTTCATTGAATAATTTGGGTTGTCAAGCAAGAAACTATACAACTTGTGAGATGACGGAGTGTCTTGTTTTTTCTCTACCTGAAATGATTTTTTTTTTTCACTTTCTTCTCTCATTTGCACATTTCCCCTAAGAAACACTGGAAAGTTTTTCCCTGTTCCTCGCTAAGCAGCAATTCTCTTTTCTTGAAGGTCTCTCTTTCATGAAGTCTGGCAGTCAAAACACATTATGTAAGAAGAATCTCAGCATTGTGTAAAAAAAGAATTGCAAGCTCCAGTGCTTCAGGCAACAACACAGAATCATAGAATTCTCAAGGTGAGAGACACCTCACAGACCATTTATAGTAACACTGTAGAATTTGAATACAGGTAAAACCAGAACACCCAGTTAGAGTTCATAAGGACGATTTAACAACAATTATCTCCCATCCTAAATTCTTATATCTAGTAGCTGGCAACTTTTCAGCAATTCCTTCTGGTTCCATTTGAAGGAAACCCCATCCAAACACACGTTGGGGTCCTCCGGCTACCACTGGGATTCCTTCTTTCATTCCAGGAATATTTACTAAGGGTCTATCAAGTGTTGGTACTGAGATTTAATCGATCCAACCTTTATGCTCGTGTTGCTTACAATATTTTCAGGAACTCGTGACTTTTCCATATACAAACGATTTTAAAAATACAAGTGAGAAATACTGCATATGTGATAGAGAGCTGGGATTGCCAGGTAAAGACGGGGCAAAGGTAGTTGCTTTGGGTTAGACACCGTCTCCTTTCTCTCCCATTCACTTTAACAAACATTGACTAAGCCCCCGCTGGGGCTGGAAGGGCATTTGGAGATGATGTCACTCTTGTCCTGACAGGAGCGGACACATGCCGCGGCCTGGCGCGGTGATTTGCCCGGGACAGTGTGGCCCGTGAGGACGCGGCGCACGAGGGCCCGGCGGCCCGGAGGATGCGGAGCGAGCCGGGCCGCCCTGGGAGACCTCAGACCGCGGGCTTCTCGCCGGCACCCGGCGCGGGAGGAGGGAGGCCGCGCCAGGCGGGCGGGCGGGCGCTGTACCTGCCGCCGCGCGGAGGGGGAGCCGGTGGCCTCGGCGCGCCCAGGCACCAGCAGGAAGTGCTGCGGCGCGGCCCGGGCGCGGCCCGGGCGCCGCCTCCGCAGGGCGCGCCTCCTCCGCGGCGCCTCGCGGTGCGGCCGGGCCGGGAGGCGGCCGGAGCCGGAGCGCGAGCGCGGCGAGCGAGACTTAATGGCGGCGCTGGCGCCCGGGGCACCCGGGGACGCCGCCTCGGCCGCCCTGGACGAGCTGTCCCGGAACTTCACGTACGGGGCGCTGGGCTCCGGGAACGGCTCCCTGTCGGGCGCGTGGTACCGCAGGAACCAGGTAAGGGCCGGCCGCCCCCGCCGCCCGGTGGGGGCAAGGGCGGGGCCGCCCTCCTGCCAACTCTCAGAGACACCGGCTGTCCAAGTGGGAAGAGCTGACGTGATGTTTCCACACGTTGACCAGCCCTCATTTGGAAGAGCGGGGCTAGCCCGGCCTTCCTCTTCTGGGCATCAGTCACTGGGAGTGGGGCGCACAGGTCTGCGGTTCTGACCTCTGCGGGGTCATTCCTGAGCCTCTTGGTCCCGAACAATCCCCCCTCTCCAGCTTGAATCCGCCTTGTTCTCTTGTAAAGATTCTAGGAGTGTGCGGTGAATCTCCTCCACCCGTATTCTCCCCAGGATCATTTTACAGTTAAAAAAAAAATTTTGGTGACACCCCGTTCCCAGAAACAGGCAACCAAATGTCACCTCGGCACGAATGCTGTGCGCGGGTGTGTGTGTCCGATGCCTCAGCACAGCGCTCCATTTCCGTGAGAGGAGCCCTGACTTTCTCAGGTTGCAGTTGAATGACTCCTTTCTCACTGGCCCTTAGGGAAAACATCGTCAGCCTAAACAAGGCCAGTTTACGCTGGAAATACACGTTTAATGAGATCAAAGGGGATTGGAGCTGCCCATTTATTTTTGGCTTTGTTTAAGATCAGAAAAAAAGAGCTCTGGCGAGCCCTTCCTCCAGACGCATTTATGTTCTTTCAAGTAGGGGCAAATGATCTCGATATGGTAGATTCCAGGCTTCCTCCTGGTTTCCTAAGTGTGTCACTTTGTTCTTGTTCTTTGACAAATCCATGGGTCTTTGTAGTTTGCAACAATACAATTAAAATATTTATTATTGTTGGTCTCATAATTGGGGGTTTTAACCAATAATCAAAGTTCTAAAATCCTTTTATGCTTGAAAAGTGTTTTAAATGTTAGCTTCTGAAATGTTAAAATTTTGTTTTCAAAAATTTAACACAGAAGATAATTTTTTATGTAAAGACAAAAGAAGCATATTCACTTTAGTAATTTTCAACAGAAGGGAGAGTATTGCTTTAAGACTGTTTTACCACAAAACGTACTAAACAGGAAAAATGAGCCTCTAGATCACTTTTTGTAACCTATTCCATTTCTCCTTCCTTCCACCCAGAGGAGTTACAAAGAAAAGAATTACTTTTTATGGGGAGTTCTTTGAGTACATCTGTTACACCATGTTTATGCTGGTATATGGTATAAGCCTATTATAATTATAATATAAGCCTATTATAATAGGCTTATGCTAGAAGCACTCCCAATAAAAGTTTAAGAATGAGTTTCATAGGGGCTGGCCCGTTGGGCGCATTGGTGAAGTTCGCGTGTTCCCCTTGGGTGGCCCAGGGTTCCCCGGTTAGGATCCCAGGTGCGGACATGGCGCCACTTGGCAAGCCATGCAGTGGTAGGCGTCCCACATATAAAGCAGAGGAAGATGGGCACGGATGTTAGCTCAGGGCCATCCTTCCTTGGCAAAAAGAGGAGGCTTGGTGGCAGTTAGCTCAGGGCTAATCTTCCTCAAAAAAAAAAAAAGAATGAGTTTGATAAAGAAATTAGAGTTTAAGCTTTGATAAAGAAATTAGAGGGTTAGTAGATGTGACCTACTGTGGCATCCTCCAAAACAGAAGAAAACATTGGGTTTTCATAATGGAAACCTCTATAGTCATTAGGTTTCTTTAACATTTCCTGGAATTCAAGATTGTCTTGGCTCTCTGACACCAAACACAGATTATCACATGACATAAATGTGAGGCCTTAACTTTGTTTGCAAGGCTTAACTTGTCTTTGACAGTATATATTTGAACAGGTTAGAAAGGGCGTATCCAGAATATGCTAATGGGAATTACTCAGCTGACATCTAAACTATAGCTAGTTTAAGGTAAGACTGTATCTTTTCCCGTTATTGTGCAAATTTAGGCCATCTTATAAGACTGGTATTTTTATCCTTTCAGTAGCTGCATTTGTTTTTAATCAAAAGTAGAAATTGATTTTCTTAATTCATTCAGCATACATTTTATTGAGTGCCTGTAGTGCTGGCCAGGCCTATAAAAATAAAATGGAATCTAATTTTTCTTTTGTTTTCTGACACCGACGGAATATAGATGGCTGAAAATGGGAGTGGCTCCAGAAAAACAAAGTGTGAGATATAAGTTTAGGACTCCCACACTCAAAATTAGCCTTGGTTGCTGGATAGCCAGGGTTTAATCAGTTTTATCACGACTGAAATATTTGGACAGTGTCTTTTCACTGATAGCTCAGTTCTCTGTGTCTTTCCAAGTGATAACCATCAGATCTGATAAATTAACCTTATTCATAGAAAAAGACCAACTCCCCTGAAATACTTTCATGTAATAGATGGATATTTAACAGTGACTTCTTAGAATCAATGTTGTCTAAGGCAAAGATGTGAGTGCTTCTGCAGGAGGAAATCTCAAAGTGAGTAGAAAGTAGTAGTTCAGTGGGGAAAATGTTTTGGGCAGCCAGGAAAGTGAACCCTGTGCCCCTTTTGCATCAGTCAGGAATATGCCCATAAAAGTATAGATGAAATAGAGTTCTGTAAAGGTATTTTCTTTGATCCACAAGTTTTCAGTATAAAAGGATAATGTTTCCGAGATGGTTATTGAGCTCCCTGCTCTGTACAAAGCACTGTGGGGATGTTCAACATAGTTTTCAGACCAAACCCTTCCTTCCAGGAATGTTATTAGGTGCTTGGGGAAATGAGCTATGCCAGTAACTACAAAACAAGGCAGTCTGTGGTAAGTGTCATGTGAGTTATATGAAGGCCTATGGAAATTCAGAGCAAGGTGGCTTTTAGCAGGGGCCATCAAGGATGTTTTGTGGAGACATGGTATTTGAGCTGAACGCTTAAAGATGTACAGAGTTTCGCTGATGGGAGTGCATAGTGGAGGGCATTCCAAGAAGGGGAAAAGTCTTGGGACCAAGGAGCATCCCACGTGCCCTTTTGTACCTAGAGTAGAAGTCAGTGGCCATCTGGTTGCAGTGGAAGATAGACTGATTGTTAAGGTGGGAATATAGCTTGGAGTCTTAGATATAGTCACAGATTGCCTTGAAGGACTGGTTAAGAGGTTTGCACTTTATCTTGTAGACAGTGGGGAGCCATTGAAGGTTTTTCCAGCAGGGAGTGCAAGAATCAAAGCAAATTAAATAAAAGAAATTTAAATTAGGGTTAGTAGGAAACAGAGGCCTCAAACTGGCTAGCTATGGACTAAATCTAGCCCATAGATGTGTCATGTTTGACCTGCAGAGAGATTTAAAAAATGTTTACTACATTGCCAACATTTAAAAATGAGTAGATTATGTATAGAGTTTCAGGTTTCCATGATCTTTTTAAATATTAGAAGTTCTATCCACACTTGGCCCTCTTTCACATATGTAAGTGTGAGCTGGAGTTCACATCTTAGAACAACTGTGCTCCCCATGTAAGCCCCTCTCTTTGCTCTCATCTCTTTTACCTACTGGCCCTTGTAGGCACTTAATTTGCAGCCAGTGTCAGAGGCTATTGTCTCTAGCTAGCTGAGTGTGCTCAGGCAGGTCACTCTGGGCTTCAGTTCTCTTAGCGGTTAAATTAGGGTTGGAATGGAAGATCTCCAGGTTCCCTCTTGCTTTCTGGTTGAATAAGTAAGTGCCAAACCAGCAAGATTGTAGAGGGAATAGACAGGAAAGGATGAATGTGGGAAATATTGTGAAGGAGGGGTTTTATCACTGGCTCTTTAACTTTATGCCTATTGCTAAATATCTAAATTCACAAGGACATTGTCAAAAAGGTTTATCCTGCACAGGGTGAAATGAAAATTCAAAATTTTTTATCTCCTTTATTTGAACTTTTGATTTTCAATGGCTTGAATTTTTAAAGTCAACATATTTAAAGGAAAATTGATACAACTTGGCAGGGAAGAGGCCAAGCGAAAAGACTAACATTTGTTATGCGTTTACTGTGTGACTCTATATAGCCATTATCTCATTGGAGCCCCCCAACAACCTCATAAGGTACATATTATCCTCACTGTTCATGTGAGGAAACTTGTGTTAAATAATTTGCCCCAAGATCTTAGGGGTTCCTTGGGGGAAGAGAGAAGTCTTGATGGGATGGGGCAAAGGGAGGGTTTTGGGTGGGAACCCAGTTTCTATTTCTTCATCTGGATAGTGTGACAAGAGTGTTTGCCTTACAATAATTCATTGTAGTAATTTATTCATCTACATCATTCTCTTTGCAGTTGTCTGTATCTATTATATTCTACAATTTTACAAAGTTTAAAAAATAATATTTGCATTGCTATAGCTGTTCAACTTGCATGTTTTACCCAGGTGGTGCAGGAAGTGGTATGCCATATTCATTTTGTTTCCTTATGAGAATTATTTAAGCAATTTCTTTTAAACAAGTTGGTGATTTGTTCAGATTGGCATTTGAGAGCTTAACATGGAAAGGATGACATTCCCCAAAGCTATCCTTTTTGTTTTTGTACAGTGTAGTTTTAAAAGCTCAGTCTCTTTATTATCTGTTGGCAAGCTTCTTAATTTCTCCAAATCTTGGCTTTCTCTATTAAAATGGAAATAATAATGATACATAACCTTATAGGATTGATAAAGAAATAAAATCTGATAATATATGCCAAATAGCATTACCAGACATGTAGAAAGCACTCAGTAACTACTAGCTATTAGTAGTAGTATTACACTCAAGCTATATTATAGGAAATGTCATAAAATATAGTCATTATTAGACTTAGCTCATTACAAGTGGAAATAAGAGAAATCACCTCAGTTATTTGGGGGAACTCTGCTTTCTTTAATCTATAACCACTAACTTCTCTATATCTAGTGCCTTCCTCACGCCCTTTGGTGTTTACTTCCTGTTCACTCTCCAGACGTATTCACTTTCCAGAACACTTTGGGGTAATTTCCTAATTGGAACATTTATCTTGAAGTCCTGAGGCAAGGATTCTTCCCATATCTCCTGCCACTTTCCAGACTCCTGGGTTGGGGAGATGGGCGAGTAGCCCTGGGAACAGCTGACAGAGCTGTCTGGTGGCAGTAGCATGATCACTTCTCCAGACACTGACTGTAGTTGAACCAGCCACCAGGACCAGCACCCCCAGCCTAGGAAGGCTCACACACTGTTAACCTAAGACTTCAATGCCGCTTATTTTAGCTTGAGGTTATCTTTTTCTTTTCCTCTAGGCCCAATATTCCTCTGTTTGGTTTACACCTTTTCAAACCTGTCCCCTCTGTGTTCCACCTGACTCACATTTTACATAAAGTCAGAGTTCTTCATCTGATCTTTTCTGGTCCACCAATATCCTAATTGCCTGAGGGCTGGCAGATAACACTTCACTTCCCCTCCACATAGCTCTCAGCATGTGTACACCTGTACATCTGCCTCACCTTGTCACTTGCCTGGCCCTTGATCACTCCTAGCATTGTCTCCTGTCATCTTTGGCACACATCAGGAGGTGTGGACTGATCATTTATGTAACATAGGCTAACGTGTGTTTAGTTGTGAGCTCCACACCTCACCGGAGATTGTTTGTCCTGACATGACTCCTTCAGAGACCTACCTTGCCCTTGGCTGGTCATACCAAGGTCTGCCTAAAATGAATGTCCCCTTGCCTGCCTGTGGCTTCGGCAGGCACTGCTTTCCTAAATCACCCACCTCACCTTCTTTGCATCTCTCAGATTGTTTCCTTCTTGCAGTCAGGACCACTGGCCTGACTTCTTTAGCTTGCAGTAGGAGTCCATCTCTTTCCTGACTTTTGAATGTGGCTTCCCTACCAAGAATGCTTCATAAGTTAAGAGGCTTTAGTTTGTAAGTCACAGAAAACCTAACATTAACTGGCTTAAATGAGGAAAAAAAACCTATCAGTTTGAGTGGTGTGAAGGCCAGAAGAATTCTGGGTTCACACCAGCCTTGTTCCAGAGGCTCTAACAATGTGGTGAATGCTCAGTTTCTCACTCTCCTCTTCAACTTTTGTTCCTCGGGGGGTTGGTTCTTCTGTTAGCAGACTCACCCCTGTAGCCTACATTCTCCCTTTCACTTCCAAGAGGGAAAGCTTGACTTCCTCAACCAATGAAAATATTTGGGCTTTAGCCTGACTGGACGAGGTTAGGTCCATGTCCTTTCCCGTACCAGTCACTAAGACCAGAGTTACTGGGCTTGGTGTCCCCAAAAAACATGAGTACCCTTGGGAAGGGCTGGATAAAAGAAAGGTCCTATAACTGAGAGAAGGGGATACTGTGTGGCCCTAACAGCAATGCCTGCCCAGTGGGCTTGAGTCCTCTTCCTATATGTTATTGTCTTCTTGGGCAGCCCTCAGGCTACCACTCCTCCCAGCGCCTCTAGGATCTTCCCTTTCTGTATCTTGCCTCACGTGAGCAGCCCTGAAAAGCAGCCCTTTATTTAGTCTGCCTTCTCTTTGTGGGTGGGATCTGAATGGTAATCTCCTTAAAAGCTTAGAATATAGGACCAATTTCTGAAATATTTTTATTAGTATCATCTCTAACATCTCTAGCAGTGACTTCTAAATTCTAGACTTACTCCCTGCTCCCCACCCCCGGAATAAAAAAGAAATTCTAGAAAGACCTATTGTCTTTCTGACTGAGAAAAGTCAAAGGGAATCAATTGGCAAAGGCAGTGTTTCTTGTTTAGTCTCTACCTTGCCTCTACCTGTTTAGCAATTTCTTTACCATCAACAACCACCTCTTCATTAAGTGGGAATCTCCCAGGAGTTTAATGGATTTAGGTGAAATAGGTGTGGTATATGAATGCAGTGCTGTATGGGATCCTAGAAGCCATGTTAGCATTTTCAATATTTCATTCAAGCTTGAGGTGAATTCTGAGGGGGTGTTTCTTTCTTCTTTGGCCTCTAGACTTGCAGAGCTCTGATTGTTCCAGGCTGTTTAGAAGATAGCTGCACTGTGTTCCCTCTTGTCATAGCCCCATTACACTTGATCAGCTAATTGACCATGAGGGCCTGAAATGCAACCAGCATTCCATGGGATAAAAATCACAAGCAGAGAGCCTTCTCAACAGAGCAGTGTTGGACAGTGATATCAAAGAAATCAGAAAACATGGACTGTGTTCTCAAAATGTAGCTATATATATATGTGATATACACAATGTGTGTGTGAAAAAGAGAGAGAGAGAGAGAGAAACAGAGAGAGACTACTTTGGAAATACTTGAAAAACAACATTTGAAGGACTGGTGTGAAGCTACTCTTGCTTATGCTATTTGATGGACTGTTTACATTAAGCTTCCGGGACTAATATAGTACAATTATGTAATTGTAAATAAGGGAGCCAAAGCGGAAGAGGAAATATTGTAGTCTACCTTTGGTTATGGCTGCCTGAGTCACAGCAGTGGAGAAATGGGCGGTTCTTTGTGAGCAAGTTATGAGCAGAGCAGACCTCATGTTATAAGCAGCTGCCACAGCCATAAAGTAGAGAATAATTGTGAATTACACGTAGAGCATTTTATTAGTCTTTTGAATTACACTTGCAGACCCAAATCACCATCGCCATCAATTAGTCCCTATGGGTGTCATATATGGGTTGACCATGAGGTATGTTGGGACCTGGCTGCTGGACCAGTGGGAAGTGAGAATTTTGCCAGGAATGGGGGACTCAAGGATGGGGGAAATTATCTTGGCTTGAAGACTGGCAATGAAGTGTCCAAGTCATAATGCTCAAAAGGTGTAGAAAACTTGAACTTGATTCCTGCCTTGATCTTTCAAGTAAGGTCTGGTCTGGTGAGTATCAAGGACCACAGGAGTCTCTGGCAGAGGTCTGTCAGTGAGTAACAGTGTCATGATCCCTTCCCTTATACTGAGGCAGAAACTCACCTAGAGGCTGGGGCCTGACATAGACAATCAAGTTCCGTCTCCAGGGGGAAGGAGCTGGCAAAATACAGCCAGGGTTCAAGGCACGCATTGTTCTCAAAAAGGACATGTACTCCAGAAACTCAGGCAGATGTAGGGGAAAAAGTTGTAACTAAGCAAGCTCACAAGTTTCCAGGTTTCATGTAGGAAGCCTCTTCTGAAGTCTGGGCTGGCCCTACAAAGGCGGCCTGCAATCCTGCTTCTTCGGAAACAAAGGATCACAGATTTTTTAAATTATTGTTATAAATAAGTTCTTGCAAAAGTTGAAAGTTAGTGGATCTTATATTGATCTGGATGCAAGCAATAGCACTTTTTGTGTTCGGCATGTCTGTCCTTGTTTCAAGGATTCCCTTTCCAATATTATACAGGGTTGATTTGTTTTGTAATAGAACCAAGTTTAAAACTTCCTTAACTATCTCACCTTCCTTGAATATTGTTGCTCTCCTTTTAACAGTGTTAAAAGCCCCCAAAGGATGTGTTATTAAATGTATTACTTTTCTTATAAATTTGTTCTTCTGAAACTTAAATTTCTTATAAGCAAAAAACATGGTGGCTTCTTAGTAAGCTTAGTAAGGCTTATCCTTAACAGAGTTCAGTTTTTAAAAATAATGAATGTATACTTACATAAGTAAGTGTGCTCCAAAATAAAATGCAAAATGTAATAGTTCTTAATTGTATGGGAAGGCAATATGTCGGGCTTTTCTGCCCAGGTTTTAAGGTTGATTAAAAATTGGCATGGAACAGCTTGTAGAATAGCAACAATATACTGTGTTATGTAACCCTGACCTTTTCTGTTGGCTTAAAATCACCAGATTTGGATCCAGTGTTATGAGACTTTCTCAGGATAGAAAGGCAATAAATAACCTTATAGCATATAATAACCAAGATAACAAATTAAAAATCTGTTCCTGACTGAAAATTTTTCTTTCTTCTTTTTCACATATGGGATTATAGCTTTAATTTAGTTTGGGTTGGTATTGCAAACAACTCAATTATTTACAAGGGCAGAGGACATTAGTGATAAGAATAGTCCAACCCATTCAGTAATCTAAAAAGCATTACGTATTTCGGGTTGTCTCCAATGTTTGCTGCTATGAATATCAATATTGTTTCTTTACGGCCCTGCTGTAATTAACTCTCCTTGTTGCCCCTAATTCTCTGAATTCTTGAGGTAGTCTCCTAATTGGTCTTCCTGCTCCCTAGTCTTGCTCCCTGCCAGCCCATCCTCCACAGTGCAGCCAGGGGGAGTCTTCTAAAAGTCAAACCTAGAACTATCCTTGTCTAGTTAGAGCCCTTTGTGTTGCAGTACCACCCACAGATCCATGGCACACAGAGGCTCCTGCTTGCCTCTCCAGTCCAGCTATACTGGGTCTTCTTTTTCAGGGACCTCCAGGACACCCTGTTTGCTGCAGATGTGATTAAGTTAAAGATCTTGAGCTAGGGAGATTATCCTGGATTATCTGGATGGACCCTAAATGCATCATATGTATCTTTATATCTTACAAGGAGATTTCACACAGAAGGGAGAAGGTGATGTGGCCACGGAGACCAAGATTGGAGTGATATAACCGTAGACCAAGGATATGCCAGCAGCCACCAGAAATTGGGAGAGGCAAGGAGTGGATTCTGCCCTAGAGCCTCCAGAGGGAGCGCAGCCTTGCCATCTTGATTTCAGCCCAGTGAAACTGATTTTGGGCTTCTGGCCTCCAAAACTGTGAGAGAATAAATTTCTGTTGTTAAGCCACTAGGTTTGTGGTAATTTTTTACAGCAACCACAGAAAACTAATATACTCTCCATCCTAGGCAGATTTGCTCTCTGTCCCTTCTGTTCCCATGAGTTCTGTTGAGCATACCTCTATTACAGATTTGACAGTCTGTCTGTTATTGGCTGCTTTTTTTAGTTCTCCAGAGCTTCTAGAGGGTACTTTGCATCCTCAGTTCCTGACATAGGACCTAATATTTAGCAGCTGCTGAATAAATACCAAATGGAGGCATGACTGAATGAATAGCATCTGATGTGAACTTCCTCAAATTGTCTATCTCCCATATCTACCATCTTCTCTCGGATCATTTTCATTTCATGACCTTTGCCTCCATGTTGTGTGTTTTGCCTGAACAGTGTCTACATGTGTTTTTTTTTAATTTTTTTTTTGAGGAAGATTAGCCCTGAGCTAACTACTGCCAATCCTCCTCTTTTTGCTGAGGAAGTCTGGCCCTGAGGTAACATCCGTGCCCATCTTCCTCTACTTTATATGTGGGACGCCTACCCCAGCATGGCGTGCCAAACGGTGCCATGTCCGCACCTGGGATCTGAACCGGCGAACCCCAGGCTGCCGAGAAGCAGAACGTGCGAACTTAACTGCTGCGCCACCAGGCCGGCCCCTACATGTGGTTTTAAGTTGTGCAATAGTTTTATTTTTCTCAATATCTTTCCTTGGTTCAGCTAGCTTCCTTTTTATTTCTTGCTTTTATTTCTTTTCTGGTTATCATATCCTCTTTTAACTCTTTTTAAATGAATCCGTATTCTCTTTAATTTCATTGAGTCTGTGAAGCAGTACTTTTTAACTTCTTAGTTTGAAAATTTTCCAACCTATAGAAAATTAAGAAGAGTAATGTAATAAACGCCATATGTTTTTCACCTAGAGATTAACCAGTTGTTAAGATTGTAAAATATTTGTTTGTTCTCTCTCTCTCTGTTTATTTTATATTGTAATATATCATTTGAAAGTAAGTTGCACACATTATAAGTCTTCACACTAAATACTTAAGGATGTATCGCTAAGAATTTGGATGTCCTCCTGTCCCCTCCTAACTGTTCTGGAGGTGAGTTATGTGTCTATCTGTTTACTAGGTACAACCCCATCTCATTCCTAAGAGTTTCCTGTGAGATGGGCTGAACTGAATGCCCATTTCTCAGACATATCATCCCCTTGCAGGGTCAGGCTCTTAAGGCCATTCCTACAGTGATTAGTTGACTGTAATCACTCAACCTGTGGTATTTCTGGTACTGGAAACTAGATCTCTCATTTCCACGTTCAGGCATATTTTACTGCTTAGGACAAGAGATAGCATCTTCCAGTTGTGAGTTTAATATGACTATTACAGCATTCAAAACTAGCTCTGAATCTATGGTTCTCTTGAGCTATGTACTAACTTCACTGGGATGTGATTCTGAATTTATGTTTTGAAGGCAGAGCCAGGAATATGGTTGAGTTCAAAGCCAGAACTGGGACAGACTATCACCAATTCCACACACCCTGTTATCATATCCCATCTCCATCTGGCCACACTGCCCCACCCATGGATTATAGGTCAATGACTTTATGCAAAATATCTAAGGAACATTCTGGCACAAAAAAGTATGATAGGAGATTGTTATTCCAAATAAAACAAAAACATCCTTAATACTGATCAGTGCTGATATTTTGAACCTCATTCTAGATAAATTGTTTGCTGAGGTTCCCACCATCTATTTGCCAAGACATCCTGGAAAATCCAGAAATTAAGCTACAGTGGTGACAACAGTGAGCACTGCAAAGATTAAAGACATCTTTCTATTTCTGGCCTGTACTTCTAACTGTAGTATTAAGCTCTGGAGCAACCTTTCCTTCTAACTATTATCTTTGCTTTATTTTATTTGCACTGAGTAAAAGAAACAGATTCTGCTAATTTTAAAATTGCGGTAAATTGACATTGACTAGCCAGGAGGTTATCTATTGCATTCTATGAAGAAATAGTGATTCAGACATGAGCTGGGTGCCTTGGAGCCAAAATTTGCCTGCTGTCTAGCTGTATGAGTTTGTATTAGTCACTTTCCTTCTCTGGCCCTCTATTCTCTTTCCTGACTAGTCTCCAGATCAGTAAGGAGGGGAGAAAAAGGGGTAGGGGGAGGAGAGGAGCTCTAAGCTTCTACTAATTCTAAAATGCTAGAAAACAGATAACACTCAAAACGTAATGATGCAAACTAGACATCTTTAATTTAAATTGCAAGTGTACAAGGGCCTGCTCACTGTATGCAAATGATACTTCTGGTTACAGATGAGGATTTTGTAGTCATTAAAGCAAATTTACCAGAGCCTCAAATTGGAAACAACATTTGGTAGTGGTTACCTCAAGTTACTGTATGTCCTTAGTTAAACCACCTTTTAGAAACACAAGAGATTGGAAGCTTTTCTCCCCAGCAATTAGGGGCATTTATGAGGATTTACTGTGTTAATACTATTTACAAGTGTGTGTAAAATGAGTTTAATGAATATGCAATTAAATTTGAATAATTAGGTAAAATTTTCAGAAAAATAAAGAATGAGATATGCCAGTTTATACTGAATATAATCAAACTGTTTCTGATACCTGCTTTGTACCTACATGTTTCTTGTTCTTTTGGGATAATATGAATTAACTAGATTTTAAGTCACCGGCAGCTTTTTATTGCACACTAGTGGGCACTCTTAATTGTTGAATTCTGAATTCTAGGTCAAGCTTGTGCTTTCATGGAAACTGAGTGATTGGTATATTCAAACCCCTTCGAGATCCTTCTAGAGCCTAAGATCAAAATTAACTATTTCTAGGCAGTTTATAATCAATCTTATAGTAGTTCAGTTCTAATAGTGTTTAATAAACAACTTCTTTGTGTTAGGTCCTATACTAGTCATTAGAGTTACAAAGATGAGTTGATGAGTAAGCCACAGCTCTGCCCTGAACGAGCTTATGGCCTAGAGGGACAATGAACTTGTAAAAATTACAGTACAGTGTAATATCTGTACTGATAGAACTATAAAAAGGCTCAGTTTAGAGGAGGGAGGTCAGAAAAGCTAAATTAGAAGATAAATCTGAGGAAATGATCTAGAATTCAGTGTAAAGAGTTGGGAAATAGAAGAGATATTTTAGGAACCAAGGAGGATAGAGTTAAAAAGTCCCACATACTTGTAAAAGGAGTTCCGTTTAGAGAGGATAGAGAGAACAAAAGGGAGATGACATTCAAAGAGATAATAGTTGAGAACTTAACAAAACTGGTTAAAGACATGAATCCTCAAATTGAGGAAGCATGAGTCCTAAGCAAAATGTAATTCATATATAGAACAGTTGTGGTGAAACTGCTGAAAAGAAATGACAAAGAAAATCTTAAAAGCATCCTTAGGAAAATGACAGATTATCTACAAAGGAGTAAAGATTAGATTGACAAAATCCTTCTCAATAACAACAATAAGGGCCAGAAGACAATAGAGTAATATCATCAAAATGCTGAATGAAATAACTGTCAGCCTGTACTTCTATACTCAAGAGGAAAGATAACATGAAGATATTGGCAGAATAACAGAGAACTGCACCTCGAAGGATTTCTTTGAAAGAGCTACTAAAGTTTTCTTCAGGAAGGACACTGAATCCAGAAGGAAAATTAAGGTACACAAACATAATATCCAAAAAGTAGAAATAACACATATGTCCATCAACTGATAAGTACGTAAATAAAATATGGTATATCCTTACAATGGAATACTACATAGCCATCAAAAAGAATGATACATGCTACAACATAATGAGCCTTGAAAACATCATACCAAGTGAAGGAAGGCAGACCCAAAGGGCACACATTGTATGAGTCTGTTTATGTAAAATATCCAGAACAGGCAAATCCTTATAGACAGAAAGTAGATTCGTGGTTGCCAGTGACTGAGAGGAAGAGGAAATGAGAAGTGACTGCTAATGGGTATGGAGTTTCCTTTTGGGGTGATGAAAATGTTCTGAAATCAAATAGTGGTGATGGATGCACAACTCTGTGAATATACTAAAAACTATTGAATTGTACACTTTAAAAGGGTAAACATTGTGTTACGTGAATTATATCTTAATAAAACTGTTATTTTTTTAAAAAACAGTAATGAGCAAAGAAATTGATAAACATGGATAAATAAGACAAGTATTGACTATAAAACAATAATAACTGTAAATAATTTGGGGATATAGAAACAAGGTAGAACTAATATACTCATCAATGACATGTAAGATAGGAGAGGAGAGACTGTAGTGAAAGCAAATGAAAGTTATTATAATGTTGAGGAGGATGGGAATATTGATTAACATTAGAATTTGTGTCAGGAATGCATAATAAATTTAATAGTGGAGAAACTGGGTCACTCATACATTGCTGTTGGGAATGTAAAAATGGTACAGCTGCTCTGGAAAACAGTTTGGCAGTTCCTTTCAAAACTAAAAGTGGACTTACCACGTGACCCAGCGATTACAGTTTTGGGCATTTATCCCAGAGAAATGAAGTTATTTTTATGGAGAATTTGTACACAAATGTTCATAGCTGCTTTATTCATACAGCCGCAAACTGGAAACTACTCAAATGTCCTTCAGTGAGTAAATGGTTGAACAAACTATGGTATATCCATACTCAGCTATGAGGAGGAATGGACTGTTGATCTGACAACTTGGATGAACCTCAAGGTTGATGCTAATTTCAAAAAGATACATACCACCTGATTCCATTTATGTACATTTGTGAAATAACATAGTTATAGAGATGGAGAACACAGTAGTGGTTGCTAGAGGTTAGGAATGGGGAAGGCAGAAGGTGGATGTACCTATAAAGGAGTAACACAGGGGAGTCTTGCAGTGATGGTACAGATGAGTAGCTTGATCGCACACACAAGTGCAAGTCTAACTGGTGAAATATGAATAAGATCTTTACCAAGGCCAGTTTTTTGGTTTTGATATTGTAGTTGTGTAAGATGTTAACATTGAGAGGAGGACTGGAGGGAGAGTGCATGAGACCTACCTGTACATTTCTTTGCAGCCTACTGTGAGTCTGTAATTATTTCAAAATAAAAAGTTTAAAAGATAGGCAACAACAACAAATAGACACAGAAAATAGATTGGTGGTTACCAGAGGGGAAGGAGGGTGGGGGTGAGGGGTAAAAGGGCACACGTGTACAGTGACAGACGGCAGTTAGAATTTGAATGCTGAACACGATGTAGTCTACACAGAAATTGAAATATAAAGATGTACACCTGAAATTTATATAATGTTATAAACCAATGTTACCTCAATAAAAAAAATTTAACAGTATTTACTAGAAGAATATAAACAAGACATATAACTTACTAGCCGGAAGAGTAGGGGGAAGAAAAGAATAAAGAAAACTCAATCAATCCAACAGGATTCAGGAAAGGAGAAATTAGAAAGCAAAGGAAAAGCAAGATAACTACAAACACACACAAAAAAGATAGTGGAAATAAATGAAAATATGTTTATAATCACAATTTTAACAAATGAACTAACCTTGGTGCCAGCCCAGGGCCCAGTAGTTAAGTTCATGTGCTCCACTTCAGCAGCACTGGGTTTGCAGGTTCGGATCCTGGGCGTGGACCTACACACCACTTATCAAGCCATGCTGTGGCAGGTGTCCTACATATGAAATAGAGGAAGATGGGCACAGATGTTAGCTCAGGGCCGATCTTCCTCAGCAAAAAGAGGATTGGCAGTGGATGTTTCCTCAGGGTTAATCTTCCTCAAAAAAAAAAAAAAAAAAAAAAAGGACTAACCTTCCCATTTAAGTCTCAGGTATTTTTTTAATCCAGTTATTTTCTATGTATAACAGGACTGACTGAAATATAATGACACAGACATGTTGAAAGTAAAGTGATGTAGAAAGTGGCAAATATGAAAAGAAAACAGCTACGTTATATTAATATCAGATAAAATAGACTTTAAAACAAAAACATTATTAAGATTGAAAGGGTCAATACATAATGATAAAAGAAACAATTAACTGGGAAGAGGAAACAGTCCTGAACTTGTATACACCTGACACTATAGCCTTCAAATATGAAAAGCAAAACTCAATAGATTTAAAAGGAAAAATGGATAAATCCATATTTGTAGTAGATTTTTAATATACTTCCCTTGGCTATTGATAGACAGAGCAGTCCAAAATTTAGTAAGAGTATCAAAAACTTGAGCAGTGATTTAATGGAGATAGATGAATGGATAGATAGTAGAAAGGAAGGATATATAAAGTATATTAACCCAACAATTACTTTCCTTTCACACATACGTGGAACACTTACAAAACTTGACCATACACTACAGTTGAAAACAAATTTCACTTTATACCATATACCAGGTCAAAAGTAAATGTCATTTTACACACAGCATATTTTCTACCCACAATTCAATAAAATTAGAAATTAGTAACAAAGTGATAACCAATGCCCCATTAATTTAGAAATATTTAAGAAAATCTCCAAATAATATCACTCATAAAAATCATAAGATCATTAGAAAATGTTTAGAACTAAATGCCAATGAAAACTCTACATGCCAAAACTATGCTTGCACCTAAAACAGAAGGTGTACTTAGAGGGAAATGTATAGCTTTACGGGCATATACCATTAGATGGAAAGAGGAAAAGCTAGTGAGTTAAGAGTCTAAATGAAGAAGATGAAAAAAGAAAAACTGAGTAAACAAAACAAAGATAAAAATAAATCTAGGAAGGAAAGAAATATATTTATATCAACTTCAGAAAAAAGTTACTTATCTCTGGGAGAGAGAAGAGACTGAAATAGAGCCAGCCACATATGTAGCATTTTATTTCTTTGGGCAAAAAAAAAAAAAAAAACTTTGTGTCTTAATATTAGTTTATTTTTTGTAACAACTTTATTGAAATATTATCACATACCATACAATTCACTCATTTGAGGTGTACACTTCACTGATTTTTAGTATATTCAGAGTTGTGCAACCATCACCACAATCAATTTTAGAACATTTTCATCACCTCAAAAAGAAACCCCCCACACTTTAGCTGTCATCTCCAAGACCTCCATCCTTTTGAGCCCTAAGCAACACTAATCTGCTGTCTTTATAGATTTGCCTATTCAGGACCTTTCATATAAATGGAATCATAAAATATATGTTCTTTCATGACTGGATTTTTTTCCTTAGCATAAATTTTTCAAGGCTCATCCAGGTTGTGAGATATATCAGTGCTTCATTCCTTTTCATGGCTAAATAATATTTCATTTTATGAATATGCTAGGTTTCATTCATTCATTATTTGATGGAGATTTGAATCATTTACATTTAGGGCTGTTATGAATAATACTGCTGCGGATATTTGTGTGGACATATGTTTTCATTTCTCTGATACCTAGGAGTAGAATTGCTGAGTCAAATAGAAATTCCATGGTTAAGTTTTTGAGGAACTTCCTGACTGTTTTCCATAGTGGTTGCACCATTTTATATTTCCACCAGCACTGTATGAGGGTTTTGATTTATCTATATCCTTGCTAACACTTGTTATTATCTGACTTTTTGATTATAGCCATATTATTTGGTGTAAAGTGGTATATCACTATGGTTTTGATTTGCATTCCCTGATAACTAATAATGTTATCATGTTTTCAATCACTTATTAGGCATTTATCTTCTTTGGAGAAATATCTATTCAGATCCTTTGGCCATTTTTTAATTGGGTTATTTGTCATTTTTATTATTGAGTTGTAAGAGTTCTTTATATATTCTAGATACAAGTCACTTATCAGATAAATGATTTCCAAGTATTTTCTCCCATTTTATGGGTTGTCTTTTCACTTTCTTGATAGAGTCTTTGAAATACAAAAGTTTTTAATATTGGTGAGGTCTAGTTATTTTTTCTTTTGTTGCTTATGCTTTTGATGTCTTATCTATAAGAATCCAAGGCCAAATCCAAAGTCACAAAGATTTACCCATATGTTTGCCTGTATGTTTTCTTCTGAGAGTTTTATAGTTTTGGCTCTTCCATTCAGGTCTTTGATTGGTTTTGAGTAAATTTTTGTTTCCGTCGTGTGAGGTCAACAGCTCTACCATTTGACATCCCCCCAGAAATGTGCAAGGGTTCCAGTTGTTCCACAGCCTTACCAACACTTGTTGGTTCTGTTTTTTTAATTGTGGCCATCCTAATGGGTGTGAAGTGGTAGCTTGTTGTGGTTTGGGTTTGCGTTTCCCTAATGATTAGTGTTGTTGAGCATCTTTTCACATGCCTGTTGGCTATTTGTATATCTTCTTTCGAGAAATGTCTATTCAAGTCCTTTGCTCACTTTTTAATTGGGTTGTTTATTTTTGTGTTGTTAGGTTGTAAGAGTTCTTTATATATTTTGGATATCAATCTTTATCAGATATATGATTTGCAAATATTTTCTCCCATTGTGTGGGTTGCCTTTCACTCTGTTAATAGTGTCCTTTGATGCACAAAACATTTTTATCTTGAAGAAAGTCCAGCTTATCTATTTTTTTCTTTTTGCCTGTGCTTTTGGTGTCATATCCAAGAAATCATTGCCAAATCCTGCTACCAATTTCTAAACACTCAGTGTGGTGGTGTTTAAACTACTCAGTGAATGATTTAAAGAATTTTGAAGTAAGTTATTTCTATTCAACAATTTACATTTATAATTATGGAAGATTTTCATAATTACCCATTCAATCCCAAACTTCTTCTGAATCTTTCTTTCCCTGATTACTGCCAAATGCATTCAATTGTAGATTGAAAGCATGGAAATAGCACATTATATTATGATACAATTGTTCCCCATGAGGGATAGTGATCAAAATTATTGCCAAGTGCCTTTATTAGGAAAAGAAAATTCTTCACTGATTAAAGACTATGGATATTATATATCAACTATTAAATGGGTTTTCAAGTTTTCTGCTTCATTTTAAAAAATATTTCAGCACATATAATAAAGTTCTAAAACTTCAAAGACATTTTGCATTCTGAAAAGGGTTCCTTGTGGTTGTAATGTTCATTTGAAATTCAAATAACTCCTTGGAATTTGAAGCTAGCTGGAAGTTATGTACTGTAGAAGAAGGGGCAGGGGAAGATTCTTTATATCACTGCTAATTTATACTACCAGAAGATATTATAGCTTTGTATCTAGATAAGAGAAGGAAATGCATCTTTTGAAATCATCAAATAATACATGTGATACCTTTAGTAAACATCTTGGGCAATGTGTAAGAACTTCTCTTTTAACCTTTGCAGTTCTTGTTTTAAAACATATATTTTTCAAGCAAGTATTTTTTAAGGCCCTAATTTTGTATGGTAGATGTAGAAGACCCGATAGACACCTAAGACGTAGTTCTCTTCCCTTAAAGAATTTACCATCTATTTATAGAACATAATGATACACATAACAGTATAAGAGAAGAAATAAGGGATTTCACCATTTATAGTCTGAGAAAGTAAAGATGGACTCTGGTGGTCTGAGAAGGTCCCAAGGAAGTAGACCTCAGCAGGACAGGAACATGACTGAGATAGGCTGAGGGAAGGAGCTGCTCTCCCTAGGTGAGAAGAATGACATGAGAAAAAGTATGACTTGTGACTGGAGAATGTCGTGTGCCAGGTACCTGAGGTAGAGGGAGCACATTAAGTGTGCTGTGGACAATTCGATGGTCAGGATGAGGACAGATTTATGGGGAACTGGTATGGTAGTTTTATATTTGATGTAGTTGACTGTAGAGAGACATTGTGGGTTCTTGACCAGGGGAATGGTGGGAAAATTTAGTCTGTCTCCAATGGAGATCATAGAGCTTTAGAGGTAAAGGGATTTCTGGAAACATCTGATCCAACATCTGTGTTTACTGAGGCCAGGGAGCTGAAGTAACTTGCTCAAGGTGACCCATTAGATAATAGCAGACCTGAATCTCAGATTCATCCTTTCACTCCAAGACCAATGATCTTTCTTTCTTACCGCGGTACTCCAGAATATAGTAAGAGAAAGGAAAGAAGGAGACTAGATGGGAGAAAATTATGTAGTCCATACTTGACGCAATGAACACCCCAATGAAAGGGCTTGCTGAGGAAAATGGACAGAAAGGATAAATAAGAAGCATCTTAGTGGGAAAAAGTGAGAACCTGAGACTAATTTCTTTATTTTAGTGAATGAGGCAAATATCTAGAGACTTCAGTAAAGGACTGAGCTAGTTCTAAAAAATAATATTTGACTGAAGTGAAAAATTAATCCTAATAAAATCATTATTCATATTCCTAATGACTCTGGCACTTGGGTGCTAAGTAAATATTTGCTGAATGAATAAAACGAATGAATGTATCACTTAAATTTTTTGTTGTTGTTTTGTTTTTATTTCAGTAAATACCTTACAAGTGCTATTTAAAGTACCATATAAAGAAAACATTTTCTTTTACAGATTCACCTTCTTGGAGTTTTGCTGTCCATTTTAGGAAATTTGGTAATCAGCATTTCCCTAAATATTCAGGTAAGAAGAAGCGTATTTTTCGAACTCTGTAGTTTGATCCAGGGGCACATTATGACTTTCATGGGCCTCAGGCCCTTTTGCTTTCTTGGACTCCTTCCTCCATAAAAAATATTTAAAAATTATATTTTATGACCTCATTGGTATAAAGAGAAATATAATCCAGACTGGATCACATTCACTTTTTCTTCTTCTTCTTCTGATTTTAAAAGAAATTGAATGTTTATGTGGGCCTCTTAATAGTATTGTGTACTCTAAGACAAAGTATCTAGGTGGCTTATGAATTTGTACCACACTTAGAAAGAGGTTTATAACCTTGGCACAAGCCAAGAATTTTTTTAATGTTCTATATTTTCTTCTAGTACTTTTGTTATTTTCTTTAAAAAATTTTTTTTAAGTAATCTAGAATTATACATCTTATAAGGAAGGAAGTTAGGTTATCATAAAGTCAATAAGGAAATAGGGCTTGTTTTAATAGCCAGTTTCCAGGAATTTATATGTTTCAAATACAAAGAAATACTCAAACCAGATATAAATAAGAGTCCCCCCACCCCTAACCGCAGCTACCAAAGCATTCTGACCTGCTGTGTTTATTGTGGTAGCTACTTTGACTCATAAATGTGAATCCCTTTTCAAAAGGCTTTTCTGGGGCTGGCCCTGTGACCTAGTAGTTAAGTTTAGAGCACTCCGGCTTCGGCAGCCCGGGGTTCAGTTCCCAGGTGCGGACCTACACCACTCATCAGCAGCTGTTCTGAGGCAGCAACTCACATACAAAATAGAGAAAGATTGGCACAGATGTTAGCTTAGGGTGAATCTTCCTTAGCAAAAATTAAAAAACGAAAGGATTTTTCTGTAGTAATTTATTATCTTTATTTCATTAACATTTATTTTGGCATCTGAACTTTTTTGACATTCTAAAAGAAGTGTTCTGGTGTAGTGGACTAAAAAATCACTTAACTCCTGGGGCTGGCCCCGTGGCCGAGTGGTTAAGTTCTCGCGCTCTGCTGCAGGCGGCCCAGTGTTTCGTCGGTTTGAATCCTGGACGCAGACATGGCACCACTCATCAAGCCACGCTGAGGCAGCGTCCCACATGGCACAACTAGAAGGACGTACAACTATGTACCGGGGGGCTTTGGGGAGAAAAAGGAAAAAAATAAAGTCTTTAAAAAAAATAATCACTTAACTCCTTAACACATACCTCATCTTTAAATAGTAATAATAATAGTTTACAGAGTTGTTGTGAGAGTTAAGCCACATTCATATGTGAGAAGGCCCTTTCAACTATAAAATGCTATATCAGTGTGAGTTGCTTTTGCTGTTAATACGTTTGGAACAAACAGAACACCATAATAGGTTGCTCTGTAATAATCTGCAAATACATTTAAAAGCCATGATGCAAATTTATAGGACCAAAAATTTTGAGGCAAGTTTTAATTGGGTAGAAATATTTTCTTATTTATATTCTGATTTACTTCCAGAAATATTCTCATCTTCAGTTGGCGCACCAAGAACACCCAAGGCCGTACTTCAAGAGCATGTTGTGGTGGGCTGGGGTGGTGCTGATGGCCGTGGGAGAGACAGGAAACTTTGCAGCCTATGGATTTGCCCCTATTACTCTCATTGCTCCATTAGGTTGTATGTCTGTTACAGGTGAGCCATTTTTCTGTGTTTTGACAAAAAGAAATTTTAAGAAATCAGAAAAGTTGGTGAAAAACATACAACTTAAACAACACATGCACAAAAGAAGAAGTCTATTTCTTGTTTTCTTAGCATGTTAACTTGAAACAATTATACTACTGATTTAGTTATCTGCAGTCATGCTGCCACATTAACCATGAAGAGTCTTGCATTTTGTATCTAAAACACGTATGTTTAAAAGCCCGATTCCCGGTGTTTGAGTCATATAAATTAACAGTAAGAGCAAATGTTATACTGTGCTTTTTAATCATTAATGAATTATCTAAAAGCATTTGTAGTACAATATTATATTTTATTCATATGTTAAACTGACATTACATGTAGTTAAAGGCTTTGATGCCCAATCTTGACTCCATAGTTTAGCATCTCTTTTACATTAAGAATTAAATAGGGGGCCGGCTCTGTGGCCCAGTGGTTAAGTTCATGCGCTCCGCTGTGGCGGCCCGGGGTTCAGATCCTGGGCGCAGACATGACACCGCTCCTCAGGCCATGTTGAGGCGGCGTCCCACATCCCACAACTAGAAGGACCTGCAACTAGGATATACAACTATGTACCGGAGTGGTGGGGGGGTGGGGGTTGGGAAATAAAGCAGAAAAAAAAGAAGATTGGTAACAGTTGTTAGCCCAGGTGCCAATCCTTAAAAAAAAAAAAAGAATTAAATATTGGTTATTCTACATTACTATAAGAATGTGTAATTTTACAGTAATGTCACAATTATCCTACTTTCAAAACATATATAATTTACTAAATTCATTTAGAAGAGAGAATATGAGATGTTGCTAAAGACTAAAAAATAGAAAAATCACTGCTAAAAAGGAGAACAAACTCTCAAAACCTCGTTAAAATCAATAAAATCTTTCTAGTTTTACTCTTTGTCTGCTGCTATGGAAACAGAATGTTTCCAAGTTTCTGTGAATTTGGAACCTTCATTGAAATAGAACCAAGTTGATGGTTATTGTCTGGTAACAACTAGATCAAACGTAATGTGCTCACATATCCCAATTTTAATATTTTTCCTAAAAAATTATATGCTATTCTTTTTTTTTTGGAGGAAGATTAGCCCTGAGCTAACATCTGCTGCCAATCCTCCTCTTTTTGCTGAGGAAGACTGGCCCTGAGCTAATATCCGTGCCCATCTTCCTCTACTTTATATGTGGGATGCCTACCACAGCATGGCTTGCCAAGCAGTGCCATGTCCACACCTGGGATCCAAACCAGCGAACCCTGGGCCGCTGAAGTGGGACGTTTGCACTTAACTGCTGTGCCACCAGGCCAGCCCCCAAAATTATATGATATTCTTAACGAAAGCATAGTTTAAACTGAAATAATGCATATTCAAAGAGAATTTTATTTTGAAAGTAGTTTCCCCTTCTTAATCATTTAACATATTTTATTTGAAATACTTTCATGATGTATAATAGTAGAATATTTAGCAAAGAACACTTTTTTAGCTTTCTAGAATTGGTTCAGTAAAAATCGCCATACTGTTACTACTCTGAATAGGCACACAATTTATGTAATCATTTGCTATTTTTAACACTCCAATAAAATGAGCAATTTGAGTATATCTTATCTTCTATTTATTACACATACCACGTACGTGGATATTCTGGATGCTTTTTCCCTCCCCGAAGTTCCAGTGCATGGTTGTATATTCTAGTTGTAAGTCCTTCTAGCTCTTCTATGTGAGCCACCACCATAGGATGGCAGCTGACAGATGGGTGGTGTGGTTCCATGACCAGGAAATGAACCCAGGCCACTGAAGCAGTGAAAGTGCCAAACTTTAACCACTAGGCCATCAGGACTGGCTCTGGATTTTTTTTTCTTCTCAAAATCTGAGAAGTAACCGATAAAAGATCTAGTTATATTGTCAACTTGGGACCTCTGTAGGTCCCAATTGTTCTGAAAATGTTGTCTTATTCTTCATAATGGCTGTATATTTAGAGCTTATCTTTAGTTTTGTTTCCTATTATGCTTTATGCTCCATTTCCATGAAATAATCAAAGAAAAAATTGTCCAAATGTGTCAAACAGATACCTAGGGGAGGGCTGAGTGCACCACATTGTGTTGAAATTCTCCATTTATCTCCAGTCTCCCGGGCCTGGGAAATCTTTTTTCTGGGAACAAGAGAAAGAGAGCTACCCAGCTAGCTCAAAGAAGAGGGGGTATGTCTGTATTTATTTAAAGATCAGAGATTTCACAGAAATGAAATATAGCCAGGCCCCATGGGACATGACGTGAGACTTCAGAAGTTGCCAGAGATTAAGGGCCAGCATTGACACCCCTTGCAGACCTTCAGTGAAGCTGCCTGTGAAGCTGCTCCCCTTGGTGTGACTTGCTTGAAGCTCTCATTCATAGTGGGAAGCTTAAGTTTTCCCACCTTCCCCTCAGAAAGTGTCCTGTCCTTCCCAAGTCCCCTGTGGGGCCAGTCTACCCACCTTTAAGCTCTGAGCCCACTGCCCTGACAGATGGGCTTTACTTAACATTTCAACTTTATAACATTTTTAGCAACCTCCCTCTCTGCACGTTTAAAGTGATTCAAAGAAGTAAACTTACAGCCTGAAACACAGCATTTCCTACTTTACAATCTCTGCAAACAGTCGTACATGCTCATAAATAATATTCCCATAGCACTCCTCAGCTAAATTTAGGTACTGGCGAACGTAGGTGGCTTAGGGACCACTGGTGATTGAGGATTTTCCCCAGAACAAACCCCTACCACCCTGAGATTCTTTATAAAGATTCTAGAAACTCTAGAGAACTTGAAGCAAAGGGGAAAGTATTTTTAAAACAGAGGTATCATATGGCTATGTCTACAGATGAGGCAGAAGAGCGTCCACACTTTTCTATGCTGGAACTTTTCTTTCCCTATTATTTCTTGGGAGCCTCAAGAAAGAAATCAAACCTCCCTTTGAATTAAAAAAAAAAGGAAGATAATGTCTGCTGCGGTGTTGCATGGGAGATTGCATATTCTTTTCCGGCTTTTCTTCTGTTGTTTGTTGCTTTTCAAAGAAGAAAAAAAAGAAGATTAAAATCCAGAACACTTGAAAACACTTTAGGGGCCCGGCCAGGTGGCGCATCAGTTAAGTTTGCATGTTCTGCTTCAGCGGCCTGGGGTTCGCTGGTTGGGATCCCTGGTGCGGACATGGCACCGCTTGGCACACCATGCTGTGGTAGGCGTCCCACATATAAAGTAGAGGAAGATGGGCACAGTTGTTAGCTCAGGGCCAGTCTTCCTCAGCAAAAAGAGGACGATTGGCAGCAGTTAGCACAGGGCTAATCTTCCAGAAAAACAACAACAACAACAACAACAAAAAACACTTTAGCTCTTAAGTCCAAGTGAAGGGTACTTTCTTCCATCTTCCCCACTCCTTAGGAGGTACTGTGTGGGTAATCGTGTGTACGACTCGTACTACACACAAGACTACTACGTCAGACCTGCCTGTTTGTCTTACAAAATTCCTGCTCCCTTTGTACACTTTAATTGAACAGATTTTTTTTTAAGGACTAGTACGTAAGAAGTGCTATGGTAAGCATATGGATATTTCAGTTTGTACTCTACCCAGATTCCCGCCTCAGATCATCTTCCTTTGATCCTTTCTTTCCCTCTCTCTGTGTGTCCTCCTGCTCCCCACTGACATGCTCACCTTGAGGCAGCATTTCTCAAGCACTGGTGATTTCACAGGTATTCTAAGAAACAAAGAATTCCATAATTAAAAAAGTTTCTCAAATACTAGATTTTAAAAGTTGCACAGGTTTCATTGATGTAGGGCTTTTTGGGCCCTGGGATGGCCCATGCCACTGTCAATCTTGCAGAGGCAGAGGCAGAGGCAGTAGGCCAGGTTTCCCACCTATTGACCACAAGATGCTTTTGATATGAAGCATCTCAAGGGACAACAGTTCTGCAGAAAACACTTTAGGAAATACTCACAAGCAGCCACAGCATCCCAGAAACTCTGGATAGATAACTCACCTGTGCCTGGCAGCAGAGATTGGATAATGGGAAATAATCCTGGTGCATAGGCAGGTCTGACTGCCTAGCCTGGGTCCAGCTTTTTGAGAGAGAGTGTCAGAGCCCTAGTATCCTTGTGTCATCTTGTACTTTTACCCTACATTTCTCACCGAAGGTCTTTCTCAACAAATATAGGTCCAAGACCTTATTCTGACTAATACGCTAATTGTACTGGCAGTATGGCTAATTCTAGTTGTTGACTTGTGTTTGTGTTTCCGTTAATTAAGAAAGTTTAAAGGATGATTTTTCAGTTTCACCTAGAGCCTCGGCTGGATACTTGCCCCAGTATGACAGGGCAGTAGAATGGTCAAGAGTACCAGCTGTAGGGCTACCCTGCCGGGGTTCAAATCCCAGTCCTGCCACTGGAAAGCTCTGTGGCCTCGGGCAGCTTGTTTAGGCTTATGTCTCAGATTCCTAATCTGTAAAATGGGGATAAAAATAGTTCCTACCTCAGAGGTTGTTGTGGGGAAGAATTAAGTAAACACAAACACCTAAGAACACTATTGGACGCCTAGTACAGTATTTCACACAGTGACAACACTAGCAATTGTCACTGTGACTTATTATTATTATTACACACAAATAAAGCACACAAGGTTTACTTCCATGCTTCGAAGATGGCTGATGGTTAAATTCTCTAAAATGGATGAACCAATTTAGGAGATGCTTTTAATTGTTCTTATCCATGTAATGGTTAATTTTCAGGTAACAGAAAAATATGATGCGCACAGCTCATTTGTTCAGGTGTTAAGCAGCAATTGCCCTTTGACCCCCCTACATATTTCCTACCAAAACATGTTGGAAAATACCAGAATTTCCAAATAACCCACCAAGACAAAATACATGTAAAAAACAGACATAGAAGGTTGTCAGAGGAAAAACATAGCAGTCTGAGATGTGTGTGCAACTTTCTGTCTTCTTGCTCTGGCTTCATAGCACTCTTGTTCACTTGCTAATTAAGTTCAGAGAGGCTGAAGGGTAGGTTTCTTTCAGGTCTAACTGCAATTTGAGAATGTATTTTCTGAGAAACTATTTATTATACCAGAAATCTAGTAAAAAAACAAATGTTAGATATTGTGTGGAGTTTGTAGTAAAATTTTAAATTACTGCTAATTCTTCCTGTCCCAGGTAAACACTCTTCCTCAGGAGGCCTATCTTGGTTCCTAGACTAAATTAAACAAGCTATTCTCTGCTCCCTTAGCACTCTGCATGGGCCCTCCTCTCGTCTGTGTGGTGCCTTTTTGTGAATTAGGAAAAGCAAACCTTTCTCATGATACTTTATTTATGTCTGCCTGCAAATTATTGTAATACAATGATTTTATTAGAGCAGGACATTCTGGTTCCATCTGTCAGAAAATTGTCCTGAGATATACAAAGATATACTAAGATGTGGGAGGTGCCCCTCAGATGTTGTGATTTTGTTCACTGCACAACCTGCTCAACCACACACAGCAGCCCTGACCCTACGTTTCCCCTTCAGCATCTCTCATAATGCTCACAATGACCTGTTTAATGTCCATACTCACCATTCAACTGAGACCCAGGAGACTGGTGACTGTATGTGTCTGTTGCCTGCTGTCTGCTCTCTCTAGCCTTGTAGAGTTGGTTTGAATTTGAATTTTGATAAAACGAGGATAGGATGTTCTGTTCTAGAGTGTTGGAAGAGAAAAACTCTTGCTTAAAAGATTTCAATTCCTGGTGAAACACAATGGTTAAACATTTCAGAATTTGTGAATATTCGTTGTTGTAAATACTTAAAGATTTATAAGCCTGTCCTTTGAGGGTTGAGTTAGATTATTTTTGCATCTCCAAAGTGTGGCCTTACATTTAATGTTTTCCTTTCTCTGTTCATCCCCATGACTGTGATCTATGCTATGCCTAAGTCTTGAGGGGTGATTAAAAATAATGAAGTTATCAACACTCCAAAGAGTTGAAGCCGCATAGCATTGAGGATATTCATGGTAGACCTCACTGAGTATAAAATTAACTTGTCTAGGGCTCAAGGGAGTGGGATGTGAGGGAGATTGTTGCAGGGATAGGGAGAGTGGGGAAAACAGAGCATGACGGAGGCACCAACGACATCTTCCAGTTCTACACCTCTGAGTATATTGATTTAAAGTAATTAGAGAAGAGTTCAGAGGATATTTCACCTTTTTCCAAGTTAAATTCAGGCAATACTTCAGAAATAGTTAAAGGTAAGAAACTAATATTGAATGAACCTCCACTCTGCCAGGTACTGTATGAGACACATAAACTGTCATTTTACTTAACTGTTGCCCAGCTGAATACAAGTGAGAAATAAGTAGATTAAATTTGAGATGAATTATATGAGATCAAACACTTGGAATTTTATATGGAATAATAAAATTAATAGCAGTGAGGTCTCCTTGGCTCTGGGATAATTTCCTAAGAGAAGTAGTCATCCTGTTACTGGGCTAATTTGGATTAAGTTTGGAGAGCTAACTGCACTGAGAAAATGAGAGGAGAATGAGACATATGACTGGTAAGTATTTTCCAGCTCTAATTTTCCCTGACATGCTGGCCTTTGCTCAAATTGAAATTCATGATGTGGAATATATGTTGTTTCTTGTATTTCTGTTGTGCTGTTACAAAGCTGTAAACTGAAATGTGTCTGTAATCCATTAAACGATGGTCATAATGTAGACAAAAAGCCCTGTTGAGGCCTTTTGAAATTCCAGAGAAATCATCTGAAGCAAAAACTTTGGTCTCCAAGATTTTTATTAGAAACAAATGAAAGGAAACATAAACAGACCAATGAGCAAGTGACCTGCAGCATTACACAGACTTAGATGCTGCTAATTGTCTGTCCTTTAGAGCCCTGTGCCTGGTGCCAGCCTGGACGGGGTCACTGGGACTCTGAAGCCTCACAGGCTGCCTGTGAGAGGGACACTACACATGGACGCTTGTTTTAATGTTGGAAATATGTAGAAAATATCCCTTTTCTCAGTGGCTTGCTGGGTTGTCTGCTTTAGTACGTCTGTCCCAGAACCAGCCTAAATTAAAATGAGTGGAATAAAACTCTGAAGTTTTCGTTTTATGTCTGCTTGTGCACTCTCAGCTGAAAGCATTCCTAAAACCTAAAAACTTTACTTGAACTGTCTTTTCCACCCATCCTTATTTTTTAAGAACACCGCATAGTATTTCTAGAGAAATTGCTAATGATGAAGTAATGCGTTATTACGTTTATAAGAGAGAGCTAATCTTGTCAATGATAGCATTTTTACTTTTTTGGAATCTTTTCAAGTTTAATCACTAATGTGTGTCAAGAAACATGTAGAAAAGAAAGGATTATTGTTCTTAATCCAGGTACATTTCCTCATTTTAATTATGCAAATTACAGACTTTCTTCATTATCTTCAGTAAATGACAGTACCAATTTTTTTAAATTTAAGATGAATTACTCAACACTTTTATTCCTGCCAATGTGGATAGTAGGACTTTTCTCTCTGTAAAGAGACTTTTCTCAAAGTGTCACATCCTCAGATCTTCAGATCCTCCCTCCACAGAGTCCGTTGTAATTGACATACTTTTTCCCTACAATTCTACAAATAACAGGGAATGATCACTATGGAGAAGTCAGTGCCTCTAGATGTTTAGAGTTGATTGAGCCTGTGAGCACGCTCAGTGTGTCCACATGTTTGAAGCTTGATTGTGACTGACATGAAAGTGCGTTTGTGGTTTGCTTTTCAGCAGTACAATAAAGTTGCCATTATAAGTGGTCAGAAACCTCAAGCTAGATATTTACATGTGAGGATCCATTTGTAGCATTATTATGTAAATATGTTCTTTTCATGTCATGGGTTATTTTTTTATAGAAGAGAGTTCTGTACTACTTTGTCTTCTACTTTCCTATACTATAAACGTACACCCTGGTTTCCCTTCATATCATAGAGGCTAAACAATAAATTGAATGTCCGGAAGTGAAAATTGATGACATTTTTATTTGCAGACTAGATCAGAGTTCACAAACTCTGGCCTTCAGACCAGTTCTAGGCACTGCTGTGTTTTGTTTAGCTCAAACAATCCTTTTAAAGAATATGAATTAATTTCCCATGTTTAAAAGTTAGACCATGACACACAAAAACTAGGTTTTTCTCTTAAAGAATCAAGTTTGATAGCACTGGACTCGCAGTTGGCTAGGGCTGAGTTACAGCTGCCACCTTTCACTAATCTGGTGTACTCCAGGTCACCATGACCCCACTGCCCCTCACCTCGAGAGCCCACCACCCTCATCATCACAGCCCACCACCCCCCTTTGCCAAGCCTGCTGCTGGGGTTTTTCTTTTTTAGAGGATTTTCCTCTTTAGAGAATTACCTAGCTGGCCCCTGTAGACATTTGAGTTTTGTGACTGTGGACCAAAGGGTTTTTTTCTTCTGAATCTGATAAGAATATCATATCCATAATTACATTTAAATAAAGTGTAATTGATTTTTTAAACTTTGGGTTAAATTTATCTAAGAAATGATGATAAAAGGGTAAAAAATGGGGAGAAGTAAATAAGTGTGAACAAAATTATTTTTTAAAAGCCATACCATAATGTATTACATAGTTATTGAACTCTCTTCTGTGCTGTTAAACTTTTGATAAAAAGCTATTATTTGGGGGGAAAGAGAATTTAAGTAAAAAGTACACATATATCATAATGTTTCAAATTGGAAAAGGGAATGCCAACTTACCTATTATTCTACAGACTCAAAAATCTAAATGGACATGTAAAAATCTACCCTTGAGTTTAACTGCTACCATGTAGAAAGTTGATGCTTAACTTCTGGTTTACTGATCCCCATTAGTAGCTATTACAGAAGAAAATCCAAATCAGGTTTGTACAACCTGTCTGAATTCCCATACACCAGATTAATTTATACTTGTTTTTTTCTCTCATTTGTGGCCCGCCATGAATCTTAGAGCATCCACTCTTGACCATACTAAGCTAAGTAACTCTTCCATAATAACAGCGAAGTCTTGGACCAAGTCTAGGTGATGTCAGAGAGGAGGTGAATGATGAATAAACTTGAGGTTTATTCCTAAGTAAATCAGGGAGTGTTAGGAAGCTCAACACCAGGTCACATACTTACCTCTGGGACTGGCACCCTCCCCTACATTTAGACTTTGTTCAGCTGAAACCACTGGATTCTTGCTTGATCTTTATCTATTTTCATCTGGAAATCTGAACCAGAATGCCCATGTGTAAGATTCTTTATGTCAACTGTGACCAGAAAGCATCTGCATGCTGATTGGTAACCTTAGTGACACTTAATGGCCAAAAAGAGAATAGATGACTCACTCATAGGAGTCAGTCCATTATAATTGTTGCTGAGATTCTTCATGACCATAAAGCGTTGGAACTTCAAGGCCAAGTGAATACATTAATAAACTACCCCATGGGAGCTCTATTTTTTACCAGAGAAAATACCAGAAGAAGCTTTTTTTGTCCATTTCCCTTACATATAGTATTCTTGCTATCTTTTTTTTTTTTTATTTCCATGACTCCTACATAACCACTGTTTGAATTTTAGTATATTATCTTTCACATGCTACCTTTCACCTTTTTTTTCTTAATGCATTATGGTCATTGTGGCCCAGCATCTGCCTTTAGAGTCTCTGTGTGATACTGTGTAATGAATTTAACCCCAGCGTCTGCAAGCACTCCATGTAGACCCATGTCTGTGAGCTGTGTCTCTAGACCCGTGCCTGGGAGCATTCTGTGTAGACCCATGTCCTAGGAAGGCCAGGATGTAATAGGATTCATGAACCTCTGCCCAAATATGCCTCAAGTCAAAAATGTACACAAAACTGTGAGTGCTGAAGTAAATGCTCAGAAGGAACTACAGTTTAATCATAGCTAGTACAAATCAGTTTAATTTACAAGTGTGCTCTGTTTCAATGCTTTTTAAACTACTGATCTTGAAATGCTCTTTCTATTTATGAATATTAAATTTTACTCTAGGAATAAAAGTGAAATAGTTTTCTCCCCTTTCTAGGTGTTCATTAGACAACGGTTGTTGTTATAACAACAACTAGACAGTGTTGAGTTTGACAGATTGCACATGTGTTATGGATTGCATATCTCTGCACACATATTATGGGAGTACTTCAGTTTATTTTTTCTCATTTTAAAAATTTACTACACTACTTAGAAGTTATGTTATTAGCTGTTGCTCAGATACCGTCTTTTTGCTCAGCACAGCTCTCATTCTAACCATGTTGTGCAAGATAAATGTTTCAAGTAAATGTATCTTAATAGAATGTTCTTTTTTATTATTTTGCTAGATAAATAAAACGAAAAATCTTCTATTTTCTTATCTAAAAATTTTGTTCTAAAAATCTCATGTTCTCTTAAAACAAAAAAATGAGTATGGAAGTGCGTTAGACATAAATTCTTTCAGATAGTAAAAGTAACATATTTATGTTTCATAAAACTGATAACTGTTTTATATCAATTGGTATAATTTTATACATATAGTATATTTCAAGCTTATTGTTGCCAATGATATCCTTTTTGCTTTTAACAATGAAATTATCTCCTACATAACATTTTTTCCTCTTCCTTCTGAAAGTGAAGTTGTTTATGAAACTGTGGCTTAGCAACAAAAAAAGAATGAAAATGTTGCCTTTCTTATTTCAAGGGAGGCAATGGAGTGTAGTGTACTAAAAGGAGCTCTGGACTGGAACAAGGAAATATGAGTGCTGGTTCCAACTCTGCTATAAAATAAGTGTTTATTAGCTGAACGCAACCTCTTTGGACCTCAGTTTCCCAAACGTAAAGTTAGGACCTTGAGTAGATTATCTCTATGTCTCCTACTAACTCTAAAATTTCCCTCATTCCACATAAGCATTGTCTCCCCTCTTAATGGAATCCTTTGCTGTCACACAGTTATCTCAAGGATTGTTATAATGGAATGCATTTGGTATATGTTAGCGTAGTGAAACTTCACCTATTTTTTATTGTTAATCTATCTCCCTCTGCTTGGAAACATTCCCTACCTAATTATGCAGAAAGTCAGTGATGGAGGTGGGAGTCGGGTCTTGGTTTTTATACCTTTTCTAATGCTCTAACGTGTCATTCATTTCCCTGAATTATTTTGGTCCAAATTTGATATAGAAAATTTTTGTACATTTTTACACCTGTCCCAAACTCAATTATTAATGTAATAGACTACAAATCTATACTTTAGTTTATCTACAGAAAATTTTGCTTTAATGTTTTAAAGCCACACTACACCCTTAAATTCATGCTTCGCGGACATTTCTCATGTTCCATTTATTTTGTGTGAAATCTCCATTCCTGTAACTAACCCAACCAGGAAAAGTTTGCAAGGACATAGGTCAACTTGAATGAGAGAGAGCTAGGTTGAAAAAAAGATGGAGCAAACAAATGAGGATGCCATCTTATCTTGAATGAGGGTTTCTGGTGTGGATTTCTTATTTTGTTTTAGATCAATTGCCAGAACACCAGATATAGTTATATTCTAATTTAACTGATTTAATGGATTATTATACAGAGTCATTAAAATTATATCTATGAAGAATTTTTAATAACATGGCAAATCGTTTGTAATATAGTAACTGAGGAAACTGAGAAACGAAATTTTGCATTATGGTTTGATCTCAACTAAAGGGAAATAAACACACTAACATATTAACTGCAATTTTCTCTAGATGATGAGATTATTTTATGGTGATTTTTCTTTCCTGTGTTCTTACTTTAAAAAACAAACTTGAAAACCCAGCTAATAATTATTGTTAAAAGTTGAAAATACAAATTATGTTGTGTATTTTTTTGTATTACTGCAAGATTGTATTTTCCCATGCCTCTACATAGAGAAGAATGGCTCCATAAGAGGAGCAACTCAGAGAGATTCAACTTACCCCCACACTTCTGAGGCTATAGCAGCAGGCCATGGCTCAGTGATGAGGTTGAGAGTTCAGTAGCATCAATAATGGGAAAGAGAGTCTTAAACATCATGAAGGTCAGCAAATGTGGGACAGAGATCCCATAAACACTCTTTTATGTCCTAGGTACTAGCTACCCACTTCAGATTTTAGAAGAATAAGACATATCTCAGAGTAAAAGGAATTGATAGTCTTTTAGGGGAGACAGGCAAATAAACCTCAGGTGTAATGAAAAAGCTGTATTACAAGGGGTAATCACACATCAAAGAGGAGTGATAACTTGGCCTGGGGGAATCCGCAGGTGATACCTGAGTCTACAGTTGGTCATGAGGATGGAGGCAGAGTTGTAGAAGGAAAAGCACATATAAAAAGTCCTTTAGCATTAAACTCAATAGTGATTCTGGGAATTATGATTCTTTTAATAAGGGTGGGCATGAATATAAGAGATCAAGAACGAATGTGGCAAAGTGGCAGGAGCAAAATCATGACTGTCTTTGAATGTCATGCTCAGTAGTTTGGCCTTTGTCCTGTAGATGGCAAGAAGTCATTAAGAGAATTTAAAGCTGTGGATTTATATTAGATTTGCATTTTAGAAAGATTACTGTAGTGGTGGTATGGGGAAGGGAGAGTGAAATAGGAGGGCAGAGGAAGCTATAATGGTCTAAGCCTGAGGTGAAGCTGGCCTGAGCTGGGGCAGTGACAACAGAAGGAAGGAGGGGGTGGATTGAGAGAGAGTGAAATTCAGACTTAACAGACCCAGTAGCCTGTTGGATGTGTAGTGAGGGAGAGAGGAGACTAGGAGGAGTCCTAGGATTCTGGTGCTCCATAGGGTATCATTGCAATAGGGATTATAGGAGGAGATGATGGGAAATAATGAGCTTCAGTCTGGGATGTATTTAAAGTTCAGACTTCCTTCTTTCCCTCTTTTCTTTCCTTCCCTTCTCTCTCTTTTACCTTTCCATCCCTTCCTGTTCTTCCTACCTGTCTCCTTTCCTTTTTTTTCTTTTTTTCCATTCGTTCATTTAGTAAACTTTTATTAAGCCTTCACTATATACCAAGCGCTATCCCAGTCACTGTCCCAGGTCCATGGTAAACCTGGCCAATTTCCGTGTATCCTCACCATGGTGGGGGGAAAATCCTTTTTTGCAGCCACAACTGCTGGGTATCTCTAACTAGGACACAGCTAGTCAGGCATAAGACACAAACTGTTTAACTCCTTTCAAATGGCATTGCATAATATATGCTTTTATATTGGAAACACCACTAATGGCCATTTTCTTTCTAGGTAGTGCCTTTATTTCTGTTTTGTTTCTGAAAGAAAATTTGAGAGCCTCAGATTTACTAGGTAAGTACTTATTTAATTCATTTAATTATACCACTGCTTGGTCAGGAAATAAATAATACTGTCCATAAAAAATATGTACTTTAAAAATTGTAAAAGATTACTGAAGTGGATATAACCTCATTTAGAGGTGAACGTTATTCTGTCTTGGAGCTGCCATCTGCTCTTCATGTGAAATACTTCCATTTTAATTGTGACCACTGCCCATGCTATTGACCACAGTAAATTATTATTTTACAGTATTATTATTATGAATGTTATGAAATTATTATGAGCATAATAAAATTCAAGAAAACATCTGTTACCTAATAGAGTATTCCACTTCAAAGGACATATTTGTTAGATTGTCGTATGAAAGTACTGCCTAAAAATGAAAACCACATACAATAATTAGATGCACCAATTAACTACTTAATTTGTATTTAGCTCTTTCCGAAAGTAACACTGGACATTGATTTCAAAATTTTATTTAGAAATACAGCTGTTAGTGGAAAATAACAGTAGTCTTCCTAGCTGTGAGAAATATTTCTGTTATATAGCAAAGCCATCATATATTGATTGTATCTTCTACCTCTTATTAGAAATATCATTGGTGAGAAGAATTACAGAGATTCATATTTTCTTCCTTGATAAAATCCTGTCTGCATTGCTGCTGCCATATGATAATGAATACAATACTTGAGGCACTTTAAATAAAGTAATGTCTGCTTGCTTCCAAGGAGATCATATTTTTTAAAAAAAATTTGAGCTTTAAATGTGACACCAGTGTTGGTGTGTTGAGCATTTGTTTTTCCTGATCATGTTTCCCATGAGCCTAGCGTCTTAAAAGTATTTTCACTTTTTCTTTTTCCTCCTTGGTTTGATTCTGTTAGTAGAGTTTTTAGTCAACATTGTCAAATTTTTCATGGTTAAAATGTTTTTCCAAATGCATTCATATGTAAATTGTATCTTTTCAAATATATTAATTTTCTATATTCTCTTCTTATATATTATGGTTTATGGAAGCATTTGGGGAAGTTGTATGGAATAGAAATAAGAATGAGCAGTGCCTGAGTTTTATAAATTAAGAAAATTAAGTCCTGCATTATTTTTCTCATTTATCAAGTGTCTTAAGGAAACTTTAAATTGTTTTATCTAACATATGTCATCTTTTGTAGTTAATGGTTGATTAATGTTTAAGTTAATCTAAGGTATCTAATGGGATAATACAAGTGGATATAAAGGGAGACTTGCTAGTTATCATGAACATTAGTGATCAAATATGATTAAGACAAAATTCCTGCCTTCAAATAATATATTGGATAATAAAATATATACATAATTTTTTTAAAGCAGAAAATAACATGTATCATAATACCTTGAGCCTTTAGTTTAGAACAGTTTCTCAGCCTCAGCACTACTGATATTTTAGGCTGGATAATTCTTCACTGTAGGGGGGCTGTCCTATGTGCTTTAGGGTGTTTGGCACCACCTCTGCTGGCCTTGACCCATTAGATGCCAGTGGCACCCTCTGTGCCAGCTATGACAACCAAAAATGGCTTCAAACATTGCCAAATATCCCCTGGCTGGGTAAAAATCACCCCCAGTTGAGAACTGTTGGTTTAGAATAAAGAGAGATTACTCTAGCTGGGAAGCTCAGAGAGAATTGTTTACAGCAGAGGTGATATTTGAATCAGTTCTGAGAGCTGGATAGGACAGTCATGGGCTACATCCAAGCATTTGGAGGAGGACATTCAGAGGGAATAACAAGAGAGGTATTAACAAAGGTGCAAAAAGGTAAGGTAAGTTTTTGTTTAATACTGTATTACAACTGCTGTCAGTAAAGATAAGGAAAAAATAAATAAAAGTCATAACTATGGAAAGGGAAGAAATAGAAGTATCAGTATGTGCAGATGATTAGATTATATACTTAGGAAACTCAAGATCAACTAAATATTACTAAAAGCAATAAACTGACTCAACATCAAAGGCTATAAATTAAATTCACTCTGGTGGGTTCAAATCTGGATTCAACTTCTGCTATCAATTGTGTGGTCAACATAGGATTACTTAACTTCTCTAAGCCTCAGTTTGCTAACAAATACAAGACTGTTTTAAGGATCACATTGGATAATTCATATAAGCACTTTGGGAAATGTAAAGCCCTGTTAATATAATTGTCATCATTTCTATGATCAACTTCATCCCCAAGAGGTAATACTAAACATGTAACATAAGGAATAGGAAACACACATGTACACACATAGCATAAAAAACAAACAAAATAAACCTCTGTTAATCCTTTGATTCTTTGCTAATTTCTCTTATTTTAATAACAGCTAACGCTTACTAAATATTTACACTTTCCAGGTACTATAAGTGTTTTACGTGAATTATCTCATCTAAATGTAGGAACAACCCATTTACAGAAGTGATTCTTAGAGAGGTTAAATAACTTGCCCAAGGTCATATAATTGGTAAGTGGTAGACCAGTATTCTAATAATGGCAGCCTGATGTAACTAGAGTATAGTGGTTGTGAATGAGTTCCTAGTGTCAGAGAGCTGTGTGACCTTTAAAAAGTTACTTAGGATATTTTTGCAAACTTTAGTAATCCAGGTAACATTTCTCACAACTCTGGTTGAGTTTTTTGCCTTCCTAACTTAATGCTTTTTGAGTAGGGCTATGTAAGACATGTCACATTTGTTTCATACTATAGTTAAAAGTGATCAATTCGTGACTTTCATCTAGAATCACAGGAATAAGAAAGAATTTAGTTACTTATTCCATACCCATGCCTCTGACAACAATATTATAAGATTATCATGACCTGAGATCTAATGACCACTTCATACTCAGGGAAGGACTGTTCTCCAGCCTCACTCAGTAATGTAAGTCACATACATTTTCTTTGGACCTGCATTGCTATTGCCTTGAGAAAATTTGGCTCTTTCTGTTAAAAGCTGAAAATGGGGTCTTTTTGGGTTTTTTTTACAAGGACTAAAACCAAACAGAGAAAAGAGTAGTCAGTGGCGTTTTTTAAAAGATTAACATATAAGCATGCTAAAAATTAAATTGTCAAAATGTGCAAAAGAAAATCATTAATTTTCCCCTGCTTCGAGCAAATGAAAGTTTGTTTTTCATGATGGAACAAATGAAGATTTTTGGGCCATGTGGAAACAAGCTGAACTAATTTATTGCCAAATGTTACTCTGTGGCTATGAAGCTTTTCACCACTAGCCTCAAAAAATGACCTCACAAAAACTATGTCTCAAAGGAATCGCCAACTATTATTAACTCAATGACAAGCTTTGGACTGTGCTCTGATTCTTAGTGGATTAATAACTTTAAATTATTTTAACAATTATTTTTCCCTTAAAAAAGCCCCAGATTTTTCTCCCCTTCAATCAGCCAAAAAGTATAGTATTTTCCCCTCGCTTCTCACTTAGTCATCAAAACTACTAAATCTAATAGTCTGTGAGATCCTAGCTGATTTAAGTCCAGATAGTGTCATCATAAAAATAAAAATTACAGTCAATTTATCAGCACTCTCCAGAGACCAGTAACTTGATTACTTCAAGTTGCTTATAAATGGCTTCCCCAGATAGAATGTCAGGAGATTAATAGTGAGATGAAGCCCATCTCCTTCCTTCCTTCTCTCACACCAGAGGTCAGCTTGGTTTGGGGCCAGTATCTAGAATACTAATCTAGCCAAACAAACGATCACTTCTGGTTGAGAGGACAGGTTGGCTATATTTATTTTAGTTTCAAAGCTCGCTCAAGAATAGGAGACTTTCTGATGGTAGGTTCAGGACTATTTGAATTCACTACATTATTGGGATTCCCAATCCAGGGCTCATCAGGATTTAGCTGCCATGAGCCTGAGGAATATAGAGAGATTGTACTGAGGGGAAGGCATCCCAAATGGTTTGGTTTTAAGGAGTCCAGTTTATTCTATGACTCCTGGTATCCCACAAAACAATAGCTGGATCCCCATTGATCAGGAGACATATTGCACAGACCAGGAGAATCAAACAGCCGTCTTGGTTGGATTCAGGTTAGCTGAATATTAAAAAAACTCTTAAACCAACAGAAGTCAGGTCAAACCAGATTCCAGAAACTAAACAACAGGCAGTTAATGGTAGCTGGCATCCAGCTGTAGAGTGGGGACAAAATTAAAGGAGATTTCAGGTTTTACTTAGGGTGGGCTGGGAAACGAGATGTTAGCTAAGGAAGAACTGTACAAGTGGATCTTAGAATCTAAGGCTTGCATAGGTGAGGAATTCAGCAGGTTAGAGGTGCCAGTGAACAGAAGCGTCAGAAGGAGCCCAATTCTAGGCTATTTTCTCTTCAACCACTTTTATACTTCACTCTCAGTCCACAAGTGTCTATAGGAGACTTTTGCAACAGAACACCAGTACCCTCCTGAAACAAAGACTGCATTCTCACAGCTGGATCCCGTTAAACGTCAGCCATTTCCCAAAGTATAAAATATTCCTCAAAACACTATTTCAAGATGATGTAAATGGTCAAATATGTTTAGAAAATATTACAACCATATCCTCCTCTAGGACATTCACAAATGAACACTAACACATTGAGGATCTGAGGGGTCTTCCAGTGAAAGAACTATTTAAGTTTGTTTAACTCACTTCTTTCCAAATAGATTTGACTTCAGACATTTTTTTGGTGGAGCATCTGTCTTATGAAACTGCTTCCAGGGAAGACCTGTTTGGATATGCTCTAAAGGAACCTCAGGACCAGTCAGGAACCCCAGGGACCACTACCAGGAGGAGTCAATTCCTTTTATCCCCAGTGGGGATGCTGCATCCAGCCGTAGGTTATGCTCTGTGCAGCTTCTGGGGTACCACTTGCTGATACTACAATGTGAATGACAGCCCTGAGTTGTCCATTCATTGGCCCTGGTCCTTTATGTAGACAAGAGGTGGGAGAGTGTAATCATTAAGAAAATAGACTACCTAGGTTCCAATTCAAGCTCTCCACTTAGCTAGAAAATCCCAGACAAGATAGTTATTCCTTCTGTGACTCAATTTGCTCATATGTCAAATGCAGATAGTAATACTTTAATAATATGCAATATTATATATTATGCATGTTATAGTAGTAATTATAAAAATTTATAATAGTATAATAACATAATAGTGTAGTTATTTTTCACAGGTTTATTGTAAAGATTAAGTTAGTTATGTAGAAAGCACTTAGAATTTTGCTTATAAGTATTAGCTATTACTATTGTAGTTATCATTATCATCACATTTTAGTATGATGGTGATCATAATGTAACTCTCACATCAGCCAAACTTGTCTATGAAATCACCAGTTCTAGGAACACCACTTCACAAAAAATGATTACCGTTCCTTGGCATGTGCCCTCCCGGTATACCTAATCTACTGTAAAGAGCATGGATGAGCTTGTTTACCTGTTTTGCACATATAACAAGTTTATGGGAAGAGATTTTATTAGTGTTTGTATATTGCATCAAGCTAAATCTGAAACTCCCACCAGATCATTGTAGACTTTTAAGTGAATTGAGTTGTATTTGATGAGAAAACATATTTGCTGCAGATCTGGGCATGAGAGTGGCAGATGGGATCACATCCTGTATCATGGGGCGTGTCCAGCATCCAGCTGTTGACTCCCACCCGCAGCTTACCCATAGTGCTGTCTGCTCCATCTTTGGTCCCCCCCAGCGTCCAGGTCTTGGTACCCTGTGCACCAGTTCCCTGGGGAGAGCAGTGCGTAGCAGACAGAGTACAGCTAGTGTTTCTTCTCTGTGTTCTGTCAGTTGGTTATTTCCTTTCTTCTGCCTTCTTTTAAGACCAATGGGAAGATGTCTTCATTAAGCAGTCAGAAGACACCTGCCAATTCCTTCTTGTCTGGCCCTTCCATTCTCAAATTGGATTGTTTTCCCCTTAGAGACAGCCCCAGTGACCGTCCCTGATCATCCCTGGATTGTAATATTGGAGAAACAATTTTAGATTAATTTTTAAGCTTAACTCAGATGGCCTTTGACTCTTGGCAGTCAGCATCCTGAAGTGGATCTGTCCCGGGGTCCTCTGTCACATCAGGCCTCCAGATGAGCTTTCAAACATGTTCAGCAACCCAGACTGACCTCTGCAGAGCCAAATTCCTGGAGTCTAGAAGGTATGATAAGTTAATTTGTACCTAGAGAAGAGGAGACTGAGTCATAGAGGGATAAATAACTTCCCTGAGCTCTTCCAGCTAGCAAGTAGCAGTGAAATTTGAATTCTGTGAGGGCGATTTCAGCTTGGACTGACTTCCACGATCCAGGTCTTAACCTAAAATTTAACCATGTCCATGGGCAAAGAGCATGTCCATTGCTGCTTCCCTTCCTTTAGTTTCTTACACTTCCAGATTAGTCCTTTGGGCAAACAGGCCAGCAGAAGGTAACCTAGCAAGTTTTCTAAGTCAGAAATCTGTGTCTTTCAAAAGAAGGAGTATTTGTGGCTTTAATGAAATAAAAATAGCAGGACCTGACATCTCATGCCACTTTTAGAAAAGGTGGGATATAAATAAATTTTATTTATTTAAGGAACAGCTAATGTCTATCTTCAACACTTTTATACACTTATGAAAAATGTGCACGATTCATAAAGAAGATAGTAAATCACATAGAAATATATAATGACAGAAGTAAACAAGCATATAACGGGTAGCAGCTATCCAAAACTGTCTTTGTAATTGTCTGAGGTAGCTGAAATTAAAACTATTAGGAAGAGAGAATGTGTAACTAGCTGAGCTGCCATAGAGTTGCTTACTAGACTCACAGTGATGAGGCTCAGATGAAAGAATACATGTGAAAAGCTATGTTGAAAGTATAATTGCAAAATCTTGGGTCGTTTTATTTGTTTTTAAGGAGTTTTGAAATGCACTGGAGATCTACATTGGTAGAAATGGGTACAGTATGCACATATGAAAGCAGATGTGAAACAGGGACTGTGTTGGAAACTTAAGTTAAATACTAAGGCTACTATTGTGCAGACCTAAAAAGAATGAGGGCGCTGTACATATACTGATGTGAAATGTTCTCCAGAGGTTCTGTTAAGCAGAAAAAAAATAAGATACTGAAAAGTTTGTGTAAAAGTAACCCAAACTCATGCACTCTCACATGCACATGCATAAAACGTCTTTGAAAAGAAAACCTCAAGAACTAGTGGCAGTGGTTAACTTTCAGGAGGGGAACCAGTGGGCCATAAGAGTATGAGAGAGATGTAACTTTCTACTGTTCACTTTTGTGTGTTTTGAATTTTTTACCATATACACATTACCCATTCAAAATTGAATTTAAAAGAATAAATTTAGTTGACACTAGATGCAGTTAGATGAGATAAAGAAATAACTGGCAGAGGAACTCAATATAAACAAAAAATTTGAATTTCACCAAAGAAAGTTGGAAGTCTCTGAGACTTTTAAGTTATATTTAATGCATTTACTTTGCTATACTGAGTTTAGAAAACTGTTGTGTTTTTTTCAAGTTCCTTTCTCCTAGGAACCTAATATTAAACTATTACCTTCTAAGATCTTTTTTTCCTAAAGTAGGGACATGGCTGACCAATAGTTTTTGCCCGAGTTCTTATTTATGGTTTTTATTATGTTCCTTTTATTACAATGCTTAATAATGTATATTGTGTTTCATTTTTAAAATCCTCATTAGAAATAGCTCTTAAAATTGTGTATGTAATTTCTGTCTTCACAAAGTAGTACAGAATAAATTGTTACCTTAGAGGAAGCTTATTTTATAGCTTCTACAATACCTTGAATAGCTATTGTCTAGCTTCTATGAAAAATGAAATGCTGTTTGTTCTCAGAAACTAGAGTTCAAAACTCTAAATCATTTGGTTAAGAGGAACAGGAAATTGGTGTCTTCCACTTGTGAGATTTTAGACAATAGACAAACCAAATTGTTTCAGCTTGGAGTCAATACTGGTTGTAAATTATATACACAACAATGCTGACCTCGGTGATGAAACAAGTTGAAATATATTTTCAAGTGCGCTATCTGAAAAATGCTACGTATATCAGTTTTTCTCAGGCTGCTCATTATGAATAAACAAGCAGTTTTCTGTGTTATTTGGAAGGCAAGTCCTCCCTTTACCCCTCCTTCCGTGGCCACTCCTCTTACACACATTCCCTCCCTCAATTATTTTAAGTAATGTTAAAGTGATGACAGTAACACATTCTTTACATAGGTTTATTATGTGATATTTTACTAAGCTACCCCTGGAATTCTAGATTCTAAACTGGATTAAATAAAACTTACAGAAAAGTCAGTGTTCACCTTCGTTATTTCTGCTAAAAGAACCCCAATAAATGGCAATGATTAAGGTGCTCATTTACTAGAGTTTTAAAGTGAAAAATCACCAAAGTGTGTGTGTGTGAAGGCTCCAAAGATAAGTAAGTATAGAGTAGATTATCAGATGATGGACTTCCCCACTCTCTGGGCTCAGCCATCTATTTCTAGATCTAGATGGATCTAGATCCATCATGCATTTACTGTTCCACATGGAAACAAAGAGCCAGCTAGGATGTATTCTCGTGTCTCCATATGCGTGTATTCTGATCTTCTCCATCTTTGGGGAAAGCTCCTCTGAAGAGGCCAGGATTCATGTGTAACAACAAAGAAAACTCAGAAGTTGTGTCCTACCCCATCTATTTCTTGGCCTTTATCCACCTTTAACAGGAATGCCGTCACTTGAATGCATGATGCTCTCTAGGGATGGTTTGATGAATCATATTTTAATAGGGAGGAATTGTCGGCACTTTTACAAGTGATGCTGAGTCTATAGGTAATGTTTGCATCAAGGAAAAATCTTAAATGGCCCTTTTCAACTTGACTTATCTTTTCAATTTCATTTAAAGGTATGACATTGGCATTTGCGGGAACATATTTATTGGTGAACTTTGCTCCAAATATAACTCAGGCTCTCTCGGCAAGAACAGTACAGTATTACTTTGTTGGCTGGCAGTTCCTCATCTATGTGGTAAGAATTCTAAAAATTTTACTATCCCAGAAGCTATATTGTCTAGATCACTGATACATGCAGATGATAGAGAATTAATGTAATCTTTTCTTCTCAGTATTAGTATCTCCTTAAAATGTAACTATACTTGACCAATACTGAAGTATTTGAAACACTAAATCAACAAGAGAAGCACTCTAAGTTTCCCAGGTATCCTGTCTTTGGGGGTGACCTGTCACTGGAACAATTTCCACAACATTTAACCTGTTAATATTTAACATTTAACCATGTTCCAGAGCAACATGTTTTAAGACAACTCAAAGTAAAAAAACAAACAAACAAAATCCAAAAAACCCCTCTTCCTGGGTCAAAGGGAAATACCTGAAGACACATTTTAATTCACTGAATTTTATTCAAGATAGATATTCTCTTTAAAAAAAGTACTCATTGGGTCCGGCCCCGTGGCCGAGTGGTTAAGTTTGCACGCTCCGCTTTGGTGGCCCAGGGGTTTGCCGGTTCGGGTCCTGGGCGCAGACATGGCCCCGCTCGTCAGGCCACACTAAGGCGGCATGCCACATGCCACAACTAGAAGGACCCACAACTAAAATATACGACTATGTACTGGGAGGATTTGGGGAGGAAAAAAAGCAGGGAAAAAACAAAAAGAAGTAAATTCTCTTAAAAGTACTCATTGAGACAAATGCCACAGATTGTCTGGGAGAAGAAGACAGCAGTAGGACAATACTGAGAGATGTGTGAAAGAAAGACTGGAATGAGCTGATATAGAAATTTGAAGCCACTAATTGGAATATTTTATTTGATGCAGTGGCTGTATCTAGTGGATATAAAGAGAGAATGTGATTGAAATGGTTGGTATGTAACTGGTTAACAGAAGTTGGTTTAGGTTGGAGAATAAGAATATCTTAGGAAGGGTAGGTTGTAAGAAGAAAACTGGGATAATCTAGATGAGCATTTAACCAAGAACCAGATTGGTAAAAAAAAACAGTTGTAAATTCAATAACAAGAATCAAAGCACACGGAATCATAGCTTTCTGGGGTTAGAAGTAACCTCAAAAATCTATCCAGTCCTGTCCTTTGCCATTAAAACAGGTGAAATAGTATGACCCTACTTTATACACCTTTTATTTAAAACTGTGACATTGGCATTTGCAAGGACATGTTTTTGTTGAACTTTGTTCTAAATATAACTCAGGATGTTACAGCAGGAACTGCACAATATTACAGTATTGCCTGGTGGTTCCTAGTCTACATGACAAGAATTCTATATATCTTACCATCTCTGATACATACTTCTGACCACTGGAACACAAATGTTTACAGGTCTTTTCTCTTTATGGTCTCCCACTCCACTCCTTTCTCTTACTCAACAAAGATACTTAAGTTTCTCTGTTAAAAAAGAAAGAAAGAAAGACAGAAAGAAAGAAAATTCCTGATGCACTTCACACTGGGTAATAAACTATCCTATTCCCCTTCCACTCACCACCAAAAATGTATTCCCCTCCACTTTCTCAGCTTCTATTCACTCCTCACTCATTATAATGTAGTAGATCCCTCCCCACAAATTGCCGAAAGGCATTGCCTTTTTGGTCCTGATTCTTCTTGAACCTTGAGCATTTACTCATGGCCCATTGTCTTCTCCTAGAACCTCTCTTTTCCCTGGCTCCCTCACTATATTTTCTCTGTTTCTCCTCTTCCTCTCTGACTAGTCCATGCCAGCCTCTTGGTGGGCACCTCCTTCTCCTCTGCCAGCCACTCTTATCTAGTCATGCTACATTCTCTTCCAGGGTTTTCTAGGGTAATCTCATTTCCCACCCTACCGCCATCCTTTAGAAAGCCTTCTTCCCCGGGCCTCTTCTGAACTCTGGATCTGTGTTCTCATCTGTCCACTTATTACTCATCCCTGCCTAGGTGTCCCATAGATTCCTCAAATGTAACATCTCAAAAACTAAACTCAGTGTCTTCTCCCCTAAACTCCCTCCTCTCTTATTTGGAAGGTTCCCCTTACCCCTGCCCTCCACCACCCTTTAGGATTGGGCTTCCCAGGTCAGATTAGCCTTTCTCAGGTCTGTCATACTTTGTGTCTCCCCCCGCCCCATTATATCTTCCTACTTGTCCACCATACCCAGTCCTTTAACTATCACAGTTTTGTCAATCAAATCTAAGCACTAGAAGGACTTGTTGAGTATTTCATGCTAGTGTAGACTTGAAGTCCTACCAGCGCATTATTACTCTTCGCCTACAGGCAGAACAAGTTCTTCCCCCAGTAAGAGAAGAGTCACATAGTCTGTAACGAGAAAATTAATAGCCTGAGTTGAATCCTTTGGAGAGTAAAGATGCATCAAGACTTATTTCCTGGAATGAACAACATTGTTTGATGGTGATGTAGCCTTTTATTGTTTTAACACCAGAGAAAACATTTTAAAAGAGCAAAACCACTTTTTATTAAACTTTATATTTCCACAAAAAAATACTCTGAAATTAATTGCATTTAGCCATTTTCCCAAGTCAACTCTTAAATTCATTCATTCATTATTCACTGTTCATTATTCAACTTATTAGACACCTGGGGTATAGAGAAGAATTCCAAAGCAGGAATTTTACAGTCCTAGGAGAGACCTATATTCCTGTAAATATTGAAAGTATGTTTGAAAGTAAGTGTCACCAAAAATGTAAAAAATTCCAGATATTTATAAGATAGCATAAAGTAAACCTTTAATAAAGTCACATTTTAATAACACTATTGGCAGTAGACCCTAAGGGGAATAGATCTATATTATCTTAGTTTGGAATTTAGTCCATTATATGTTGCATCTCTAAAGACTCTAGAAGTTATCGATTATATATTAAGATCTTGAGCTGAAATTTGGTTTAAATCTGTTAAACATCTAAGTAATTAATATTTAATCCTTGGATGTGGCAGATTCTGTGCTTTTTCTGCAAACCATGACTGCAAAGATCATAATTATAGTAATTAAGACTGTTCTTTGAAGTATCACTCATCTGTTTTTTTATTACACCAAGTATAAATGTAGCACCTGAATTGCCTTCAGGACTGATCAAATAACTAATAAAATGAATAAAAACATTTTAAAGTCTGAATAAATTTTACATTTCTTGAAGGAGATTGTAAAATTATATTGCACACTGGCTAATAGCATCTCCTTGTCTCATGTGTTTACCTGTACCAGGTGGCTGTCCATTTTACCTTCAAGGCTTACATGAAGTGGAAGCCTCACAGAAACAAGGCCCAGGAGCCTATCCTCTGATCTGATACTCTTTTGGCAGGAAGAGAATTTGAGAAGCCTGGTGTCTACCAGCCTGTGAAGAATGGAATGCCCTTTGCTCACCCACAAAAACAGCCTTTCCCAGCCTGTATTCACGATGGGTAGTCCCACCAGGTGCTTGCCAAAAAGCAGAAAAACAGTGGGTTTTCAAGGTCAAACTAACTTGGAGAGGTGCTGTATAACATGGCCCCTTAGAGTAACTCATCATCTCTGTCATGCTGTGTCAAAAGCCAGAGGTCCTTTAGGAAAGAGACAGACTTAATTTTATTAATCTTGCGTGACCCGGGTTTATTTGACCATGGGGTCCGTTTCTCGAAGGACCTTTTGTTGAATAACATCTATTAACGTGGTCTGCAGAACCCATATGAGGAAATGCAGCCCTAAGCCTCAATTACTTCATGTTCTTGGCAGGTTTGATTGTGGCTGTTTTGTGCACCCAGACTTTCCAACAGGCTATTCAAATTGAAACCTCTGTTGTGAACATAGAATCCTTTACAAAATAATCTACATGGTGCTCATTTTCTCTCTGCCAGACAAAAAATTAAATCAGCAGAAGCAGAGGTCAAGCCTGTCATTTGGTGTAATTTTATACCCCAAAGCCGATTATTAAGTCAACTTTTCTGGCAAAGCTGCTTCAAGACCCACCGCCAGGTGTGAAAAACACGAAGGGAGAAAACTCTATGTTTTTATAAGACCTCAATATCTATTGTGTGAGGTTCATTTGCTATGTTGTCTGAATGCAGATAGCACTTGGAGGTCTGCACTAGGGCACACTGCTGCAGGATCCGTGGGCAACACTCACTCAGCAGGCTGAGCCTTGGGCCTAGCTCCAGCTACATTCTGTGGTTTACCTGCACAACAGCTCTATACATTGGCAGATGGGGAAGCTGAGGTAGGGAGGTTCAGGAACTTGTCTAAGGTCAGCTAAGTACTAAGTGGCAGAGCTAGAATTCAAAACCGGACAGGCCACCTCTAGGATGCACACTTCAGTTCCTTTCACTACACACCTCTCTGTGCAGAATTAATAAAAGCTGACCACCGAGGATCAGATCTTTGTCCAGACTTGGCATTGGAGAGAACCTTTGCAGAGCTCATCTCTTTTGGACAAGGAAGCCATGTACTTTCAAGGAAGGCTGTACTTTCAAGAAAGAACATGGTGAGAGAAGTGAGATGAAGTTGGGCTCAGGTTTTCGTACTGCAAGTGGGGCATCCAACGATGGAATTTTGTGTATCTGTTTTGTCACATCATCCCATGAACTGCCAGTGCACTTCATACCGCTGAAAACAGGGTGATGAGTGCCTTTAAATCTAATTAGGGTAGAGAACCAAACCAGAAAACCCAGAATCAATTCAGAAAACTCATTCTAAAGATTCTGTTCCTCTGGAAAGACTTCAGGTACCAAAACCTGAATTAGTTTCCTATTACTTCCATAACAAATTGTCTCAGACTTAGTGGCTTAAAACAACACACATTGATTATCTTAAAGTTTTGAAGGTCAGAAGTCCAACACAGGTCTCAATGAACTAAAATCAAGGTATTGGCAGGGCTGTCTTCCGTGTGAGTGCCTCTGGGGGAGAATCTGTTTCCTTGCCTTTTCCAGCTTCTAGAGGCTGCCAGCATTCCTTGACTTGGGTCTTTCTCATGTTACATCTCTCTCTGACCACAGCTGGGAATGTTCTCTGCTTTTAAGGACTTGTGTGATTACATTGAGCTCACTTGGATAATACAGAATAATCTCCCCATCTCAAGGTCCATAGTCTGAATCACATCTGCAAAGCCCGTTTGCCAGGTAAAGTAACATATGTGCAGGCTCCAGAGATTAGGACATGGACGTCTTTAATGTCATGAATCAGACATGTAATGTCAGAATAATGGGGAGCCATTATTCTGCCTACCAGAGCTGGATCACTTAACTCCTCTGAGCCTTGGTTTCCTCATCTGTACAATGGGGATAATAATAGCACCCACCTCCTACGGGTGTTGTGAGGGTTCGCTGAATTAGCACAAGTAAAGCGTGTGGTGAGCACGCAGTAAGTGCTGCCGTTATTTCTGACCTCTGAGAGAGCAGTCAGCAAAGCAGCCTCTTTCTAGGTGGCAGCAACCTGCATCAATCAACAGCTTCTTGATATTTTCAGAGAGGGAAAACAATGTTGCTAGAAAAATATTAACATTAATTCATGCTGCTTGAATGTTTTATTCCTGGGAGCTCCCTGACCTCTTGCCACAAGACAGAACCTGGGGCAACTACAGTCAGTCTGTGAAACATAGGAACTCACGTCTATTTTATCTGAAGCCACAGAGTGGAATTTGCAAAAAAGTGATATGTGATTTTTAGAACTGATTAACTACCCTCACCCCCCACAAAAATGAATAATCAGCGTGGTAATAGATTTAGCTAACTTGCTCTGTGCGTTAGTGCAGGAAGAGCTTTCTTCTCTCCAGCAGCGAGTGCAGTGGTCCTGAATGTGCTGTGAGTTGTTCGTAATTGCATCACGTGAGGAATGAAGCTTGTGGTTGAGGGAGACCAAGCCGAGGGGATACTTCTGTGAGTGATTGATGATGTCATGGGGTTGGGCTCCCGGTGTTTTCATGGCAGCTTTCAGGAAGGCAAAGAGATGGGAGTTTAATAGCTCTTGTAGCATGACTTGATTCAATTAAAGGCCTGGCAAGTAAGTCCTATAATGAAAAGTTAAAATAATTGGTTTAATTTCTCAGAAAAAGGAAAGACTAAAGGATGAGTTAATCTTCCATATTAGATGAAAAGATTTTTAAGTGAGGAAGATATGGTCCTGTGGCCCACAGAGGAGTAAAGGAAAAAACAAACCAACAAGCAAAACCGTGAATTGAAACAGTGGAGATTCACGTTGATTTAGAGAGCACTCCGTGAGTAAAACACAGGCCTGAAAGCCGCGGCAAAGTCCCTCACTCTCATAATTTTTAAGAAACAAGTGAGTGATGGTGTTTTTACTTGTCTGATGTCAGGAAGGTAAACGTTCATATTTATGATTTCAGTCCAGGAATACCATCTCTTGGAAAAAAAATAATAGTTTTGCTTCAGGTTATCTTAAGGACTTCAAAGAAGAAAACAAGTTAAAAATAAAATTGAGAACTCAAAATTACACTGCAGTTTTCTTAAGGGTAGGAAAATTTTAGACTTTCATTCAATTAATGTTTATTGGACACTCAGTTTATTAGACATTAGGTCTGTTTTTGGCAAGTTGTTCGTAATAAATCTGAGGTGTAATTTACTCATTAGTTCCATAAATACTTATTGAGTGACCACCTGTATGCCAGGCATTGGAGACAGAGTGACGAACAGGATGGATAGGGTCCCTTTTCTCATAGAGCTGGTGTGCTGGTAGCAAGATGAACAGAAACATGTAAAATTTACATGAACAGGAAATATGCCAGATGATGATAAAAGGCTCAACAGGAGCCACCTGAAGTCGAGGGTGTGCTAGGATGACTGGGTGGTTCTATTAGATTAGAGTGGTCAGGGAAGACCTCCCAGAGGAGGTGACGTTTAAGCTGAGGGTTGAGTGAATAGAAGGAGCCTTGTGCAAAGATCAGAGAAAGAACATTCCAGACAGCCTGAACAGTTAGTGCAAAGGCCCAAAGCCAGGAGCAATCTGAAGACTGCAGAGAACTGGGAGAAAAAAAGGCCATTTGTGGCTGGCGCAGGTTGGACTATCCAGGAGTGAGCCATACAGGACGAGGTCCAAGAAGTTGGCTGAGGCTTTGTAGTTCAGGAAGGAGTTTGGATTTTATTCTTAATGTGATAGGAAACCATAGGAGGTTTAAGCAAAGGAATGACTGGATCTAATTTATATTTTTACTACATGTATCACCCTAGATGAATCTCATAAACATAACACACAGTGAAAAAAAGCAAGCAAGCAAATGCAAGTATGATTCCACTTGTATAAAGTCTAAACGTATGCAAAAATAAACAGGATGTCATTTGGGGATACATAGAAATGTGATGAAGTATAAAGAAAGTGAACGATAAACACAAAGTTCAGTGTAGCCGTCCCTGGGGAGGTCATTGGAGGAGGAGTGCAACTGGGGAGGGGCACACAAGGGACTTGAAAGGTGTTGGTAGCTTCAGTTTCTCAGGTTGAGTAGAGGGCACATGAGTACTTGTCATATTACTGTACATACCTTATATGTATATGATATTATTCTCTATGAATGAAATATTATTATCCAGGCTGTGTTTTTAAATGAGTCCTCTGGCTGCTGAATAGCTGGATTGTAGAGAGGCAAGAGTAAATCAGAGACAAGTTAGAAGCTATTGCAGTAGTTAGAGGATGGCAGGGAATGAGGGAAAGGGGAGTTTTTGGCTGGTGCAGTGGAGCATTGGTGATGCCATTTACTGAGGGAGTGAAGGCCGCAGGAGGAACAGGTTGGGGAGGTAGGGAATCAGGAGTTAAGTGTTGCCCATGTTAGTGTCATATGGCTGTTAAACATGTCTGTGGAAATGTCTAGTAGATAGTTGGATAGACGAGACTGGAGTTGCAGGGAGGTCAGGACTGGAGATCTAGATTGGGCATCACTGGCATATAGGTGATGCTAGAGCTCCGGCTCTGGATGGCTGAGGCTTCTTAATCATTCTCATAGTTTTATGGTTGTCCTCAGGAACTCCAGTCACCCTCAGGTCTTATGTGAGAAACGTTGCAAGATCAAAAAGAGAAGTGTGGCATTCCAAAGACTTTGTATAGAATGATTTACACTTTATTCTTTTTCATCTTTTTCATTTCTAGATTTTAGAAATATTAATTTTCTGCATTCTCCTATATTTCCATAAAAGAAAAGGAATGAAGCACATTGTGATTCTGCTAACCTTGGTGGCTCTTCTAGGTAAGGAGATATTTTGTTTTCAATCCTCTAACTGAGCCATGCTAAGTCATAAAAGAGATTTGATGGAAAATATTTGAGCATCCTATTCCTTTCTCATTGTTTCTACTTTTCAACTCTGATCTATAGAAACAAACTGTCTCAGTTATGCAAAGTATACTTTGCATGTTCATTACTACAATTGATATATGTTTAATTCTCCTAAAAATATATTTAAGGATTTTTAATTCTTGGTAATTTTATTTGCTCTCTGATGATTTGAAGATTTTTTTCTTAATAAATAATTGAAAAATATTAGAAGAGGAACAAATGAATGAACCCACTTGAAACTTTTGTATCAGGAATTAGTTATCAAGACCTACCCTGTTTACATTTTGTTTTAAATTCTAAAATATGGCTAATATGAAACATAAATGTAAGCAATATGATTTTCTTAAATACATTTCTTTCATTCATTGCTTATCTACTCATTTTCTTTTTCTTTTCCTTATAAGATTTGAAAACTGATGCTTAGATAAGCCCATTATGTATTTTTAAATCTATCCTCCCTCCCCACTCCTCTCTCTCTCTCTCTTTCTCTCTCTCTCTCTCTGTCTCTGTCTCTCTCTCTACACACACACACACACACACACACACACTCTCTCATATATCTCAACACTAGGAGATCTCACTAATCACTTGGGAAATTCTCCTTTTAAAAATTTCTTTATGCTGTTGTAGTGGAAAAGCAGCCAGAGATGATAGCATGTAAACGAGTAGGCATGCCTGTGTGCCAATAAAACTTTATTTTACAGACAAAAAAAATTCATTTATAATTCTTTCTTTGCCTCTTCTTTGCCAGTAAGATGACCCATACATGGTACATTGTTTGCTATGACTTTGTGGTATACGTAGACCTTTGGGGCAGGCTGCAGCCCCCATATTGATGAGGTGCTGGAGCTTTCATTTTTTTCATTTCATCAGCTAGTTCTCTCCTTTGAATTGGAAGATGTGTATTTGTGATAGTTACTTATAGAAACAAATTTACTGTATACCGTTTTCAGGTATGCTCTCGATCAAAAGAACAGAAAAGGAACTTTACATTTGTTTCTTCCAAATTACCAGATAGGGAAAACAAAAGCAAACAGCTAAGTGAGAAAATGTACATTATATAGGAAAATATTGAAAATAATGGAAATTTTAAATAGGAAAGTGAGATATCACAATTAAGATTATATATATCAGTTATGATCATAAATGTAAATGGGGTAAGTTTACCTAATAAAAAAGAAAGATTACTGAAATGGACCTTAGAAAAATTCCCAGATTGATTTTGAAAAGATTTTGAAATTGAATTGAGCCAGTTTGTTCTGGTTCAGCTCTGTGGGAGTTCTCGAAATAGCACCCTTTCTAAGTGGCTCTTGCTGGTTGTGAAATATTTTGACTTCATACATAAATTTAATGTAAAATAAGGTAACTGAGATTGAGAGTGAAAGAAAGCAGAAGGTCATGATATTACTCTCTAAGTTAAAATCAAGGCAGAAGCATTAAATGCAATGAAAGATCCTGGAGACCCCCTGTTAGTATTTAGTTGCTAATCTTGGCAAGATTAGGGGTTGGGAGGAGGCACAGGAGACTGGGCAGCAGTTATTTCAAAAGCTGTGTTAACAGAAATAGAACAGGAGTAGGAGACTTCTCTTAGCTCATGGAAGATAGATAGAAAGATATGTAAAGATAGAGGAATTAAGATAAATAATTAATTTTGATCTGGCAGCTCTAATATTGACCTCTAAATCCTGAAAACAGAGGATACACCTTTTTTCAAACGCCTTTGATGTAACATTTACAAAACTTGGTTGTATAATTAGCCACAAAGAAATCCTTGATAAATTCCAGGAGGTTGAAATAGTACAGACCACATTCTCAGATCACAGTGAAATAAAAACAGAAAATAATAACAAAAATAGAAACCGGTAAAACTGTACCACCTGAAAATGTTAACACTGCTCTTAAGCTGCAGCTGGGCCAAAGTAGAAAGCAAGATTTCATTGCAGCATATGTTTTTAAAAATTGTTATGAAAACACCTAATATTAAACCTATAGTTTATGACTAATGCTATATTCAAAAGGAAATTCATTGCTTTAAGTGAAAGTCAATTAGGCAGTCAACTCAAGAAGTTAGGATAAAAAAACTGAAATAAAGTTTAGGCAAGCAGAAAGAAACTGTTAATAAAGACAAAGGGAAAAATTAATGAATTACAAAACAGAAAAGCAATGGATTGATAAATAAACCCAAGAATCAGTTCTTAAAAGACAATAAAATAGATCCTCCATAAGAAAAAAAAAGGAAAAATCTCAAATACCCCAAATTAGAAAAAACATAAAATGAAAATAAATATGAAAACTTGAATAAATTACTTATTTTTAAAAGGAAAATAACTATGGAGGAAATAGAGGTGTTGTTAAAAAGCTACATGCTAAAAAGAACCACGCCTAGACTTTCTTTTACTTTCAACCTAGAAGTTAATGCCTTTAAATCTTTAAGAAACAGATTATTCTGATGTTCAAACTATTTGAAGACATAAAAAGAAGGCTTTCACTTTTTATTTTTTAACATTATCAGTATAAATACCAATCCAAAATAGCACAGATAAAGAATACTATGGGGGCTGGCCTAGTGGCACAGCAGTTAAGTTCACGCGCTCTTCTTTGGTGACCTGGGGTTCATGGGTTTGGATCCCAGGCACAGACCTACACACCATTCATCAAGCCATGCTGTGGCGGCATCCCACATACAAAATAGAGGAAGACTGGCACAGATGTTAGTTCAGCGACAATCTTCCTCAAGCAAAAAGAGGAAGATTGGCCACAGATGTTAGCTTGGGGCCAATCTTCCTTATCAAAAAAAAAAGAAAGAAAGAAAGAATACTATGAACTAATTTCACTACTGAATATTGATGTAAAAATCCCAAATAAAAAATTAGCAAGTAGAATCCAGAACAAATCATACTTTATGACCAAGTAGTCTTAATGAAACCAGTTCATTTTCTTTGTAACACTTAAAATAATTTGTATTTACATATTCTACTTGTAGATTTACATATTGTTATGAGCTCGTCCTCCTTGCCAGATTTGTTCTGTGAGGACACAGGCTGTCTGTTACAGTTACACTATATAGACTTTACCTGGGACTGAGCATAGTGAGCACAAAATAAGCATTTGAATTAATCAACTAATTAATTAATTAATTATAGGAATTAAAGGATGGTTCTTTAAGAAATCCATTAATCTATGACTCAAAAGGGAAATATCATGTAATTATCTCAATAGATGCTGAGAAGTCATGTTAAAGTTTGATATCCATTCCTAATAAAGAATTTGAAATACAGTAGGAATGGAGAGATACCTGTGTGTTAAAAACATATTTCTTTTTTAAAATTTTAACTTTATTGAGAAATAATTGACAAATATAGTTGCATATATTTAAAGTATAAGACATGATGATTTGATATACCTATATATTGTAGAATGATTACCAAGCTCAAGATAATTAACACATGCATGACCTCATATAGTTAACATAGTTAACTCTTTTTTGTGTTTGTGTGGTGAGAATGCTTAAGATCTATTCTCAGCAACTTTCAAGTATACAATACCATATTTTTAACTGTAGTCACCATGCTGTACATTTGATCCTCAGAACTTCTTCTTCTAACTGAAAATTTGTACCCTTTGGCCTACATCACCCCATTTCTCCCTCCCCCCAGCCCCTGGCAACCACCATTATATTCTCTGTTTCTATGAAATTGGAAAGACATATTTCCCTTAAACCAAAAGCTGAAGTGTACCTGATGGTAAAATACCAGAAGTGTTCTCATTGCAGCAAAAAACGAGAAAAAGATGCCCACCCTTCACTTTATACTCATCTGTGCTGTTTGGATATTTTACAATGATAATTAATGACTTTTCCAAGAAAAAAAATGATCGTAAAGATCATGTAGCAGCTTTGAGAAATATTTATGGTGTCGTGTTAAATGGAAAAGTAGCACAGAACATTGTACCTACCTTTGTTGTGATGAAAAGCACACGTTACGATGGAAACTGGAAACAAATGAGAGGTAGTGGTAGGTGGATTTTGTTTTTACTTTATTGCTTGATATATTGTTTGTGTGATAGATAAAAAAATGGAATTAAAAAAGAAAATAGAAAGTGAGGGCAACCAGGAAGAAGGAAATCTAGTGAGTGGCTCCCTTTGGCTGTGGCTGCCATCTCCTTTCTTAATGGAATCTGAAGACTCATACCAGAATCCTTTCAGTTGATCAGGAAGCTAGGAAAGCTAGGAGGGCCTTCTCTATGCTTAGCACGCTCTGATTGCCGAAGCCAAATTCACAGATTAAATATTTATGGCTCTAATAAGGAGACGTTGATGGCAGTTTGGGAAAGTCCTTGGAAGGAGCAATTGATGAAGAACCAAGAATCAAATGAGGGCTGAATTTCAAACGCAGGTCGGCATATGTTAGGCAAAAATGGTACTGTCATATTGATGAAGTAATACATGTCTATTGTTGAGAATTAAGAAAACAGAGAATGATATGAAGAAAAACATAAAAATCTATGTAATTGAGCACTGCAGCACAATACGGTAGGAGTGTGACTGGTGCTTTTCGAAGGCAGTTTGCCAGTATATTTCAGAAGAAATATACTGCTGTCAGCACTGTAATTCCCCTTTAGGTGATTTTCCTAAGGAAAGCAGCAGAGTGATACACAAAGATTTATGTTCAGGATATTTATCACAGCCTCATTTTTAAGACCAAACAAAAAATGGATATAATCTAAATATACAAGAATAGAGAGTTACCAAAACAAGTATTCATTCATACAAAGGTATACTTTACAGCCAATAAAAATCATGCTTTAGAAGAATAGTAATGCATAGAAAATACTTAACAGCAATGGAAAACAGGTTCCTAAGTAGTGTATACTGTATGATTCACATGGGAAATATATATTCATGCTTAGAGATAGAAAAATATATATATTTTGTTTTGTGAGGAAGATTTGCCCTGAGCTAACATCTGTGCCAGTCTTCCTCTACTTTGTATGTGGGATGCCTCCACAGCATGGCTGATGAGTGGAGTAGGTCCATGCCCAGGATCTGAACCTGTGAACCTGGGCCGCCAAAGCAGAGCATGTGGAACTTTAACCACTCAGCCATCGGGCCAGCCCAAAAAAATAACTATTAAGAAATATTCTCCAGTGTTAAAAATGATTTTAGGATGAGGGTTGAGATTACAGATGATTTTTATTTTTCTTTCCAGGCTTTTTGCATTTTCCAAAATTTTTTAATTGAAGATATATGCTTTGATAGTTTAAAAAAATGAGTTTAAAAGTTCTTCATAATCCCACTGCCTAGAGATAACCACTGACAGTCTCTTGATGTAGTTTCTTCTAGCTTTTTTTCTGTGCATACATAAGTACTTTCTATTTTTATAAATACAAAAATGGAATGATACTGCATTACAATTTCATACTTCCACCTGAACTCATCACCCACCCTGCCCCCATCAAAAAAAACTTAGAAGTACTTGACACCAGCCTGGAAATAACTTGCAGAGTTACAATAAATAGTGATTAATCAGTTGGTGATTGTGCACGCTTTGAAAATATAGTAATTAACTATAGCAACTGATAGTTTGTTTAGCTATTTAATAAAGAATTCTAGTTTTGTTTTTGTTTTGTGTTTAAGTATAATTTAACATCAGATGGTGGTTGACTTAGATGACCTTTGAGCGCCTTTGCAATCCTGAGGTTCTGAGGCTAATGGAACAGTGTGTTCAACTCCTTCTGCATTAATGATCCCTTTGGGAAACTGGCTGTTCAGATCACAAGACCATAACCGCACTGTGCTCTAATTGCAAGCAAAGTGTTTAGGAGGAAATCAAGATCTCTCAGGAGCTAACCTTACAAACTTAAACCATCAAGTGACACATATTTCTGTAGACATTTAAAATTTCTAGTTTAGCTAAAATATGACTATTGTCATAATCTGTAGAAAATATGTAAAAAGATCAGGTCAAAAGACAATTTGAGATAAAGAGGGGCCAGCTGTAAGGGCCTGTCTGTTCAAATTGGGGATAGTTTTTAGAATTTATCACCTGGTCTCCTCTGTTAATTATGACTTTTAACAGAAATAAAATGCATAATTTCAAAGTGTGCCCTGATACTCTTCAACTTAAAGTTATTTTCAGTTTTTGGAAAAGGAAATATGGGAGGCTTTCCCTAGTTGGCCATCACCTGGTATTTTAAACATACTCATTATATATATATACACTCATTATACATATATACTCATTATATATATGATTATTATTATATATGTGATACATATCATACTCATTTTATATAATATGTAATATATATAATATATATTAATTATATTATATGTATATAACCTTTTCAATAGCTAAAAGGAATAAAGCCCTGATATATTATAATCAGGTAGATCAACTGCAACAAAGGTAGTATTTCTTTACGTTGCCTTTGACTTATAATTATTTGATTTCATGTAAAAATGTTTTTTAACTTTCTGTGAGTTTCAGCTAAATTATGGAATTATATGCAACAGTAATTTCAAAGGACCTAAGACAAAAAGAAAACACTGCCTTCTTCCTACAGAAACATGATGTTTCCAGAAAATACTTCATTGCTTTCACATCAATATAACCTTCTCAAATCACTTTTCCTTCATTGCTGCTTGAAACCTATGAAAAATTTGTTCTCATAAGGGATTGATTCCTCTTTAGCATAGAAAATAAATAGACATTGCTTATGTAAATCTTAGATTTATGGTTGACTCTGAGAAATGAACACTCAGCTCTGGTCCTGCTTCCCATTAGCATCTTTGTCAAAAAATAGTTTAATGAAACTTCGAGGGATTTACTAACAAAAGTCCTCAAACAGACTAAGTACAGCTCATAGTAAACTCATGGAGTGAGTTGCTTTTCACTTTCCAGTCTTCTCATCTATTTGGCTTTAAAACTTTTCAGTATAGTTTAATAGTTGTTTTCTCATTAAAGTCACGTGGATAATCTGACTTTTCTTATCTCCTCCCTTCATTGTTTTCTCCTTTCCCATCTACCAGTAATTATAACCTCCGCAGCATTCTTTCCACAGTTAGGGCTGGAAAATAAGCATCTTGCTCCAAAGATAAAAAGCACCCAGTCCCACAGCAGATCTTTAGCTGATTTCAGCAAATTTAAAGTCCAGCACAGCTTGAGCAACAGGGCTGCTGCTTGGCTGGTGTCACTCCTACCCCCCACCTCTCACAACTGTCTTCATTCTTAAAGCATAATTGGAGTATTTACTACTCTACCATGTAAACTTAAGATATTTATTTGTAATTCTTTCTCAAATATGTATATTATTTGTGTTTTTTGTTTTCTTTTTCAGCCTCATTGACAGTTATTTCAGTAAAAGCCGTCTCAGGCATGATCACTTTTTCTGTGACGGATAAAATGCAACTGACTTATCCCATCTTCTATGTCATGTTTATCGTCATGATAGCATCTTGTGTTTTCCAAGTCAAGTAAGTTAGCTTCTGCATTCTCACTAATCTTTCGGCATTCCTGTGCTTCTCTGAGCATTAATCTTTATTGGCTTCAGATGATAATTAAAATTAGATGCAACTGATTTCTAAGGGTGAAGGGTGTACAGCTTATGCTCAGCCAACATGCCTTGCTTTATCCTTCGCATGCAATAATCAGTTTTCACTAAGCTTTGCCTTCACGTCTGTGAGTTCTGAAGTAAAGCCGTAATCCAACTAAGTGCACTTTGATACTTTCCTGATGCTCTTCTGCTTGTAATTAATATCCATTGTACACAGGTTGTCATTAGCAATAAATCAAAGGGGCAGGTCCACATCCAGGATTTCATTCTAAATATAGGAAATACATGAACCCTTCACCTTCATTTCTTAGCTCATGCTCATTAATTGCCCAGGGATGGACAAAACCAGACATTTGGCCGGGAGGGAAATCCTTTCCCCAGAACTTTACATCTTTGGCCAGAATTTTCTTTGTACCCATGGGATTGGGAATGATTGTTTTATGTTTCTCTTGGGGCCTAATAGTGGTGACATGGAACATTTTTAATTTCTGCTCTTCTCTCCCCCTACCTCCATCTGCTCCAATCACTTCCCCTCCATTTAGCATCATGATTATGCCTCTGCCTGCTAGGCTTTCTTGAGTCAACCAGAAAGTTTTCTGTTTACCCCAAAACGCTTTACAAAAGCACCATCCCCGTGCCAGCTAGGAAATTAGAGCCCAAACTCTGGAAGAGAGTGGTTCCTTCCATAGGTACTAGAGGTAAAGTCTAGTTGTTATGGGTTGGATATAAGCCCTGTTATAAGGAGCATGAAGAATTACTGGAGAAACCCCGTGTTTTGTCACTGTTTCATTTGTCATTTCCTTGTAAGACTGAGTGTGTTTCTAATACTTCAGTCTTGCTATTTTTTTAATCTCTCTTTCTTCTGAATTAACCAGTACTACTATATCTTTTGGAATTTGGTGATTAGCATCATTATCTTTAAACTGTGCTTTATGAATTTAAAAGGCAGACTCAACTGAAGGTAAACTGCATTCCTATCACCCTTGTTTTAGTCCCTGCATCTTACACACTAGAACTATGAGACACGCTAGACTATAGAACTGTGCTTCTCATCCCTGGCTGCCCATTAAAATTACCTGAGGAGGTTTATTTGTACACATATAAATACATATATGTATACATGCACATATACACACATACGTGTATACATATGTGTACACACACGCACAAGTGCACCTGGACTCTGCCCACATTGTTTTTCCAACTGCTCTGGAATAGGACCTAAGGCATTTGTGCTTTCTAAAAGCGCCCAGGTGATGTCAGTGCAATGCACTGCTTTAGAGAAAGGTCTAGTCCCTGATGGGGCAGCACAACACAGTTGTGGGAACCTGAATCACGTTGGTGGCCAAAGTGAGAAGCTGAGCTCCCGCATGTGCTGTGCAGCTGGAGTACTGAGCGTTGTTTTTGAAACATTAAACATTCCTTTACTTCTCCATCTTCTTTCTTGGCACGTGGCATGTCAGTGGATAGCTATACTATTCCCCAGATATGATATTTAACAGATTCTAGGGCCTATCCTAATGAATCAGCCCCAGTGTGATACTGGTCCAGCAGCTTGAATCGCTTCCAACTCAAACTTATGTGGCCTCAGAATATGATTAATTGCTTTTCATTGTTACTGTTGTTGGTTTAAACAGACCATAAAACCTGACATCTGATCTCATACATCAGATGCGTATAAGCTATGACTGCTGATTGGAAATGCCCTTTTACTGCACTTCCTTTCTCTTTGTAGTTGTAGTTAAAGAACATGCATTTCTTGAAGTTATTGTTAACTTATTTCTGAGCGTCTCTTAAAGCCAGAGCTTCAGTAAGTGCCTTCTGCTCTAGGTTCCTGAATCAAGCCATGAAGCTCTATAATACGACAACGGTGGTGCCAGTTAACCATATTTTCTTTACAACCAGTGCCATTATTGCAGGTGAGTTTTGGTGTTCCATACTTAGGTGATTCTACCCCCACAACAAGCGTAAATGAAGTTTCTTTCAGAGTAAATGAGAAAATCAAGGAACTTTTAGGTTATAAGGAGCCGTGTAGCCCACATCCTCCTAGCCTCCCCCTAGTGTCTGAATTTCCTCTGTAGCATCCTTTAGGACAGGTTATTCTACTTTGTTTGAGTGCTCCCCAGTGCTCTCTACCTCCTGAGATCGCTCAGCCCCGTTTTGAATCACTCTAATTATTTAGAGAGCTCTAATTATTAGAAAATATTTCCTTATATTGGAGTGGAAATTAGCCTCCCGATGAATTTAAGACACTCATGTTAGTTCTGTTTTCTGGGTCCTCCTCCTTGCCAGCCCCCCTGATAATCAAAGCCGCTGAAGTGTCCTCTTGTGTCTTGTCTCTGGGCCAAACAACCCCAGGTCTATTACTAACTCTTCCTTCCCTGCCCCGCTCCCCTTAATCAGAGAGTGGGGCCCAGACTGAATCCAGTGCTCCAGGGATGGCCAGGCAGATGAGAACAGAAACTATTACTTTTGCTGTTCTGACCTCTATTTTTCTGCTGTTGCAGTTCTTTTATTTTTATTTTTACTACATCAGATACAATAATGTTTTTTTAAAAAAAGCATAAATTTGAAACTTGGTCCAAACGAAAACACTAGATTCAGATATATCACTCCTAAGTTTGGTACTGGCATGCCCTAGTTCACTGGTTTATTGGATGTATTTGCTACTTTCTCATGTTGGGAGTTCATTTCCCAGCGCAAAGTTTATATATTTTTCAGGTAATTAGGGATTATCTGTTTCCTAATTGGCACATCTTTTTAATTTCATGGCAAACAATGTGACTGCCAGTGGCAGTTTTTAAAAGTAATCAATTCATTTTCTGTTTCCCAAAGTTGAGCCTTAGTTTTAAAGAAAAAGATTATATCCCAAGACGTCGAATTTTTTTTTAGCATTTTATGCTTGTTGACAAAAGAAAGTAAGAAAAGACTGTACATCTGTGTGCCCTAGAATTATTGGAAAAGGAAAAGAACAAAGCCAAAAGGAGTTCTAGGCATGACATACAGCCTAATAGTTAATATTAACATGCTAAAGATGTGTAAAAATGTACTTCCCCAGAAAGGAAAGTTTTATAGGAGGACCAGTAGGGCTAGGGCTGAGTAATGGATGAATGTGGGAGACTGAAGCTTTCCAGGAGTAATATCAGTTCATCTGATGTTACTGCAGTGTGGAAGGGAGGTGAAGCTTCTTGACTAATCTCTCCTCTTTACCTTCATCAAAAAGTATAGCTTAAAATTAAAATCAAACACCATATTTTGCCTACTAAATTAGGAAAGTTTTTGTCTTGTTCTTTTTATTGCAATAAGCAGTGCCGACAAGGCTGCAGTATCACGGGCACTCTCATGGAACTGGGTAGCATGGTACCACCCTCCTGGAACTGAGTTTCATAGTTTTTATCAAAAGCCTTAAAAATGTTTTTAATCTTTGATTCTACAACTCAGCAACAACAAAAAAATAACCCAATTTAAAAATAGGCAAAGGACCTGAATAGACATTTCTCTAAAGAATATGTACAAATGACCGATAAGCACATGAAAAAATGCTCAACATCACCATTCATTAGGGAAATGCAAATCAAAACAAGGAGATAGCACCTTACACCCATTAGGATGGCCCCTAGCAAAAAATAGTAGATAAGTGTTGACAAGGATGTGGAAAAATTGGAACCCTTGTGCACTGTTGATGGGAATGTAAAATGAGGTAGCCACTATGGAAAACATTATGGCAGTTCCTCAAAAAAATTAAATGTAGAATTAACATATGATCCAGCAATTCCACTTCTGTGTAGATGCCCAAAAGAATTGAAAGCAGAACTTGAACATATATTTGTACACCTAGGTTCATAGCAGCATTATTCACAATAGCCAAAAGGTGGAAGCAACCCAGTGTCCATTAGCATATGAATGGATAAAGAGAATGTGGTATATACATACAATGAAATATTATTCAGCCTTAAAAAGGAAGGAAATTCTGACACATACTATAATGTAGATGAACCTTGAGGACATTATGCTAAGTGAAATAAGCCCCTCACAAAAAAGACAAGTACTGTATGATTCTACTTATAGGAGGTATCTGGAGTACTCAAACTTACAGAAATAGAAAGCAGAATGGTGGTTACTAGGGGTTAAGGGGAAGAAGAAATGGGGAGTCATTTAATGGGTATAGAGTTTCAGTTTTGCAAGATGAAAATGTTCTGGAGGTTGGTTGCACAATAATGGGAATATACTTAACACGACTGACCTTTAAACTTAAAAATGGTTAGGATAGTAAATTTTATGTTATGTGTATTTTACTACAATTCTAAAAAAGAAAATGTTTAAACCAGAAGTTCTACTTCAAGTGACAATAACAAAAAATCCTAAGATACTTGGAAAAATATGTACAAAGAAGTTTATTTCTACTTTACGAAAGCAAAAAAACTTCAGAACAAATTAAAATGCCCTAAGAGAAATGACTGTCATAGTGCATCAGCTTAGAATAACATGAAAACATTAAAATGTTTACAAGGAAGTGTGTAATAACATGGAAAAATGCTTCAGAAATGTTTATTCATTTGACAAATATTCGTTAGAACTGGACATGGCTTCTTCCTGAAAGAAGCTTGTTCTCTAGGTGAGGAGACGGACTTCAGACTGAGAAAGCTCCTTGAGTACAGGCCTCTGTCTTGTTCATCATGGTATCTGTAGCACCTAGAACAGGGGCTGCATAGGACTCTTAATAAATATTTGTCGACTGACTAGCAAGGCTAACATCACACACACAAAAATTTAATTCCAAGTAATATATAATTTAAAGATATCTTGTTTAATAAAAACTCTATGAAGGCTTTGGGACCTTAGACCAAGAAGAAATTATTGAGACCAAGAAGAGGAGAACAACAAGGAGAGAAGAAAAGCTCATCAGAGTGTCACATCCATGTTTTCCTTCACCCAAAAAGGAAGACCAGAAGAAGGGGATGGGAGAGGGGGTTGGCAGTGAGAAGTGGAGCTGGGATAGCACATCAGTTGCTACAGTGTCCCCCAGTGCCTGAGTGAGCATGTGGCCGGACCAGCAGACCACAGGGCATTTGCAAGAACGACAGCACAGGCAGTAGCTGACCTGAAGTTCACACGCTATGTCAAAGGCCCCGGAATCCATCCAGACTCTTAGGCCAGGCTTGGTGACCCCTGGCCTAAAACTGTAGGTGGGAAATATGGCTAGAGTTTTGTTTTCTTGCGTGTTCCAGTGCGACAAATCCTGGACTGGATAAGAAATTTCTATTTGCAAAAGTTATGCCAATTTTGTTGGTTTTATATTAATGATACATTATGTAAAGTCTACAAATCTATGTTCTTTTTGGAATCATTGAAAATATAAGTATGGCATGCAAATATCTTTAAATTACTGAATGTGCCTTTCTAATACTTAGAAAAAATAATATATTAACATAATTTGAAAAGCAATGTGTAGCTATTGTAAATATCTTACCCTGAACTTCATTTTGTCTTCTATTCCTGTTATAGGTATCATATTTTACCAGGAATTCCTTGGGGCAGCTTTTCTCACTATATTTATATATCTTTTTGGGTGAGTAACTGTCTCAGAGGTAGGGGATGTGAAATCCTGTTACTTTTATGTAGGTTTTTTGGCATTGTATGTGAGGCGTAGAAAATTGGAAAATAATATAAGAAACATGAGTTTCCTGAGCTCCTAAAAGAAACATATTTTTCAACGTAACGCCCCACACAGGGCTGTGCCTCTGACTTTGTGATTTAGGTATTTCTCTGAGGGTTCTGAAACATTGGGGAGTTTTCAGTTCCGGGCAGTCAAGATGAATCCACTGGCCCTGGTAGCTGCTCCCTGACCTTTTTGGACTTTATGAGATGTACCTCGCCCTTGGAAACCCCTAGTTATATCTCAATCAGGGAAGCATGGATGCTTCTGGGATCATCTAGAATAAAGGCCAATGCTGATCCCCGGCTTTGGACCTAATAATATCAGCTTGGTAGCATCCCTTTCTTGTGTCTTGTGCCCAGAATTAACCCTTCCTGGAGATTTGGTGAGTATACTTGCCGACATTCTTGCAAACAGAGAGCAGAACTTTGACAGAGTATTGCCAGTGTATAGGATTTTCCATTGGTTCCAACTGGCACTCCGTTCATGCTTTGCTGCTTCTTCATCTTGTATTGTGCATGACCACTGTTATGCAAACTTGAGCCCACACTGGTTTCAGCATAGAAAACTATCTATCTTGAAAATTCAATTTCATAATGTATTTGGGCAAAGCTAACTTTCTGGGGTCTGGAAACTATGACTATTCTTATGGCCAAGGACAACTAAATTTCTTAGAAAATTAAGAATAAATTATTTTTTTGCTTGTGTTGCGTGCCAGTAATGGGTCTGGGCATGCATGGATAGAAAATGAGACATAGTGTATACCCAAAGGGTTTAGAGCCTGAATTAGCCTCCAGATGCTAAAAACCTGGGGCAGAGATTTATTGGAAGCTGCCCAGGTCTTGGTTCTGGGGACAAATATTATTGGCTGCAGCAATTAAGACAAGTTCTAGGCAGCTTACCATGAGAAACAGGAAGAAGAAAACCAATGGAATTTATGTCATCATGTAGAATATGGAGCCCAGTTATTTAATACCATGAGTTTTTTCAGTGTTCTTGCGTTCTTTAATTAATATTTTTCTTACAGGTGTTTTCTGTCATTCCTTGGTGTGTTTTTGGTCACAAGAAATCGAGAAAAAGAACATCTGCCACAGTCTTACATTGATTTTGGAAATATTCCTGGTAAAATTGTATATTCTTTAATTTATAATAGAAAATTTTATCCTAATAAATTAATAATTGCTGGTATTATTTGGGGTGTTAATATAAAATATAATTCTTATCCTCAAAAAATGTGCATTTAATGATGAAAGCAGAGGTGATGTTTTAACTGTAAATGTTAATAATCATTTATTTGAATGACAGTTTTGCACAAAACTCTGGGGATATAAAAGAACTGACCCTGTTTTCTTGATTTGAGTGATGTTGCAAATTTCCTTTTCAAGTTTCTTTAAATGGAAAAAAGGCAGAGAAAGAAGCAGGGAATGGCTACCAGCAGCAGACCCCCTGCCGCTTGGAGAGCACTTGAGGGAACATGTAAGGACAGAAGGGTAGGCTGCCAAGGAACATCCTTCCTGGGGAAGACTGAGGTGGCCTGTGCACTGTGGGGCCAAGAGTGACATTCTTCATGGTCACCTGAACATGAATGGCTTCTTCCCCTCCCCCCATCTCATTCGTCCTGATCAGTTTAACATACATCATCTCTCCAATTCCCCACTCTCACTGAGAAATAACTCGCGTTAGTCACGTAGACAAGAGAAGCAATGTCCAGAACAAAGAAAGCAGTCTACTGTGTCCTCACCTCCTCCGCTGCCCACCCATGCCCAACAATCTCCAGCTTTGCTGGGGATTTGGGGTGACCTATAGTTTTCTAGACAAGAATAGTGATGTTCTCACAGCTTCCTCCACCATGGTTTTTGAACCAAGCCTTTGAAGCAAAAGCCATTAAAGCCTCAACCCTATGACTGAGAAAATAGGGCCCTATGAATTCTGTGTTCTCATTCCCATTTGAGACATCTTCAACTAAGAGCGTTCAATGCAAGAAGTGGCATTCATGAAAAAAGTGTGCGTTATAAATGACTTGTATGGTTAGAGGTTCTTTAGTAGGAAAGAAAGTTTGCTTGTTTTTAATTCTATTTTTCATTTCACAAAGTGCCATACATTGGATCGGTAACAGCTTTCAAAGCCACTATGAAAGCCATTGTTTTTCTAGGTTGTTATATGTGTTAGACTAAACACAGAAAAGGAGACAGAACACTGCGGAGAAAGGTTCGGAGATGAGCGAAGGCTTCATGTTAACCTCCTGACTGATTCAACCTGATTTCTGTGCCCAGCAAAGTAGACCCTGTGGGATGGGGAGATGGCTCTCTCACGTGGACAGCACATGACCACATATCAAGGGATGTGGAGTTCGATGGGCCTTTTCTTCCTTGAGGTTTATCTCTGCTGTTTAGAGGGTGACCACATAGTATAAAAAAAGGTACTAAAATGTGGCCTAGATTGAAGGGAAATTATTAAGACTTATTCTTCTATAAGAGCTCAAAAGATTTTTTATGATTATTATCTCCACAGGGAAACAAATGTTGGACAAAATACAACCAGATTCAAATGGCTTATCCTATGGAACTTTGCCTGATGGAAGTGACTCAACAAAGAGCCAAAGTGGAGAGAAGAAAGAGGTCTAAAATGCAGAGGGGGATGGCTGTTGGCCTGTTATTCGATACCACCTTTTTAAAAAATTGCACATGTTCAATTTGTGTCAGCAGCTATTTTATGCTGACATGTGCTCGCGTTAGTTTCAGTCATTTACCCCACCTCCATTTCTATGGACAATCAGGGCCTTCCTAAGCTTTGACAGTCTAATGTTTTCATGGAATATAATTTGAAGTGTTCCCCACACCCCAGACATCTCCCTGGTGATCATGTAACTGGCTAGATCTTAATTAGAGCCTGGCTCCCCAGGCAGGAATGTCACACAAAAATGTGCGTTCACGATTTGGCTAGAGAACACGTAGGTTGCTTTTCCCACACAGCTTGTAGTATCAGTTGCTTTGCTTTAAAAAGAAACACTTTAGCCCCACAACCTCACTCCTGAACCAAAGGTTTGAGAGCATTCATTTTTCCTAAATTAGAATGGTGAATCATCTCTTCAGAAAACTAGTCCTATTTGAACCATCCTTTGAAAATATTAGAATTTTAAAGAATGGCCTTCCTTGATAGAGTATACCAAAACTAAAAAACCTTGGCTGGTGGACTTTTTAAGCTTAAGAAAGGAAAAACTTAAGAATGAGGACCAATTTCTTTTAATAAAAATATCGAATGATAATGTCTTCTTTAGCTGTATGATCCATTATGCTTTAATTGAAAGTGAAGAAAAACCTCATATCCTATGCTTTTATTTGTTTAGATATTATAATTTATCACATGGGTTTATATGTTTTAATTCTCAGCACATGTCAAGAATCATATTTGAATTCTTAGTGATATTTTCAGTAACACACCATTTCTTCTTCAAGTCATTATTTCAAGATTTGTACATTCTTCTAGGTAAAAGGACCATTATGATTAAAGAACTGGATTTCAGGCATTTAAATCTGTAGATGCAGAACACAGCCAGGTGGTCCAACTTGAGTCTAGGGAGGAAGCCCAGTGCTCCTGTACCCTGAATGGCTTTTCTGCTGCCATTAGTCACAAATCTACTAAGATACAGGCAGAGTCCATAATCATGTCTGTTACTTATGATCTACTTAATATTTAAATGAGAAGAAAAGAGCTAGCCTTCATTGTAACCAACATCAAATAATAAGCCCTATCCTTAATGACATTTCAGAACTTTCAGATCACTCCCAACATGTCAGCCCAATAATATTTCAGCCAGTTGTCTTGCATTTGTGTGGTTGTTTAACTCAGAGCTGTTGAGACTGTCATCCTAACTGCTTTGGGTCTTTTTATTCTGTTCTTTGTCATAACCTGCACTCCTAACCGGACCAACCAAACCTGGCCATAAGGTGAGATTTGAATTCATCACCAGTCTTTGAATAATAACCTGGAGCCCATGTCTGGCTTTTAAACTCCTGGTAACAATTCTTGCCATTGTGGAAAGTGTCCCATTAATTCAAATAAAACAGTCATATAATTTACAGCATGTTTTACTGAATTGGTCCAACATGTTGGCACTGGAAGGCTCAGCTAAGAAATGTGTCTGATGTCTTAAACTACAGATTTCTGGTGACTCTTAAAACTAGTTTCAAAGATTTGGAAAATAATTAGACAGAAGAGTTTTACTTGAAGTAGGACTACATTTATAGCTACAGCACGTGGTTTTGAGTATTGTATAATTTTGCACAGACATAAGCATAGTGCCAGCACTTTAGTGGTCGCCAACATTTGCGTCTTTTAAAAGTTTTGAGAAATGACATTGATTATGCACATTTAAGCAATCCAGCGATACTTTCGAAGTCCAGATAACAAATAAAATATATTCAGACTTAATTTTACTTTCCATATTGCTGCTCCAAAGTAAGGTGAATAGGAGTTTTAGTTGTACTGGCTTGTAAAGATTGTTTAAATTACACAGTGCAGGGCAACAACCAAAGCCAACCCATTCCTTCTCTTGGCATTGTGAGTTGGGTACCTTTAGCCAACATTTGGCTCATCTGACTGTTTGTCTAGACTAGGGGTCTGCAAATTTTTCCTGTAAAGACACAGAGAGTAAGTATTTTGGGGTTTGTTGGCCATACATAGTCTGTCGCAGCTACTCAACTCTGCCATTGTAGCATGAAAGCAACCATAGACAATATGTAAATGTATGAGCATGTCTGTGTGCCAGCAAAACTTTATTTATGAAAACAGGTGGTCAATCCATGGGTTGTAGTTTGCCAACCCTTGGTCTAGACTCCTCTGCCCTTGCTACTCAGCTTCTTTCTTGTTTCTTGGGCATTCAAGAGTTTAAAAAGTGATACTTCATAGTTCATGACAAACTAGTTACTATGGGAGTGTGGAACCATATTTTGATATTTCCATTAGGATCTTGTTGCTTACATAAGATACAAATGGAAGCAAAGAGTTCATTATTGGTGCCTAAGTTTCTCTCTCGGAGGCAGTGATTCTTTTTTGAGTACCACTGACTATATTGGAAGAGCCTCTCCAATCCCACACTCCAAGTTGATAATAGCTTCAGAAATGAGTAGTCATTACTTCTCATGTAGTAGATTAAAGCAGAAGTCTTTACTATCTGGTTGTTTTCAGTTTAAATGTTTGCTTGCCCGATAATGATAATACTTTCATTACCAGAATCACTTGGAAAAAAATACAATAAAAAATTTCTCAAATATTGACTCAATGTACTTTTCAACCCCTCATTCCACACCCGTAAGCTCCTGGAGATTCTATTTTGTGGCAGAGAAAGGGAAAAGACAGATTTCATAGATTAGTGCAATTTTAGTGCTATTGAAGAGTAATGGTGATAATGTGCAAGTTTGGCTCCAAAAGAAGCAGGTGCAATGGTGGACATGACTCAAATGGATAGAAACATTGAGCCAAATTCCTGAAGCCAAGAACTCTCTTTATGCTCCTTGTTTCCAAGCACATGGCTCATCCAGGAAGGGTGGCTGTGTATGCTCGGCCACATTGAAGGCTGCTTCATGCTGCCAATTTAATAGTGATATTATGGACAGAAATGTAGCAGTTACTAAAATGAACTTTCTCAACACCCTTCCAGACTGCTCTACTTAAATTCTGTGGCTGGTTATAGAAGCAATCTTCAAATTGGGCATCTGCAAACCTAATGCACGTGTCTGGCACCAGTGAATATGAGTGCCCTAGTGAGGTTGCTAGATAAACACCACACATTTTGAACTTTTAGAACTAGGTTTCAGAATTGAACCCAATATGATTGTGTGGAGAATTTAAAAGCTGCTTCTAATCGTTAGACTCATCAACAGTCTGGCACTTATTATGGCCATCTTGAAGTAAAAAAATAAAATTCCACACATACATGGTTTCCCTGCAAATATAGACCAGTCTTGGGCTATTAAACATAGTGTTTTAGCAATTGTGGTAAATGCAGGGAAGAGCCTTCCCACCCAGGAATTCTTGAGTCTGTCCCCTTTCTCACCAGCCTCAGGGTACCACACAACATGCTGTCCTGTGCCAGGAGAGCAAATCAGTTACAGGAGCTGCGGCCCATCCAAAGAAATACTTTTTTTTTACTAGAAAGAGAGGAAACTCCTCCTTCAGTGTCAGTCCTTATTGACAGTTATGATTCCCAACCACAATGTAAAAGAGAAATATCAATCCCAATATCAAATAAATGTGGTGTTTCAGGGTGAACCCAGCTGGGCCAGATGCAGCCAAGAGTTTCACAGAGTTCCAGGCAAGATGCAAGATAGTCTCTGTGTTCCAGGAAGGAATCTCCTTCCCAGGGAGCTGGCAAGTGTGTAACTGAGAAGGAGCCCATCCGTCCCTGATGGGACCAGCATGCATGGACCAAAGCCACTTTGCACATTTGAGCTGCTGCTATCCAGACACGAGCTAATCCTTCCAGTGCGCACGCATCCTGCTTTTGGAGCCTTTTCCTTCATGGTTCTAATTTGAAAACCAACCTCAGCAATTTTCTGAGGCTTGGGCTCTACTCCTTCCATCCGAAGCACCTCACCTAAACCTTCTAAACACGAACAAGGAAATGAATCCACTCAAGAACTCTTGATCCAGGGACTCAAAGTTTGAGTTGTTTGCCTCATTATAGACTACAAAGCCAATTACCGCATGCCTCAAACTTAGCAAATATTCATTAATTCACTCAAACGTAATTGATCACATGCTATTTTCAATGTAGTGTGTTTAAAGTTATTAGGAATATAATAACAAATTAGACATGAAGACCAGCTCTTCAGGAACTTACTGTCTGGTCAGAGAAACAACAAATTTCATTGATTGAGCCCTTCCCACATGCCAGGCACTGTGCTAAGGCTTTCACTGAGGCTACTCATTTCATCCTCACAGTTTCTCTACCAGGGAGCTCATTAGCCCTACCTTACAGATTAAAAGCCAGGGCAAGAGGTAGGGCGGGGACTAGGGTAAGGAAGAGGGGCGTCTAGGGCACAAAATGTAAGGAAGCTCATGGAAATCTCACTCTTGGGGTGATGGAAGGGCTGACCCTACACTTGCAGGGCCCTGAAAGTGAGTGCTTCCTTAAATTTTGTGCTCTAGGTACCTCACTGTGTCCTGGCAATAGCAAGAGGTGTTAAGTGACTTGACCAGTGCCATTCAACTGGCAAGTGGCAGAGCTGGGATTTGAACCCAGAGCATATAACTCTGCAACCCACATTTTTCCCAGTAGTATGAAAATATCTACACTGCACAATAGAACTTCAAAAGTGCCTTAGGAGACTTGAATAAAGGGCATGGGAGCCCAGAGGGGAGAGATGTCACTTTTGGCTAGGGGATAGTCTTCAAAGGAATTGGGGATTGTAGCAGACTGAATGATGGCTCCCCAAAAGATAGGTCCACCTACTAAGCCCTTGAACCCATAAATGTGAACTTATTTGCAAAAAGGGTCTTTGCAGATGTAATTAAGGATCTTGAGATGATAGCATCCTGGACTACCTGGGTGACTCCTAAATGCAATGACAATTGTCCTTGTAAGAGACAGAAGAGGAAAAGACATGAACACACAGAGGAGAAGACCACATGAAGACAAAGACTGAGATCAGAGTCATGAAGCCACAAGCTAAGGAAAGCATGGAGCATCTCGAAACTGGAAGAGGCAAGGAAAGGTTCTGCCCTGCAGCCTTTGGAGGAAGCACAGCCCTGCTGACACCTTGCTTTCAGGCTTCTGGCCTCCAGAATTGTGAGAGAACAAATTTCTGTTGTCTTAAGCCACCAAGTTTGTGGTAATTTGTTGTGGCAGCCCTAGAAAATGAATACAGGTATTGAGTTGGTCTTTGAAGGAATCTGGACATAGGAGGAAGCCCATGAGCAAAATAGAAGCTGAATCGCTCAGAGTAAGCTTGGGAAATGTCTGTAATGTGGCGTAATATGAAAGGATGATAGGACAAGAAAGGCAGGTTAGAAGGCCTTGAGTGACCAGCTCTGATACAGACTCAAGAGTTTGGGTTTGATTTGGGAGGTAAATGATGGCATTAACTTAATTGCTAGGGGTACAGGGTGGACCTAAGGACATAATCAAAAACTCACCTATCAGAATTTAATGACATTTCCCCTTTATCTTTTCTAGTCATTCACTGTCAATATTAGATGGCATAATAAACATTCAAGCAATAATGATTGAATTCAATGTTTGTGGCATATCACATCCTACCAGAAATGACCAAGTGTAGCAAGGTCATAGGCTGGACAGTGACCACTGAGATGGCCTCAGGCAGGAAATCTATGCCCAGAGAAGGATGCACTAGGCCAACCAGAGCCACACTCTCCAGAACGTGAATTGGGAAACGTGGAGAGAGTCAAGGAGTTAGGAGTGGGGGCTGAAACTGGATGGCTTCCTAGAGAGCTGTGAATGTACAAGGGGACAGCTATGGGCCACAAGCAAGTATTAGTAAGTAAACTGAAGTTACAGAGAAAAAGGAATCATGACAGAAAAAGAGCTAAGAGCCAAATCTGTTGGCAGAGGAAGGGGAAGTAAGCAGATCCTGCAAGAGAAGCAGACACTCGGAGAGGGACTGACCAGGACAGCTGCTGTGACTCAGATGCCCAGGTGTGGAGCTCACCTCCCCAGCTCACGGGCATGCCTACAGTGACAGCCAAGCCCTTCTCCAGCTGGCTGGGGAGACTATCTGTTTCTGGCCACCAGAAGAGCCTGGTTTCTCCTGGGGTTCATTGGGTTTCCAAAAGATATTAGTTAAATGGGGCCACTAGGACATGAAGGGAAAGGATGAGCCCATTTGAGAAATGCTTCATGAAAAACACGAGGCTGTTCTTTTGAGAATTCAAATTATAGTGCAGAACCGTTCAATAGAGTCCATAACCGACAGTGGACAGTCTTTAGAAAGGAAACAGAAGAAGGTGGACCCAAGAAAATGACCAGAAGTCCCTGGTAGAGCCTAGGCTTAATATTAATGAACATCGTAACCTCGTTCTTTTGTAAAGGTGTAATCCTCATATGTGGTAATTTAAGGACCGCCGAGACATCTGCTGAGTGAGAGAGGGGAGGAAGAAGGGAGTGCTGAGGGGGACAGGAGACTTAATGTGAACACTTTCCAATGCAGAGAGAAAGGTCAGCGACCCCCAGTCACACAGATAGAAGAAACTCCAGAGCACTCAACAGAAAAAGGGCCATTTAAACACTTCTTTCCTCGACTCACCATTCACCAGGGAATGCAGATCTGAGCAGGTGGGCCTTAGAGCAAACCAAGCGATGCACAACCACCCCCTCACCCCCACATCCCCACTGCCACTGCTCCGGCTCTCACTGCCCCCCTAGGCCAAGCTGGGAATTCCTAGTGCCAAGTTTGCGCTGCCTTCAGGAATGCTTTGGGCATCCCTATGGACCCTGTCTGCCATGGCCACCTTCTCCCTTAGGTGTGGAGGTCTCCTGCTGTCAGGCAGGAGACTGAAGTCCTGGGTGTGAACACGGACATCCTCTTTCTCAGCTGCTGATGGGAAAGCAGCCTTCTGCGGAGGAGCACAGAAATCTGTCCCAGGGCACAGGCATCTCCTCACTCGCCGTCACGCAGGCCTTCTCTAAGGCAAACCACCTGCTCCTGCCCAGGCGAGGCCCAGCCTTCCTAGGTCTCTGCAGGGAAGAACCGGGTCCAAACAGCTGAGGAAAGACGGCCTTGGCACCGCCTCCTCTTCTACTTGTTGTTCACTAAGGAGTTCTGTGGAAGCCAGACTTATTTTCCACTGAAGCTAGGGAAAGTAAAGACAACACCAAATAAAAATAGATTCCTGGTGTTTCCTGTTTACACAGCACTGTTTCCCTCGGTACAGGCCAGGGGCTTCGATGGACATCTGGATAGAAAAACCCTCCAAAGAACACTGAAAAGTATGATTTCTTTCTTCCATGTTTCTACTTCCTTCCTTTTGTTGTGTGCAGGTTTATTTGCGGGGTCTGCTGGGTTAATCCCCAAATCTCCTTTCCCTAGTTCTGTTTAGAGGGACACAAATTGCCGGGCACTTGTCCTCCTCTGCTGACCCTGTCTTCCATTTATAAAGCAGAGTTCATTATTTCTGCCCACTGGGCCTCAGAGAGAAGATGTAGGAGAAAAGGTGGGTGACACAAACGTAAAAGGACCGTGGACAGAGGGGGCTGTGGCCTGGCACAAAGACTTCACATTCTTCTTCAGAATAATGTGCAGAGAGAACGGAGTCGACAGCAAAGGCCTGAGGTGACAAGATGGGAGAAGCTCGTCCAAACGGACGCGAGCAGAGGTGCCCCAGACATCAGGCGTAACAACACACATGTGACGTCATGTCCTGTCTTAAAACCACAGGGATGTCAAACGTGTCTGGGGAAGAGGTCTGACTGGTGAACCAGCCATTCTGAGGTGGGCCAGGGCTGACAGGTCTTTGCTGCAAATTGGTATTTGGCCCCTTCACACAGCTCGTTAGCTGAGCATGTTTTCTCCGTCCAAAAGCAATGAGCCCAGCCTCACTTTCCTGACTGATTTTTGCACCACAACAATAAAGTTAATAATGGAAAAAACATTTATCCCATGGCCAGGGACGCTCCGCAAGCAGAGCGCTGGGTCTACAGTCTATCAACAGAAATTGCTGAGGGCAAAGTGAAGCTTGTTAACTGATTTTTATGAATGATTGAAACAGCAAAGCAGATTTATTTAATTTCTATAATTTAAAAATTGACAATTACATAAATATCTTTCTAAAACCATCAGGATGAAAACCATCCTGTTCTTGAGAGGAAGACAAATGAAGCAAAGTTTTTAAAAAGCCAAACCAACATGCTACCGGAGGAGACGGTTATGGGCTGAAGTGTGTCCCCTTAAAAAGGTACATTGAAGTCCAGCCCCCACTGCCTCAGAATGTGACTTCATATGGAAATAGGGTCTTTATTAGAGGTAATCAAGTTAAAAATAAGGTCAATAGGGTGGGCCCTGATCCAATATGACTGGTGTCCTTATAAAAACGGGAAATTTGGATGCAAAGAGACACCACACAGAGAGAGGACGATGTGAAGACACAGGGAGAGGGCGGCCATGTAGAAGCCAAGGAGCGCCTGAGGCGCCAGGAGCCAGGAGGGAGCCCTGGAGCAGATCCCCCCTCGCAGCCCTCAGAAGGAGCCAACTCTGCCCACACCTTGATCTTGGACTTTTAGACTCCAGAACAGTGAGACAATAAATTTCTGGGTTTATGCCCCCTGGTTTGTAATAGTTTTTTACTGCAGACCTAGCAAACTTACACAGGGAATTCTGTGTCCTTTGACTCCCAGCATGAGACCCCCTGTGCTATGTTTGGGGACCCTCCATGGTATGAACCTTGCTTCAAGCAGAACCCCACCCACACTTCCACTATGAAGGCTGAAAAGGCAAGACTTCCTGGCCCCAACCCTTGGAAGCTGAAGCTCCCACCCAGAACATTGAGTCTGGAGCACTGGGCAATTTAAAATTTATTCTTTTGCCACCAGCAGTGGCGGCATCCAACATCCAGTCATAACAGTGCCAGTGACGCTACCCAACACATGCCAGAAGCATGACCTTGGCCACAGGTCCAGCCATTTGGTTTCACTTGGTTTGCGCCTCTTTTCCAAGCCAAACCTACAGTCTTCCCATTGATTCTGTGAGCCCCTCAACAAATAAATCAGTGCCAATCAACAGAAAGCTGAGCATGGCCACCGTGCCTTGACCAGCATTTGCAACCCCTGCTCGACCACTGCCCCTCAGACCTCTCACTCTCAGTATGTCCAAAGGCAAAGTCCTTTCTTTTCTTCTTTCCTCTTTTCTCCACCCCTGCCAGAAAACTACTTCTTTTAATGGTGTCACTATGCTCCCTAGGCCCAGGTTGGGCCTCAGAGCCATCTCTGACTCCTCTGTTGCCTGACAGCCAGTCACTCCACCATCACATGTACCCCTCTCCCCAGCATCCCAATCACACTTCCCCTTCTTCCCAGACCCCTGGCTACTGCTAGGCTTGTCTTAGGTCCTCCTTGTCTCCTGCCTGGAACACTGCCGGCTTCCCCACTAGTTTGCTCCATTGTCTCTGCTCCCTCAGATTCCCATGCACGCTGTGGGCTGAGGCGGGGGGAAGGATGGGTAGAGAAACACTCGATTCTGTCTCTACCTTCCCTACTTCACGCTTGCCCAGGCTGCATCTCCCGCCCTCATCCCCCTGCCAACCCTGCTCGTGGTTGGAATCTATCTGCCCTTCAAAGCCATCTCTAACACTTGAAGATTTTTATTATTTTGTCAGCAGATATGCTCCTTGCCACATTAGAATCCCTTCTACATTTTGGGGGGAGGTGGAGGGAGTGCAATTCTTATGTTATTCCACTTCAAGTTACAATCATCTGCATGCTCATCCGATTTTTGGTATTCAGATACAACTCTTTGTGGAACAGGAATTGCCCTGGACTTGTCTTCACCTCCACTGCCACCACCATCATCTTTCACTGGATTACCACGAAAGCCTTCCAACTGGTCATTCAGTAGAAAAGCCTAACTCAAACCACCTGAAGTGATCTGATCTCCACGACCTTTCTGCCCTGAAGGGCACCTCCTACATCCTCTCACTCCTCTCCAGCCTCACTGCCTCCTCCTTGTTCTTTGGACACACCAGGCACACTCTGACTCAGGACCTTTGCACATGCTATTCTCTCTGTCAGGCTAATTTCTGAAACTTCTCTAAATCTTTGTTCAAATGTCACCTTCTCAAGGAGGCCTACTCTACCCACCTTATTAATATTGCAAGCCACCCCACTTCCACCCAGCACTGTCAGTCCCCATTACCTCTTTCTCTCCATACTATGGCTCATCTCTTACAATACTGTATAATTTAGGGGCCGGCCCCATGGCTGAGTGGTTGAAGTTCCACGCATTCCACTTCAGCAGCCCTGGGTTCATGTGTTCAGATCCTCAGTGCGGACCTACTCCACTCATCAACCATGTTGTGGTAGTGTCCCATATACAAATTAGAGGAAGATTGGCACAGATGTTAGCTCAGGGCGAATCTTCCTCAAGCAAAAAAAGAGGAGATGTTAGCTCCAGGCAAATCACACATGCACAAAATAATACTGTATAATTTATGTATTTATTATGTTCATTGTTTACTGTCTGCCTCTCCACCCCCACTTGCCACAATGTGAGCTACTCAAGAACAGAGATCTCTGTCTGTTTGCTCACTGATGTATCCCATGTGCCTGGTACATGATAGATGCTTAATAAATATTTGTTACATAAATGAGTTTCTGCATCCTGCTTACACAGAGCTATGACAGTCACTAGGTTCCCAAATCATGCTCCTTCTTCTCTTTTAAGCATAACTGCCTGGTTGCTTGGCTGTTCTTCCCTGCGCTACCATGGAAACCAACAGCCCAGCGACAGGTTGCTTCTCATCAAGTCAAGGAACGTGCATCCGCCCCCCCCCCCCCCAGAACACCATGCCCTCCACAACCTGGGGACCGGATCCCCTGGCCAGTCAGCTGGAGGTATCCAGGATGCAAATGGCCCTGGGACCAGCACCTCTCCCAGCTCTGGCAGCCTCGGGATTTCCCCAGGAGGAGTCACCCCTGGATGAAGTATGCCCACACAGACCACACATTCTGTTCTCAGGAGATTCTCAAGTCCAAAAGTTCCCTTGCTTCCCTCCTGGCATCATTTTTTTTCTGTATCCCCAGGACTAGCAGGTATTTATGGAGTATCTACTATAGAGTATCTACTCTATGTATATTAGCTCCAAGCCTCACAACACCGCAGAGTGATTATACCCCAGTCACAGTTGAGGGAACTGGGGCTCAGGGAGACTAACCAGCCTTGCCTCCACTCACAGAGCAAGTCAGTGGCAGGCGGATTTGAATCCAGGCACCAAAGTGTGTAGCCTTTCCACATGCGGCCCTGCTCCTACCTTCTCTGTTCCCTGCACTCCTCCAGTGCAACCACCTCAGTGCCTGCAGAAGCGGGCAGAGGGCAAGTGGTGGGGGCAGAAATCACCGCATGTCGCACACACATGCACGCACAGCTCCACGTGGCCTGGGGAACGTTGTATCACCAGAGTAGATTATCATCGGAGCAGTGGCTGAGCTCTTCTGGAGGTTTTTAAAAAATAACAACAAATAAAAGATAATTCCTTCTCTCTGGAATGACGTAGGCATGGTCATGCCTACAACCAGAGATTAGCTGATCCCTAATGGTCCTGTTGAGCTTTATGACTATCATTACTGGACAGGCAGATTCGCTGCTTGGAGCATTATTAAATTTGTTTTTAATAACGTCGCCAATCCAGGACCAAACCCTGACCCGCTGCTGCAATAAAGGTTCGTTGTCACTGGAGAGAGAACACTGGGTCACAGAGGGCAGAGGCAGGCGAGTCGGGACAGCCTGTTTGTTCTCAAGGATGGGACTTTGTGAGTCATAGACCGGCTCCAGGAGGCGGGGCATCGGGAGGGGGCTAGTTTGAAGATTTATCTCAGACGAGGCCTGAGGAATAAAGATGACATGGCAAGGAGACCATGGGAGAGCCTCAAGGATAAAAGGCCAGGTTGAAAATTGCTTAGGAAAGGGACATGGAGCTCTGTCGTCATCAGCACACACACAAGACGCATAATGTGCAATCACAGGCACACAAAGAAAACACCGAACATGTCTAAGATTATCTGACAAAATCTGTCTCAGGCTACATCCAGAAGTGACAAAGCACCTATTATGTGACTCAGGCATTAAACATTAAATTGAGGTCCACCACAGGTAAAACCTCTGATAGGTGCTGAAGAAACAAGAAGGGTCTCCAGAGGAGACTGGGACCCAGTAGCCACTTCCCAGGAGCTGCAAACCAGTCATGGGGACATGAAATGTGACAAGAGGAGAAGAGTGGACAGGATCTCAGAGGACAGTAGTGCCAATGGGCAAGTGTGAGCATTTCAGGGCATTGGGCCAGCAGGCCCGGGCCCTCAGATATTGCTGGCGTTGACAGCACTCCTTACCACCCACCCACGCCAGAATCCAGGTCTTTTTGTATCAAAAAAAGGATGGAGATCATATTGGGCAAAGGAATGATGAGACTGAGCAGGGGAAGGTCCCAGCTCCTGGGTGTGAGCACTCAGATAGTGAGAGCCAAGCTCAGGGACGCTGCTTTCTGGAGAGGCAGAGTTACCTGGGTCCCGAAGCAGTGTGGCTTGTGCACAGAGTTGCCACAGGTGTCACAGGCAGGGGGAGATGGCCTCTTTCCTGCGCCTGTCTAGAACCTGCACTTCCCTGAGGATACCTGGATTAGCAGAACCCACAGCAGTGCTCCCACGTGGGGCTCCAGCAGCAGAGCAACGGTGAGGCTCCTCCAAGAGGCTCCTCGGAGAGTGCATGTCTGGGACCCGAGTGGAGAGTGCCCGCGCACCTGCAACCCTAGCCAGGGGCCTCGTGTGTAAGTCCACCTGAGGCCCCTTGGGAGGGAAGGGCTGAAGGTCCTGCGTGAGCAGATGGGGACTGGAACTTCAGATCTAAACTTAGAATCTAAAGTCCCAGTCCTCATCCACAGGGGACATGAGCGGAAAGGAGATGTAGGCAGGGTGCTCAGGACCCTGCCATGCTCCCCAGCTCACTTAGAGTGAAAGCGGAAGGGCTGCATCCTCACCCTCGCCCTGTGACCTCCATCCCTACTACTCTCATGCTTGTCACATTGCTCCAGCCACACGGGCTTCTGTCTCTTGAAAACTCCTGGATGCTCCCACCTCTGGGCCTCTGCACCAACTGCTCTTCTTCCTGGAACATTCTTCCCCAGGAATCACATGACTCAGCCCTTGCCTCCTTGAGGCCTTTACCTGGAGTCCTGCTCAGCGAGCCCTTCCTGACTCACTAACTAAAACTGCAGCCCCTCTCGACGTTTATTGTTAAATGAATGAAGGAATGAACAAACGGGAGAAAGGGAGAAAAGTCACACAGTCCCTGCCCCCAGGGCCCTTGCTGTCTGGTGGAGTAGGTCCTTTTGCTTAGAACAATTTAGGAGCAACACAGCTCTCATTTCTCTCGTAAGATGTTTTAAAATGTCTCGGCATCTGCAGCCCTGCCCTCCAGATCTCAAGCAGAAAATCCCACCTATCTCAGTCCTTTATTCCAGAGCAGTCACGGCCCATGGCTGAGACTCTGAAGGGACTCCAGAGGAAGATCACCTATGCCTTGTGGCCCTCACCCCAAACAGCTGGCTGCTGGCCTGGGGCCTCTGTTCCTGCCTTGTGGGCCTCTCTGCAGGACTGCTTGAGTCTCCTCCTGGCATGGCAGCTGGTTTCCTCCAGAGCAAGTGATCCAAGGACCAAAGCAGAAGCTACAATGCCTTTTTGATCTAGTCTTGGAAGTCATCCACCATTGCTTCTACCATAGTCTACTCATCCCACAGGCCAGCCCTGATTCAATGTGGAGCGGGCTACACAAGGTGTGAACACCCAGAGGTGAAGTGCATTGGGAGCTTTCTTGGAAGCAAATTGGCACACTGTCTTTTGTGACATTAAGTCATTGCCCATAGTTGGGGTACAAGGGCCTCTGGTTCCAAGCCTGGGTTAGAAACAGGGCTCGAGTAGTTGTGTCACCCAAATCTCATTACTTAAACTCCCTTTGCCTCCGTTTTTCAGCTAGGAAATGGGTCTAAGGATACTGACCTGGGGACTCAGGGATTAAGTTAGATAACTGTCTTAGTCTGCTTGGGCTGCCATCACAAAATACCACAGACTGGATAGCTTAAGCAACAGAAACTTATTTCTCTCAGTTCTGGAGGCCGGGAAGCCTGAGATCAAGGTAAGTTTCATTCTGATGCCTCTTCTCTTGGCGTGTAGGCAGCCACCTTCTCGCTGTGTGCTCACAGGACCTCCTCTTTGTGCAAGTGTGGAGAGAGCACCAACAAGCTCCCTGGTGTCTCTTCTTAGAAGACCACTAATCCCATCATAAGGGCCCCACCCTTGTGACCACTTCTAACCACCAAACTACCCCCCAAAGGCCCCATCTTCAAATACCATTGCACTGGGGATTAGGGCTTCAACACAAAATTTGTAGGGGGACACAAACATTCAGTCCATTACAGTAATCTACACTGAGTCATCCCTGTGTGCCAGGCACTAATTTCTTTCCCCTCATTAACTTATTCTACCTTCATCACATCTCAGCAGGGTGGCATGAGGCAGGATAGCTTTGAGGCTAACAGCACAGGCTCAGAAACCAACTACCTGACATATGGTAAGTGCTCAACCAATGTATGCCATCACTTACTCCACTTTACACGCAAGGAAATTGAGACTAAAGAAGTCAAGAAACTTGCCAGAGGGGTGAGTGGGGCTGTCGATCTGGCATCCCCAGCTCCAAGTTCCACGTGGAAAGCACTTCGCACGGTTCCCGGCACAAGCAGATGCTCAGTGAACAGCAGTGCAGGCTGCTGATAGGATTATGGTTCCCTTCCGGTTCAGGCAAGCTGCCGTGGCTGCTGTCCCTGGGTGTTGAGGGCGGACCCCACAGGGACAAGTCCCCATCCCTGAGGCCACGTCCACCTCTCCAAACTGTCGTCTCACCCTTGATCCTTCCTCAGTCCCGTCAGCCACGGCCCAACTGCAAGATGCAGCTTCCTAAACTGGTGCTGACGTTAGGGGGGCTTCTCACCGTCAAGGGAAGTCAACTGGCTCGGCACGCAGAGCCGCGGGGGCATGGCTCCAGCCTCCTTCCCTACCTTGCACGGTCTCCCTTCAGGAATCAGCAGCACCCTGTGGGCTCCAAGCAGCTCCTTGCGCATTCGTCTGTGCCCTTCCCAGGTCAGAGGGCTAAGTCTACCCATGCTCCAAGGCCTGGGCCGACGTCCCCGAGTCACTCCCCATACACCTCCCCCTACGCACTCACCTGCGTGCGCACAGCCCTCCGCAAGATATCTCACCTTCCTCTGTCTTACGGTCATTAAAGCACGGGTGTTCTCTCTTTTGCCAAATTGCAGGTAGAAACCAAGGGAGCATTGTGTCTGAGGGCCAGAGAGGTGCCAGGCCCCATCGTTCACTCCACGAACGTTGATCAAACTGGATTGAATTGTTGGAGTGAAATCTGAAGCTCCCAGGGAATCTCCCTGTCGCCTGAGCTGGGCCAGAGATGCCTGAGGGGAAGAATGTCTTTGCCTCCCAGCCACCCATTATGGGGCCGCCCCTAGAGGGGGAAGGAGAGATCAATCAACAATGAAGGCTTAAAACCTTCACTTTTTTTTTCTTTTAAGGCAGGTTTATTGTTATAATTGGCCCAAATATTTTAATTCCCACAAAGATGTGTCACCTCCAATCTCTGTAATGTCAAAATGTCATCGGGTAACCTCCCTGAAGTTGCTTTTAACCTCCGTGTCAGCCATCAACACCCACAGGGAGGGTGCAGCACAAAGCCGTGAGGCGGTAGGTGTGGCCGCCCCCTCTTCCTGCCTCTCCTGTTTCTATATATAAGCAAAATAGTCATAAGAAATAAAACAAGCATCTCTGGTGCTCAAGCTAAATCTTGCAAAGATTATGTCTTGCTGCTCCCTCTGTAAACCACCCAAGAACGGCTTGTCTCCAGAACTCTATTATCCTCAGAAACAGAGAGAACATTATCATCTGTGTGTCATCCTTGCTTTCGCCTGCTGCTCTTCAAGTTTTTTCCCAAAACATCATTTTTTTTCAGTCCTAAGCATAATACTTTGCTAAATAATGGTGGGGAAAAAATCTTCTTTAAGAAATGCAGCTCTTTTAATTTCCCAACATGAAGATTATTTTACACATGTCGTTTCTTTTTGGACACATGATGCTCTGCAGGCTCTCTGTGTCTATATAGGTCGCTTCATGTTTAGCCCTTGTGTTGCAGCATGATTCATAGGTGTGTACACTCACATAGGCATGCACGTATGTGGATATGTGTGCATTTGTGTAGATGTGTACATAAGCACACGAGCCTGTGGTTTTGTGGCAATTTGAAAGTGCTCACCAAACATGCATGTGTTCCTTACACTTCTCAGCTCCCCTTGCCTTTATGTTGGGGCAACATGGCTAGTTTTGGTTAGTGAATTGTGAACAGGAGTGACTTCTGGGTCAGGGCAGCCCATGTGCCTGTGTAGTGGCAGCTGTTATGAACTGAATGTGTCCCCTAAAATTCCTATGTTGAAGCCCAAGCACCCCATTTGAAGGTAGGGCCTTCAGGAATGATTAGACTTAGATGAGGTCACGACAGTAGGACCCCCATAATGGAATCAGTGTCCTTGTGAGAATAGGAGGAGAGAGCAGAGCTTGCTGGCTCTCTCTCTCTGTTCAACATGTGATGACACAGCAAGAAGGTGGCCAACCGCAAAGCTAGGACGGGAGTCCTCACCAGGAACCAAATCTACTGGCACCTTGGTCTTGGACTTCCCGTCCTCCAGAAATCTAAGAAATAAATGCCTGCTGTTTAAGGCACCCCACCGTGGATTTTGTTGTAGCAGCCCGAGCTGACTAAGACAGCAGTCTTGGAGACATGTATTCTAGATGAAGCCACTTCGAGGCAGAAGAAGGCTGTCCAAGTCACGTCAGACTGTGACGTGAGACACCACTTCTGATGTGTTAAGCCGTGGGGATTTCAGGGTTTACCTGCTGCAGCAACTAGCATCGCCTCCTCTATAAAATAACGCAGATACTACCAAGTGCACAGGGTGTTGTCAGGATTGAACCAGGTAATAACTGTTAAAAATCCTCTCGAGTAACTCAATTGAACCAGTGCCTAGAGAGCACATTCTACTTGCCTGGCACTGTGCTGGGTGCTAGGGACCCAAGCCCAGGGACGCTGCCCTCAGGGACATTTTAGTCTAGCAGGGCAGACGTGTAAACAGACAGATTACTACACAATGTGATAAGTGTGCAATTATTGGAGAGTACACAATACAGAGGAGGGAGTGGTTAATTCTGGAGCATTCAGGAAAAGTAACATAAAAAGGGCAGAACGGCTAGCATTTTGAGGAAGAAGGGGAGCTCGCCAGGTTAAATGAGGCAGAGGCCTGGCCCAGGTGAGGTGGGGGACAGGTTTTGAAGCGTAGGATGCCCTTAGTGAGAAGGACCCTTCACTGGTCTTCAAAACTTTCATCTCAGCCCCAGGATTCTCTACGGGGGATGGGTCCCTCTCAGCCAGCAGCCAGGGATGGGTGAGGGTCTGGGAAAACAGGAAGTGCTCTTTGCTCTTGGTAAAGAAAATACAAGTTTTAACTTCTTTTTTAAGGCCATGAAAAACTGTCCAGCTTTCTTCGTGCTCGTTTTGAAGGGAGCAACAGTGTCCGCATCTGCCTCTCCAGGTGGACTGTGAGCTGCCAGGGACAGGGGCAGACCTGGTCATATACGTCCCTGGGTTCCCCAAAGCCTAGGGCCGGATCTGTGGCTAGAGTTCCACAAATGCCTGTTCTATCGAAAGGAACGTAAACCTCCCCTGGTTCCCGGGCTGCAGCACTGAACAACAAAACTGAATGCCCCTCCAGGGCTCGCTGTCCTGATTCTCAGAACGCCTCCCTCCACAGCAGTCCGGGGACTGCACTCAGGCTCCTGTCCCCGGGACCTCTGGGAGCCAGCGTCGGTCCATGGCGCCACCCCGCGGCCAGGACTGGGAACTGCACCTTCTTGGACGGCGCGGCGGAGCCCCCTCGCTCCTCCCATTAAGATGATCTCATCCCCACTGTTTGGAGGAAAACAGGCATCCCGAGCTGGTCATTCTCAGCCCCACCTCCTTCCCCCTATGAAGTCTCTGAGAATGGATAGGCAATGCTTTGACTCTGCTTATTTTGATACCTTAAACCCCTGTTTGACAAGTGCCTATCGAAGAAGGGTCACTGTGAGAAACCAGGAGATTGGTTAAGCACACTGACAGCTATGGGTTTGGTCCCCCCTAGCTGTGGGACCTGAGCAGTTCCCTTGCCTCGCTGAGCCTCAGTTTCCCTCTCTGTAAAAATGCAGATTATATAACTCATAGAACTGTTCTGAGGATTAAAAGACATAATCCATATAAAAGAAGCTAAGGCTCCGTGAGTGGCACCTTGCAAGTACTCAACAAAGATGAATACAAAGTACTTATGGTTCTATTACTCCACTTAAGTCTTGCTTCAAAATAGTGAGGTGGACATTAATATTATTTCCATTTTATTGACAAGAACACTGAGAGTCAGATTGCTTACATGACTTGCTCAGGATCTTGCAGCAAAGGAATGACAGGACTTGAAGCCAATCCTCCTGTTCTCGCCAGCATACCAGGCAGCTCCTTGAAAGAAGAAACGCAGAGGGCAGAACTGCTGGAGAAAACTTGGGAAGATCAAAGAAGAGCAAGAAGGACGAGACGTAGAACTCAAATGCGGCACAGCAACCTGCTCTCTGCTCTCTTCCTCTCTGGATTTAGACTCTTTCTGAAAAGTGCTTTATTCAGAAAGTTGGTCCTGAGAAGTACCTGAGCCATCCAGAGACCTGGGTTCTGGTCCCAGCTCTGTTACCGAGCAGCTGTGTGACTAGGCGACTTTGGATGCGTGGCTTCTCTTTGGAGCTCAGTTTCTTCCTCGGCAAAATGAGGGAGGAGGTTGGACAAGACACCTGCTAAGGGCCTTTCAGCTCCCAACCCAGCACTTGACAGTACGTGCCTTTCACACACCCTGTGGGAAAGCTGCCCAAGGGTCACCCTGCACATGTCCATGGTCAGGAGGTTGTCACCATTTGCCCTCAGAGACCTCCGGGTAGGAGAAAGAAAGGACAAAGAACTCTGGCCTTGGGGGTGACAGATGGAAAGAATAACTCTTGAGTCATTCACATGAGCAGGAGATTAACATTAATCCTTGTTGGGACTGAATAACTGTGACCAAAGGGGCTGCATGAGCAGCCAAGCGAGCAGCAGGCTCAGAGTGATGCAGGCTGGGGAGCCAGGCCCACTGATTTACGGCAAGATTAAAAGAATTAAATGAGTAGAGCCTTCGAAGACCAACACTGGGCAGAGCGGGAGGAAACGACTCTCTGGGTTCAGAAAGAGAATGCTATGCGGTGTACCCACTCCTTTCTGGGTGGAGGGGTGGCTGTGCGTGTGTTTTTTTGTTTTGCTTTTGGCTGTTTGCTCATGTTTTAAACATGAGCGGGCCAAATGGGAGATGTAATCACGGGCCTTTCATAAACGCCCAACAATGGCAAGATGAATAGCTTGGGTGGTGCTCGAATCGTAAATAACAGCGGCATATCAGGGCAAAACTAAGAGAGAGAAACACAGATGAAATAAATCTATTGAGACTCCAGGGCCATCTTTTCTAGGAAAACATTAAGATGAGAAAGACTTGATTCCTATGCCAGACCAAGGGCCAAAATCCTCAGCACTCTTCATGTGGCACCAAAGCAGCAAGTTGTTGACCTTGAACTGCATAAGGACAAGTCAACGCCTGATCCATGTTTGTATCTGAGCCCCCCAGGGTCTGGCACAGAACAACAGACACGTTTCTGATGGCCCAGATGGATGAAGGATGAGAGGAAGCACAGCATGGTGTGAGGCTGTGAGCTCAGACCCGAAGTCAGTTGACTTCGACCCAAACCCCGAATCTGTCTTTACAACAAATTACTGAGCCTCTGTAAGCCTCAGTTTCCTCACCTATAAAAGAAAGACAATAATAAGAGTGTGGTTGTAAATATTAAATGGAATATTGCACAGAAAGCCTAGGGTATAGTGAGTGCTCAGTCAGTGCTCCTCTTTATTATTACTAGTGACTGAATGAAGGACTTGGAAACAGAAAATCCATCCCACATGCCAAACTGGTAGAACTAATTTTTCTCACACCTCAGGGAGATACAGGCTGAGGAACCCTGGTGGCCATCATGAGGAAGACAGCATGCTGGGGTTTGGGGCTCCCTCACTGTTCCTGCTCCCAGCCTGACTCCATGGCCACCATGCTCCCCTCCTCCCATTCTCCATTCCCCCTCAGACTTGGGGAAGTGTCCACAGATTCTGACCGGAAACATGGCAGACACCCAACCCACGGCCACCCTCACCTCTGGCTTCTGGGGGCTGAGAAGGGCAGAGCCCTCTGTTTATGATGATGCTGGTCAGGAAAACAAAACCCCAAACCCCAACCCTCATTGACCTCATGCTGAAGGTCAGCTTCCCCTTGGCTGCCACATCCTTCTCAGTGGGGGGTACCTTCCCCCACCCAAATGTTTACCTGAATGAATGGCAAGTTTTGGGGGGAGCCAAGCTCTGCCCTTGGTAAGAAGCAATTCCTCCCTTCTCTCCACTTTGTTCCAAAGGGATAGCTCAGCAGGCCACTCACAGGCAGAACACCATTAAGGACACATAAAGCAATTTTATGGGATGAGATATTTAGGCTTTACGTGAGAGTGCAAGGTCCAGGAGGACCTTCTAAGAAAATCTTCCTTTTGGTTTGGAGCCTCCTTGTAACCGCTCAGCCAGGCAGGGCCACCCAGAGGTCTTCAGCCTCCCTCCTGTCGCCTTGCAGTGCTCTATGCTCCTGGCCAGTTGGCGCCAAGCCCGCTGAGCCTTTCCACCCTCATGAGGGTGGGTGCCACCACAGACGCCCCAGCCAAGGCTCCCAGGTCAAAGGATTGGAGCTGCTTTCTTGAAGGCCACTCAGGCTTGCGTGGACATGATGCAAGTGGACAGTACTGACTTGGGGCGACCCAAGACACTTGATGAAACCAAATGCAAACAGACACTCTGACTTTTCTCTGTAGACGCTTTGGGGTCCAGCTCTCATCAGCAACACCAGGGAGTCAGGACCTGACATCTCAGATACATCCGTCCAGCGCCTAACGGCTGAGGAGCTGAGACAAAACGCCATCTCAGGCGCCACCGGAATGCCCCAAAGCATGAGGCCATGGCAGCTTGCAGGGCTCGGCCAAGTACCCATAAGTTACTTAAAGGGATATCTATTAGATGTTGGAAGAAAGACAAGCTCCTGACCAGAATATTCAGCAACCAGAAACTAGGCCTGTTTAAAAAGACAAACAAACAACTTAGGCCCCACTCATTCATAACACCCCAAAAGAGTGACATTCAAATTTGTAAAAGTCAGTGGTAAAAATATCAGAATGTTAGAAGTGATAAAAACCAAAGATGACTATCCTGGTGATTCTCAAACACGATCCCATGTATGGTCTGGGTTGGACTCACACAGGAAGCTTAACAAAAACTACAGATTTCAGGGCCACACCACAGATACTCAGAAATTTGTGTTTTTAGCAAGCTCCCCAGAAGCTTCTGGTGATAAGCAGGTTTAGAAACCACAGACTCAGGCCACTGCTTGTGTAGCTTTCCCGTGGATCCGAACGCCCTGGTGATCTTGTTCAAATGCAGACTCCTTTCAGGTCCCGGGTGGGGCCTGCCATCCCACATTTCTAATGCTGATGCTGCTGGTCGCAGGACCACACTTTAAGGAGCAAGACTGTTCTCCAACCTATCCTGTTTTACTGAGGAAACAGATCAACTGCGCTGCAGGCATGGGGGAAGCCAAGAGGGGAGCTGTTGAGCTGCGAGAGAAATAAATGAGTTGGGTGGGGGGTGAGCAGAAAGGAAGCGGGAAGCTAGTTGGGCAAGAACAATGGGAGAGCCAACCGAACATCTCCAGTGGGCTATTGTCTTACCAGACTACAGTCTTGAGATCTGCTGCCTAATGACTGTTGCAGGCACACAATGGGAAATATTCAGAACTGCAACTCTCTTCAGAAAGGCTCTCTGCTCAGATCCCCTGGTCTGAGAGCTCGCTGGGTGGCTGGACCACAACTGTCCCCAGGCTTTGGCACAATTGACTTCAGAGTCTACACCGCCAATTGCTGGCACTTATTCCAGAGTGGCCATCAAACAGCCACTGACACCTCGGGCCTCCCCCACACAAGCACACATAGACACAACATACACAATTTGGCTCCTTGAAAGTAGCAACAGAAAATAGTCACCCTGTCTCCGGAGGGCTCTGTGCCACTCTTCCACCCTGTCTCACGTTTCCTCGGCACACTTTTCATTCCGCCCTTGCTGCAGCAAGCTTCTGAGAATGGCTGTGGCCCAGCAGCGCCTCAGCCTAGCCACACCTCTTGTTTCTGCCCTTGGGGCTTCTCGGTGGGCCTTCCGTGGGATGGCCACCGAACAGACTGAGCCATTCTAACACCTGCACAAACCTGGAGGCACAAGGAAATGAACTCTCCCTCGGGAAACCCTTGACCAGTAGGAATGAGAGCTGGTGAATAAAGAGTGCCCTCTCCTGGGCCTCACGTGAACCACTCAGAGGTGCACCCACTTGCCCTTGTGGGTAACCAGCCGAATCACGCACACTTGGATCGGCTGTCACCCCTTCCCCAGTTCACTTTGCCCAGGCTCCACATTCCCATTCCCTGAGGTCACTTCCTGAAATAAACTACCTGCATGTGAGTCAGCCCAGGCTCTGCTTTTGAGGAAAACCAAGCTCTCACGTACCCCGAGCAGTAGCGGCTAACTCCTGCGGAGCAAGGGAGGGGGAGGCTAAAGACTTCAGAGAGGGCCCACAGTGACCCAGAATGTTTGAGCTTCTCCCTAAAGCCAGCAGCCCCTGCCCGAGGCTCACGCAGTGTGGACGGGTGTTCTGAGAACAAATTACATCTTGTCCAAAAAATAATTTAAGGTCCTCTGTGAGATGCTGGAAATAGGAGAAGGAAAGCAAAGGAATGAGGCTTGTTTAGCCTGGAGAAGAGAAAGCAAAAAAGTTAATAACTGACTTCCTAAAAATAACGGGCTGGTTTTCAGTGTTAGCTGCTGTGAGTCAAGGTGAGGGGAGCTGGGCTCAGGTCGCGGCTGAAAGGGCAGTTTGTCCATCACCCCCAAAGGGGAGACGGCATCTCTGGGTGAAGGACTGAGTTCCCTGTCACTGAGGCATTCAGCTGGTCATGAGGGGCAAACCTAATGGGGATAAGGGGGATGGAATTCATGCTTTCGATAAGAGCTTTTAAAGTTCTTTCTTCTCTAGGCATCTCTTTAAAATCACAGAGCCCTGTCAAACGAGTATGTGAGTAGTATGGGTCTGCCCCAAAAGAGGGAGTGCTAACTGATCTGCAACTTCATAAACTCCCCCAGTCCAACGACACACACAACTGAAAGCATTTTAGTTCTGAGGGTTTTCCAGAGCAAGCTGTTTTCACATGAGGTCTTGGCACCACCTAGTGGCTCATTAGTCCATTACAACATACGCCTGGGATAAAACAGTATTGTAGTTCAAAACAAACGCCCTCTTTGATTAATGCACCCATTCAACAAAAATACATTAAATACACATGAGTTAGGGACTGTGCTAGAACCTGGGGTGCAACCATAATCAAATAAGACATGGTCTCCCCTTCATGAGGCTCAGAACATAATGGAGTAGACAATAAACAACTAAAGAACTATGATACATTGTGATGTCATCAGGAAATAAACCCATTGTGTGATAGAAAACAATACAGGCAGGAGGAGGCCTCTCTGAGAAACATAAAGTCAAGGTCGGAAGGACGGGATGAGAAAGGACAGGGGTGCAGAAAGGACGGGGAGGTGGGGAGAGAACATTCCAAGAAGGTAGAGCACAGCACGTGCCAAGTCCTGCAGGCGCCAAGAGCTTGGCAGTTCTGGGAAGCGAAAGACCAGCGTGTTCAGTGCCAAGTGAGCGAGGCTGAGAGGGGCACAACGAGACGCGAGAGAGGAACAGGGAGAGTTCCATGTTTGTAAACTTTTCCTTAAATGAAAGCACACAGGTGGCTAGCGTAGGTTCTTTCAGAACAGTACCTGTTTAAATTTTAATTTTTAAAAAAGAGGGAGAAGGGAAATGCCATTGTGTGAACTTGGCCATTTGCTCAGTTCCAGAAGGACCCTATCCAGGGACATCAATGACAGCTGCACACCCCGCTCAAGATAGCCCACATCTGCTCCCGCCCTGCATGGTTCCCCATTACTAAGCTTCTGTGTCCTTGGCTGCTTACATTGGAACCTCATGTTAAAAATCTAGAACAGTAGTTCTCAACCCCAGCTGCAGGTCTCCTGGGAGCTCTTAAGAACCCCAATGTCCAGCCCACACCACAGACCAGTTAAATCAGCATCCTGGCGTCGGCTGGGGGCACTGGGGCTTTGAAAGCTCCCCAGGTGATTCCAATGTGCAGCCAAGGTTGAGAACAGCTGATCTGGAAGGATACTCTCTAAGACGAAACAAAGGAAAAAAGACCTCATTTTATATTCCCAAGTAGCGGAGGTGATTCAAGTAATGAGCCAGGCTGATTTCTTCAAGGCGAGGCCTCTTCCCCAGGTGGAAGCCTCCACTCTGGGCCACGCAGACCTCACCACTGTGTGCTCCTGAAGTTCCCACCTGGCTGCTTCACAATGCTGTCAAGAGATTGTGTGAGCTGGGCCTGCTAAAGGCACAAGAGTTGTAAGGTTTCCATGGCCACGTTACTCATTCACGCTTTCCCAACGTGCAGGGGCTCCAGAGCCAGACCTCCTAAAGCTGTGGTCCTCAGCCCAAGTCACACGTCAGAACGGCTGGGAGCTTTTAAGAAAGACAGATGCTTGGGCCCAACCTGAGATTGCTTTCTCGGCTGGGGGGCTATCACGTGATTGCTTTCAATCTGCAGACAAGAATGAAAGCCACTGTTGTTAAAGACAGCACCTGTGGTCTTCCATGGTCGGGGTGACAGAATCCCTGGGTAGCTGGGGTTGCTGCTCTGGGTGACCCGCAGTTGCTAGTCTTTTTTATCTTTTATCATCTGCTAAGCAACCCAATCCTGAACCTAGCTTCTGTGTTCCCCAGGGGTCAGGTTGGCTGTTCACAAGACCAGTTAAAATCACTATGGAGTCCACCCAGCTGTCAACTGCCCACCTCACTTCCCACTGGCTGGGAGGAAAGAACTCCCCCCAGGCATGCAGCAGCCGAGACAGCAAGGCTACATTGAGTACACATGAGCCGGTTACCTACTAACTTCCTATTTCTGATAAAAGGAGTATGAATGTTGGGGTTCACGCTAATCAAGCTCCATAAGGAATTGGCAACATGCACTTAAGCTGCACATGTACTACACAGGTTTCTAGATAAGTAATTACTGATGCTATTTTTTTTTTTTTTTTTTGAGGAAGATCAGCCCTGAGCTAACTACTGCCAATCCTCTTCTTTTTGCCTAGGCAGACTGGCCCTGAGCTAACATCCATGCCCATCTTCCTCTATTTTATACATGGGACACCTACCACGGCATGGATTTTGCCAAGTGCTGCCATGTCCACACCCAGGATCTGAACAGGCGAACCCTGGGCCGCCGAGAAGCAGAACGTGCAAACTTAACCACTGCGCCACTGGGCTGGCCTCGCTATTTTCTTTTTAAGATTGGCACCTGAGCTAACATCTGTTGCCAATCTTCTTTTTTTCCTTCTCCTCCCCAAAGCCCCCCAGTACACAGCTGTATATTATAGCTCCAAATCCTTCTGGTTGTGCTATGTGGGACACCGCCTCAGCGTGGCCTGATGAGTGGTGCCATGTCTGCGCCCAGGATCCGAACTGGCAAAACCCTGAGCCGCCAAAGCGGCACTTGCGAACTTAACCACTCAGCCACGGGGCCAGCCCGATGCTATTTTTCTTAAAACTGACACACATCTCAAGGTTAACAGTGGTTACATCTGGGTGGTGAAAATCCAGGTAATATAAGTTTTGTTATTGATGTTACTTATCTGCATTTTCTAATTTTTCTGATGAATATGGATTAATATAAAAACATTACTTCTGTAATATAAAAAAACAGCATAGTCACATAGAATGAATCAATTCTGTTTCATATACAACTCAGGTGTGCAGCTGGTTAGGTGTTCAGCTCCCAAGTTTGCTTTTTAGGACACTTCCTGACTTTATGAACTCTGACATCTTTGCCCTAACATGAGGGCAGGGGCCACGATGTGCTTACTTGGCAGTTCGGCAGGCACCTAGTAGGATCAAAACGAACACATTTATTCATTCCATTGCTATAGAGAACAAGACCATTCCTATCAGTCTTTTTCATAAGAGAAATGGGTTCATTACTATGTATGTGCAGATTCTGTCATAGTGTTTTGCAAAGTATATTCCATGAAATCAGTGTTCTTGGACAGTAAGTATGCAAAAAACAGTGGGGAGTCTGTGAAAGGCAGATTTCCTTTCTGCAGGTATCCACAGAGCCTCGACCATACCAATATTCATGTGAATCTGCAATAGGAGGATATGGTATACAGCTTCCCCCAATTTCTTTAGCCATGATACACTTTTGTCCAGGAAACATCTCCAGGGACCAGCGCTCCCAGGAATGTATTTTGGGAAATGTTAGTCTATCCTTTCAGCTCACAGTTCTTTGACCTACCAACACAATGCAGAGCAACTGTGTCTGTCCCTTGTAATGAGGATGGGGCAGCAGGCCCAGGCAGGGCTGTACACAATGAGGTTCACTGACTCACAGCTCGCTCAGACTTCTGTCATGAAGCGAGCTAAACCACAGATGAAGTGGCTCAGAGCCTGGAAAACAAATGAGGAACGGTCCAATAAATACTCACAACCAACATCAGGTGACATTTTAATTTATTCTGTTTACAGACATCACTAAGTTCTATTTGTTTAAGTCTCATTTGAACTGGACACAAATACATTTAAGGGCATGGTGAGAGGAAAAACATCAGACATTTCATCAGCTACCGTAATACTTGCTGTATCTCTCCCCCAACTCCTCACCTCCACCTGCCAAATGCTACTGCAAAACCCAACGCATTTACATGAAATAGCACCTAACTGTACATTTAAATTAAAAAAAAAAATCCCACTCAAGCTCTGCTAGAAATTTATGGTGGGGAAATAAGGAGCTGAGAGTCCGAGTGAGACATACATGGCAACTAAGAGTTACTGAGCATCTAGTTTCTCTGCATGTGAAAAAAAGCAATGACAACTCCACTCTTCCTACAGACAGGATGAGAACTCACTTTTATAGCCAGCTCAAAAAGTCAGGGGGACAGTGTGACTGCATTTATGTCTAAAAGCAGCTTGTCGTGTTAGTTACCACCTTGCAGAGATAAGCACTGCTCTGTACAACCACAGTTCCCAAAGCATGTTCCTATGAACACTAGTGGCTACAAAGGGCTTCTTGCAAAAGGAGTTTGGGGATCAAAAAGATTTAGAAAATACTATTTAGAAAATATCCACTTCCTGGAGAGTCACAATATATATTATCACATGGAAGGTTCTAGAAGTCCTTTAAAAATAAATGCTTAACTATTTAACCCAGAGTTTCCCAAATCAACCTGACTTGGAATCGTTTTAGCTAACACATTTCATAGAAGGTATTTTGAGAAATGCTTTTGTATGGCTTTGAGAAATTTTTTGTAGAAACAAAAAGCAAAGAAAAATTAAGTAATTCCTAGGATCAAGTGTTGGTCAACAACAAAGAGGACAAGAAGTCATAAGATCATAGACTCCCATTCTAATTCCATGCCAACACTTATGCCATTAACCAAGCTTGCCTGAAAAGAGGCAGCAATAAATTTTCCATGACTTGCTTCTTTATGGTGTAAAGTGTTAGGCATGCTGATTACGGTACAGAATTGAACATGGCCCAGACAGGGGCCCATATTTCACGTACAGAGGCCAGACGTTTACAATCTTTTCCTCTTCCATAACAATCAAATCATTAAACAACCATGGTTGCTTATCACATGACTACAAGGTTTTTCAAACAGATTTGACAGCCCTTTGTTCCTAATAAAAAACGAGACAAAAAAATGTAGAGCTTCTCATTATTTTCAGCAAGAATTACACAAACCAAGAAATCAAAATGCAAAAGCTTTTGGTTCTACATGCCAAATAATTTTACAGTATTACAGCAAGGACAGGGAAAGATGGAAATCAATGAGATTACTGGAATAATGTAAACACTTTATTTGCGTAATATATAATTTTTAAAATTCTCGTTTCCAAGCAATTTCACATGATATTTTGAAGCAAAACACTGAAAACAAAACTCCCCAACTGCGGGACGTGGCAAACAATTATTACCTATACCCTGCAAAGATGTAAACCAGCACTCACACCTCGATAGCAATTCTCGCAAATCGATACTGCAGAGAGGCAGGGGACCGCAGCAAGACGAGGCCCCTCTCTGCTGCCGGCTGGCTCAACAGCATATCCAGCAAGCCTGTCAAACTAACAAACCCCAGGGCTTCTCCACAGCCGACAGCCATGGAAAAATCCCCCTGTGTGACAAAGCCAAGGAGAACTCTGGAGCAGTGAGAAGTCACGGCTGGGAGAGGGCCTGACCATAAGCCCAGGGTCAGAGCTTGGTGCTCTGCTGCAGGGTCCCCCCCTGCCAGGCCCTTAGACACAGCACGCCCTCGGTTCTGCCTCTTCTCTATCTTCTTCTTCTCTTTTTGTTTCCGGATCTGGCTCTTGAATGGGTCGCTGTGCTTGGATTCCAGGGGCCCAGAGTAAAGCCGATCCCGACTGAGCTGGAGGAAGTCCTCCTTGGTTGGGACACAGATCATGGTGTGCAGTTTGGGGCTGCCCTTCCTAAGCAGGGACAGACTGACCCAAACCAGGGCCCTAGGGAAGCAGTCCAAGATGGCCCGGCAGGCCTCTCTGGTCAATTCTTGCTGCCATCTGCTGGGAGCTCGCCGGGCTGCCCGACTGTCCCCAACGCTGGGCCCACACCAGGCTGACAGCTGCTTCAGTGATTGTCTACTCCTATGTAAAGTCAGAGACACACATTTAAGGATATTTTGTTCAAGGAGAAAACATGCAATTAGAAGAATGGGCATTGCTAGACTTTTTAATACTCTATGCAGGAAAGGATCACAACTGTAATTTTTTTAATGATGAGGAAGATTGGCCCTGAGCTAACATCTGTTGCCAATCTTCCTCTTTTTTTTTGCTTGAGGAAGACTGTCATTGAGCTAACATCTGTGCCAATCTTACTCTATTTTGTATGTGGGACACCACCACATCATGGCCTGATGAGCAGTATATAGGTCCATGCCCCAGATCCGAACCTGTGAACCCCGGGCCACCAAAACAGAGCATGTGAACTTAACCACTATGCTACTGGGCCAGCCCCAAAACTATAATTTTTTAAAAATTACAAATACACATTAATACATTTTTGTAATAATATTTTTCTTTTCATGTGTCTACTATTCCAAGACTGAAGGACTAAAGGTTTAAGAAGTTGAAGGCCAGGAAAAATAAGACAGTAGGACAGAATCTAAGGCTTTAATTACAGTGAAAGGACCGGAGTAAAGAGGAGCCGATATTTTGATGAGAAAAGAAACTGTAAGGGACAGTTATATGAAAAGTAAAAAAGAAGGATATGAAATTATGAAGTTACTGTACAGAAAAATAAGTACAAGGCAAGAGGTATGAGCACTTTTTAAAAATCAGAGTGCAGAATAAAGGGTAAATGCTAAGCCAAATCAAAGAGCCAGCAGCAGGATTGAGAGTAGAACACATGGTCGCCTCTATGATATGACAATATTACAATGAATGGGTACCTAGTCAGCCACAAATTCATATCACTCAAAAGGAACTAGAAGAAATCCAATTCAGTGATTTAAGCAAAGAATGCTTGCTCAGAGTCTGCAGAAGTTCATTACCTAAGATCACATGCATGAGGGACTGTTTTGTGAGCAAAGACTAAACGAAATAGGTCACAGAAAGAAACTGCCTTCGTTTATGTCTATTGATGACAATATTTTACGTCATTTCATCAGTTAGTATCAAGCCTCAAATCAAATGTAATTTAGCTGTTTCCTTCATGATGTAGTGAAGGACTGGCTTTTCCTTCCAGAAAGTCCATAAATTCACTCAGCTTTGCAAAAAGGAACTTTGATAACTTTTACACCCTGTAACCTGGGCAGTAAAACAGACAATCAAAACATATCTGGAAGTGGTGAGCACTTACCTAAGAACGCAGAGGAGACTGCCAGGGGCATCCTGGCCTGTTACCCACCCAGTCTCCGCCTGGGCTGGACACTCTGTGTCCATCACTCCTTCAGGCTCACTGGAGTCGTCTAGGGAGGTGCCCACCTCATCAGACAGTTGATGAGATTTTTCAGGCGTGGGAGCACAAAGCACCTCACCTCTTCTCAGGTCAGTCTCCTCACCACCTGGACAGGAAGCTACAGGCGATTCCCCCTGGACCTGGACTCTTGATTCCCAGTCTCGAGTTAACTGCTCCCAGGGACAACAGAAAGGCGCCAGAGTGCCAAGCTTAACATAGTTGGGCCGTTTTGCAGGAGGGCGTCTAATGAAAATCAAAGAGAACCAATTTTGAACAATTTAGGATTGGACAATTAAAATAACTATGACCATTGTACTATATCTCTATTTAAAAAACATACCAAAAAAAGGTTTCCAAGAAATATGATAATGAATAATAACCAATTCTAATGGCCAAGCCTTTTGTTTTCTTTGACTTTTATTTTAATAGATGATGAATCCACAAAGTAGCCCCGTGGAGCCACTGCACAACTCCAGGAAGCGCCATTCCAGAAAGGCTGCGAGTGAGTGGTACCTGCACATCTACAACTTTCTAAGTTCAGCAGGGACAAAAGGGGTGACGGTGACGTTTCTCTCTCACTCTTGACCTGTAGGGACCCACCTGCCCTCCACAGACAGTGTCTATTATCAGTTTCTTAATATATCCTTGTAGAGATACTTTATGTACACACAAGCAGAGATGTACAGATATCTTTCCTTTTTTACTCATTTTATACAAAGGGTTGTATCTGGTGGCATGTCAGATACAGCACTTTTTGTTTAACTTTGCTTTTTTCATTTAACAGAATATCTTGGCGATCATCTTATATTAGTGCATCAAGAGATCCTCACTGTAAAGGCTGCAGATCTTATCCCACGGTATGACTTATAGCCCAGTTTATTCAGACTGTCCTCTACCGTAGGACATTTGGGTTATTTTCAAGCTTTTGCTCCTACAAATGGTGCTGCAATAAATGACCCTGAACATGTTACACAAGCACAAGTCTATCCACAGGATCAATTCCTGGGAGTGGAACTGCTATTTAATAATAATACTCAAGAGTACTTATTATCAGTATTTGCAATTTTGAGGGAGATTTCCAAACTGCCCTCCACAAGGGTGATATCGGTTGACCTTTCCAACAATACATAAATGAGGAAGGACCTTTGAGAAATACCACAAGCTAGTGAGAACCAGGGCCTGCTCTGGTACTTACCGACCCCAAGAAGTAGGGAGAAGCCTGGGTGTTGGCCGTTCTGGGCTGGAGGACTCTTGGGGAGTCCCAGGCTGCATCCTCAGACTGATGGTCTCCTCTGGGGCAGGCCCAGACATTCCTTCCCTCATTTGCTTCTTACTGTGTGCTGTGCCCTAGGACCCCAATGGAAATGAAGCCTGTAGGCTTAATCGGGGGTTCAGTCTGAGCCTATATTCTGGAGATTGAACCACATGTGTTCTGGCCTACCAAGAGGGGCAGCTGGTGAAAAATACTCCTAGGTACTTGGCCTACCCAGAGATCCTTAAAAGGAAATAAATGAGCAATTTACAAAAAAGAGACACAAAATGGTGAAAAACACTTAAAAATATCCAGCCTCACTAGTAAATAAACAAAGAAAAAAATCAAAACAATAAGATGCTACTTTTTCACATATCAGTGTTTTCAATATGAAAAGATTGGTGATATCCTATGTTAGTGAGAGTGAGGGAAAATAGGCACCCTCATAACTACAGGTGAAATCCTAAATTAGCACAAATAGCAACTTGTCAATAATACATCAAATCCTTGAAGTGTGTATCTTTTCTTATTTAAACCAGAAATCTTATTTATGGGATTCAGCCTAAAGTGTATGCTTTCTTTCCACTACAGCTCCTCTCAAGTGATGGCTGTTTCTTTTTCACATCCCATGGACCCCACAGGTGGCCAGATGTCCTCCTGATGCCCCCAGACCATTTTTCTTCTCTCTCCTCCTCCAAGACCCCCTGAAGCACATGATATCAGATAAACCACTGGCTCTCCCTCTTCAGCCAGGCCCTCTCTCCACTTCCCAGGACCCCTCATTCCCCTGCCACACTGCCTTCCCCTCCATTACAACTCCTGTCATCAAGTTCAGTGGCTTCAGCCTCTACATACGCCATCCCCCTAATACCCTAACCTACCAGAAACTTGGCATCCTCATCTTACATCTTTTACTTCACCCCACATCTCAACCACCACTCTCCCAGTCACACCTTAGTTTTGGTCATTGCTAACACCTGCTCCACCTTAAAATGTCAATTTCAAGTATCCTATACTCAGAATGATGCCTCCTATTTTTCCAGCCCCTTTACCTCTCCCTGCAACAATTCCTGAACCGCTGGAACCTCCAATTCGTTTGCTCTATGGTTTCCTCACTGCTCATCACCATTCTCACCTCTCTCTCCTGTAAGCTTAGATTCCATGGTGCATAGGAAAGTCGGCCCGTTACATAGACCCTCAACTCCCTCCACCTCCTCCTACCCCACACCAGCACCTGATTGGCAGAACAAAGCTGGGGAAAGACACGCAACAATCCTGAACAGTCTGACTATAAACACAAAACTCAAGTGGACTCACATTTCTTACAAATCTCTTACATTTCTCCAGTCACTTCTACCTTTCGCTCTCCCGGAAAACTGTTTACATCTATTCCTCTCTCCTCAAATCCTCAACAGCCTCTCTCCCCTGGGATCCTATTCCCAGCTGATAAGCTTGCCTCTTCTATCACTGAGAAGACGGTCACAATCAGCAGAGTATTACCTGATCTCTCTGCCAGAGTCCAGCCCACCTAAATCTGCACCCATCTCTCAGAGTCAGCCATCCAGCCCATGGAAACGAGAGAACTGAGCCTGACCCTACAGACTGCTGGCCCTCCTTCCCCACTGAAGGCCTCTAATCTTGTGCTTTTCACACCCCATCCCCCAGCTGGACCCCTCCTGCCAGCCTGGAAACACGGGCTTCCATCACGAATATAAGCTCCAGGACGGCAGGAACAGACTTTGCCTGCCTTCCCCTGCTGTAGGCCCAGTGCCTATAAGGCGTGTGACACACAGAACGTTCTAAATAAACATGTGGTACATTTATGAATCAATCAGACAAGTATGCAAAGATGCACAAGGAAAGCTGTTCACAGAAGCACATGGCAAAAAATCAGAAATAACCTAAAGGGCCACTGATAAATTACAGTACATCCACCCTGGAGTCCTACGCAACTAGTTACATTTTGAGCAAGGGTTGGCAAACTATGACTCAGAGGCCAAGCCTGTCCCACTGGCTGTTTTTGTACAACCCCACAAGCTAAGAATGGTTTTTATATTATTAAATGGTTGGAAAAAAACCAAAACAATAATATTTTATGGCATATGTAAATGATATGAAATTCAAATCTGAGCCTCCTTAAATAGAGTGACACTGGAACACAGCCATGCCCACTGGTTTATGTATCACCTGTGGCTCCTTATGCGCCACAATGGCAGAGCTGAGCCATTGCCATGGAAAGAAACCAAAGGGCCCATAAAGCCAAAAACATTTATCATCTGGCGCTTTACAGAAAAAGTGTGCCAACACCTGGTTTACTATCGTATTTATTGATATGGGAAAACTAACCATAATATACTGTTAAATGAAAAAAGCAAATTTCAAAATACTATGTCTAACACAATCCTTTTTTTAAAAAAATTTCTATCTGAAAAATGTGTTTACATAAAAAAAGTCTAAAGGGTAAGAAATCAATACTATTGTTAATCATTATTTAACAAACACATAGAAGACCCTCAGCTGCATATATTATGGGAGGCACGAGGGACAGATAGCACGTGACTGCCGCCCTCAAAGAGCTTGTAAGCTGGCAGTCCAGGAACGGAGCCCCGTTCACTCGCTCACTCACTCATTCATCTATCATTCAACAAACAGCTGGAACGCTGGGCACTGCCTGTCTCTGTGGCTGCAGCAGTGAACAGGAGGGCACACTGTGGAGCTTGCAGTCAAGGAACCACAGCATTCAATTAATCACCCATTCAACAGTCAACATATAAAAGTTGTTAAGGCCCACCATGTGCCAGGCACCGGCTAGAGAACTGCAGACGCCACAAGGAACAACAGAGTTCTTGTGCCTCCAGGAACCTACAGGATAGTAGGAAACACGGGTTCCCAATGTCAGCATGCACTTCAGAGTATAAAGGAAACAAAGCCCCTCACTGGCCATTCCCCAGTGAAAAAAGTAAAGGAAAAAAAGTCTAGAAGGATTGATACCAAAATGTAAAAACAGTGCTTATCTCTCCGGAATAGTTTATAAAGTATTTTTATATGTTTCCATAGTTTCGTTAAAATTTCATAAATATATATTACCTCTATAACAGTTATAACAAACACAATTTCCATTTTGAGGGGGCAGGGATTGGTAGTGGGAATCTATTTACAAATGTCTGAAACTCACGTCCACAGTTTAGGTGTCTGCCACCATCAAGGTAATGAGCAAATAACCAAGAGTGGGGTTTGTGACCTCATGGGCCTATAAAAGCCAGACGTAAGACAATCTCCTAACTTAATTACATCTCAGTAATGTTGAACTCAAGGAAAAGTCTGTGAAAACTCCATATTATGTAACAAGAGTTTCCGAAGCCATTCCAAACATTACTGGCCAGGGTCAGTGTGCACATCTTTCTTTTACAACATATCGAGCTAGAGAAGCCAGTTTTTTACCTTTGGTACTTTTCAAGAAGATTCTTAGCTTGCTCTTCAGCAAACAGAATCCCAGCAGGGCAGTCTGGGAAATCACCTGGGATGTGAGGTGACCTTTTATACTGAGAATGCACTATAGCCTCTTTTAATCCTCCAACTCTTGCACCTCGATAGATCTAAAAGAAATGTCAATGAGATCCTGTCAATATACTAACTTAAAGTGAAACTCCTTAATTGTTTGTATGGGGAAAATGGAAAACAACCGAAATGCTCATCAAAAGGAGAATGGATAAACATCAAGGGGTAACCCTACAATGGGTTATCATATAATAGTAAAAATGAATGAAATAGTTTCATCAACCAACATGAAAAATCTCAATGCTGAGTGAATACAGCAAGTCGCAAAAGAATCTATACAGTGAGGTATACAAGTTTAAAAACACATCAAACATAGTTGTTTTCTTTGGGGATAAAAGCATACTTAATGAAGCTATAAAAATATGCACAAGGGGCCAGCTTGGTGGTGCAGCAGTTAAGTCCGCACTTCCGCTTCAGCGGCCAGGGGTTTGCTGGTTTGGATCCTGGGTGTGGATCTACACACCACTTGTCAAGCCATGCTGTGGCAGGCATCCCACATAAAATAGAGAAAGATGGGCACCGATGTTAGCTCAGGGCAAATCTTCCTTAGGGGAAGAAAAAAAAAAAGCATGATAGTGACAAACACCAAAAATAGGAATTTAGTGATTTTTAGGAGGAAAGAGAGAAATGGAATTCGAAGGGAATACAGAGTGCTTCCAATGAATCTGTAATGTTTTATTTTTTAAGCTGGATGGCAGGTGAAGGGTACACAGAGTTCATTATATCAGTATCTATATTTTTTTGCATGCTTGAAACATTTCATAATTAAGAAATTAGAATTATTTTAAAATACTCCCATTCCTAAATGATTAACCAAATGTCCCTTGCACTAGGCACAATTGTTAAAACTAATTACCTGCATAACCTAACAGTCTTATATGTCTTTTGTACTCTCTAGCTCAAAGTAATATTTAAACTAATCAGAAAAAAACCACACTAGATTTTAATAAAAATTTGTTGCAATTCATAAACAGGAATATATAGTCAGCACTTAAAAAACAAAAAATGTATTCTATATATCTATAAAAGTTAGAAAATTATAAAAATTGCTTTTAAACTGTAACAAATTTCTTCAAGTTAAAACACTTCAACATTTTGTTGCCACTACTATTCAAAAATCAAGCCACTTTTAAAACCTCAAAAATTCATGTCAGCACAACTTTTATGAATGAAAACCTGGCTCCAGAGACTTTATGAAGTATTTCGTATCAGGATTATAGCTCTAAGGACAGAAGAATGGCACTGGATTTCTAAGTTGCACATAAAGGCTAGAACATTCTCAGCACTTGGTGTTTATTAGGAACGTATTTTAAATGTTGTGATTCTTAGAATCAAAAAGTAACTTACAAATGGAATCCAGAAAGCCATGCCCCAGCCCTTTGGGAGCAGGACATCCCAGCCACTTCCCCAGCCTCGTCGGTCATCACCAGTCACTTTTCCTGGCTGTTGAATCAAAAGTATAGGTATCTTGGATTCCTGGGGACCTAAAACAAGCTGTGACCCAGGCACCAGCAACTCACTTCTCTTCCGGTTTAAATCCTAAAGTGGAAGAAAATAATTCAAGACAAACAACTCTAGTGTTCTGGGAGATTCTACTGAATCTCCCTAAAAGCAGCTTTACAAAGTTAAATCCTCTTTTAAAAAGCAGAAAAAAATGTTCTCAATAAATAAATGTGAGCCATTTTAAGTACAAGGTATTCCTCCCACAATGACTTTCCTCTACACAAGCGCTTTGGTAGAAAGCGTCAAATTATCTTAAATTTGGGCTAGAATATACTACATGATTCAAAGATATAAAATAACATACATTCAATCTCCTAATCTCTTGTATCAGAATTAATCTTATATTTTGATATTCTGTCCCTACATTTATTTTGGTTAAGATTTGTTGTCATCAAGTAAAAAAGGTACAAGCAATTAACAACTTCCCAAGGAGGGGCAAGTGGGAAAATATTCCAGCTCTTGAGAAAATTTCTCACCAGGTCGTAAGGATTTAAAATAGAAGATGCTATAAATTATTTGTTAAGTGGACTGCAGGGAGTGGCTAACATCCTTTCAGATTTTCTCGCCAGCTGTAAAGAGATGAACAGTAGGAGTGGCCTACCATCCACTGAGAAAACTATACGAGAGACCACCTCCACGCTACAAAGCCTAAGCGCTGCCTCAGGGACGCTCTTCAAACCATGACCAAGTCCTGATTCTCCTTTTACCGCTGGTCAAGCTTCCACTACCACCTACATGTTGGTAATTCCAAAATGTCTATCTCTTTAGCCCCGACTTTTTCTCCTGAGGTCAAACTTGTCTCCTGGACATCTCCTCCTGGGAAGGTCCAAGGCCCTTCAAACTCAGTTTATCCAAGATTGAACTCATCTTTCCCAGTGCATTCGCTCTCCTCTTGTATTCCCCATCTAGCTGAATGATGCCACAATTCTCAGAGTTCATTCATTCATTCATTCATTCACCCATTCAAACATTTACTGTTCATTCATTTACTCAGCCATTCAAATATTTACTGAGCACCTGTTATATGCCGAACACTTTTCTAAGACTTGGGAATATAGAAGTGACAAGTCAGACCTGGCTCTGGCTCTCTTTTAGCTGAGCTCCTAAACTCAAGCTAATCTACAACTCTCCTCCTTTCTCTCTTCCCATCTTCCAATCCACCAGAGTTTTGTCAGTTTCATCTTCTAGGAATATGCATTAAACCCCAGCCCCTCCACTCTAGCCACACTGCCACAATTCAGGCCCCATCACATCCCAAATTATGGACTATTTCCAAGGTCTCTTTCAATGCCATCCAACCACAAGTCCTTTCTCCAGCTCCTCCTCATCCCCATCCCCGGTCTAATCCACCCTGCACTGCGCTGCCAGAGTGAAATCTGAAGTCATGGCCCAGCTTAAAACCTGCAATGGTGTCCTACATCTTCAGTCCAAATCCTTAAAATACCTCAAGGTCTTTTATGCTCTGGCCCCTATTTATCTCTTCAGTTTCTTCTCCTGCCCTACCCTCAACTCCAAGTTACTGATCTACTTGGAGATTCCTGAACACATCATCCTGGTTTGGGCCTGGGCCCTTGTATATACTGTTCTCACTTCAGCAATCTTTTCTCCACTGCAGCCTTGGCTCCTGGCCCCTAGCCCCAAGAAGTCTGGTTAATTCTGACCACCCATCTAAGAGTCAGCTCTTCCAACCAGGAAGCTTTCTCCAGTTTCCCTAGTCTGGGCTTAGGACTCATTCTAGTCATCTACTCCATCATCTCACACAATCCCTGGTCCTGGTAGGAGCTCAATCATTGTGACATTAAAGACAGAGAACATTTAAGGGAAAAAAAACAATACAAGAAAAACAGGTATTTAAACCATGAGACTATCACTTCAAGAAAAAGTCTTTGTCATAACTTTACCTAGAGATTATTCTTCCATAAGAACAGGAAAAAATCACAGTATGTATCATAAGTAAGGGAGCAATAAATTGTTTGAAAATAAAAGGAAGTCTATAGGATTCTACAAAGTATGAAATAACTTTTATGATCTCTAGAGTGATGAATTTTAACCTGTCTTCATGGCTGTACCAACAATCAGTACACTATTAGTTACCTGATCCGAGATTTTATTCTCCGTGACACTCTGACAGATAGCTTGGTTCCAAATAAAGCTATGCGTACACTCCACAGGTACACCCTCCAGAAGCAGCTGTCTAACTTTCTCATTATCTAAGATGGAAAAGAAATAGCCTTCAAACCACATCCTTTAGATCAATGAAGCCAAACTTTAATCATTGCCAGTTCACCTTTTGTTATAAGAAAACATTTTATAGGCACTTACTTAACTTCTCTAGAAGAATTTACTTGACTAGAAATTAAGTTATTCTTATAGTTGGTTTCATAATATGTGAAACAGCAAAGGCTCCTAAACTTATTTCTCTGACATTTATTTTTAGTGTATAAGATGCAAATATCACATTAAATTGCCTCTAAATAACTGCCTAATTCCACATTGAAGATAATCAAATTTTAGGAACCACACACAGGCAGACAATTTCTTGGTAATATGCTATGACAGCACAAGCAATATTTGAACTACCAGCTCCAGGGCTCTTTCTATCATTCCTGGCCCAATGGTGGTGAGCCAACAGATAATCATCCTTTCCTTCTGCTCAACTATTTCAAGTCTCTGATAACCCTTTTTTATTGAACTGAATATTTATCCTTTCTGTAAGATGTGTTTTTCTCATTCCTTTAAAATGAGTGTATTTTCTGTGACATACATTGTGTCATCTCTTTAAATAAGCCACACCATGGCAAAATACTCTAGTGGGAAAAGAGGAGGAACTTCTCTGGTTATAAACACATATACCAATAGAGGAGACTTCATAGATGAAGTCTTCTAAAGAGTAGGGGGAAAAAAATGTCTTCCAAACCTTATTTTGTTGGACTGAAGAATTTACAAAAAAAGAAAAAAGTCAGACAATTCATGAGTTTTGGCAAAGGTCCTAAAATGCCAACAGAAAGGTCACTCAAAGGCACATACCTGCATGGGTCTGATAGCTGGAAAAAAAAAGTGGAAAGCAACTGGGCCATAATGTGACAGATTTCAGGGGAGAACAAAGACAGAGCATATTAAATCGATGAGAAGATCTGAGATAAAAGCTCCTTAAAGCAGCAACTGCTTCTAGTACGCTGTTTCTCATGGAGATAATAACCAAGAGCATCTCGAGTAACAGTACTGTGTCCTGCCCAAGTTCACACAGCTCATCTAAGAACAAATAAGCCCCATTTCAAACAGCCTCTGTCCACCCAGAACGCTTTCCTGTGGAGTACAGCCATAGACTTGAGTGACAAAGTTGGGACTGTATTCAGATCTGGCTGCAGACAACAGAGATGGCTAATACTTAGGGTATAAAGGTACAGGAAAGCACAACCTCATCTTCGAATATTCTAAATAAACAAATGAAACAAAGTAAATGGTAAGTCCAGATAATGAAATATTACTCAGCACTAAGAAGAAATAAGCTATTAAACCATGAAAAGACATATAGGAATCTTAAATGCATATGACTACATGAAAGAAGCTAATCTGATGCTACATAATGTATGATTCCAACTATCTAACATTCTTGAAAAATCAAAACTATGGAGACAGTAAAAAGATTGAGGAGGGAGAGAGAGATAATAGGTGGAGCACAGCAGATTTTTAGGGCAGTGAAACTATTCTGTATGATACGGTAACGGTGGATACATGTTGTTATAAATTTGTCAAAAACCATAGAATGCACAACACCAAGAGTGAACCCTAATATAAACCACGGACTTTGGGTGATAATGATGTGTTAGTGTAGGTTCATACACTGTAAGAAATGTGCCCCTCGAGCGCAGGATGTTGGTAGTGAAAGAGGCTATGCACGTGTGGGGGCAGAGGTATACAGGAACTTTCTGTACTTCCCACTCAATTTTGCTGTGAATCTAAAACTTCTAAAATACAAAGTCTATTTAAAACAGAATAGAGCATGTCTGAAGGTAACGGGGAAGGCCCTTTTCGGTCAACAGTCTTGACCAGTGAGAGAAAAGAAAGTCACCAGGTGGTCAGCACGCACCTAGCTGTGCCTAGTTTGCCTATCAATTCCGAATGTAATTCTAAGTCCTTCCCCACGGCTCACATAAGCATATTCTTTTTCATACCCAGAGAAAAGCTAACTGACTACATAACTCCAGAATCGTGACTCGAAGGTTGAAGGAAGTAGCCTGTTTTCTCCTTTCTTAAATGTATTTAAAGATGCTCAAATTTTAAAATAAAACTTTCTTAAGTTCTACTTAAGAGAAGCAAAGGAAACTAATAAAAAGCTTTCTCATTTGGGAATCAAATAAATCAAAGTTACAGTCTTCAAACTCACTCTATTTTAAATTCAATGTGCAGAGTAGTTAAAGGGGCCCAGCTGAGGCAATGAGGATTTTTCCTCCCAAGAGCAGAAAGAGAAGTCAAGGCAAAATGACCAATAATGGGCGCTTCTGAAAGTCCACTGTAGATAGTGCTCTAAAAGAGCTTGTTAAAGCTGTGAAAAGTAAAGGATGATCTCTGACCATCATTCTCACGGTAATTTGCCTCTTCCCCTGTTTGGTGTACACATTACCAAAGAGTGTGCAAAGAGGAAGATTTTAAAAAGCCATGAGCACAATGTAAGTTCGATATTTTCTAAAGCAAAATATTCATCTGTGGAAGGCAAAGACTAGTTAAAATAATCTAGCAAAGGAAATCAGCAGATGCTAAGGAAAGCAAATACTAAAACAACAGTATAGAAGAAATTATTATTATTTTTTTTTTTTTGAGGAAGATCAGCCCTGAGCTATCTACTGCCAATCCTCCTCTTTTTGCTGAGGAAGACTGGCCCTGAGCTAACATCCATGCCCATCTTCCTCTACTTTATGTGTGGGATGCCTACCTCAGCATGGCTTGCCAAACAGTGCCATGTCTGCACCAGGGATCCGAACCAGCGAACCCCTGGCCGCCGAGAAGCGGAACGTGCGAACTTAACCACTGTGCCACCGGGCTGGCCCAGAAATTATATTTTTAAATCTCACCGAGAAAACCAGTTACACACAGTGAAATGCTGTCTTAATGAAGTTGAGAAGATTTTCAAAAACACATTACTAATATGTAATTCAAAATCAAGAACCAAATACTCAAGTAAATTTCTTCAAAGCATCTAAGAATATGTCTCATCACTTACATTCTTACTGAAGGTTTCCTTCTCTGTTCTCCCACTATTCCACTCTCAACACCTCTCACACTCAAATGTGCGAGCTCCCACAGCAAGCAATTCTCGGACACCAACTTAACTCAATTCTGACACTATCTACCTGGAGATAGCATCAGATCCTGTGGGTGAAGGAGTTGGTCCTGCAAGACCGCTCCCACTTCAGATGCCAACCGAAAGTCCTGGTGTCCCATTTCTGACCAATCAGCTATAAATTGCTTTCACCCATGACCTCCTCCTTGGGTTCAACAATTTGCTAGAAACAGCTCCCACACCTCAGGAACACAAATTACTTACTAAGATTATGCTGTTTGTTTTTGTTTTTGTTTTTATAAAAGGATACAACTCAGAAAACAGCCAGATGGAAGAGATGCATTGGGCAAGGTACAGGGGAAGGGGTGGGGAGCTTCCATGCCCTTGCTGGGCACTCCACCCTCCCAGCACCTACCTCCACGTGTCCAGTAAATTGGAAGCTCTCTGAACCCCACTGTTTAGGATTTTTACGGAGGCTTCATCAAGTAGGCATGGTTGATTAAATCATTGGCCAATGGTGACTGAGCTCAATCTCCAGCCCCTCTACCCTCTGGGTAGGGGTGGGGGCTGAAAGTTCCAACCCCATAATCATGTGATTGGTTCCCCTGGCAAACTGCCCACCATGCTCAGGGCCTTTCCAAAAGTCATCTCATCAACATAAACTCAAGTGTGGTTGAAAGGGGCTTGTTATGAATAACAAAAGATGCTCCTTTAGCCTCTATGGCACTTATTTAGTAAATCACCAGGGTTTTAGGAGTTGTGTGTCAGGAACTGTGGACAAAAAGAAAATATATATTTCTTATCATATCACAGTATCACATTCCTGTACCCTCTCTCTTCAGAGCTCTCCAGTTTCCAGTACACATAAAAAGATAAAGAGTTTGTTATCCAAATCAGGCAAACGCTTCTTTATAGTTTAAGTACCACCAGAATTGGTCTGTTTTACCTAAGTCAAAATAGGTAGCGAATGATTTCAGACATAGACAGACAGACTGGAACTATGTCAGAGAATTAAGTTTTAGATCATCATGACATTGAGATTCTTCCAAGGATTAATCTTTTATTTACTGACTCAGCTCATCAAAGTATGCTTCTAACTTTAGTTTTGAATTACCTTCCTAGATAATATATTACATTTGTTAATAATATTGGTATAATACCAACTCCTTAAGAAGTTTACTTCTTTGTGTAGCTCACATGCCAATACTTCTTCAAAGAAATTACCTAAAACAGGTTTTAATGAAATTCACAATGACTAACAAGATGGCAAGCTTTTATAGTAAAAACTAAATCATGTTTTTCAAGATAGACTTTAATTTTCCTTGAACTGATTCATATTAAGTTAAAGCCCTAGAAAGGATTTAATACAAAACTGCCTCATTCCAAAAAAGAATCTGAGGCAACAAGAGAAAAGAAGTGGAGTTTAACCATAGCTTTAAGGCGATCGAGATAGTCGACACTAACGTACTGCCGTTAAAGAAAAGATGCAGCAACTCACTGGTTAAAGCTGTGGGCTCCAGAATTAACTAACTTACCCAGGTAACTTCAAACTCCTCCCTCATCCAATCCTCCTTTCACCTGAAGTTCTGACAGAGTAATTTATTGCCCCTTTAATATGCTATCTAACTAGATGTGGAGGTAAAAAAAAAATTCTGCAGTTGTTGTCATACACATCTGTACTTTTTCTCCAAAAATTCACGAGCTAATTTTAATGATTCTTCCAATTAACCATATTTAAATGACAGTAAACACAATAAAACATCATCACAACTGCTGCAAATCCCAGATCAGACTAAAATTTTAGCCAGACCCTACCCACCCTCCTATGCCACCCAGCCAAACTCCCTCAGGCCACTCTACTGAGTCTAAACCAAGACATCTTACCCTTCAGCACCTGGGATGGCCTTGCCAGGATTCGAACCTGGATCATCTGTATGGTCAGACAGAGGCTTCCATGAGCACAAGACCAGCTGCGGGTGCAGATCCCTTCCTCACAATTAAAATTCTGAAATGCCAGGCATTTTCAGAGAACCCAGTTTGCAGAGAGACAGGTTTTACTAAAAATAAAGAACTCAGGGAAAAAAATGAATATAAGGATCAGGCTACGTGTTTTACAGCTAAAAGATAGTTCCACACACACCACCTTCTTTGATCATCACCCTGAAAGGTAGGCAGATACAGATGGCCCTAACTTTTACAGATGAAGCAACTGCAGAGCTTTCACAGACAGAACTCTAATGGGACGGACTAGCCTGCTCAAAATAGTAAGGAAAACCAGGGCTGTTTCAAGAACCTTACCTTGGCATTTTTCTGGACTGGGCAAAATTTTGGACCTCTTTTGAGGCAAATTTATTCGAGGATCCCCAACCGTGAGTCCCAGAACAGTACCTGCCGGAATTTCTGCTGGTGATGTTACTCCTCAACAAAAACAAAACAAAACAAGAACGAGCTCACAGAAAGTCATTCACAACACATACATATTTGCTTGAGTTTTAAAATTTTTCTAATGAAACTTTCTTCTTGGGCTAATTATTTAAGAACATGTATTCTCTTTTTTCCCCATTGATACTTTTAGAGGATAAATTAACATTCATAAAGAATGAAGTTTCTCACAAAAAACATTAAATTAACTAACAGGTTATTCTACAGCTTGAGCATGTATGTTTCTGTCAATGATAACTATAGTAGCTACAGGCACAAAGGCAATCATGCAGGTGAGTACAGATTTGAGTTTAGTACCAGGTATGTGCACTTGTCTATAGTGTCCTAATGCCAGTTTTTTAGAATACTAACATCTCATTTGTTTGTCGTTTCATTAACAAACTCAAACAGTATCACTCTATTTACTGAGTTCAGGCACCTCTCTTACTCGCTTTCTTGCTGTATTATAACAAACAGCTATAAGTTAAAAAGCACCACTACATGTAGGCAGCCCAAAGGAAAATGCTCTTCTAACCCACTTCCCAGTGCTCCCTTCTTCCCCAGCGCAACCCGGTATTCCCTCTGCATACCTCCCAACAGTTCAAAAATGGCTTCTTGTCTGTGATGAAGGGAAACGCTATCAGGATTCCTACAGGTTTCAACCCACCAGCAGTGAGGTGTTTTCTCTGTGTCCTCTCCCTCCTGAAAAATAACAACTCCTGCTCACCAGACAAATAATGAATCAGACTTACTAAGTTTGTTTTGGTTGCTATCGGCCCTCACCTTTTTTTCCTGTATGGGAATGAATGTTTTATGGAGGGAATCGGGGAAACTGCCACTGTATTTAACACAGTAATTAACACCAGACTAACTACTCTTCTGGTTAGAGGCAAGGACACAGCACTAGACCTCTCTCAGGATTTCAGAGACTACCTAACTACGCTACTTCACGCCTGCGTTCTCTCTCAAGCACAGTGGAACAAGACAGGCCTTGCTCTTTGCTCCTCTCCTACAGTCACCAACTTTATTACCACCAATTTAAGCAATAAAACCTTCCTCACCAAAGAAAAACCAAACTAATACCTTTTGAAGAAATCTCGAGCTAAAGGATATATTACAACTATATTATACGCCTGGAAACTTCAAATAAGACACATAAATACTTATATTTTTTTCCAGACAGAACTAGGAATTGAGCAAGGTTTCCAAAAGCACACCAAGTACCATGTGTTTGCCCACAAGGAGAACCTATAGCCATGATTCATACTGAAGTTCACTGAAACAGGACGTGCCCTTATGGATTCTAAAGAAGCAATCCGTAACACACGCGCCGTGTACCTCACAGAAACTCAGGCAGCAGAGCTTAGTAGTTTAAGTACAAGCTCTGGAACCAAACCTCCTGGGTTCAAATCCTCCCTCCCTCTGCAACTCATTAGCTAGGGTGAAGCACCTACTCTGCACCAGGCACTGTGTTAAGCACTGGGGACAAAGCAAAGAACAGGACTGCCCCTGCCCTTGCCAGCACGAAGCTCAACACAAGTGTCATAAAGACACAGAACAAATCTAGGGGCCAGCTCCGCTGCTGAGTGGTTAAAGTTCGGATCCCAGGCACAGACCTGCTCCACTCCTCAGCCGTGCTATGGAGGCATCCCACGTACAAAGCAGAGGAAGACTGGCACGAATGTTAGCTCAGGGCGAATCTTCCTCACCAAAAAATAATCATAATAATACTATAAAACAAATCTAGACATATAAATTGAGCAAGAGTACAAGATGCAATAAAAACAGCAGGAGGGCTGTAATTTAACTTTGGGGGATCAGGAAAGGATTCTAGTGGTAAAGGATATAAATGTTAAAGCCTGAAGAATGAAGAAGGTTTAGCCAAGCAAAGAGTGGTGGAGGCAGAATGTTCTGGCAGGCGGAGAAAAGCAGGTGTGAAGGCTTTAAGGCAGATGAGAACAGACATATTCTAGAAGCTGAAGGAAGGCCAATGCGGCAGAAGTGCAGGAGGTGCAGAGGGAGGAGGCAGGAAGGCACGAGATGACGCAGTCACGTTAAGGGCTTTGGATTTTATCTTAGATACAATGAGAAGCTATTCAAAAGCTTTTAATCAGGAAGTAACATGACATGAATAAACTGTTCAAAGATCATTCTGCCTCCTGGGTAGAGAACGGACTGAAAAGGTGGAACGAGGGAGGGAAGTCAGGAAGACAACAGGATTGAGACCAGCGTGGAAGCAGGGAAGAGAGAAGCAGCCTTTGTTTTTTAAAGTATCTTTCTTCTAAAAGCTCACAAGCTATTCAGATCTATCATCATATTTGACCACGTCAAATCTGTGAGAGGCACAGACACTAAAAGGTTAACTGCACTAATATAGGAAAACACCCCAAACCTGAACCCAGAGTGTCTAATTCCCAGTCTAGGCCCTACTATCTAGACTTGTGCTGTCAACATGGCAGCCATTAGGCACAGAGAGCTCTTTGAATTTAATTTTTAGTTAATTAAAATTAAATAACAGTACAAATTCAGCTCCTCAGTCACACTAGCCACATTCCAAGTGCTCAACAGCCACATGTGGCTAGTGGCTATAGTATGGGATAGCACAATGGAACACCATTCTCACAGAAAGTTCTACTGGACAGTGCTGCACCAGACATATTGCTCTCAAACTTTTTAGGCATCACAGATCATTAAAACTAGCCCCAGAAAATATGCCTCACACCTGCACAAACAAAAAAAAAATTGTAGACACTTTCAGGGATTTTAGGGGCTCTTGTTACCCACCGAAGGAGCAGAAGACAAGACCCTTCTACGAGACACTGCAAGAGTCATCTGTATTTAAATAAGAAAAAGTCAGTTTACTTGCTACATTCATTGAGATTACTTTCACTTCTAGAAGTGAAAGATGATAAAGTCTTTAATAATAAGCCTAAGTAGGGAAATAAACATTTATAAGCCATGGTCCAAATGTTACCAAATTATATGTAAGGTTTCATAAATTTGTTGAGAAGAACATGACTAAAATAGAACATTACACTCATATTTTCTCTTACAGTGTGGACGGAAGCAGCTTTTAGTGCCTCAGTTAGGATGGAATGGGCAAGCGGACCAATGAGCCGGAATCTGTTCATCTCCATCGTCAAATCACTGAAAGAGAGAGAAGGTCTCAAAATGCAAACTTCCATTAAATACAATGTTTGTGCCACAGGCAAAAATAGAGCAAGACTTTACTGAAAGTGTTCAGAGCAAATTCAACCCGTACCTGATTATAATGCCGGTGGCTGGAGAGATCCAAGAATATGGCTGATATGGATCTCTAGTTCCATCACCAATAACTTTTTTAATTGGTTTACCATCTTCTCCATCATCTTTCCGTTTTCTTTTCTTGCCAATTTTCTCCTCAGGCAGTTCAGTTTGGCTTTTTTCTTGGGATGGTGACAGAACGGGGTCTTGGATGCAGACAGTTGGTTTGATGGGTTCCATACACTGGCACACTGCTTTTATTTCCTCTAAAATATCCTAAGGATATATTTAAACATTTTACTTTTACATTTTGAAATTTAAATACACTACAAATTTAAATTGGTTTAGTTTATGTTATTTTTTCTCCCTTTAAAAATTTACATTTTCATCCCTTCACAAATTAAAGTCATCAACATCAAAAAGCTTTTTTATTTTTTGAGTTTTTTTCACAGAAAAAGAAACTCCTAAATGTCAAAAATTAAGGAAAACAACATCACTACTCTGATCAAATTTTTCTAAAAAGTTGAAAGAGAAAATTTTATACCATACCATATACAAGCAGTGAATATGCTAAAAAGGGAAGGTAAGCTACATGCAGTATTAAAAAATCATCAGAATTACTCAAAACAACTTGTCATCAATTTCTCAAAAAATTAAAAATAGAAACACCATACTACCCAGCTACACCACTACTAGGTATTTATCCAAAGAACTTGAAATCAACAGTTCAAAGAGACTTATACACCCCTATTTTCATTGCAGCATTATTCACAATAGCCAAGATGTGGAAGCAACCCAAGTGCCCACTGACTAATGAATGATAAAGAAAATGTGTTATGTATATACAATGGAATACTACTCAGCCATAAAAAAGACACGATCTTCCCATTTGCAACAACATGGATGGACCTTGTTAAGTGAAATAAGCCAGAAAGAGAAAGACAAACAGCAAATGATTTTGCTCATATGTGGACGTTAAACAAACACATGGACGAAGAGAACAGATTAGTGGTTACCAGAGGGGAAGGGAATTGGGAGGTGGGCAAAAGGGGTAAAGGGGCACACACCTATGGTGATGGACAAATAATAATGTACAACTGAAATTTCACAATGTTATAAACTATTATGACCTCAATAAAAAAACAAAACAAAACAAAACAACTTCTCATCACCAACTAGGTTCTAACAGGCACCTAGATACCAATGAACCAATTCAGGCATGGCAGAAACATCAATCCAAATGCAACATTTGAAGCCATTTGCATAGTAAGATTGGTTTCCATCTCTACTTCTACTCATGGCTTACTAAAAAGTGAGAGGTCAAGATTTGCTTCATTTAATCTTCACACAGCTTTTCTTCCTATATTCAAATACCAAGATCAGTCCAACTTTTATACCATTTAAATTTCTACAGCATTGATGTCCAACAGTAATCAAGAATGCAGTAACAGAGTGATGGGGAAATAATCTCCAGGATTATACCTGTTTGAGAGTTGGATGAATCCAGATCCACAACTGCCTGCTCTCAGAAGTGTCACCAGAGGTCCTCTCAGACTTCCAAATAAATGTAACAGGCCCCAGCATCTCTCTAGGATATTTATTTGCCCGGTAAAGCAAGAGGCTACCTTGGCGCTTTCCAGACAAGCAGTGAACTGCTGCAAAAGTCAATCCTGACATAAACAGAAACAAAATTCCACAATTTCAAGTGTTGACGCTGCAGGATTACTTCCTGATGGCCATACTATTATTTACTGTCCATCTCCATGAAGGATAAGGTTTTGGTTTTGATGCCCGCTTAGATCAAAGCCTGGGACACAGTAAGTTCTCAATAAATATTTATTAAATGAACAATTTAATGAGTCCTGAGTTTCTTCCTGGCTAAATTCACTCCATTAGAATAATGGTTCTTTCACTTTACACTTGACAATGTGAGAAATGATTTAAAAGCCACCCAAAGCTTTCCATATATTAATATACTCATTGGGAACAAGAACTGTCTCACACATTTTTATATATATTTAAATTCCAAAATGCTTACAGCAGACACTTATCCATAAAATGAATAAATATACAAAGACTAAAAAAGGACTCAGCTTTGAAACAAGTTTACCTGTGTCTATGCTACACATTGGAGACAGTGCCTTTAGTATTTCTTCCTCTTTGCCCTTCAACTCCAAACAACAGTAGTAGGATAAATCCTGCACAGAGGGAGACACAATTAAATACTTAGGAATTTACATGGGGTAAAATTGCTAAGAAGGGTGCCAGCCCCATGGCTGAGTGGTTAAGTTTGTGCACTTTGCTGTGGCAGCTCAGGGTTTCACCAGTTTGGATCCTGGGTGTGGACACGGCACCACTTATCAGGCCACGCTGATGCGGCATCTCACACAGCACAGCCAGAAGGACCTGCAACTAGAATATACAACTATGTACTGGGGGGCTTTGGGGAGAAGAAAAATAAAAAGAAGATTGGCAACAGATGTTAGCTCAGAGGCCAATCTTTAAAAAAGAAAAATTGCTAAGAAGCCAAAAGCCACATCAGAAAAACCTCTAGAAGTTCAAGACACAGAACAAATTGCTAAAGCTATTATTTCCTAAGTCAAAATCTGAAACCTGTCTACTCCTACTATATCAGCAAATATTCTTAAACCCATTTGAATCAAAAACAAAATGAACTTCCATTTAATATGTAGGTTACAGTGTCCTACTTTTTAGAAAAAAATATTTGTTTCACCTCATATTCATAGACAAGTTATAAGAAAGATATAAAAACTGCTGCCTCTAAGTAAAGGATTATTCCTCCCTAAAATCCCCCTAAAGTAATAAACCAGAGTCAAATTAGCAAGCAGTAATAAATTCCGCAAAATTATGCTAAGATTGTTCACTTTGGTCAGCTAATTCAGGATCTAAAGATAACTTAACACCGAGCCCAGAGATACATGTTGCAATTAATTTATTCTCTATTCCTCTCATGCTGTCTTGACTATGATATGCAACTTTGACTAAACAGTGTACAAGGAAAAATGAGAGTAATGACAGTAAGACCTTACCAATTTAAATAAGATGAAGAGAGATCAAACTGAGCTAGTAAAATCAATATGTTAAAGAACTATAATAACAGTCACTGTAGGGCTACTGTGCACCAGGCGCTGCGCTAACTCCTTGCACAGACTGTCATTTAATTCTCCCAACACCTGAAGAACCAGGTACTATTGTTATCTTATTTGACAGATGAGGACACGGAGACAGAGACTGTTACTCGAACAAAGCCATACAATCAGTAAGTGGAGAAGCCAAGTCAGGCTCACTCACCCCCAAACCAACCCCTCTGCCCCAGCACCTTTAAGCAATTTCAGTACACTCAGCAACTAAAAATTAAATGCAGATAATAGGTAAGCTTCTGACAAACTCCCATCAATCAATGCTATCACTCACACACAGAAACCTTCCCAGCAACAGTGATCTACCCTCAGCTGTCAGCTAGATGAACCTCACCCAAATTTATACAACTGGCTGAGAGAAAATAATGGTTAAGAGCGTGTAACTCTGGAGTCAGACTACCTGGGCTCAAATCTCAACTTCACCACTCTTTGGTTGTACGGCTGTGGGTAAATTACCTAACTTCTCCATACCTGAGTTCCTCATTCGTAAAATGGAAGTAACGGTAAAAACTTACCTCATAGTGTTGTAAGGATTAAATGAGTAAACATATGTAAAGTACCAAAACAGGCATAAATTAAGTACTCTAAATATTTGTTACTATTAGCTATTATTTTTATTACTTAGGGCTGATTAAATATAAAGAAAATATCTGATAGCCTCAGCAAAAATCTTGCCCAAAATGAGAATCAACTCTTAGGTCTGTCCTAAAATTTGAGAGATGGCAGAGTGCAATGGAAAAAGCACAGGCCAGAAGAATCAGCTGCCCAGGTGCTACACAGGCCACCAACAAGCTGTGTGGCCCTGGGCAAGTCACTTCATCTCTCTGGATCCCAGTCTCCTCAAAGTAAAATGAAGAATTCAACTAGAATCTATGATTTCTGCAGCTGAGTCTTCAAATCAAAGGCTCTTAAAAGGTTCTTGTATTCACTTCACACCCATTACGACGGCTATTATCAAAAAAACCCCACAAAAAATAGAAAACAACAAGTGTTGGTGAGGACATGGAGAAACTGGAACGCTTGTGCATTGCTGGTGGGAATGTAAAATAGTGTGGCCTCTGTGGAAAACAGTATGGTGGTTGCTCAAAAACCTAAACATAGAATTAATACATGATCCAGCAATTCCACTTTTGGGTACACACCCAAAAGAACAGAAAACAAAGATTGAGGAAATATTTGTATATCCATCTTTTTTTTTTTTAAGATTTTATTTTTCCTTTTTCTCCCCAAAGCCTCCTGGTACATAGTTGTGTATTTTTAGTTGTGGGTCCTTCCAGCTGTGGCATGTGGGATGCCACCTCACTGTGGCCTGACAAGCAGTGCCATGTCCCCACCCAGGATCCAACTGGCAAAACTCTGGGCCACCCAAGCAGAGTATAGAGCTTAACCACTCAGACACAGGGCCGGCCCCTGTATATCCATTTTCATAGCAGCACTATCAACAATAGCCAAAAGGTAGAAGCAGCTCAAGTGTCCATTGACAGATGAATGAATAAACAAAATGTGGTAAATATATACAATGAAATATCATTCAGCCTTAAAAATGAGGAAAATTCTGGGGCCAGCCTGGTAGCGCAGCAGTTAAGTTCACACATTCCACTTTGGCAGCCCAGGGTTCGCCGTTTGGGATCCCAGGTGTGGACCTACGCACCGCTCATCAAGCCATGCTGTGGCAGGTGTCCCACATATAAAGCAGAGGAAGATGGGCACGGATGTTAGCTCAGGGCCAGTCTTCCTCTGCAAAAAAGAGGGGAATTCTGACTCACGATACAACATGGATGAACCCTGAAGACCTTATGCTTAGTGAAATAAGCCCGTCTGAAAAAGATAAACATTGCTTGATTCTGCTTTTATGAGGTACCTACAGTAGTGAACTTCATAAAGACAGAAAACAGAATGGTGGTTGCCTGGGGCTGGAGGGAAAGAGGAAAGGGGAGTTAGTGTTTAATGTGTGCAGAGTTTCAGTTCAGGGAGATGAAAAAGTTCTGGAGATGGATGGTGATGATAGTTGCACAACAATGTGCATATACTTAACGCCATAGAACTAGACCTCAAAAATGGTTAAAATGGTAAATTTCATGTTATGTATATTTTACCACAAATTTTTAAAAAGGTTCTTGTATTGATTATTCTGCTATATTGATCTGAAGAGGTATCAGAGGATACTAATACCAGTGGCTTTTGAAAGCTGGCCAAGGTCATCCTGTCATTGAAAGGTAGGCCCTCTGCAAAGATCAAATTTCTAACTATATACTAGAAGAGAGAGAAAGCAATTGAATTAGCAATTGGGGAGGCAGCCAGATAAAAATTATGAGGCTCTAAAACCAACTATCCTCTCAAAGAGTTTAAAACAAACTTCCTAGCATCCCACTGAATCAGGAATATCTAGAAGAGAATTTCGAACACTGCTCAGTGCACACAGATGGTTCTCAAATAGCTGTTGTTGATGAATGACTACCTAATGAACCAATGCGAAATAAATTTCAAACATAACCAACAAGACCCTGCATGATCTGCTTCCTCCTTACTTCTCCAGAACTAATCTCATCCTACTGTTAGCCTTGCTCTCACTCTCTTCATCTCTGTCACACAGAATTTATTTCAAGTCTTTGCTCTTACCTGGCTTCCTTCTGCCTCCCTCACTCTCCTATTTTCTTATCGCTTAGAGCTCAGCTCAAACATCACTTCCATGCGGAAGCTTCCCTGTTCCTCTGTTACTAACGCTCAAAGTACTGCATATTTTTCCCTTACAATTGTATATTCTGCTAATTATTTGATCAGTGTCAGTCTACCTTAATAACTTCAGGCTGGTTCACCCCCAGCATCTGGCAAAGTGCCTCATGCTCAGTAATCAATTTTAAAATGAATAATCTCATCCACAGGGCTTTGGCACACCATGAACTATTCTAAAAGTCCATCTATATCAGAAAGGATCTAAACAAAAATTTAAAAAAAAAAACAATTGGAAAAGTATACCTGAAGGAGGCAACGGTTAGTCATGGCTCGATAGCAGGCTCTGTGGCTCTTGACGGTCGGCCTCTCCCCGAGGCAGTAGCCCCACTTCTTGATCATGTGAAACCGTTTGGCATGCCAGATGTGAGTTTCTAACCATATGTTCTTCTTTTGCCTACGGTTAAATTCTAGCACCCGGTTTATGTGACATCTTCGAGCTTTATGGCATTTATTTTTTGAATGTTCTTTTTTCTGATGCACTGCTTTCTCTGCCTATAGTTTCAAGAAAAAAGGCAGATCCTAGTTTGTAACCATCTCATAAGAAAGTTAAATGTTAGGAATTCAAACAACTAACCTTAGAGTTAGTGGAGTACCTTACAGACCCCATTAGTTTGCTTAATTTTTTAACTTAGTGATTTCTGCAATGAAAACAGAGGAGGCAACAGAAAGTGAAGATTTAGAGACACGTAAACCTAAGAAGGAAGCACAATTCTATCCCTTACTAATTGGGCAAGCTTCCTGGACTATGAAGACTAGAATATCTATAAAATGTTCAACACAGTAATTCAAGCTTATTGTGCCTTTTAACACTACAGAGCAAGAGGGAATAAATCAAATGCTAGCTTTTTGTTGTTTTTTTAACCTCTAAGATTGTAACTAAAACCAAAACTTATGATCAAAAATATAAAAGTGGGGAAAACCTAGACATTTCCTGTCAGTTAGGTATTGGCAGACAAACGCTAAATGATACTACTGGGAAACAGATTTCAAATTAAATCTCGAAAGTACAAAATTCCTGTTTAGTTTTTACTCTTAATCTCTTCTACAGCCAAGCCAAACTTCGTGAAAAAACTCTTCTCCATTTGTTTGTGGGCCCCTTAGGGATAAGGACTCTACCTTGATGAAGTCCGACCCCACCACCAGTATGGTACCAGTACCTATAAGGCACTTGATAAAGAAATTCTGAATCAATTAGTAAAGACATGGAAGCTTAGACAACCTGAGAATGTCCAAGCTAAGAACTTTCGTAAAACCAAAAACACTTAGACTTGAACAAGTTCAAGTTCAATTAAATCCAAGTCCACGTTTTTAACTTTGAAAAAGTCAAAAGGCAAATACTAGGCGTTGCTACCTTTGTTAACCTTCCAACTCCAAGATGGCCACACCCCAACATGCAGAGCTACAACTGCTTATCTGTTAAGAGGGTCAGAATTTTATTTTAAATCTGGCAAGGAAACATCAACTATTTAACATCATTAAAAGACAGGGGCTCCACATGCTATATTTAAAAGCAGTGTAATATCCAACAGCCTGCTAATTTGGTGGGGAATGGATTGTGGAGGTGGAAGGGATAATGATTAAACCAACAACACGCAAAGGAGCATTTTTTTTAGTTTTCATTTCAATAAATTCTATTAGGTTAATACTTCTCAATTTCTTTTAGGAACTACTAACCTAAACATTTACACTAAGGGAAATTTGTACCTCTTTCTGGGCAATCTCCTGTAACCGTCTAGGAAGGCGTTTGACATTGTGGCTCATGGCTCTTCGTCTCATGTGCCGTGGCAGAGTCTGGAAAACCAGTGAATTAGAAGACTTCTGGGTCACTGCTTTCAACATAGCACTGATTTCAGCAGCTCGGGCTTGAGCGAATGTAGAAGCTGTTGAAGGAAATAGCACTGTCATGAAAAACAAGTCTTAAACCAACATTTTTCCTGGTAGATTTCAGAAGGCAGACAGATTGGAAGTACATGAGCTTACGGTTCACCAACCACTCTAACCCCTATTAGATTAACACCAATAGTAGTCATTTCTGTAGGATACAATTGTGAAACTATTCTTCAACTTTTACATATTTCAAATTTTCTGCAAGGATTCAGTTTTACTTTTCTAATCAGAAAAAAAGTTAAAAAATAAATTTGCAAAGAGTGTTTTAAAAGAGAGGGCTGGGGCCGGCCACGTAGCCGAATGGTTAAGTTCATGCACTCCACTTCGGTGGCCCAGGGTTTCGCCCGTTCAGATCCTGGGTGCAGACATGGCACCGCTCGTCAGGCCATGCTTAGGCAGCATCCCACATGCCACAACTAGAGGGACCCACAACTAAGAATATACAACTATGCACTGGGGGGCTTTGGGGAGAAGAAGAAGGAAAAAAGAGATGGGCAACAGATGTTACCTCAGCTGCCAATCTTTAAAAAAAAACAAAAAACCCCAGAGGGCTCCATGAACTATAATCACAACCATTTTAAGGTGCAATAATCACACAAAAAAACAAAGAAAAACAAAATTTAAACAATGGTTTTGACTCAAAGGGTTTTTTCTTAGTATTTTCTGCTTTTTGCAAATATGTAACTATAACTATTATTCATTTTCTTTATTGAAAAATAGACTTTCTTTTCTGAAGAGTAAACAGAGTACCAGGGAAATTTAAGTGAATTCCTCCAAGATGGCATAGAGACCAGAAGGTACCCTTAAGGTATGTACAAGGAACATAGGGTTCTGCAGCAGTGGGGGTGAGAGTGATGGGGGGGCGATGGGAGATGAGGCTGCAAAGCGCCTGGAGACAGGTATTTAGAGGTCTTGGTTGCCCTTAGATACTCAGATTTAACTAACTGTTAAATTTGGTTGCATCTTTGAAGAATGCTATGTTGAGCAGTGTAGATGGCATTTTACATTTTTTAAAAGTGGGGTAAGGGGACAGGGAAGATTTTGAGGCAAAGAGGAAGAGTTCACAAATAAGGACTTACAAGAAGACAGGTAAGAGAAAGGAGAGAAACAGAAGAAGGGAGAGCAATCAGGCCCACGGAGGCTATGACCAAAGTCCAGCCTGGAGGCGAGAAGGGCCTGAAGTGGAAGGAGGGGACGAGAGGAGAGAGATAGAGAGGCAGGCCCGAGAGAGGACAGAGGGCTTTAGAAAGCTGCCTGCATTAGAAACAAAGAGCTCACAGTACAATCAAACATCACTTCTTTCCAAATACCTACCAGTTATATACTTGGGAATCTCCTGAGAAGTGCCCTCAGGGCCTGCTTTCCATCCTCCCTTTTTTTTAAACATTACTTTAGAGGAAGACTGCTCACTGACATCAGGCTCAGGTGGTGAATGTTGGGTCATTTTGGTTTGCCGCTGTCGTGAAGTTCCAGAATCAGGTTCTAGCATATTTTCAAAAAGAAAACAAAAAGAAATATGTCACTCTTATCAGGGCTAAGGATTACAGTGGAGAACAACATATGCTGGGTGGCAACACTGATCATGTTTTTAATCCTACAACCACGCTATAAGATGACTATTACTATCCTCTCTTTAAAGAGGAGTTAGGGAGGTGAATTAACTTGCCCAAGGTGACATGGCTAGTAGGCAGCACACTAGCCAATCATGTCAGTAGACACATGAAAGAACCTTGGATATAACTGATACAAGGGAGCTTTCTCCATATAAATAGTGCAACATGGATTTTTAAATCTAAGCTCCCTTCACTACTACGATCCACATGATTTTGCATGTTCAGTCTTTTATCGTAATTCTCTGGCACACTCAAGTTGGGAGGCTACGTTAAATTAAAGCAGGAAATAAAAGCAGAGTCTGCATACAAATGTCTGGGCATTGAAACCATTCTGACCTTAAGACAGCATCAAATCCCTGTCTGTGAATGGAGGGAGAGAGTAGAGAATTTTATGGTGTTTCTGCTATAGTGTTCATTATTAAGCCCCTTTAATCATGAAACTTGTTACAAGGTTTGTCATTGTAAGGTTTAAACAAGATAATATATGTTAAGGTTATCACATGGCATGGGAGGATCAACTGTTGGATCTGAATGTAGATCTTTTGAATATGAATCTAAAACTTACTTAATCAGACCCACTGCACACTATTCTTTAAAGTGTGCCCCAAAAGTTCTTGGTCACCTGCTTGCTGTCTTCCCAAACTGGCACTTTCTATCACTGCCCAATGAACAACTATCACCTTCATATCACCTTTTAAGGTTCTAAAGCACACAAGTCAAATGAAGATATGATGACTGCACTGTACTTCTTTTTTGGAAATACAGAAGTGTAATTTAATTATAGCAGTTAAAGTAGATACAAAATATATCAGCTCTAAAATACATATAGCCAATTTTCATTATTCCCAATAGTTATGTTCTGTAAAGTCAGAGTGAACACTGAATTAGAAAATACTGAACCAGAATTCCTAGGGGAAATATGTACACACACAGACACATATATACATACATATCTCACACAGATTATAATCTTAAATGGTAAAAACTGATCCTGGTAGATTCTATTTCTTTTATCTTACAAAGAGAAAATGAGGTTCAGAAGTGTTAAGGACCTGCCTGAGGCAGTCCCACAGTTGGAATTCAAACCCTGGTCAGAGCCATAGCTTCTTGCACTATGCTGCACTGCTCACTACGGTCTCCATCCTCTGGCCATCTCTGTATGAAAGCTGAAACAAGACGGCACCTGGGAACCTAAGCTAAGAACACCCACACGGGGCAACTCAAACTTTTTCCCACTTTTCCCACACCCATGAATGACCGTGAAAGTGCCGTGAAAATTAATTTTTGGGTTACAAATAAACTTTAGCAACTAGGTGAATTTGCAAATATAAAATTTTCAAATAATGAGGGTCAACTGTATCTGTACCTGTTTTTAATTCAGGTCATTTACTATTTAGATAATGACTATCAAAAGGAATTGACAAAAGAAACAGGATCCAAATGGGAGTGGAGAGAATACCGTGTGTCTCTTACCATGTTTCTGAGGTTGGAAAGGTTTTCCACCTCCATTAGGGTGCTTTCCACCTCTATCAGCCACAAAGCCAGAAGACAAAGTCACATTAGTGGGCTGGTTTCTCATTTTCTTAGCATGCTTTCTTTCTTTTGCATTAGACATTTCTGGAAAGAAAGTAATAAATTTAGCACAGGGAAAGAGAACTTCCATTCAAAAATAAAAATAAATTTAATAAGTATTCATGTGACTCAAAATTTAATCCTTCAATATAACAAATCTTCATTTATTACAGGTGAATTGACAGTATCAAAAGGTTATCATGATATTGCTCTGCAACAGGGATTCATAACAAGGGGGATCTCTGGAGGAGCCATGAATGGTATGAACACCAAAAACTTCATTCAATAGAAAAATATAATTCTATTGATGGAAGAGACCATATTAGTATATTCCAGTTTGCAATGCCAAATAATTAAATCATATACCAATGAGGACACTGCACAAAGTATGTTGAAAGAATGAAAAACAAGATATAAGATCCCTATGCCATGGTAAAAAAAATTAATTAAATTAGCTAAAACATTTGATTAAAAATTTTAGGTGAAACAAGAGCCACCTGAATCAATGAAATATAGAACACAGTATTCTGATATGATAATCTCTACAAACACTGAACATAAATTATTGATGTTTTCATTTCTATTAATGAGATGAGGCCATCTGAACTTTTAATTTATAACAACAAAAAGACTTCAATTTGAAGTAAGAAGGATAAAGGACAAAAACCTGGTGGAGTCTCATGGATTTACTCAGTAGTTCTCAACTCTCAAACTCAACATCTCTCTCTTTTTCTGAAGAGTTTGAAATACCTGTTTTCTATCTTGAAATGAAACTCATTAATAACATAACCTGGTAGACACATAGCTTTTACCAATACATGCCCTACAACATGTGCCCTAACTGTAATGGAAAGGAGAAGTAAAAAGCAATTCTACTAAAATAATATGTATATCATATGTGTAAATATTTCACCACAACCATACTAGATGACATCATGAAACGGCTATTTTGAACCCAGGGGATAATCACATCAACAGAGGCACCAGCACAGACATGACACAATCCATAGAGCTGGAGAAAGGTCCTGGAAGCCCCCATGCAACTGTCATTAACTCTTTCCTTGCTGACTGAAGGGAAATCCAAAGGGTCTTGCATGAAGGAGGCGATACTAGGAGGTAAGGAAGCTCAGAGTAGCAGAACCAAGCTGTTCTCAAAGCATTTCAATATTTTAGTGCTAGTCTTTACTTGTCCTTCTACAGAGAATTATCATGAATGCAACAGCTACAAAGGCAAACGAATACAGGTCTGTCGTACTAATGCCTAATTATCCAGTTTAGTCAAATTTAACAAGCTTTTGGGTACCTACTATGTGTATAATACTCTTGGGATGTGTGTATACCAAATTAATACAAGAATGTGGCCTCGGGGCTGGCTCCGTGGTGGAGTGGTTAAGTTCGCATGCTCCGCTGCGGGGGCCCAGGGTTCGGATCCTGGGCGTGGACATGGCATAGCTCATCAGGCCACGTTGAGGCGGCGTCCCACATCCCACAACTACAAGGACCTGCAACTAAGATATACAACTGTGTACAGGGGTGGTTTGGGGAGATAAAGCAGAAAAAAAAAAAAGATTGGCATCAGTTGTTAGTCCAGGCGCCAATCCTTTAAAAAAAAAAAAAAAAAAGAATGTGGCCTCTTTCCTTAAGGAATTTGGTCATCTTAGGCAGCTAACATTTATTGAGAACTTTATATGCCAGGCACTAGCCTACATGCCTTACTCATTTAATTCTCACAACCCTGTGAGGAAGCTACTAGTGCTCTCCTCATTTTATAAATGAAGAAACTGAAGCACAGAGAGGTAACATAACCTGCCCGAGGCCAGTAAGCTGTGACTGTGCTGGGATTCAAACCAGGCAGTCTGGCTCTATTCACTGTTTTTAAAACACAAAAGAATCTAATTCCCCAAGAATAAGACCACATATAATAAAATACTTAATTTTGCAGTACAGCACAATAGGAAACTGAATAAAGGAAAGAAAAAGTGTGAATCTGCAGAAAAAGTCAACAGGAAACTAGGATTTTAGTTAGTTGGAACTTGCAATAGGGAGGAAAGAGTATTCAGGAATCTACTGTGAATTCAGGAGTGAGTACTCTGGACAACTAGAGTGGGAAGAGAGTACAGGAGGATAAAACTGAGTAGGCAAGGGGAGGCCAGACTGGAAGGTCTTTTATTCCATGCTGAAAGCCCTAAACCCAGGAAAAAGCTCTAAAGATTCTTGAGCCAAAAGTAGAAAAGCCAAAATCTTAGCAGAATGTAGGACAAAATGAAGGGGAATAAAGAGGATTTTCTCATATTACGTTTTAGAAGCAGGGTACAACAGGGATCTTACCTGTCTTTTTCAGTGTTGCATCTCCAGCACCTAGCAGCCTTGTACAAAGTAGGGGCTCAATATATACTTGTTAAAACGCACACGGGCACGTATAAATTGAAGGAGTGAAGCGGGCCTATTATGCATATTTACAGAATAAGAAATATTTAGCCAAGTACGACCTCTCCTGACACGGCATGACTGAATATCTGCCAAGAGACCAGCTCTGGGGCCATCTGCTGGACCAAGATCAATATCTTCCTTTTTGAAATCAGATCCCACTCACTCTGTTGAGACCGAAGGAGAACGAGTAGAGACCTTGTAAAGCTGGAGGAGCACTCAAGAGAAGAGAACATGGGAGGAGCGGGAAGGTGGACAATGCCCAGATCTCAGTGTGGTCCCCTGAATGACCCGTCTTATTCCTTTAGGGTGGCAAAAGAGGGGTGCAAGCCCATTCCCACGACGACCTCCGCCAGGCCAGACAATGCGAGAAAATGACAAATGCAGAGGGCTCAAGCACAGGGCCGAAGGAGGTGCGAGGCCGGGAAGAGGGGTCCAGGCGTAAGCAGCAAGGGACGAAGAGGAGGTCAGCGGGCCTAAGGAAGAGAAGATGGAGCGAGGAGCCGGGCCAGAGAGCGGGTGCCGGGCTCGGGGCCGCCACACACACTCCCCTCAAACTCCAGGACCCTGGCGGACACCAGCCCCTCACTACCTACCTGCCAGACGCTCTGAGGGAGGAAGCCAGGGCTCCTCGGGTCAGAATGACAAGGCTCTGCGACAGTCCCCTCCGAAGGGACGTGCGCGGCAAGCAACCTAGAGGGCGCATGCGCCTGACCGACGGCTGCCTCCACGTGGCCCGGAGTCTCGCAGAAACTACACCTCCCAGAATGCCGAGCGAAACCACCGGGAGACGCGTTATTGCAGGGAGTCTGTACTGAGCTGGTTAGTCGCGAGAGACGGGAGTCGGGGTAGTGTACGGAGTCGTTCTCTCATAAGGATCTCGAGAAAAGGATTAGCCATGTCGTCCTTGATTAGAAAGGTGATCAGCACCGCGAAAGCCCCAGGGGCCATTGGTCCCTACAGGTAACAAGGCATGTGGGAACACGGACCGACTCCGGGCGTGCAGGGTCGGGGGTTTGGGACTGACCACTCCGGGTCAGAGCTGTGGTGGGCCTAGGGGCCATCGGCCAACTTCATCGACGCGCCAGGAAACTGCGTCCGGGAAAGGGAGCGCGCACCCGGAGACCCACGGCTAGTTAGGAGCCCCACTGCTCCCCGGGGAACTTTAACCCGAGCTGGGGCTGCCTCGCTTGGTAGCCCAGCCCACCATACGCTCCTTTCGGTTAGAAGCGGTCCATTTTTTGTTTGTGGACTTTTTTTTTTTTTGTAATAGCTTTATCCAGATATAATTCACATGCCCGTAAAATCCACCCCTTTAAAGTGTACAACTCAGTGATTTTTTTATTGTACTCGCAAAGTAGTACAGCCATCGCCACTATATAATCTCAGAAAATTGTCATCACCCCAAAAAGAAACCCTATACCCATTACCAGCCACTCTCCCTTCTGCTCTTCGCCCAGCCCCTGGTAGCCACTAGTTTACTTTCCGTCTCTATGGATTTGCCTGTTCTGGACATTTCCTTTAAATGGAATCCTACAGTATGTGGTCATTTGTGACTGACTTTTTTCACTTAGCATAATATTTGGTCCAACCCACTCCTTATTTAAAGGAGTAATCCCATCCACAGATGTGGGTGTCCTGGGGAGGGCTGAGTTCTTTTCACAGAAATACTTAGCAAATCCCCGCACATCTCAGAGAGACACTGGTTTTTACAGTAATGCATAGATGCCTTGTGATGTTTATGAATTCATTGCCCATGCTTACTTCCCACTAGTAAAATCAAATACAAATCACAACAAAGATCATATTCTAAGATTGCCTGACATGCTGTAGCTAAATATGTGTATACTGGTCAGAAAGTGTACCCTGTGTACATTTATTTCCACTTGTCAGAAGCCCTGTTAAATAGAAAGGTTAATTCCCTTTTTTGGCTTGAGGAATATTAGCCCTGAGCTAACATCTGTGCTGATCTTCCTCCACATTATGTGTGGGTTGCCGAGCAGCATGGCTGGCAAGTGGTATAGGTGGGCACCCTGGACCCAAACCCATGAACCAGGACCGCCAAAGCACACCTTCTCAAAACTTAACCAGCAGGCCACCGGGCCGGCCCCCCTAATTCTCTTTTTTTTTAAGTTTATTTTAAGATGTTGCCACTTTATTGGATCTTTTCATATGCACTCTTAGAGACTTTTTTTCTTAATATAATTTTTATTTTTAACTCTTCACTAAAGTATGCCCTGTAACCCTTTCTCCATTTTTCCTTTTTAAATGTATAGTTTATAGTGTCTGTTCACTGTTAAAATTAGAACTACAGCTAGAAACACTTCTACAGCTGACACACTTGGGCTATGACAGACATGCATTGAGTACCCTACTGTATGCTGCGTACTGCAGGGGATACAAAAATGTTTGAGAGCAGTCCAGTGTAAAAGACATTCACACATATGAGGGAAAGAAAAAGAAACATTTTAATTTAGTCCATGCTGTCTGGCAGGCACCATGAAAAGCACCTTCTTCTCTAAGTCCTATCCCTTTTACAAAAAGAAAACTGAAGCTCAAAGTGACCTTGTCCAAGGTCGGACAGTCTGTAAGTGACAGAGCTTTGTTTGAACAAGCCCTAGCTCCCCCTTCTATACAACACTGCCATGAGAAATAGCACTTATAAGTAACAGAACAGTAATTATTATAGTAGGGTTAAAAACTGCAGTGGGAGTGAGGGAGCATGGGGGAGGGGAAGTGGCAAAAGAGGAAAATGATGCTAACTTGGGGCAGAGGAAGAAAAAGATTTAGGAAGGCTCCTTGTGAGAGGTAGTGCTTGAGTTGGGTTTGAAAGTTGGGTTTGCCATTTATAGTACTGTTGTGAGGTTTGATGGGGTTTTTTCAGTGAGGAACATTGGGCCTGAGCTAACATCTGTTGCCAGTCTTCCTCTTTTTTGCTTGAGGAAGATCGTTGCTGAGCTAACACCTGTGCCAGTCTTCCTCTATTTTGTATTATGGGATGCTGCCACAGCATGGCTTGATGAGCTGGTGTGTAGGTCCACACCAGAATGTGGGCCACCAAACCCTGGGCCACAGAAGCAGAGCACACAATAGCACAAACTTAACCACTACGCCACCAGGTGGCCCCTGATTTTTAAATTACTTTGTTGAGGACTTCAACAGGAAGTCCTGGAGTGAAGGGCATTCTAGGTGAAAGGAATGACGGGGCATAGAGGTGGAGGAACACATGGCATAAAGATTTTTTAGAGGCTGTTTTAGTAATCCACATACCACTTTTACTCTTCTTTTTCATTTGCCAAATCTTTGTACCACCTATCTGAACACTTTTCCTTGAGGTGGCTCACTTTTTTTTTTAACAGATTTAAAAAGGAAACTTTACAGCAGTGCTCTAAATAGAAAGCAACCCAATAGAAGGTAACAGTAAAAAAATAAATTAATTAAATAAAGTGTTATTAAATTCTACTAGATACTGTAGTTGGCTCAGAACCCAAAACCTGCTCTCTTTTTGTTGAAAGTGATAGGTTTCTTTAACTTGTTTTCTAAAAATGCTATTTTTTCTCCTTCATGTAATCAGAGGATTGAAGTCATAATTGCTAACGTTTATTGATGCTTACTCAGCTTGGCACTGTTCTGGGTGCTTTATGTGCACGGTTACTATTATAGTCCCCATTTTTCAGATGAAGAAAATAATGTATGCAAGGTTAAATAATTTGCTCAATCACACCACTAAGAGCTGGTGTGATGGAATTTGAACTTAAGCAGTGAGCTCCAAAGCTCAATCTTAATCATTTAGTTTACTGTCCCCTGCACAGAAGAATTGAAAAAGAATTGAGAATCATTTCCTTACTGTGATTCAATGTGTATTATCTACGCTTTGTGAAACACCAGTTGAGTGGAACTTTGAATTTTTGTTTTGCCTTTTGCTAAAAATTAACTTTTAGCAAGGTCTGGATTGGAATGGTTCCCAATGCTAGACTGAAGAGCATAAACTTCGTTTGGTGTGCAGTGAGGGGCTATCAAATGCTTTTGAAGAGGAAGTGACATGATCAGATCTCTTTTAAGGAGAGAATTCTGATAGTAATTTGGAGAAGACATTAAGAATAGTTAAAGGAGTCTTACAGTAAAAGTAAAAATCAGTAATCTTTCCTCCTTCTGCCCTTATCCCTCTCCTTCAATCGCCCAGTGGTTTGCTTCAGAATGAAAGCGACCCTTAACAAAAACCAAAATCAAGTGACGGTAGAGCCTGGAGCCTACACCTTCTTGAGTGTGTACTTTGTCCAAGAAAGAAAGCATGGCAGTGATATCCCTAGCTGACTCGGAGGTGGGGGTCAGCTATCTTTATAAAGCTGCAAGCAAAAAAGGAGGGAATCATTATACAAATTTACCAGCATGACTTGAGAAAAGCCATCAACCAGCTTCTTTGTGTGGAGACTTTCTAGGACATTGTGCCTCTTGTGCTTTTTTGCATCCAAAAATGGCCACTAGAAATGGTGCTAATTTTCAGTATTTTATGTTTAAGAAAAAAACGCACTCCAGCTAACTAGTTATATCCTGATAAAGTTAATTGGACATGTTTTAAGAACCATTTGGAAACAAGAATTTTTGTGCATGGAGTTTGTAGTGAGCATACTTTTTGAAAATGCTGAGTCTTCTCCAGGAAGAATTCAAATGTGTTGAACCTTCAGTCCCTGGCATTGGGATGGATGGGGTGTGGTTACTAAGTAACTAATCAGCTCAGCACATTTCAGAAATACTCAGGGACAGAACCTTGAGAGATTTCAACATCACATTACTATTGCATTGCTTTCTGATTTGCTAACACACCATCCAAATAGTCATAAAATTTTATAAATGAAATAAATAAAATGAAATGATAGTCCATTTGGCATAGATTATGATATGAGAATACTAGGATGCTTTTGAAAGTATTATTACACTTTGACCTGGAAATAGGAAATACACTTTAAAATTTTCTGGAGCCTAATGACTTGTCAATGGATATCAGGATTCTTATACTCAGGGTCAACTATCCAATTATTTTTATGAACAATCTCTTTACTGATCTATGAGGTAACTCACATAGCTCATACAGTCTCAAAGGTCCAGGGCTTACTTTTTAATTTTCTGAGAATAAATGAGTTCCTTTTTACTATTGTAAAGTTTTTGATCAGTGATAATGCATATGGGCTTAAACTATGATTCAAGCCTGGGGAGAGTTAAAGGTACTTTGCCAAGGGCCTAGGGTAGCCTGATTTTACACAGGACAGTTAATAGAAACAACGTTAGCTGATAATATTCAACCTAAGAAAAGCTTCCACACTAACAAACTCAATAGATCTGTTTGTGGGCCAGGGTGAAAGCCAGATAGTTGAGAAGAATTCCTAGACTTTCTAAATCTTGTTACCAAGTTTAAATCTACCTTCTTCGGCTCTCCAAAGCCCATACTAGGAGCCACACTATAAACCTTTGCGGTTCAGAAGAAAGAAAGGCTTAGTTACTTGCCCAGGGAAGCCGATGTATTTGTGCGTGATGGTTTTCGGTGTAGTTTGTTTACAATAGCAAAATATTGGAATCTATGGTCACTAAAGTACGCCCATACAGTGAAATACTATGCAGCTGTTAAAAGAATAAGGCAGCATTCTACAAATAGTTATGGAAAGATCATGATATACTGTTGAGTGAAAAAAGCAAAGTATTGAAGAGTGTTTAATATACTGTATGTTGTGTAAACAGGGGGAGAAAATTTATGTTTGTTTTTCTTCACATATTTCTTCACATATATAAAGTTTCCAGAGAAACTTGGGAAGACTATATAAAGAAGAGCAATGATTCTCTGTAGGGCTGGGATCTGAGCAGATGGAGGATAAGGATAGAAGGGAGACTTTTCATTGTGAAGCTTTGTATATTTTCTGGGTTTTTGAACTACATGAATGTTCTCTTATTCAAAAAATGATGAAGAAAGATGATAAATTTTATATTTAAAATTATAAACTGAAAAGATATGGTCAAGAAAATCGGGAAACTTCATAAAGTAAAAGATAGGAAAGTTTGGAGCATGTTGGAAACAAAATAGAGAGAACTAGAAGATCAGAAATGAAAATATCCTGTTTCTAAATGAGCATAGAAATGGTAAAACAAATTTTACTTCTAAATTTAAAGTGATATTAAGGTTTCTTTATCAATGTTTTTTAAATGGGATACTTAATGCCATGGAACTAAAAATGGTTAAAATGGTAAATTTTATGTTATATATATTTTACTGCAATGAAAAAGAAACAGAGACTTTCTTTATCGAAAAACTAATAAATTTCCTTTTAAGTGATTTGTTTGACTCTTTTCAGGGCTCACTGTAGCTTATTTTTTTTCCTTTTGTCCTTATCCTTATTTTATGATTTTATCTTAGCCTGATTTTATCCTTATTCTGAAATTTAGCATCCTCATTACAGAAAAATTCAGTTTGGCAAGTAAACACTCTGCAGAAGTGAAGTGTACCCTCACAGATAGATCCTTAATTTACCCTTCAACAAGCAGTGGTTAATCTTGTCTGAGAATAATTACTTATTTTCTTAGAGTGCTCTTGGCATTGCATTTTTTTGTTTTACAGCTTTTTTGAGGTATGAGGTACATATAAAATCCACCCAAGTGTAGCGTTCCATGAGTTTTCAGTAAATGTATATAGAGTCATGCATCTACTACCACAGCCAAATTTTAGAACAATTCCATCACCCCCCAAAATGTCCCTCATACCCATTTGTGGTCTATCCCCACCCCTACCCCTGGCCTCAGGGAGCTACTAATCTACTTTCTGCTGCTATTATTTTGTGTTTCCAAGAATTTCATCTAAGTGGAATCAATTAATATGTAGTTTTTAGTTGGCTCTATTAGTGGGTGGTTTTATTCGTTGTTTTTTTGTTTTTCTTTCTTGCTATTATGAATAATGCTGTTATGAACATTCATGTATAGTCTTTGGACGTATGTTTTCATTTCCTTTGATTAGTTGCCTGAGAAAGAAATTGCTGGGTTGTATGTTTAAATTTTTAAGAAACTGCCAACCTGTTTTCCAGAGTGGCTGTACTATTTTGCATTTCCACCAACGATGTATGAGGGTTCCAGTTGCTCCACATCCTCACCAGTACTTGTCAGTGATGTCTTATTGTGTATAGTGGTATCTTATTGTGGTTTTGGTTTTGCATCTCTCTAATGACTAATAGTGTGGAGCATCTTTCATGTACTCCTTAGCTCTTCATTTGTGAAGTATTTGTTCAAATCATTTGTCAATTTATTATTGAATTGTCTTCATATTATTGAGTTATAAGTTCTTTATATATTCTAGATACAAGTCCTTTGTTAGATATATATTTTGCAAATATTTTCTCCCAATCTGTGACTTGCATTTTTATTTTCTTAAAGATGTCTTTCAATAAGCAAAAGTTTTTAATTTTAATGAAGTCTAATTATCAATTTTTTTATTTTACATTTTGTGCTTTGTGTCCTAGCAAAGAAATATTTTAGCATTGAATTTTATGTTTATATTTATATTTTTTATATACACTGGATTTCTATTCATTGCAGTCAAGCCGTGTTAGTGGACAAGACTGTTTACATTTCAGGACAGATAGGCATGGACCCTTCAAGTGGACAGCTTGTGCCAGGAGGGGTGGCAGAAGAAGCTAAACAAGTAAGTCATTTTCCACATTTGATGTTCTCTTGTCTACTATTTTCAACATTGAGGAGTATTAAGAATCCACTTTGCTGTTTTATTTTATACAGATTACCAGATAAATGCTTTTTTAAGTGACTTACTGCTTGATTTAAGACAGTGTTATGTCTTAAAAGTTGGAAATCTAATGAATCATTTGACAACCAAACAAAAAGATTCCACCTTTCCAAGGTGACTTTAAACTTGAATTATTGGATAGTAACTGAACTTATTGTGGTAATCATTTTCACAGTATATACATACATCAAATCATTATGTTATACACCTAAAAGCAATACAATGTTATATGTCGATTATATCTCAATAAAACTGGAGGGGGGGAAATTCTAAATTATTGAAATCAGATTACATCTTGCCACTTTCACATGGATTGGGAAATTTTCTTATCAGGGCAACTGACCTGCAGAAAGAAAAATTAAAAACACACTACCATAGAAGTAAACGTCAACATTTCTTGGCAAGAGAGAAATATCAAATACTACCATGTATGTTCATTTAAATAAGAATGGGGAATACAATTCTAACCCAATAAATAGAATTAAATTATAATGTAACGCATTCACTGAGTCATTTGTAAAAAAAAAAGATAGAAAACAACCCTAGTGTCCATCCATGAGGAACTAGTTACATAAATCATGCTAGATCCATACAACTAAATTAATATGGAAAGATCTCCAAGATAAATTGTTACATGATAAAATAAAACCAAGATGCAAAACAGCATGCATAATTGCTACCATCTGTGTATGTGTGTGTGTCTCAGGATACATACATTTATGCTGTTACAAGCATTGACTGTCTCTGGAAGGATATACAAGAAACTAGAAACAGTGGTTACCTCTGATGTAGGAAACTGAGGAGAAGGGGAGTAAGGGGTTGGAGACATCGTTTCAGTGTTTATGCTTTTTTACACCTTTTGAATTTGTTTGCCATATTCATGTATTACCTGTTTAGAAAGTTATTTATTTATTTATTTATTTTATTAATGTTATGATAGATTACAACCTTGTGAGATTTCAGTTGTACATTATTGTTAGTCATGTTGTGGGTACACCACTTCCCCCTTTGTGCCGTCCCCCTACCCCCCCTTTTCCCTGGTAACCAACGATCAGACCTCCTTGTCAATATATTAACTTCCACCTATGAGTGGAGTCATATAGAGTTCGTCTTTCTCTGACTGGCTTATTTCGCTTAGCATAATACCCTTGAGGTCCATCCACGTTGCTGCAAATGGGCCAATTTTGTCTTTTTTTATGGCTGAGTAGTATTCCATTGTGTATATATACCATATCTTCTTTATCCAATCATCAGTTTCTGGGCATGTAGGTTGGTTCCACGTCTTGGCTATTGTAAATAATGCTGCGATGAACATAGGGGTGCAAGGGACTCTTGGGATTTCTGATTTCAGGTTCTTAGGATAGATACCCAGTAATGGGATGGCTGGGTCATAGGGTATTTCTATTTTTAACTTTTTGAGAAATCTCCATACTGTTTTCCATAGTGGCTGTACCAGTTTGCATTCCCACCAACAGTGTATGAGGGTTCCTTTTTCTCCACAACCTCTCCAACATTTGTCGCTCTTGGTTTTGGATGTTTTTGCCAATCTAACAGGTGTAAGGTGATATCTTACTGTAGTTTTGATTTGCATTTCCCTAATGATTAGCGATGATGAACATCTTTTCATGTGTCTATTGGCCATATTTATATCTTCTTTTGAGAAATGTCTGTTCGTGTCCTCTGCCCATTTTTTGATCGGGTTGTTTGTTTTTTTGTTGTTAAGCCGTGTGAGTTCTTTGTATATTATGGAGATTAACCCTTTGTCAGATAAGTGGCTTGTAAATATTTTTTCCCAATTAGTGAGCTATTTTTTTGTTTCAATCCTGTTTTCCCTTGCTTTGAAGAAGCTCTTTAGTCTGATGAAGTCCCATTTGTTTATTCTTTCTATTGTTTCTCTCAACTGAGGAGTTATAGTGTCCGAAAAGATTCTTTTGAAACTGATGTCAAAGAGTGTACTGCCTATATTCTCTTCTAGAAGACTTATTGTTTCAGGCCTAATCTTTAGGTCTTTGATCCATTTTGAGTTTATTTTGGTGTGTGGTGAAAAAGAATGGTCAATTTTCAATCTTTTGCATTTTTCCCAGCACCATTTGCTGAAGAGACTTTCTTTTCTCCATTGTAGGCCCTCTCCTCCTTTGTCGAAGATTAGCTGTCCATAGATGTGTGGTTTTATCTCTGGGCTTTCAATTCTGTTCCATTGATCTGTGGACCTGTTTTTGTACCAGTACCATGCTGTTTTGATCACTGTAGTTTTGTAGTATGTTTTGGAATCGGGGATTGTGATTCCGCCAGCTTTGTTCTTCTTTCTCAGGATTGCTTTAGCAATTCGCGGTCTTTTGTTGCCCCATATGAATTTTGGGATTGTTTGTTCAATTTCTGTGAAGAATGTTCTTGGGATTCTGATTGGGATAGCGTTGAATCTGTAGATTGCTTTAGGTAGTATGGACATTTTAACTATGTTTATTCTTCCAATCCATGTGCATGGAATGTCTTTCCATCTCTTTATGTCGTCGTCAATTTCTTTCAAGAAAGTCTTGTAGTTTTCATTGTATAGATCCTTCACTTCCTTGGTTAAGTTTATCCCAAGGTATTTTATTCTTTTCGTTGTGATTGTGAATGGGGTTGAGTTCTTGAGTTCTTTTTCTGTTAGTTCATTGTTAGTGTATAGAAATGCTACTGATTTATGTATGTTGATTTTATACCCTGCTACTTTGCTGTAGTTGTTGATTATTTCTAATAGTTTTTCTATGGATTCTTTGGGGTTTTCTATATATAAGATCATGTCGTCTGCAAACAGCGAGAGTTTTACTTCTTCATTACCTATTTGGATTCCTTTTATTTCTTTTTCCTGCCAAATTGCTCTGGCCAACACCTCCAGTACTATGTTGAATAGGAGTGGTAAAGTGGGCACCCTTGTCTTGTTCCTGTCCTCAGAGGGATGGCTTTCAGTTTTTGTCCATTGAGTATGATGTTGGCTGTGGGTCTGTCATATATGGCCTTTATTATGTTGAGGTACTTTCCTTCTATACCCATTTTATTGAGGGTTTTTATCATAAATGGGTGTTGGATCTTGTCGAATGCTTTCTCTGCATCTATTGAGATGATCATGTGGTTTTTGTTTTTCATTTTGTTGATGTAGTGTATCACGTTGATTGACTTGCGGTTGTTGAACCATCTCTGTGTCCCTGGTATAAATCCCACTTGATCATGGTGTATAATCTTTTTGATGTATTGCTGTATTCGGTTTGCCAGAATTTTGTTGAGGATTTTTGCATCTATGCTCATCAGTGATATCGGCCTGTAGTTCTCCTTCTTTGTGTTGTCCTTGTCAGGTTTGGGGATCAGAGTGATGTTGGCTTCATAGAATGTGTTAGGGAGTACTCCATCTTCCTCAATTTTCTGGAACAGTTTGAGAAGAATAGGTATTAAGTCTTCTTTGAATGTTTGGTAGAATTCTCCAGAGAAGCCGTCTGGTCCTGGACTCTTATTTTTGGGGAGGTTTTTGATTACCGTTTCTATTTCCTTACTTGTGATTGGCCTATTCAGATTCTCCATTTCTTCCTGATTCAGTTTGAGGAGGTTGTAGGAGTCTAGGAATTTGTCCACTTCTTCCAGGTTGTTCAATTTGTTGGCATATAGTTTTCCATAGTATTCTCTTATGATCCCTTGTATTTCATTGGTATCTGTTGTGATTTCTCCTCTCTCATTCCTAATTTTATTTATTTGAGATTTCTCTCTTCTTTTCTTGGTGAGTCTGGCTAAAGGTTTGTCGATTTTGTTAATTTTTTCGAAGAACCAACTCTTTGTTTCATTGATCCTTTCTATTGTCTTTTTTGTTTCAATATCGTTTATTTCTGCTCTTATTTTTTTTATTTCCCTCCTTCTACTGACTCTGGGCTTTGTTTGTTCTTCTTTTTCTAGTTCTGTTAGGTGTCGTTTGAGGTTGCTTATGTGAGCTTTTTCTTGTTTAGTGAGGTGAGCCTGTATTGCGATGAATTTCCCTCTTAGGACTGCTTTTGCTGCATCCCAAATGATTTGGTATGTCGTGTTCTCATTTTCATTTGTCTCCAGATAAAATTTGATTTCTTCTTTAATTTCTTCAATGATCCATTGTTTGTTCAGAAGCGTGTTGTTTAGTCTCCACATTTTTGCACCTTTCTCTGCTTTTTTCTTGTCGTTGATTTCTAGTTTCATAGCATTATGATCAGAAAAGATGCTTGATATTATTTCGACTCTCTTGTATTTATTGATGTTTGCTTTGTTTCCCAAAATATGGTCAATCCTTGAGAATGTTCCATGTGCACTTGAGAAGAATGTGTAACCTGCTGTTTTTGGATGAAGTGTTCTATATATATCTATTAAGTCCATCTGGTCTAATTTTTCATTTAATTCTATTATTTCCTTGTTGATTTTCTGTCTGGATGTTCTGTCCATTGGTGTTAATGGTGTGTTGAGGTCCCCTACTATTGTTGTATTGTTGTTGATGTCTTCTTTTAGTTCTATTAAGACTTGCTGTACAAATTTTGGTGCTCCTGTGTTGGGTGCGTATATATTTATAAGTGTTATGTCTTCTTGGTGGAGAGTTCCTTTTATCATTATATACTGTCCCTCTTTGTCTTTCTTTATCTGTTTTGCTTTGAAGTCTACCTTGTCTGATATTAGTATAGCGACACCTGCTTTCTTTTGTTCATTATTAGCTTGGAGTATTGTTCTCCATCCCTTCACTCTGAGTCTGTGTTTGTCTTTGGGGCTGAGGTGTGTTTCCTGGAGGCAGCATATTGTTGGGTCTTGTTCTTTGATCCATCCTGCCACTCTGTGTCTTTTGATTGGGGAGTTCAATCCATTTACATTTAGAGTGATTATTGAGATGTGGGGGCCTACCACTACCATTTTATGTTTTGTTTTCCGGTTTTCTTCAATTTCCTTTGTTTCTCGTCCCATGGTTTAATCTGTTCTGATGAAGAGCTGCTACTCTCTGTTGTTGTCCTTTTACTTATCTCCTCCGCTCTTGGTTTTGTAGCCCCTTTCCTTTTTTTGATTTTTCAGGAATGAGGGTTTTACTGAGGATTTCCTGAAGAGGAGGTTTTGTGGCAATGAACTCCCTTAATTTTTGTTTATCTGGGAAAGTTTTTATTTCTCCATCGTATTTGAAGGATATTTTCGCTGGGTAGAGAATTCTCAGCTGTAGGTTTTGGTCCTTCAGATTTTTGATTATATCATTCCACTCTCTTCTAGCCTGTAAGGTTTCTGCTGAGAAATCTGCTGATGGCCTGATGGGGCTGCTTTTGTAGGTTAGTTTCTTTTGCCTGGCTGTCCTTAGTATTTTCTCCTTGTTGTTGACTTTTGCTAGCTTCACTGCTATATGCTGTGGGGTTGGTCTTCTTGCATTGATAAAGTTTGGAGATCTATTGGCTTCTGTCACCTGAAAATCCATCTCTCTCACCAGATTTGGGAAGTTCTCAGCCATTATTTCTTTGAATAGGCTTTCTGCCCCTTTCTCCTTCTCTTCTCCCTCTGGTACACCTATAATCCTTACGTTGCATCTCCTAATTGTGTCTGATAATTCTCGGAGAGTTTCTTCATTTCTTTTTAGTCTTACTTCTCTCTCCTCCTCTGCCTGCAGCATTTCTATATTCCCATCTTCCAAATTGGTAATTCTTTCCTCCATATTATCGGCCCTACTGTTCAGTGCATCTAGATTTTTCTTAATCTCCTCTATTGTGTTCTTCATTTCCAGTATTTCTGTTTGGTTCTTCTTTATCGTATCAAACTCTTTTGTGACATAGCTCCTGAACTCGTTGAGTTGTCTATCTGAATTCTCTCTTAACTCATTGAGTATTTTAATGACGACTGTTTTGAAGTCATCGTCATTTAGGTTATATATTTCATTTTCTTTGGGATTGTTTTCTGTGTATTTGTTATTTTCCTTCTGTTCTGGAGATTTAATGTATTTTTTCATATTGCTTGATGTTGTAGATTTGTGCCTCCGCATAGAGATAGAGTTTAGTTGCTCCTTCCACTTGTTTCTGCTGGTGTGGTGGGGGAGCAGCTGTTTATACTGCACCAACCAGGAACCCTATCTGCAGTTGCTAACTGGGCCTGGGCCCCTCCTTGTAGTCACAGTGGTCCTTTGGATTCCCTCTTCTGCCGTGGGGGCCGTCACGGGGGGGGCTTCAGGCTGCTGGTGCCTACTGTTGCAACCCACCTAGATGTGCTCCCTCCTTGGGGTCTGCAGCGGTGTTATGGGCTTTCCCAGCGGCCAGGGGTAGGATCTCTTATATTTGCTGCTCCGTCACTGTTGGCACCCACAAAATCTCACTTGTCCACTATGGGTCGCAGCAGAGCTATTGGCACCTTCTGCAGTCTGTGGTTAGCTCACCTAGCTATGCTACTTTTGTCCTGGGGTCTTCCAGCCTTGTGTCTGCCGGATGGGTGCTCTCTACTAGTGCTGTGCAGAGGCTTTCGCTGAGGCTGCTGTGAGCCTGTAGGGTTTCCCGCTAGGCTACGGAACCGGGTCGCTGGAACTCCCCCCAGCCCCAGTCCTGTTCCCCAGGAACTCGGGGAGCCCTTTGCCCTGCCTGGGGGATAGCCGGAGATCCTGATTTCAGTGGTAGCTGGTCAGCTGCTGCCCTGCCTGATATACTCCTCTCCGGGACCCTCCCGGTGTTGTGGATGCTGGGAATGGCCCCTTCGCTAAGGGCAGACAGAGAGTTTTGTCTGCTGCCCTGGCGGAACTCTGGAGCTTCCCCTCCGGGCCTCAGAGCCAGCCTCTGGAGCTCCACCCAGCCTCAGTCCTCTCTGAGATCTCCGACAATCCCTTACCCCATGAGGCAGGCAACGGCTAGAAAGTTATTTTTTAAAAAACAAAAGTATCTTCAAATATTATAGTGTGACCAGTAAAGTGGAGAGGAAAAATGAAGTGAAAAAATAATAGGTTATGGACAGCGTGAAAAAATGATGTTTGTTTGAAAGCCAGAGTGTCAAACATATACATGATTTACCAATATTGTTTTTTGAGAAAAAAGTAAAAGAACTCTTTAAAATCAAATATTGCTTTAACAGAAAACATGTTTTAATGCTTATTTGCTCATACTTATCTTCAAAGTGTTATAGAGTTAGGAACCGTAGAAATTCTTTCTGTTTCAGCTTAGTCAACTTTGAGAACTTCACACATTCTAGCACTGAGGAAGAAACTTCAGTCCAACCCTTTTTACTCACAAAAGGAGACAACTGCTCACTGTGTTTCAGAAAGATTCGTCTGTTAAAGGAAAGCCAAGAGGCAATTCACTTGTATGGAGGTGGCCTAGAAAGAGTAGAAAAGGGAGAATTTTTCTGCAACATCAGCTATTTAAGGAGGTATTAGTAAAAGACGATTAATTGAATTGAGTGAAAGCTTTAATATAACCTCAGTGACTTAGGCCTTTCTTGCCTTGGTTCACAGGCTCTTACAAACATGGGTGAAATTCTGAAAGCTGCAGGCTGTGACTTCACCAATGGTGAGCAACTTGATATTACTTCACATTTCTGTTTGATATTTCTTTGATCTTTTTGAAGAACGCATGGCATCCAATATGTTATGCAATATCTTTATTGTTATTTTTTTTTAAAGAAAGTTTAGCCCTGAGCTAACATCCACCACCAATCCTCCTCTTTGTTGAGGAAGATTGGGCCTGAGCTAACATCCGTGCCCATCTTCCTCTATTTTGTATGTGGGACGCCTGCCACAGCATGGCTTGATAAGCAGTGCGTAGGTCCCTGCCCAGGATCCAAACTGGTGAACCCCAGGCCGCCAAAGCAGAGTGCATGAACTTAACTGCTACACCACCAGGCTGGCCCCTACTGCTTTTTAAACTTATTTTAATTTCAGTCCCATTTTAATCAAGACAGTCACAGAACCATATACCGTTTTTCTAGGGAATGTTTTTGTTCAGACCAAGTAGCTGAACCTAATGACAATGTATGTATCTTCTAGTGGTAAAAACAACCGTTCTGCTGGCTGACATAAATGACTTCAATACTGTCAATGAAATCTACAAACAGTGTAAGTAATTTGACTTTATTACTGTTTTCCGTTTTAAAGAGAAGTGAATCTGTTAACTTTAATGAGTGTCCATTATGAAATAAGATTGAGAGGAGGTCCTAAAGAAATTGTCATAGATCCTGCCCTAAAAGAATGAACAGTCTGATTGTAAACATACGCCCCCATGAGAAAGATCCAAGACATTTCTATTGTGATCCCTAGAATAATATCCTACAACCCTGCAAATCCATTTTCCTTAAGCTTTTGTTACACCCTTGTCAAGTTTTCTAAGACCTCCTAATAATTTTTTAACTCATAGATTGTATTGATTATTGCTATGATACAGTCTAGCCACCATCTCTATTCTGGCTCTCTCAGAGCCATCATTAGCTGGTTAGTTACTTAACATTTCTGTCTTGGTTTCCTCATATGCAAAATGGGGTAAAACCTTATAGGGTTGTTGGAATATTTAAATGAGTTAATATAACATGTAAACACATTAGAACATATGCTGGTGTGTTGTAAGTACTGAGTAAATATAATCTATCATTATTAACATTGTTGTTCTAGTGGAGAAAATGGGTGTCCCTACCACCTGGTGAAATGAGACAGGTATAACATGGGCAAAACATCATTACTTATTCTCTGCTAAGGAATTGGCTAGAGAAAACCAAAGTTAGCCGAGAAGGTTCCTGCCAAAATTTCTGGAGATGGGCAGCTGTTCCCTATTTAGGTAGCTGTCTTTTAGGATCACTTCAAAAACAAAACCCCATTTACATCAAACAAGATCAAAGAGTCAGAATATGTGTGTATTTTCATTTTTTTCCAGAAAGCTAAGGCATTTCAAAAAGTATTAAATGTCATAGGAATCATATGGCAAAGTATTTTATCAAACAAATGTGAACGTGAACTTCTTTTTTCAATGTTGCTTATATCTAAGAACTGACTAATCTATGAAGCACTCACCAGATTCTTGATTATGCAGTGTTGAGTAACAATACAATGTCTGAAAACTGGAACAAAATTCTTTTCAATTTAGATTTCAAGAGTGGTTTTCCTGCCAGAGCTGCTTACCAGGTTGTTGCTTTGCCCAAAGTAAGTACACTTTAAAATGGCTAATGTACACATTTTTAAATTTCTACATTGTTTTCTGAACATAACAAGCTAAACTCTGTGGATGGCAGTTTTTAAAAAGAAAAAATGAAATACTCCCTGCTTTTCAGGAACTTAAAGTCTAAAAGGAACCACCCAATATTACATGCATGGGGAAAAAATTAAGAGACTTAAGAAATTTTTAAAAATTTGTCTTAAAAAATTAAGAAAATTAGGAGTGATGTCAGCATTGTGGTGGAGTGAGCTCTTCCCTTAGTCTCTCTCCCCTAAGATACAACAAAAAGGACATTCATAAACCAACAGAGGACATTCACACAACACGATAGACGTCTGTGAGATCCACAAAGCCCTGTTTCTGAAGATGGGGCTGCTGGACCTCCCCAGGAGGCAGTAGAAGGCGATAAGGGGCTTGCCTTTGTCTCTAGTGTGGCAGCAACCTAGGGGCGGGAGCTGGCGGCAGCTGGCTTGCAACCCTGAGAGGAGAAGAGAGAGAGAAGGCAGCCCTCTGTGGGAATGCTTGTACACTAGGAGTTACCTCCCAGCCTGTGGGAACACCCCACACTGAGGCAGCTAAGCAATCGCAGGGGTAGCTACACCAAGCCAGGCGGACAATGAGTATAGCCAGAGTGCATGGGATCATGCACACGAAAGAAATCACCCCTCCTCCCCGCTTGGTGCACCAGCTTGGCCCAACAGCCTGAGTGCCTGCACATGCGATTGTAAAGCAGCAGCAGCAAGCAGGCAAATGCAGATGGATCCTGTCAGCACAGCTTCCAAAGAACAGGCATAGCTGCCAGAGTTCTGGCAGGCTCAGAACACACAGCTCCTGCTCTATCTCAGTGGCAGCAGGTGAAATCTGAAACCAGATACTACCACTATGCAAAGGCACAAATCCACCCCATCAAATAGTATGAAGAGGTATATTAATACTCCAGACCAGAAGGAAAGTGGCAAGCACCCAGAAATCAATCCTGAAGGCATGGAAATTTACAATCTAAATGACAGAGAATTAAAAATAGCTATCATAAAAAAACTCAACGAGTTGTAAGAATACTCAGACACTTCAATGAAATCAGGAATAAAATTAATGAACAGAGGGAATTCTTCACAAAAGAGATTGAAACTATAAAGAAAAACCAGTCAGGAATGTTGGAGATGAAAAACACAATGAATGAGATAAAGAAAAATCTCAAGTCCTTAAATAACAGAGTTGATGTTATGGAGGACAGAAGTAGTAATTTAGAGGACAGAAATATAGAAATGCTTCAGATGGAGGAGAGACAACTAAGGCTAAAAAGAAGTGAAGAAATATCCAACTCAACTAGGAAATGCAACATAATGATTATAGGTATTCCAGAGGGAGGAGATAGGGAGAAAGGAGCAGAGAGCTTGTTCAAAGAAATAATAGCTGGGAACTTCCCAAACCTGGGGAAGGAGCTGGAATTACAGGTAAAAGAAGCTAATAGAACTTATAAATACATCAATGTAAAAGGACCTTCTCCAAGGCATGTATTAGTAAAACTGGCAAAAGTCAGTGACAAAGAAAAATATTAAGGGCAGCAAGGCAGAAGAAAATAACCTACAAAAGAACCCCATCAGGGTTTCAGCAGATTTCTCAGCAGAAACCTTACAAACTAGGAGAGAGTGGAATGATATATTCAAAATTTTGAAAAATATAAACTTTCAGCCAAGAATACACTATCCAGTGAAAACCTCCTTCAGATATGATGGAGAAATAAAATCTTTCCCAGAGAAACAAAAGCTAGGACAGTGCATTGCCACAAAACACCCCCTACAAGAAATGATCAAGAAGGCCCTCATACATTTACAAACCCTTGAGCAAAGAGATAAATAGGTAGACAAAATCAGAAAACTGCAGCTCTCTATCAGAACAGGTTAGCAAACACTTAATTTTAACATTGAAGATGAAGGAAAACATCAAAAATAAATATAATCACTTCATTTTAACTTCATACAACACAAAATGGAATAAGTTGTGACAACGATACCGTAGTTGGGGAAGAGGAAAAGGGTGGAACCTGCTTAGACTAAGGAAATAAGAGGCTATCAGAAAGTGGACTGTCTCATCTAAGAGATTTTTTATACAAACCTCATGGTAACCACTAGACAAATAATCAGAACAGAGACATAAGTAATAAATAAAGAGAAAACTGAGAAAACCATCATAGAGAACTACCACACTGAATTGGCAGTCCAAAGTATACAGAAGAAACACGGGAAATACAGAACAACCAGAAAACAAGTGATAAAGTGGCAGCATTAAGCCCTCATATATCAATAATCACTCTAAATGTAAATGGATTGAATTCCCCAATGAAAAGACACAGAGTGGCTGGATGGATTAAAAAACAATACTCAACAATATGCTGCCTCCAGGAAGCACATCTCAGGTCTAAAGACAAACACAGGCTCGGAGTGAAGAGATGGAAGACGATACTCCAGGCTAATGGCAAATGAAAACAAGTGTCACCAGACTTATATCAGACAAAGTAGACTTCAGGATAAAAAGGCAATGAGTGACAAAGATGGACAGTATATAATGATAAAAGAGACACTCCGCTAAGAGGACATAACACTTATAAATATGTATGCACCTAACATGGAAGCAACAAACTATATAAAGCAACTATTAACAGACCTAAAAGGAGATATTAACAGCAACACAATAATAGTAGGGGACCTTAACACCCCAGTTACACCAATGGATAGATCATCCAGATAGAAAGTCAACAAGGAAATAGTGGAATTAAACAAAAAACTAGACCAGGTGGACTTAATAGATATATAGAGAGAACATTCCATCCAAAAACAGCAGAATACACATTCTTCTCAAGTGCGCATGGAACATTCTCAAAGATAGACCATATGTTGGGAAACGAGGCAAGCCTCAATAAATTTAAGAAGATTGAAATCATATCAAGCATCTTTTTCAACCAATGCTATGAAACTAGAAATCAACTACAAGAAAGAAGCTGGGAAGGTCATAAATATACGGAGACTCATCAACATGCTACAGTGTTCATCATGGATCATTCAAGAAATTAAAGGAGAAATCAAAAAATGTCTGGAGACAAATGAAAATGAAAATACACCATACCAGCCCATATGGGATGTGGCAAAAATGATCCTAAGAGGGAAATTCATAGCAATACAGGCCCACCTTAACAAACAAGAAAAATCTCAAATAAGCAATCTTAAACTAACCCTAACAGACCTAGAAAAAGAAGAACAAACAAAGCCAAAGTCAACAGAAGGAGAGAAATAATAAAAATTAAAGCAGAAATAAATGAATTTGAAATAAAAAAAACAATAGAAAGGATCAATGAAACTAAGAGCTGGTTCTTTGAGAAGATAAACAAAATTGACAAGCTCTTAGCCAGACTCACTAAGAAAGAAAGAGAGAAGGCTCAAATAAAATTAAAAATGAAAGAGGAGAAATTACAATGGATACCACAGAACCACAAAAGATGATAAGAGAATACTATGAAAAACTATATGCCAACAAATCGGACAATCTAGAAGAAATGGATCAATTCTTAGACTCATACAACCTCACAAAATGGAATCAAAAAGAAATAGAGAATCTGAATAGACAAATCAGAAGTAAACAGATTGAAACACTAATCAAAAACCTCCCCAAAAATAAAAGTCCAGGACCAGATGGCTTCTCAGGAGAATTCTACCAAGCATTCAGAGGTTTATTACTTATCCTTCTTAAACTATTCCAAAAAATTGAAGGAAGCAGAACACTTCTTAACTTATTCTACGAGGCCAACATCACCCTGTTCCCAAAGCCAGACAAGGACAACACACAGAATGAAAACTACAAGTCAAGATTGTTGATGAACATAGATGCAAAAATCCTCAACAAAATATTGGCAAACTGGATACAGCAAAGGATTGTCTCCCATGATCAAGTGGGATTTATATCAGGGATGCAGGGATGGTTTAACACCTGCAAAACAATCAATGTGATATACCATATCAACAAAATGAAAAATAAAAATCACATGATCATCTCGATAGATGCAGAGAAAGCACTTGACAAGCTCCAACACCCATTTATGATGAAAACTCTCAATGGATGTAGAAGGAAAGTACCTCAACATAATAAAGGCCATATATGATAAATCTACAGCCAACATCACACTTACTGGTGAAACACTGAAAGCCATTCCTCTGAGAACAGGAACAAGACAAGGGGTACCCATTCTCACCACTCTTATTTAACATAGTACTGAGGTTTGGGCCAGAGCAATTAGGCAAGAAAAAGAAATGAAAGGTATCCAAATTGGAAAGGAAGAAGCGAAACTCTCACTGTTTGCAGATGACGGGATTCTGAATATATAGAAAGTCCTAAAGAATCCATTGAAAAACTATTGGAAATAATCAACAACTAGAGCAAAGTTGCAGTGTACAAAATCAACTTAAAAAATCAGTTGCATTTCTATACTCTAATAACAAATTAATTGAACGAGTACTCAAGCAAATAATCCCATTTACAAATTGCAAGAAAAAGAATAAAATACCTAGGAGTAAATTTAACCAAGGAGGTGAAAGACCTATACAATGTAAACTATAAGACGTTATGGAAAGACATCGATGATGACATAAAGAAATAGACAGATATTCCATGCACGTGGATTGGAAGAATAAACATATTTAAAATGTCCATACTACCTAAAGTAATCTACAGATTCAGTGCAATCCCAATCAGAATCCCAATGACATTCTTCAAAGAAATAGAACAAAGAATCCTAAAATTCGTATGGGGCAACAAAAGACACAAATAGCTAAAGCAATCCTGAGAAAAAAGAACAAAGCTGGAATTATCACAATCCCTGACATCAAAATATACTACAAAGCTATAGTAATCAAAACAGCATTGTACTGGCACAAAGACAGACACACAGAGCCATGGAACAGAATTGAAAACCCAGAAATAAAACCACACATCTACAGACAGCTAAACTTCAACGAAAGAGCTAAGAACATACAATGGAGAAAGGAAAGTCTCTTCAATAAATGGTGTTGGGAAAACTGGACAGCCACATGCAAAAGAATGAAAGTAGACCATTATCTTTTGCCATACACAAAAATTAAAATGGATTAAAGACTTGAAGGTAAGATGTGAAACCACAGAACTCCTAGAAGAAAATATAGGCAGTACACTCTTTGATGTTGTCTTAGAAGGATCTTTTTGAATACCATGTCTACTTGGACAAGGGAAACAAAAGGAAAAGTAAACAAATGGGATTTCATCAGACTAAAGAGCTTCTGCAAGGCAAAGGAACAAAATGAAAAGACAACCTACCAAGTGGGAGAAAATATTTGCAAATCATATATCCAACAAGGGGTTAACCTCCAAGGTACATAAAAGAACTCACACAACTCAGCAACAAAAAAGCAACCTGATAAAAAATGGGCAAGAGGATATGAACAGACATTTTTCCAAAGAAGATATACAGATGGCCAATAGGCACATAAAAAGGTGTTCAGCATCACAAATCATCAGGGAAATGCAAATCAAAACTACACTAAGATATACCCTTACACCTGTTAGAATGGCTATAATCACCAAGACAAAAAATGACAAATGGGGAGGTTGTGGAGAAAAGGGAAGCCTCATACACTGCTGGTGGGAATGCAAACTGGTGCAGCCACTACAGAAAACAATATGGAGAGTTCTCAAAAAATTAAAAATAGGAATACCATATGATCCAGCCATCCCACTACTGGGTATTTATCCAGAGAACTTGAAATCAACAATTCAAAGAGACTTATGCACCCCTATGTTCGTTGCAGCATTATTCACAATAGCCATGACATGGCAGCAACACAAGTGGCCAAGTGATGAAAGGATAAAGACGATAATAAAGAAGATATACACACACACACACAATGGAATACTCCTCAGCCATAAAAAAAGGCAAAATCCTCCCATTTGCAACAATGTGGTTGAACCTGGAGGGTATTATGCTAAGCAAAATAAGCCAGACGCAGAAAGACAAACATCATATGATTTCACTCATATGTGGAAGATAAACAAACACATGGACAAAGAGAACAGATTAGTGGTTACCAGAGGGAAAGGGGGTAGGGGGTGGGTATAAGAGGGTACAGGGGCACATACATGTGGTGACGCACAAATAATAATGTACAACTGAAATTTCACAATGTTATAAACTATTATGACCTTGATAAAATATAAATTTTTTTTAAGAAGGACACCCTCCAACAAAATTAAGAAAATTAAAAATTAAGGCCGCACATGAACACAACAGAATCAGAGTACTCAAATTGTGAGAAAAAGCAAAATAGCAGCTATATTGTTGTAATGTTACTTAGGGACTATAAACAAGTCAGTTTTGTGAGTTCTGCAGAAAAAATTTCACTTGGCTCTTGTATAATAAAAAGTCTAGACCTTCCATTAGAAAAATAGTCTCAACACCAGTGGCTCACATATTTCTTACCATTTTTACTTTGGTTTTCTATTATAACTAGAAGATCTTCCTGTGCCCTTAGAATCATGATATTCCTACCTATAAACAAGCAACTCTTACTGACTTTCACTTGTAATTCTCCACTAAAAAAGGATTTATCTTCTTTGAGTGGTATTTTTATTGCTTTAATTGGTCGTTACTTGGAATTGTCAGTATCATCAAACTTACTAAGATATTAGGTATAGCAGAAAGAGCTCAGAACTTGGAATCACAAGACATAGGTTTGAACCACAGCCATTTAGCTTTTTTTCCTGGGACAGGTTAATTAACCTTTCTGTCTAAGTTTCAGTGTATTGTTCTGTGAATTGAGGAGAGAACACTTGTCTAACAGAGCTGCTGTGAGAATCACATAAGCTAATGTAGACAATGTGTTCAGCAGGGTAACCTGGCCAGCATAGGTTCTTAGTGAATATGTCATCCTCCTTTGCTTCTTTGAAAAGTTTAATATTAAAAATGCTGTATCGGGGGCTGGCCTGGTGGCACAGTGGGTAAGTTCGTATGTTGTACTTCAGTGGCCCAGGGTTCACCAGTTTGGATCCTGGGTGCGGACCTACACACCACTTGTGAAGCCATGCTGTGGCAGGCATCCCTGCCACATATAAAGTAGAGGAAGATGTGCAGGGATGTTAGCTTAGGGCCAGTCTTCCTCAGCAAAAACAAAATAGGAGGAGGATTGGCAGCAGATGTTAGCTCAGAGCTAATCTTCCTCAAAAAAATAAAATGCTGTATTGCTGTTAGTTACATATGTTTTTAGGGGATGTTACTGGAGTCCTCTCAATTTGTACAAAATGATCTAAACATTGCTTGTTTTCTTTGCAGGGAGGCCGTGTTGAGATTGAAGCAGTAGCTGTCCAAGGACCTCTCTCAACAGCATCACTCTGAGTGGGCCCAGCGTTATTTAGTCTAGAACCTTAATAGCGTTTTTTAATTAACATCTTAATTTTTACAAGTGATGTTGTAAAGTGTAAGATTGACGAAAACATCTGAAAGTATTATGGAAATGTCATATAATAATGGGAATTGAACATGAATTGAAGATTGTTGATGGATCCAGCTGCTGATGTTATAAATAACATTTATGCACACTCATATTACTGGATGTGGGAAAAAGACATGCATTACCTAGTAACTCACATAAATAAAAGTGAAGGGAAATAACATGTAGGAAAGATGAGTTACTACTCCTGAGAAATAATAAAGAGCTCACTTAATTCAGTTAAATCTTATTACTTTAATGATGTGACATATTTAGGTCTCATTTCAGATAAATGATTCTGCTTTTACTTGAGTAAAATTGAAGTATTCAAGTTTGAATGGTAGAGGTAAAGGAGAGGAAAGTGGACCAAAATTCTATATGGATGATATGTTTCTAATGGAAGTAAAATGTGCAGATTTTCCTTGATGTGATTCTGTTCACTTAATTTTTAACAGTTTAATTTATATATTATCTAATTAAAGGGGGGACTGGATCATGAAGTTAAAACTCCAACTATTTTTTTCTAAAAACTTACTTCTGACTTCGTACTTTTTACTCTGTTGGAATCAGGCTATGGATAACCTTTTTGTATTCATTCTTAAAAGTCTTTTAACATTTTTAGACAACTACATGAATAACTCCTTGTTGTAAAAGAAATTCCAACACAGTGTTATATAGATTAAAAAGTAAAAGGGTTGGGTAGAGGGGAAGGGGGTTAGGAGAGGGCGAAAGGGGTAAAGGGGCGCATATATATGGTGACGAATAAAAACTAGACCGTTGGGAGTGAGCAAGATGCAGTCTATACAGAAACGGATATATAATAATAGACACCTGAAATTACACAATGTTATAAAGCAATATGAGTTCAATAAAATAATTTTTTAAAAGTATGCCCTTTAGTCATTCTTTACTCCACTTACCTCCCCAAAGGGAACCACAGCAAAGAGCTTTGAGTGTAACCAGTGGACAGTTTTCTATTCATTACAGACTGGTTTAGCTAGTTTTGGTTTGGCTTATTTACATAAATGGGACTTTATATGTTATTCTACAGATTGTATACATTATTGTATACATAATATGTACATTATTCTACAGATTGCTTTTTTCTGTCTTAAAGAGCTTCCATATAAATACATCTAGATCTATCTCATTTTTAAAACTGCTGCAGAGTATTCTTTCGTGTGGACATACGTTAGATGATTTAACCATTCCTCCAAGCACTTTGTTGTTTTTAAAATTATCCTATTACAGCAGTGCTGCCATAACATTCTTACACATACACATAATATTCTTACATATACATATTTGTTTCAGGTTATTTTTTAAATGTCATGCTAATTTGAAAAGCTCAGTCAACTGAAAAATAATGTTAGAAGCAGTTAGGAACAGCAGTTTTGAGATCTCATCAAGATGGTGGTATAGGCAGACTCTGAACTCATCTCCTCCCATGAACACAACCAGTTTACAACTATTCTTGGAAAAATTACCCTGGAGAGAAAACTGGAAGCTGGGTAAAAAGAACCCCAACAACAAATGACAGTCCTGACTGAGGTGGAAGAGGCAGAAATTCCCTCTGGAGAGAAAGAAAGCCACCTTCGCGAGTGGCAGAGCTTCACAGACAGCTGGGAGGGAGGCACCCTGAGGTAGGCAGCGTCCCTGGATAAGTGGAGACCTTAGAAGCATCGTTCAGATTCAGCACGACTGAAACAAGTGTCCTACTGTCTGGCTTTGCTGGCTATTAACTGCAATGGGGGAATACCCCCAGAAAAGCTATCAGATGAAAGCCAAAAAAACCTGGCTCTTAAAGGGCCCGCACACAAATTCACGCATCTCAGAGCAACCTAAAATCACCAAAAAGAAAGGTGCACAGTCCTTTGGTGAAAAGAGATTCATCTGGTGGGCTCTGGGTGCATCTCGGTGAGAGGTAAGAGCTCTCCAGAGACTGAGACATTGGTGGCAGCCACTGTTGTGACCTAGTACAGGCGTGCTGATACAGACAGTGGCAAATGCCATTGAAATTCTTCCCCTGGCCTGTTAGCCCAGGGGTCTGCCACACCCACTAGAGTGCAGATTTAATCCAGTTCAGGCAGCCCACACTAGGGACTAGCCCCATGCAACAGCAAGCCCTCAGGCTACTTGTCAGCCTGCATAGACTGGGTGCCTTGATCCTCTACAGGCAGGTGAGTGTGTCCACCTCTATGGGGCAGGGCCTGTATGAGGACCTGGTGAACTGTGGGGGGCATTGGTGGAGAGGTCGGGACCTCTGCAGTGGGGTGACTGGGTACACTCCAGGGGGTCAGGAAGTGTGCACAGACCAGGGCTGTGTTGACAGTGTGTGTGGACCTGTGGTGGGTGGGGCTTAGTGGCAGAAAACCTGTGCTTCACAAACAGCCACAAAGAAGATCAGCTCCACCTTCCAAAGCTTGAAACAATTGGGTATTCCCATCCCTGGGGCAAGCCCCATTCAGCTGCAATACTAAGAGAGCTGACAACAGCCTTGCAGGCCTGAGGCCTAAAGCAACTGTAAGCCCCTGAGCCTAGCAACCATCTACACTGGGTACCTACACAATTAACAGGAAAACTGCAACAGGAGTATGCTATTAGACCTTGTAGCCAATGGTGCTGGGGCTCCCCAAACTTGATTTACAACCCCAGGCCAGGGAGGGAAAGACTAGACTCCCTGGGTACCTGCAGTAAGAGCAACCCTGCCACAGCAGAAGGACACAAGTAGCCCACACAGGGGTCACTCCTGGATCATTTGGACTGGTGACAAGAAGGAAGCACACTAATGGGCCTCAAAAGGCATCTCTTACATAAGGCCACTTCTCCAAGATCAGTAGACATAGCCAACCCACCTAATACATAGATATAAGCATAGAGAAAGAGGCATAATGAGGAGGCAAAGGAATGTATTCCAAGCAAGGGAATGAGATAAAACCCCAGAAAAAGAACTAACTGAAACAGAAATAAGCAAGCTACCTGACAAAGAGTTGAAACAAAAACTCATAAGATGCTCACTGATATTGGGAAAAGACTGGATGAACACAGTGAGAACATCAACAAAGAACTGGAAAATATAAAAAAGAACCAATCAGAAATGAAGAACACAATACTGAAAATGAACAATTCACTAGACGTACTCAATAGCAGAGTAGATGATGCAGAAGAAAGGATCAGTGAGCTGGAAGAAAGGCTAGAGGAAATCACTGAAGATGAAAGTAAAAAAAATTAGACAGAATGAGAACAGTCTAAGGGAACTCTGGGACAATAGCAAGCACACTAACATTCATATTATAGGTATCCCAGAAGGAGAAGAGAGAGACAAAGGGGCAGAGAATATATTGGAAGAAATAATAGTTGAAAACTTTCCTAACCTAAGGAAGGAAACAGAAATCAAAGTACAGGAAGCACAGAGAGCAGCAAACAAGATGAACACCAACAGGCCCACACCAAGACACATTATAATTAAAATGTCCAAAATTAAAGACAAAGAGAATCCTAAAAGCAGCAAGAGAAAGGCAACAAGTGACATACAAAGGAAAGCCCATAACGCTATCAGCAGACTTCTCAGCCAAAACCCTACAGGCTAGAAGAGAGTGGCCTAACATATTTAAAGTGCTGAAAAGAAAAAAAAACCTACAGCCAAGAATACTGTACCCAGCAAGATTATCATTCAGAATGGAAGGATAGATAAAGAGCTTCCCAGACAAGCAAAAATTAAAGGAGTTTATGGACGAGAAACAAAGGAAATTGAAGAAAACTGGAAAACAAGACAGAAAATGGTAGTGGTAGGCCCCCACATCTCAATAATCACTCTAAATGTAAATGGATTGAACTCCCCAATCTAAAGACACAGTGTGGCAGGATAGATCAAAGAACAAGACCCAACAATATGCTGCCTCCAGGAAACACACCTCAGCCCCAAAGACAAACACAGACTCAGAGTGAAGGGATGGAGAACAATACTCCAAGCTAATAATGAGCAAAAGAAAGCAGGTGTCGCTATACTAATATCAGACAAGGTAGACTTCAAAGCAAAACAGATAAAGAAAGACAAAGAGGGACAGTATATAATGATAAAAGGAACTCTCCACCAAGAAGACATAACACTTATAAATATATACGCACCCAACACAGGAGCACCAAAATTTGTACAGCAACTCTTAATAGAACTAAAAGAAGACATCAACAACAATACAACAATAGTAGGGGACCTCAACACACCATTAACACCAATGGACAGAACATCCAGACAGAAAATCAACAAGGAAATAACAGAATTACATGAAAAATTAGACCAGATGGACTTAATAGATATATATAGAACACTTCATCCAAAAACAGCAGGTTACACATTCTTCTCAAGTGCACATGGAACATTCTCAAGGATTGACCATATTTTGGGAAACAAAGCAAACATCAATAAATACAAGAGAGTCGAAATAATATCAAGCATCTTTTCTGATCATAATGCTATGAAACTAGAAATCAACGACAAGAAAAAAGCAGAGAAAGGTGCAAAAATGTGGAGACTAAACAACACGCTTCTGAACAAACAATGGATCATTGAAGAAATTAAAGAAGAAATCAAATTTTATCTGGAGACAAATGAAAATGAGAACACAACATACCAAATCATTTGGGATGCAGCAAAAGCAGTCCTAAGAGGGAAATTCATCGCAATACAGGCTCACCTCACTAAACAAGAAAAAGCTCACATAAGCAACCTCAAACGACACCTAACAGAACTAGAAAAAGAAGAACAAACAAAGCCCAGAGTCAGTAGAAGGAGGGAAATAAAAAAAATAAGAGCAGAAATAAACGATATTGAAACAAAAAAGACAATAGAAAGGATCAATGAAACAAAGAGTTGGTTCTTCGAAAGAATTAACAAAATTGACAAACCCCTAGCCAGACTCACCAAGAAAAGAAGAGAGAAATTGCAAATTAATAAAATTAGGAATGACAGAGGAGAAATCACAACAAATACCAATGAAATACAAGAGATCATAAGAGAATACAATGAAAAACTATATGTCAACAAATTGAACAACCTGGAAGAAATGGACAAATTCCTAGACTCCTACAATCTCCTCAAACTGAATCAGGAAGAAATGGAGAATCTGAATAGGCCAATCACAAGTAAGGAAATAGAAACGGTAATCAAAAACCTCCCCAAAAATAAGAGTCCAGGACCAGACGGCTTCTCTGGAGAATTCTACCAAACATTCAAAGAAGACTTAATACCTATTCTTCTCAAACTGTTCCAGAAAATTGAGGAAGATGGAGTACTCCCTAACACATTCTATGAAGCCAACATCACTCTGATCCCCAAACCTGACAAGGACAACACAAAGAAGGAGAACTACAGGCCGATATCACTGATGAGCATAGATGCAAAAATCCTCAACAAAATTCTGGCAAACCGAATACAGCAATACATCAAAAAGATTATACACCATGATCAAGTGGGATTTATACCAGGGACACAGAGATGGTTCAACAACCGCAAGTCAATCAACGTGATACACTACATCAACAAAATGAAAAACAAAAACCACATGATCATCTCAATAGATGCAGAGAAAGCATTCGACAAGATCCAACACCCATTTATGATAAAAACCCTCAATAAAATGGGTATAGAAGGAAAGTACCTCAACATAATAAAGGCCATATATGACAGACCCACAGCCAACATCATACTCAATGGACAAAAACTGAAAGCCATCCCTCTGAGGACAAGAACAAGACAAGGGTGCCCACTTTCACCACTCCTATTCAACATAGTACTGGAGGTGCTGGCCAGAGCAATTCGGCAGGAAAAAGAAATAAAAGGAATCCAAATAGGTAACGAAGAAGTAAAACTCTCGCTGTTTGCAGACGACATGATCTTATATATAGAAAACCCCAAAGAATCCATAGAAAAACTATTAGAAATAATCAACAACTACAGCAAAGTAGCAGGGTATAAAATCAACATACATAAATCAGTAGCATTTCTATACACTAACAATGAACTAACAGAAAAAGAACTCAAGAACTCAACCCCATTCACAATCGCAACGAAAAGAATAAAATACCTTGGGATAAACTTAACCAAGGAAGTGAAGGATCTATACAATGAAAACTACAAGACTTTCTTGAAAGAAATTGACGACGACATAAAGAGATGGAAAGACATTCCATGCACATGGATTGGAAGAATAAACATAGTTAAAATGTCCATACTACCTAAAGCAATCTACAGATTCAATGCTATCCCAATCAGAATCCCAAGAACATTCTTCACAGAAATTGAACAAACAATCCTAAAATTCATATGGGGCAACAAAAGACCACGAATTGCTAAAGCAATCCTGAGCAAGAAAAACAAAGCCGGTGGAATCACAATCCCCGATTTCAAAACATACTACAAAGCTACAGTGATCAAAACAGCATGGTACTGGTACAAAAACAGGTCCACAGATCAATGGAACAGAATTGAAAGCCCAGAGATAAAACCACACATCTATGGACAGCTAATCTTCGACAAAGGAGCAGAGGGCCTACAATGGAGAAAAGAAAGTCTCTTCAGCAAATGGTGCTGGGAAAACTGGACAGCCACATGCAAAAGATTGAAAATTGACCATTCTTTTTCACCACACACCAAAATAAACTCAAAATGGATCAAAGACCTAAAGATTAGGCCTGAGACAATAAGTCTTTTGGAAGAGAATATAGGCAGTACACTCTTTGACATCAGTTTCAAAAGAAACTTTTCAGACACTATAACTCCTCAGTTAAGGGAAACAATAGAAAGAATAAACAAATGGGACTTCATCAGACTAAAGAGCTTCTTCAAAGCAAGGGAAAACAGGATTGAAACAAAAAAACAGCTCACTAATTGGGAAAAAATATTTACAAGCCACTTATCTGACAAAGGGTTAATCTCCATAATATACAAAGAACTCACACGGCTTAACAACAAAAAAACAAACAACCCAATCAAAAAATGGGCCTAGGACATGAACAGACATTTCTCAAAAGAAGATATAAATATGGCCAATAGACACATGAAAAGATGTTCATCATCGCTAATCATCAGGGAAATGCAAACCAAAACTACACTAAGATATCATCTTACACCCGTTAGATTGGCAAAAACATCCAAAACCAAGAGCGACAAATGTTGGAGCGGTTGTGGAGAAAAAGGAACCCTCATACACTGTTGGTGGGAATGCAAACTGGTACAGCCACTATGGAAAACAGTATGGAGATTTCTCAAAAATTTAAAAATAGAAATACCCTATGACCCAGCCATCCCATTACTGGGTATCTATCCTAAGAACCTGATATCAGAAATCTCAAGAGTCCGTTGCACCCGTATGTTCATCGCAGCATTATTTACAATAGCCAAGACGTGGAACCAGCCTACATGCCTAGAAACTGATGATTGGATAAAGAAGATGTGGTATATATACACAATGGAATACTACTCAGCCATAAAAAAAGACAAAATTGGCCCATTCACAACAACGTGGATGGACCTCGAGGGTATTATGTTAAGCGAAATAAGCCAGTCAGAGAAAGACGAACTCTATATGACTCCACTCATAGGTGGAAGTTAGTATATTGATAATGAGATCTGATCGGTGGTTACCAGGGAAAAGGGGGGTTGGGAGGAGGGCACAAAGGGGGAAGTGGTGTACCCACAACATGACTAACAAAAATGTACAACTGAAATCTCACAAGGTTGTAATCTATCATAACATTAATGAAAAAAAAAAAAAACAAAGGGAGGGTGAGGAGAACACCTCTATGCACTGGTGTGGACCAATCTCCAAATCATGTTGTAAAATGAAGAAAATAAATCAGTATATTAACTAAAAAAAAAATTAAAGGAGTTTATCACCAAGAAACCAGTTCTATGAGAAACACTGAAGGGACTTATGTAAGTGGGAAAGAGAAGACCACAAATATGGATAAGAAAATTATCAAAAAAAAAACAGGCAATAAAATCACTAGTAAAGGCAAAAATACAGTAAAAGCAGATCGACCACCTATGAAGATAATATGAAGGTTAAAGGCAAAAGTGGTAAAATTACCTATTTCAATGACAAGAGGGTAATGGATAGACACACACAAAACGAGATTAGATATGATTTCAAAAGCAAAATGTGGGAGGAGGGGAGTAAAAGAGTAGAGCTTTTAGAAAGAGGTCCAGCTAAAGAGACCATCAACTCAATATACATTGTTATATATGTAGAATATTATATAGGAACCTCATGGTAATCACAAACCAGAAACCTATAATAAGTAAACAAATAAGTAAGAGGAAAGAAATCAAATATATTACTAAAGACAGCCATCAAACCACAAGGGGAGAGAGCAAGGAAAGAAGAAAGGAATAGAGAAGAACTACTAATACACCCAGAAAAAAAAGTAACATAATGGCAATAAATACATATTTGTCAACAGCTACGTTAATTGTCAATGGACTAAATGCTCCAATCAAAACAGTCTAAGGGACATAGGGTGGCAAACTGGCTAAAAAAACAAGACCCATATATATGCTGCATACAAGAGACACACTTCAGACCTAAAGACACTCACAAACTGAAAGTGAAAGGATAGAAAAAGATATTCCATGCAAATGGGACAGAAGAGAAAGTGAGGGTAGCAATACTTCTATCAGACAAAATAGACTTTAAAACAAATCTGTAACAAGAGACAAAGAAGGGCATAATGATAAAGGGAGTAATCCAACAAGAGGATATAACACTTGTAAATATCTATGCACCCAACATAGGAGCACCTAAATATATAAAACAATTATTAACAGACATAAAAGGAGAAATACACAGTAACACAATAATAGCAGAGGACTTTAACACTCCACCTACACCAATGGATAGATCATCCAAACAGAAGATCAATAAGGAATCATTGGCCTTAAATGACACATCTGTCCAGATGGACTTCGTAGATATATACAGAACATTCTATCCAAAAACCGAAGAATACACATTCTTTTCAAATGCACATGAAACATTCTGCAGGACCGATCACATATTAGGACACAAAACAAGTCTCAATACATTTAAGAAGATCAAAATAATGCCAAGCATCTTTTTTGACCAGAAAGGTGTGAAACTAGAAATCAGCTACAGGAAGAAAATCAGAAAAGCCACAAAAATGTGGCAATTAAACAAAATGCTACTTAACAACGATTGCATCAAAGAAGAAATCAAAGGAGAAATAAAAAAATACTTGGAGACAAATGAAAATGAAAATACGACATGCCAAAAATCTATGGGATACAGCAAAAGCAGTTCTAAGAGGGAAGTTTATAGCAATTCAGGCCTACCTCAACAAGCAAGAAAAACTCAAATAAACATCTAACAGTGCACCTAAAGGAACTGGAAGAAGAAGAACAAATAAAGCCCCAAATCAGCAGAAGGAAGGAAATAATAAAAATCAGAGCAGAAATAAACGAAATAGAGACTAAAAACAATAGAAAAAATTAATGAAACCAAGAGCTGGTTCTTTGAGAAGATAAACAAAATTGACAAACCTTTAGCTAGATTTACCAAGAAAAAAAGAGAAGGCTCAAAGAAATAAAATCAGAAATGAAAGAGGAGAAATTACAACAGACACCTCAGAAATACAAAAGATTATAAGAAAATACTATGAAAAGCTATATACCATCAAATTGGATAATCTAGAAGAAAGGGATAAATTCTTAGACTCATACAACCTTCCAAAACTGGATCAAGAAGTGAAGAATTTGAATAGACCAATCACAAGTAAGGAGATCAAAACAGTAATCAAAACCCTCCCAAAAAATGAAAGTCCAGGACCAGATGGCTTCCCTGGTGAATTCTACCAAACATTCAAAGAAGACTTAATACCTATCTTTCTCAAACTGTTCCAAAAAATTCAAGAGGGGGAGGCTTCCTAACTCATTCTACAAAGCCAACACTATCCTGATACCAAAACCAGACAAGGACAACACAAAAAAACAAAATTACAGGCCAATATCACTGATGAACATCAAGGCAAAAATCCTCAACAAAATACTAGCAAATTGAATACAACAATACATTAAAAAGATCATGCATCATGATCAAGTGGATTTTATTCCAGGGATGCAGGGATGGTTCAACATCCACAAATCAATCAACGTGATACACCACATTAACAAAATGAAGAATAAAAATCACATGATCATCTCAATAGATGCAGTGAAAGCATTTGACAAGACACAGCATCCAGTTATGATAAAAACTCTGAATAAAATGGATATAGAAGAAAAGTACCTCAACATAATAAAGGCCATATATGACAAACCCACAGCTAATATCATTCTCAATAGAGAAAAACTGAAAACTATACCTCTAAGAAAAGGAACCAGACAAGGAGGCCCAATTTCACCACTCTTATTTGACACAGTATTGGAAGTCCTAGCCAGAGCAATCAGGCAAGAAAAAGAAATAAACGGGATCCAACTTGGAAAAGAAGAAGTGAAACTGTCACCATTTACAGACAACATGATTTTACATATAGAAAACTCTAAAGAATCCACTAAAAAACTTTTAGAAATAAATGAATACAATCAAGTTGCAGGATACAAAATCAACATACAAAAATCAGTTGCGTTTCTATACACTAACAAAGTAGCAGAATGAGAAATTAAGAATATAATCCCATTTACAATTGCAACAAAAAGAATAAAACACACAGGAATAAACTTAACCAAAGAGGTGAAAGATCTGTACACCAAAAACTATAAAACATTGTTGAAAGAAATTGAAGAAGACACAAAGAAATGGAAAGATAATTCTGTGCTCTTAGATGGGAAGAATTAGCATAGTTAAAATGTCCATACTTCCTAAAGCAATCTATAGATTCAATGCAATCACTGTCAAAGTTCCAACATTTTTCACAGAAATAGAACAAAGGATCCTAAAATTTATATGGAACAACAAAAGACCCTGAATAGCCAAAGGAATCCTGAGGAAAAAGAACAAAGCTGGAGGTATCACACTCCCTGATTTCAAAATATACTACAAAGCTATAGTAACCGAAACAGCATGGTACTGGCACAAAAACAGACACACAGATCAATGGAACAGAATTGAGAGCCCAGAAATAAACCCACACATATCTGAACAGCTAATTTCCGACAAGGGAGCCAGGAGCACACAATGGAAAAAGGAGAGTCTCTTCAAAAAATGGTGTTGGGAAAACTGGACAGACACATGCAAAAGAATGAAAGTAGACCATAATCTTACAGCATGCACAAAAGTCAACTCAAAATGGAGTAAGGACTTGAATGTAAGACCTGAAACCATGAAACTTCTAGAAGAAAACCTAGGCAATACACTTATTGACATCAGTCTTAGCAGCATATTTTCAAATACCATGTCTGACCAGGCAAGGGAGACAAAAGAAAAAGTAAACAAATGGGACCACATTGGGCGAAAAAGCTTCTGCACAGCAAAGGAAACCATCAACAAAATGAAAAGACAACCTAACAACTGGGAGAAGATATTTGCAAACCATATATCAGATAAGGGGTTAATATGCAAAATATACAAAGAACTCATACGTCTCAACAACAACAAAACCAACAACCCAGTTAAAAAATGTGCAAAGGATCTGAACAGAGATTTCTCCAAAGAAGATATACAGATGGCCAACAGGCACATGAAAAGATGTTCAACATCATTAACTATCAGGGGAATGCAAATCAAAACTACAATGAGATATCACCTCACTCCAGTCAGAATGGCTATAATTAACAAGTCAGGAAACAACAAGTATTGGAGAGGATGTGGGGAGAAGGGAACTCTCGTACACTGCTCATGGGAATGTGAACTGGTGCAGCCACTATGGAAAGCAGTATGGAGTTTCCTCAGAAAATTAAGAATAGATCTACCATATGATCCAGCTATTCCACTGCTGGGTATTTATCCAAAGAACTTGAAAACACAAAGGCAGAAAGATACATGCGCCCCTATGTTCATTGCAGCATTATTCACAATAGCCAAGAGTTGGAAGCAACCTAGGTGCCCATCAAGGGACAAATGGATAAAGAAGATGTGGTATAAATACACAATGGAATACTACTCAGCCATAAGAAATGATGAAATCCAGCCATTTGTGACAACATGGATGGACGTTGAGGGTGTTATGCTAAGTGAAATAAGTCAGAGGGAGAAAGTCAAATACTGTATGATCTCACTCATAAGTAGAAGATAAAAACGACAAACACATAGCAACAGAGATTGGATTGGTGGTTACCAGAGAGGATGCGGGGGAGCACGGAGGGTAAAAGGCATGATTAGGCACACGTGTGGTGATGGATTGTCATTAGTCTTTGGGTGGTGAACATGATGTAATCTACACAAAATTCAAAATATATTATGATGTACACCTGAAAGTTATATAATATTATAATCCAATGTTATAATCCAATGCAATAAAAAAAAAAAAGAACAGTAGTTTTAAGAGCACAGACTTTGGAGTAATTCCTATGAGGTTGTAGACCCAGATCTGCCACTTACTAGCTAAATTACCCTGAGCTAGTTATTGAACCTCTTTAAGCCTCAGTTTCCTGAGAGAGAATAACTTCACCTTCTCAACGGAATGTCTTAAGGATTAAATAAGATAATATATATGAAAAGCACTTAGCAGTGCCTAGCATACAGCAAAGGCTTAAAAAGCTAACACTGTTCTGTAGTATTTAATAATCATAAATGATCATGTAGAATGATGTACCACATGGAAAAGTTTCTGCTGTTTGGATAACTAAATTTATTAATATAAACAAAAGATAAATATGAGGACTCTCCAAGTAGGCAGGGTTGGGGAGTATAGCACTGCAAATTGATAAAAGATTAGGCACTGGAAGTTCTTTTAGACATTTTTCCATGAAGTGGTAGAGTATAGTGGTTAAAGGCACGTACTCTAGAACCAGACGACCTGAGTTCAAATCCTGCTCCACCACTTATTAACTTTGTAACCCAGGGCAAGTTTCTTAAGCTCTCTGTTCCTCTGTTTTCTCTGTAAAATGGGGATCTTACTAGTACCTACTTTATAAAGTTGTTGTGAGGATTAATTAAATTAATATGCATAAAGCACTTAGAATAATGCCTGGCATATGGTGATGATGATGATGATGATGATGATGGAAAAGGGGAAAGGGAAGGAAACGATGATGCAGAGGGAAAGGGGCAGGAGGTTACAGACAGCAGAAAGATTAGTGGTTGCCAGGGGCTCAGGGAGCGGTGGGGGAGGCAGGGGAGGGATGGATAGGCAGAGCGCAGTAGGTTTTTAGGGCAGTGAAACTAGTCTATATGATACTGTTATGGTGGATACATGTCATTATGCACTTGTCAAAAAACATAGAATGTACAACCCAAAGACTGGACCCTAATGTAAATTGGAGACTTTAGTTAATAATAATGCATCAGGCTGGCCTGGTGACATAGTGGTTAAGTTCACACACTCCACTTTGGTGGTCCAGGGCTCACAGGTTCAGATCCCAGGCACAGACCTACACACTGCTCATCAAGCCATGCTGTGGCGGCATCCCACATACAAAGCAGAGGAAGATTGCCACAGATGTTAGCTCAGGGACAATCTTCCTCAAGTGAAAAAGAGAGGAAGATTGCCAATGGGTGTTAGCTTAGGACCAATCTTCTTCATCAAAAAAAAAATAATAATAATAATAATAGTGTGTCAATATTGGTTCATCAATTGTAACAAAGGTACCACACTAATGAAATATGTTAATATCAGGGAAACTGAGTGCAGTGGGGAGAGGGAGTATGTGAGTACTCTGTACATGAAAATGCCCTAGAAAATTCAAAAAAAGTTTAAGGACTATAGTAATGCAGTCTGTGGGAGAGTGTTAAACAAAAGATTTTCCCTTTCAGTTAAAAAATGTTGCTCAGTTAAAAACCATGGCCGAGTGGTTAAGTTTGCACACTCCGCTTGGCCGCCCAGGGTTTCGCCGCTTCGGATCCTGGCGCAGACATGACACCACTTGTCAGGCCACACTGAGGCGGCATCCCACATAGCAGAACCAGAGGGACCTATAACTAGAATACACAACTATGTCCTGGGGGGCTTTGGGGAGAAGAAGAAAAAAAGAGAAGCTTGGTAACAGATGTTAGCTCAGATGCCAATCTAAAAAAAAAAAGAAAAACAAAAAACTGTTGCTCATAGTTAACTGATATCTCCTAAAACAATAAAGACAGGAACATCAGCAAGGGACAACCCCACCCCTGCCAAACATGCTTGAAAAAATGTTGACAGGTGATGAAATTTGTCTAGGACAACATCTGAATTGAAGTTACCCATCAGAACCGGTTTATTATTAACTATTTCATACTTATCAAAGAAGCTATATTATTCATATGCATGGTTCAGAGGATAACAAAATGAACACCTACATGCCAAATCCAGCTTAAGAAAGGAACAAGCACCAATACTTTGGAAGCCCTACATAAGACGTGCTGAGTCCCATTATCCTCACTTCCCCAAAGCTAACTGCAGTCCTTAATTTTGTGTTAATCATTCCTGGCTTTTTTCTATAGTTTTGCCACATAGAAGGTATGCATAAAAATGATCATTTAGTTTTGTCTGATCTTGGATTTTATACCAATAAAATCTTACTGAATACGTTTGTCTGACTTGCTTTTTTCACCCAATATTATAGTTTAACATTTTCTTAAACATCTTTTTTTTTTTAAGATTTTATTTTTTTCCTTTTTCTCCCCAAAGCCCCCCGGTACATAGTTGTGTATTCTTCTTTGTGGGTCCTTCTAGTTGTGGTATGTGGGACGCTGCCTCAGCGTGGTCTGATGAGCAGTGCCATGTCCGCGCCCAGGATTCGAACTAACGAAGCACTGGGCCGCCTGCAGCGGAGCGCGCGAATTTAACCACTCGGCCACGGGGCCAGCCCCTCTTAAACATCTTTTTTTAACACTGAGTAGATACATAAGAATGTTGACCGCCCATGTATCCGCCACACAGTTTGAGAAAAAACAGTCGTCCTGCTGTAGAAGATCCCGTGAGAGGCTCTCATCCCATCCCCTTCCCTCCCATCTCAGAGGAAATCAACAGCCTGAATTTTGCATTTACCATTTCTTCTTTCTTCTTTTATCACATATGTTTGAATCATTAAATAATATAGTTTACCTTCACAATTTTCAAAGTAAAACAAAAATGAAATCATATTTGCATTATTTTTTGTTTTTAAAGGAATGTCTTTAACATTTCACCATTGTGATCCTTGCTATAGGTTTTTTATGTATTCCTTTTATTCGATCAAGAAAGTCTCCATCTAGCCTTACTTTGCTAAAACTTCTTCCTTCCTTGCTCCCCTCCTTCCTTCTTTCCTTCCACAAATATTTAATAAACAGATATTGTTGCGAGTGCTGTGAACACAGCAATAAACAACCCAAAATTCTTGCCCTCAGGGAACTTAACTTCTAGTGAACAGACAATCAAAACAAATAAGTAAATCATGTCTTAGGCAAATTTACAGTGACAGAAAGTAGCTTAGAGGTTACCAGGTGTTGAGGTAGCAGGCAATGGGGAGCTGTTGCTTAACGGGTACAGAGTTTCTGTTGGGGGTGATGAAAGTTTTGGAAACAATAGTGGTGATGGTTGCACACCATTGTATTTAATGCTACTGAATTGTACACTTAAAGATACTTACAATGGTAAATTTTGTTATGTATGTTTCACCACAATTTATAAAAACTTAAACACAAAAAATTACATGTTAGATTGTTAAGAGCTATAGGGAACAGTAAAGCAGGGGTAGCTGGAGAGTGTTGGGGGATTACAAGTTTAATAAAGTCAGTAAGAAAGAAAGGCCTCGCTCAGGTGATGTTGGAGTTCAAAATGGTTGTTGAAATTCATTGAATTTTTTCTGCATCTATGAGATCATCATATGACTTTAGACATTAATTTGCTAACATGGCAAAATGCAATTAACTAATTTTTTATAATGTAGAGCCAACCTCTCATTCCTAGAATAAATTCAACTTGGTCAATATGTGTGTTTATATACATCTACATACACATATTTATAATGTATATGTTTTATACACTTAAATTCAGATTGGTATATTTTGTTTAGGATCTTCACATTTAGGTTCATCTGTGAGACTGACTTTGCTCTTCTATAAAAGAGTTTATGGTTGTAAATATTTATCGTTGAATGTTTGATAGGTTACCTATAAAACTTTGAACTTGGTGTTTTCTTTAGAGAAAAAAATTTTAACTACAGATTCAATTCCCTTCACGCTAACAGGAGCATTCAGATTTTCTAGTTTTTTTCTTAGTTTTTAGTCAGTTTTGGACATTAATGTAGAATTTGTGCATATCATCTAAATTTTCACATTTGTAGGGATCTTTTTTTTTTTTGAGGAAGATTAGCCCTGAGCTAACTGCTGCCAATCCTCCTCTTTTTGCTGAGGAAGACTGGCCCTGAGCTAACATCCATGCCCATCTTCCTCTACTTTTACATATGGGACACCTACCACAGCATGGTTTTTGCCAATCCGTGCCATGTCCACACCCAGCATCTGAACCGGCAAACCCCGCGCCAACGAAATGGAACGCACTGCACTTAACCACTATGCCACTGGGCCAGCTCCTGTAGGGATCTTTTTAATCTCTTGTAACTATATTAAGTGCCCCCTTTTTATCTAATGTGCTTTATTTGGGCTTCTAATTTTTCTTTTAATCAGTCTTGCTATGAAGTTTATCCATTTTATTAATATTTTTAAAGAAATACTTTTTGGCTTTATCTTTTCTATAATATCTTTCCTTTCTTTATAAATTTCTGCTCTTATATTTATTATTTTCTCCAGTTCATTTATAAGGCACTTCTTTCTACTTTTAATGTTAAACTCTTTTATTTGCAAATGGCAGAACCCAACTCAAATTAGCTTAAGTGGAAAAAAGAGGAATTCACAGGCTCACGTAACAGGGAAGTCCAGAGAACAGTTGGTTTCAGGCATGCGCGCTCCAAAACCTCATGGCTCCGTCTGTCTCTTAGGGGAGATGACGCAGGCCCTGGCATACAGACTACCAGCGTACTAACCCCAGCAGAAAGACGCAATTACCTTATATCTCCGATAGGAGAGTCTCAGAGTAGGCTCTGACTGATCCAGCTTAGGTTAGAGGCCCATTCCTAAGCCAATCACTGTGGCCAGGAAATTAGATATTCTGGCCAGGCCGGGTATAAGGGGCACGGATAGACAGGTCATGACTTCAAACTCAAACTCTAGAATGAAAGAGCTGGAAATAAGATGCTGGTATCCAAGTTAATTGACTTGTAGTGGCTGGGTTGGGATTTTGAGTCGTCTTTCCACACTGAAGGGGAATCACTACATTTTCTTAAATATGAAAAGTAACATTTATTGCACGCTGGCCTTTCAAACACAGAAATAGCAATCTCGTTTAAGTGTGGTATCATTAGCTAAATGATCGTGAGATGTCTAAAAAGTCACCCATATTTTCCCTCTGTTGTCATATTCCTTCCCTTTGACGGTGTGTGATTTAAAGAAGTGTGTTTTTCTGAAGGACACGAGTCAAAAGTAATTTTATATCTTTTTATAGTAAAAATTCAGATTAAAAATATACTAAGAAAAGCTTTCAAACCCCTTATTATTGCTAATAATATATTTATTCAATCAAAATTGAATACTGAACCAGTAGTACAAAATAATTTTATAAAAATTTTGGCCACATATTTTCCCCTATAGCCAATTATATTAAGTTCTGAGGAAATTATCATAATTATATAAGAATAAAGAGCATTTGTCGTCAACAAATATTTACAGAATGCCAAATTTGTACTGGGCCCTGCATGGCACTTTTCCTGCCCTCTAAAGAGCTTACAATCTTTTCTTTACCATTTGGTCAGCAATTAGAAAACATTAAAAATAATTCCAAATAAAATAGCTTCAGTGCTTTTTCCTAAGACATCAAAAATTTATCTGTCATAAACTGTGATCAGCTAAGTGTTGATATGATTAGGCGTAGTTGCTCTCTCTACAGCACTAATCAATATTTACTAATATAGCAAGTATTACTGGAACATTCTCTATAACCTATTATCACCAATAGTTTCCGCTAAGGAAAATCCAGAAGTGCTGTGCTCAGTGGTTCAATAGACTTAAGTTCTATTAATAGTTGTGCTTTGGCTAACTTGTTATTGCAAGACTGAAAAAATAACAACAATCCCTCATATACATAAACATGATTTTTGACTGAATGAATTATGGGTAATATTTAGATTTTGTCTTTTAAAGTTTATATTTTCTGAAGTTTCTACAATGAACATGTTCATTTCATACTAAAAAAATGATTTTAATAAAAAAGGAATGTTTCCTTGCAATTATTACCTAAAAAAATCACTGTCACATTCAAGTACTTAGACAAAAGCAGTTATTTTTACCAAAAAACAAAACTCTGATATCTAGAAAACTTGAAGCAAATCCATACTGATCTACTAAGTAACTACTGGTTGAAATCAGCTATTAGTTTGTCCTCACACGGAACTGCTCTGAGTGTGGTGATGGAATTGCTCTGAGTGTGGTGATGGAACTGCTGAGTGTGGTGATGGAACTGCTCTGAGTGTGGTGATGGAACTGCTCTGAGTGTGATGATGGAACTGCTGAGTGTGGTGATGGAACTGCTCTGAGTGTGGTGATGGAACTGCTCTGAGTGTGACGGCTGGAAAAACCACCTTAGGGCTCTGTGACTTCCTGATGAGGCGCTGGGGCTGAAACTCCCTCCCCGACGCACAGCGCCTCCACAACAGTACTGCTGCAAACGGAGGCCTCTTCTCCTGTCACGGAGTAATTTTTTAAAAAGTGTTTGGAATTAGGGTCGCATAAATCCATTCAATATAACATGCATTACTTGTTTCATAGATTTATATGACAGCATGAATGATGTTTTGCTACAGTTACTTTTATTTTACTAGGAAGAAATTTGAGAACTATCTATATTTTACCAGGAAAAAAATGAGGCAGATTTCAAAACAAAATTAGTATCCCTAACTAGTTTGTTGGAACTTTTTTTCTGGAAACTGGTGAAGCTTGCAGATCTCTGTCCCCAATAGTGGATGGCAGTAGCATGTTTACTCACGTTAGCAGCACATTATTAAATTGAAAGGGCCATTTAGATTACTATAATGTAGACTGGCCCTTCTTCCACCTTCAGAAGTTGCTTAGGCCTGGCTTTGCGGTCTGGAGACTTCTTTCATGAGGCACAGGAATAATGGCATGGTTGTTATCTTGCAATATCTTAAATATTGCCCAATACGTTTGCTGGGCAGTATTACTCAAGAAAAGCTACAGGCCTTCAGTTAAACTCTATATGAATTAGTAATGCAGGGAGTTCCCTAACTTTTGTTGATAGTAACAAGGACTGAAAAGAGAAATTCCACACCTGTCGGCTGCTCTCTGAAATTACACTGATTCTGTTTCTGCAATTAAAACCTTGAGATCATAACCAAACACTTGTTAACTTTCTAAGCTCTAGGGAGGAGAGGAACTGACACAGTTTTAGATTAAATGACATTTTGTAAGCAAATGCTTTCAACTTTTCAGACACAGTCATGCCTTGCTATTTGGTGTGGGAGAGAAAAAAGAGGGTAAGAGTATTCTCCTTACAAATGTGTGTGGGCTACATGAATGGCTTTATGATATTCACATTGCTGGCATTTGTGAAAATATAGAATTGGGTCACGAAATTATCTTAATAAAAATGAGATGCTTATATTCGCTAACAAGCTATTGTATTTTCTGAAAGTATAGAAAGTACCAGAAATTGATACAAATTTCCAAAATTTTCTGAGAATAAATGATTTTAGTCATTAATGGAAAATAATGGGATTATAAACAATTCGAAAACTTCTATACTGCAACTATATAATAATGCTTCTTGAGGAACTGTTCTTTCAAGAATAAGTTCTGAAGGACCAGCTCCGTGGCCGAGTGGTTAAGTTCGCGTGCTCCGCTACGGCGGCCCAGGGTTCGGATCCTGGGTGCAGACATGGCACCGCTCGTCAGGCCACGTTGAGGTGGCGTCCCACATCCCACAACTAGAAGGACCTGCAACTAAGATATACAACTGTGTACAGGGGTGGTTTGGGGAGATAAAGCAGAAAAAAAAAAAAAGATTGGCAACAGTTGTTAGCCCAGGTGCCAATCTTTAAAAAAAAAAAAAAGTTCTGAATAGATCTCTTTAACATTTGTTAGAAATTTTTTTAAAAGATAATCCACACAACTGAAAATGGACCTTTATGCCTCTCAATTAAATGAATCCTACTATTTCCCTGCTTGATACAAACTACAATTCAAGTTTTTAAGGTATCATTCACATTTTACACTAAGCCCTGACACTTTCTACTTTCTAGATATCTGTATAAAAATACCTTTTGGTCAGGAAAAACACCTTTGTATTACAAAAAGTAGCTTGAAAGATAAGCTATATCAGTTCTGATTTATGTAACTTTTTGACCTAAAAATATTGCTGTCTTTGGAACTACAAAATATATAGCTTGTTACCGAGCTTGAGCAGCCTTGGCATGAAAATGTTAGTGTTACAAAAATTCACATTTTAAATGTATTCTTTTTTAATCAATTAAACATAAATGGGAATCCTTGGTATTTATTATTCATTTATTGATTCAACCAGTATTTATCAAGCACCTATCATGTTCCATTAAAGGAGCTAAATGGCTAAATTCAAAGATACATAAAGCAGTTCTTGCTCTCAATAAAATCACAATCCAGCTTCTTTACTCTGCAGAAAGGGTGATGTCATCTACTCAAGTAACTCCTCTTGTCTGCTTCAACTCTTTACAGTCAGAAACATAGACTAATATTAAAATCAGAATAACGATGACAATTCTTCCCTGTATCCTATAGTCTTGAAATCAATTACAGGTCATCTGAGTGGTCATTTTAATATAGAAGCTAAGGTAAAGGAGTCTAGTTAATTCATCTGGGCAGTTATCTTAAAAATATATTTTTACAAATAAGATAAATAAACCAAATGTTTCCAGAATATAATTCTATCCTGATATTCATAAACACAAGGCACTCAATGGTAGGCAAGATTGCTATCATTATTATTATTCACATAGAATCATTTACCAAAATCCCTTGGCAACTTTGGAAGGATTCTTGAAAAGTGACTTTCAAGAAAAGTGACTTTTTTTATCTATAAATGGTTTTGAAATCTTGATTTTTTAGCTCCTTTCCACTTCTAAAGCCTAATATTAAATCACAGTAATTGAAAAAGGAATAGGGCTCAAAGAATAGACTCCACATAGGCAACAAATCTAGGTTTTAATTCTTGCTGTTTGCTGCCTCTAAAGTATACTTAAAAGTCAATTAACTTTAAATATCTTTAATGTTAGTCCATAGGAGAATACCAATGGAAACACCTCACATAAGTGTAAAATCAACAGCATTTTGTTAACATATTAAACATACATGATAAATAAGGATCTATGGTAGCAGACAGACTTAAGGTGAGAAGGTAATTAGATGACATACTTTCCAAGGTTTCTACCAACTTTAAATTCTGTGATAGGAAAGAAATACTAGGTATAATCTGCCCTGTTTTTGTTGTTCATTCTTATTCCATCATAATTATAGCTGTGTGACTATTATCATGAGCTCCTTAAAATTTCCTAATTGCCTTCTCCAGCCACCTATACCTAAAGGTTTATAATTTCTTTTTAGGGTCTAATTAATTTTCTACACTGAATGGTCCCACTGCCACAATGAAGAGAACACCCACACACTCTTAAATGATCATAGACCCCAGTTGTTATTGGCTCCAGCTATTGTAGTTGTAAACGTATAACTATTCTAAGTAGCTAAGAAAACTGTTTACACCTTAGCAGTTTTATGGAGCAATGTAATCAAAAACATGATAACCACACTCCTTGTATAAAACATGCAGATGTTGAGAGATGAGATCTGTAACCACAAGCTTCACAACCAGTTTTCTGTCTTCTCCATTGTGATACGCTGTGTCTGTCTACCCTTCCGTCACCATATCTATCTATGTGGTTGCTGAGAGATCCACAGCTTCTCCTGTTTCTTCTTCTTTTGTTTCAGCCCCTTCAACTTTCTCATTCTCCATCTCTGTTTCCACCTTCTCTCCTGTCTCACCTGGAAACGTAACCAAAGGAGACATTAAGAGACACTCATTTAGCATTCACAGTCAAGTACCCCATAGCTGGTTTCCAATGGGGGTAGCTCTGAATCTAAACAGTAAGTTTCTCGGGTGTGTCAAGAAAGGTGATGGCCTTGGTTCTCTCAGATCCTCTGAATGGCCGATGTCAATAAACATCTCCATGTCTTGGCATTCTCTTATATGAAATCAGGATGCAGAATGACAAGAAATGACAGTAGCATATGTTACAAATAGAAAATCTAAATCAAAAGGTGGCCTAGGAGTGCCCAAAAACCTGTCTTGTTTGGCCATTGTGTTTAAAGAAAACAATCATTAAACATTTAAAGATTGTGAACATTGAAAAGTCTGGACATTGCACAGACAAATTTGTTTCCCTAGGAAGTCAGTTTTGGCAACATTGACCCCCACTCTCATGGGTGGAGCCAACAGGCAGCTGCCTGTTTTGACAGGACTGTGCTCCTGTTGACCGAGGTCCCGGGGCTCCCCACGACATTACATGTGCCCCTCGATTTACTCATTGTCATTATCCTAGGCCCTTAAGTCTGCTGAGTTCACCAACGCTGGTCTAACAAACACACGCTGTTACTTGATTCCCTGTTGTTATTCCCGGAGCACTTTCACACACCTTTGCTAAAGCCCTTACCTCAGTAGATGATGGTAATTTGTTTACATTCTGTCTTCCTCCCATCAGACTAAGAGCCCCTTGAGAACAGAGACTATCTCTTACTCCTTCTGTACCCCAGCACCTAGCATATCATTAGGCACTCAAAAACTGCAGCATTAATAAATGAATGAATTAAGAAACAGATGGATGAATGCTTCACTAAATTATACTATAGTGTGAAGCTAAAATTTACCAAAATGTAAATCATGACTCAGAAGACATGTTATTTTTTTTTTATTACAACTCCAAATAAAGAACAGTAAGAATATCACTTGTTTTACGTTGGTGAAGTACATTTAAAAAACACTATATGCAGGGGCCGCCCGGTGGCGTAGGGGTTGAGTTCGCACATTCCGCTTCTCAGCGGCCAGGGTTCGCCGGTTCGGATCCCGGTGCAGACATGGCATGGCTTGGCAAAAGCCACACTGTGGTAGGCGTCCCACATATAAAAAAAGTAGAGGAAGATGGGCATGGATGTTAGCTCAGGGCCAGTCTTCCTCAGCAAAAAGAGGAGGATTGGCAGTAGTTAGCTTAGGGCTGCTAATCTTCCTCAAAAAAAAAAAAAAAACACCATATGCCAAGACATAACACATTTTCTCTAGTCCTGTCATAAAAATAAAAAGACTGTGAGAGGACAGGAGCATACAGACAGTAATTTTCTAAGGATAAGATTGGCAAAGATGAAAATTATACTCTAAGATCTGTTATTTGTGTATTCTTTAATCAGAAGGTTAATTCCTCCACTAAACATATTTACTTTGGATCCTCATATCATACTTGGGGCCTGATGAAGAGTTAACTTGAAAAAATTCAGAAATTTTGACATGTTGCCCTCAATAGTCAAATCTATTCAACAGTGAAACTCTAGATTAAAAATTTGAACACAGACTACGCTTTAGAAAATTTTTGCTGGAAAGCCAAACGCCTGTTTCCCAGGTATGGAAGCCTTTTTGGTTTGGGTCAAATAAACTTCAACCACCTGAAACAGAGACTTCCATGACTGTGTGTCAGCCACCCCCTACCCCTAGAGATGATCTATGGAGCCCTTCTGAATCTTTGACAGCATAACTTTTACCTTCAATGTCTTGCTCCTCTTCATTAGTATGAATTTTCCTGACTATTTCCATATTTGTCCCTGTTTCTAGAATTCCTGCTGAATGCTCCATGCTTCTATTGATTCCTTCATATTGAATCTGTTCCATGTTTCCTGGACCTTCAGGAATTTTATGGAGTGAATCATTCTCTACAACTCTTTCCATAAGCTGACTTCTGTCCAATACTTCTGGCGTTTCATTCTCTGTGGGAATTGTTTCTAGAAGTCGGGACTGCTCATCTTTTCCCAGTGTTTCTTGAAGTTGCTGCTCTTCCACTCTTTTCACAAGCTGACTTCTGTTCAATACTTCCTGAGATTCATTCTTTCTGGGAATTGTTTCTAGAAGTTGAGACTGCTCGTCTTTTCCCAATGTTTCTTGAGGTTGCTGCTCTTCAGCTGTTTCCACAAGCTGACATCTTTCCAAAATTCCTGGAGATTCAGTCTCCTTAGGAACTGCTTCTGGGAGTTGGAACTGTTCATCCTTTCCCTTTGCTTCTTGAGGTTGTGGCTCTCTCACTGCTTCCGGAGGCGGAGTTTTCTCAGCTGTTCCTAGAGGTGTCATCTGTCCAGCAGTCTGTGGATCCTCAGTACCTCCCATTGCTCCAGGAGAGTCCCTCTCTCCTGCTTCCCTCAAAGGCTGATGATTGGCTTCTGCTCCTAAAGGTTCAGGCTCAGCATTTCCTTTTAAAGCCTGAGCTTCTGTTAGTACTTCCACATTTTTCTTCTTTTCTTCTACTCCTGAAGTATCATCTTTGCCACCTGGCTGAGGTGGCTCAGACTCCTTGGGTCCCTCTAGAGGCTGAGTCTTCTCTGTGGATCCGGGTTGGTCTGCAGCATCCTTTGCCAGGGGCTCTCCATGGAGGAATTTAACACCGTTCGCTGTAGACACTGCTGAAATCTTCAGCTTTTGTAATGGAGGAAGGCTTTCCTTTTGTACTTCGCTATAAAAAGTAGGCTCTCTTCCCAGTGTGTGTGCTTTTGGTTGGGCAAGGCAGGACTCACTTTCTTCTGTGGTGGAAAAATACATATTTGAAGTTACTTTTTGATCGTTCATTTGAAAAATAAAAAGAAAAGAAAAAATACAAATTGTTGTTTAGTTTCTATCTTGAGAAAGTGTATTGCTATCAGAAGTAGATTTAACAGTTCAAGACAGTTCTGCATACAATTGAGTACAGAAAGGCCATACCATGACCCTAACACTCTCTAAGTCAAATCTCTCACTGTCTTCAGCTCACACAGCTCATCTTAAACATTAAGGTCCTCCAAAACCACAGTTTTTTTCCTGTTTTCTCCTTGTGCACCTTCTCAGGGCCCCTGTCCCATATTCTAATTTAGCACATTTGTTTTCTCAAGTTCTTTTCTCTGTCCCTCTCTTTCTCCTCCTTAGACTAGTAGAAGATTTCACAGTGTGTGGTCCTTGGACTGCTTGAGAGGTCTTTCTTTCCTTCTAAAGCTGATGGCCCTTGTATGTACCCCTATGTTCACTGCAGCATTATGCACAATAGCCAAGACTTCGAAGCAACGTAGGTGCCCATCAAGGGACAAATGGATAAACATATGGTATATATACACAATGGAATATTACTCAGCCATAAAAAAGATGAAATCTTGCCATTTGCGACAGCATGGATGGACCTTGAGGGTATTAGGCTAAGTGAAATAAGCCAGAGGAAAAAAGTCAAATACTGTATGATCTCACTCATAAATAGTAGATGAAAACAACAACAAACAAACACATAGAGACAGAGATTGGACTGATGGTTACCAGAGAGGAAGGGGGGAGGGAGGAGGGCAAAAGGGCTGATTAGGCTCACATGTGAGGTGATGGATGGTAATTAGTCTATGGGTTGTGAACATGATGTAATCCACACAAAAATCGAAATATAACAATGCACACCTGAAATTTATGTAATGCTATAAACCAATGTTACCTCAATAATAAATAAATAAATAAATAAATAAAGCAGATGGCCCTCAGTGAAAGGAAAAGGGCAGATAAGCCCCATTAGATAAAGACGAAGATGTCTGGGGAGGAAAGTGGCAGGGACAGTTCAGCCTGAGTTTCATTTCATTTAGGGGGCATAGTGGGAAAGAACTCAAGAGATCCTTGGGAAACGTGCACTTTAATTCCAGCTCCTTCTCCAACGAGGTGACCTTGGGAACTTAGCTCCCAAAGATCTCATCTGTAAAATGGCAGTGAATCGCTCTCTCCTGCCTCTCTCAGAGTTGCATGAGGCATCATATCACATTAAATAAGGAATGCGAAAGTGCTCTGGACAGTTTAAGATAAGCAACTTGGCAACATGTTTCTACTCTGACCCAGTGATCCTACTTCTAAAAGCATAAACGTCAGGAAAATGCTTTGGGGAAAAGTATATCATCCCAGTATTCTTTATAATAGCAAAAGCTGGAAAAGAACTTAAAAGTCTAATAATTTGGGGGAATGATAAATATTCCACTGGATGGAATGAAAAAAATATGATAATGAAGACCACATGCTAAAATAAGAAAATAATTATGATATAATAAGTTAAAAAATCAGCATTCACAGTTGGGTTGATCAAATGAAATAATGCATAAAAGGGTTTTCTGGTACAAGGTCTGCTGTGTAACTAAGTGCTCAATAAGCTAGCTATAATTTTATATACGGAATGATTACAGCAATGTGGATAGAAAGGAAGAGGGGAGGAAGGAAAAGAGGAAAAACAAATCACAAATAAAGGGGGAAAATGCTGGAAGAAAATAAGTCAACATATTAAAATGGTCTTTAGGTGATATATTTCCTCTTCCACCTTCTTTTCCCAAAGATTTTTTTCTTGATCTTTTTTCCCTAAATTACCCCTCCACCCCTGTTATAAATGCATATGGTTTAAAGAGTTATCTGCCTATCTAATGTAAGTTAAGATATACCACTAACACTCAGGTCTCCTCTCCCATTTCCCCTTCTCCAGGAGCAAATATTTTCATTCTTTTAGCTTTTTTGAAGGGATATTTTTTTCTATATCTCTAAGTGAATTGCTACTTCATGATTTTTCAGTTTGGGCATTTGATTTAACTCCCACTATGGAAAATAAAGACAGTTCTTTTTTCTCCAGTTCTATCATCCCCTCTGCTCTCCCATTACACATGCACATTCCCTTTCCATTCAGTAGTTGCATATTAGTAATGGTTTAAAAAAGTAATCATATCGTAATCTGAGTTATAGCAATATTCAGTTATATGTACAGATAATGAATACGTCTGCTAGGAAGAACTGAGCCATATAGTAAGTTATTATTTTGTGTAAATACTTTTCTGTTCTTCCCTGAACTAATTGCCATAGTTATTCACTTGCTTAGTTTATATATTATTATTAATTCAACTCACTGCCTATTGTTTCTCTTTTTAATACATTCATTCATACCAAATAGTTTCCCACACTGCCTGTGGGACTGTGTTTGAATCTCCCAGTGGAGAGGAATTAGAGCCTGAGTCTGGAGAAGCAGGGCTTAGGAAGAATTTTGTGAAATGCAGGGCACAGGCTGTGGGCCCCAGGGGGTCTATATGAAAGAATTGGGAGGAGGGCTATCCTTCAGTTCCCTCTCTGGCCTCACCACGAATGAAGCCTTCAAATTAACAGCACGTAAGGCAACTTAAAAGTGATTTCTCAGGTCTACAAAGAAATTCATTATGACAAGACAATTCATTTAGATATCACACAAAGGATGTTCTGGTGATGGTTGCCATAGGGAATTAGCAAGGAAATGAGTTAATATACTAATCACATCTGTCAAATTATATTTTCTGGTAAAATAACTACTACAGTAATTAGTACTGTCAGTTAAATGAGATGAATGATTTTCATCCAGCTGTGCCAGCTGTGGGTGCATTCTAAAGGCATCGCTCTTCCAGAGCAGAAAGCTGTGGGAAAAAAAATGTCAAAACACCCAAATTATAGCCACTCGATTCTATATTTTGAAAAGTATATCATTCTATGAGTCTAAGTCAAGTTTTTTCCCCAAAACCAAAAGCTTTGTGAACACTTATTTATCCACAAATGGTGTCATAAGTGTCCCAAGGGATCTATTGATTTTTGCCATAAACATTTATGCCCATGATCACAGTACCAATTTTCAGTCTTACGTACTTTTCCAAATCTTAGTGGTATATGTGTAGTAGGCAAATGTCCTCAACATATAATATTTTTATAGCACAACCTGAAAATAGTCAACCAAGCTGGGAAATATTACAAAAGAATATCACTGTCTCTAACATTTTTCTAGGGTAGACCAAAGGCCCAAAGGAGATAAAACATCTTTAAAATGATCACACTCAAAAAAATAGAGAAAATGCTAGAAGTGTAGTGATACATTCATTTTGTAATTTATACTGATTCACCGCACTCTGACTAAATTTTGAAATGAATGTATTTTGGAGGTAATAGCTCCTAATTAATTGCTCAAAAGTTCTTTTTCCTATGTGATAGAGGAAAGCAATCTGCTCTAAAAGGGAGGACAGAGATCTTATGACCTTGAAAATGACAACTTTAATGAGGTGGGTTTGAATCCTGGTTCCTCCGCTTACTAGCCTTATTAAGACTCGTTGTGCTTCAGTTTCATCACCTGTAGAGTGAGAAGAGTATGAGCAGAGGATTACATGAGTTAATACCTTGAAAGCACTAGCACAGTGACTGGAATCCACTAAGTGACAATCAATGTTAGCCATCACTAGTATTAAACTTTGATTTAATAGAATCTTGACGGCCCTAGCAAGGAAGAGATTGTGGTGGACAAACAGAAAAGTAAGGTAATTCCTTTCATCCTAATACTAGTACCTTTCTCTGAGCCTATTCAGAATAGAAGAAAGATCAGAGTAAATAAATGAAAAGGTTGGAAAACAAATGGTTCTTTCAAACCCTCTCTCAGACAACACAACAATCAAGTCTACAATTACCACTAAAACTTCCTTTCAGGCACCAGATTTCATACCCTTCAGAATGTTTTATCCTTGAGCTGCTGAGGGAAGTATAATTTTTGGATTCATGTGACCTCCCTCTTCAGCTGCAGCAGGGCATTCCGGGCGGTTCTGATGTTAGATGTGAATCCTGATTCCCACATTTGCTTAACTGTGCAATCTAGACAAGTTGCTAACCTCTCTGGACCTCAGTTTCCTTATCTGTAAAGTGAGGTTATTATGTTTGCCTTTCTGGCTTGCTGGGAGAATTGACTGAGGTGATAATATGTGTAATTACCTAACATGGTGTGTGACATGAGAAGGTACTCAGTAAACAGTGATACAACATGCGAGTTTCTCACTCCACAGGGGTGCCCTGTGGAAGGGGTGATGGAGAGCTGAACCCCAGCCGGTCTGCACCCGCAAGGCTGCATGTATTAGGGGTGGGGAGGGCTCCTTTTCCTAATTCCACAAAGGTCCATTGTGGGTCAGCAGTGGCCCTGTAAATAAATTATAGTTGACTTAGCAACAGAAGGAATGAACCACAACATTAAAGGACTTGGGTAAATAATCCCCTAAATGTTACCAAGTTGTAGATGTTGACCTATAAAATTCTGTTTTTACCATGATAAGGTTTACAACATAATTGTTGATAGATAACAGAATAGTATCCATAATGTCAGCCATGATTTGACTCGACTTGACTGGTATTAATAAAAGCTACTGATAGTGTTTATACAAATACGTTTCATTCTGTTTGTTGGCTTTGATTTCATTTATTTCCCAAGTGCCTACTATATGCCAGCTCTGGGCTGAGCACAGGGTTACAGCAGTTAACAAGGAAGACCTGGTCTCTGCTATCCTAGAGTTTACTGTCTACAGGGAAATTCAAATAACAGCTACTTTGCTCATTAAATACAACTTGTTACCTATTCATTACCTCTTACATGCTCTCCACATGATCTCCACGTGCTCTGTCCACGTTTTTGTGAATCCCCACACACCTCCTTGAGGTAGAGGAAGGTACTACATCATTTCTTCCAGTACACTAACGTGAAAAGCAGAACGTTTGTCCACAAACAGGACACATTCTATGTGTAATCTATATTATTATGTAATAAATATTGTGGACAGATGCATTGTTCCCACATCTGAAGTTGTTTAAAGATGTGTCTGTTTTCTGAACCCTACATTTTATCAAATCATACACTACTCTGGGCCTAATCCTTTGGGGCTCATTATCTCTCTTGATTCTGTTGTAAGTCGATCCATGCACAAATTTGTTGTGACAGCTGAACGAATAGAACCTTGTTGCCAGCACCGTTGGGATAGGCACACAAAGAAATTAAATACTAGGCAACATTACAGAAGGGATTAGAACTAGAGCTAACATACCTGAAATTCACATTATGGTGGAAGCTTTTCAACTCAATTCATTACCCTAATGAGAAATGAAGTTTCTACCCAGCAAGGAGAAAGACTTGAGGTCAATATTTGCTATCTCATGGCTATGACATATCAAACATTCCAAAGACTTCATTGGCCTGTCTGCCGGGTTTTATAGAGAATCAGTGAGAAACGGGCATGCTGGTATTTTCCCTTGCTGCTACCATATCTAGGTTCTTGTAGCCTTTGAGCTCTTGGAACCAGGGGATACAGCATGCATACACTCCAAGGGAACAGTCTGCTCATCTTCCTTCTCATTTTCTTACTTTGCTTTCTCCTAAATTCCATTCTATCATCTATCCATCCATCCAACAAACATTTGTGGAACTAATAGTCGTGCTATTCCAGATGTTTTTGCTCTTTCCTTATATCAAAGTAGCTAAAAATACTGTCTTTGTGTTCCATGGCATAAATGGTAATCCTCAAATGTGCATTCCATCATTCGGTAGACGTTTACAAGGCATTCATTTTAGAGAGGTGAACTTAAGGAATATCCCATGTAACTGAAGTATGAAACTATCAGCCAAAAAACGCTTATAGAGGGCAAATAAAAATCAGACAAACCACTTTCCTTTTTTAGTAGAACTACCTGAATTTACATATCCAAAAATAGTTTTTGACTGTTACAAAGTAAACTCAATACAGTTTGAAAGTAAACCTAATTTTGAAGTTTAACTACAGAGAAACAAGAATATGTAGTTGGAAAGACATTTCTGGAACACTTGATAAGCACACATGGAGATGTGGGGCTCCTGCCTAGAGAAGAAGCTGACATTTAACAGCTACAGAGCCAGTCGGTCATCAAGCTGTGACAAATAATCACCTCCTTCAGACATGATTTTCCAATTTCATTGTCTTTGATTACTTTTGGAGTCCTATAACACAAAGTTTTACTTCAAAAAAGCTATTGCATAAAACATCATTTTTAAAATTATCAACAGTATTTGCCACTAAAAAAGACAGTTTCATTGATTGATGGTCATTATTGGCACATGGGGATCCAACATTTGGGCAGAAATCTAGTCTACAAAATCAAAGGCATCTCAATGAACAAGGAAGAGGAGAGAGAAAGTGAAGATTATGTCTTTGATATATCCAAATTGTGTCCCTTCACCAACCTAACCAGGCCTTGCGCGCCTTGCTTCTCTAGGAGGAGCATCAGTGGCTAACACTTATTGAGGGACCTTGCCTACAGCTTTACACGAATTATCTCATTCAATCTTCCCAGCAACTCCACAGGGTAGGTCCATTATTATCCCCATTATACAGCAGAGGAAATTATGGCACAGAAAGATTAAGAGCTTTATCTAGAAAAGGCACACAGCTCGTGAGTGGCAGAGCTCAGATTCAAGCCCAAGGAAGTTTGGTTCCACCTTTTAAAGATATAGGTAAATTTCAGGCAAATTGTGGTCCCAGAACCTGCACCATCAGCATTACTTGGGAGTTGCTTTTCATTTTTCCTTTTTTTAATGCTGACTTACAGGCCCCACACCAGATCCACTGTTATTTTAACAAGATCCCCAGATTGTTAGATTATCTATGGCAGCATTCTGGGGTCACTAGGGAAAGGCATAAAGGAGCCGGTTAGAAGAAACAAAAGTGGATGCTGAACACAGAGAACTGTTGGTTGTAGGTATCCCTCATTCTCCACAGGTATTGCTGCCCATCTTCAAACATCTGATGTTGTCTTCGTCGTCATGCTAGCACACCACAATCAGCATGAGAGATAAGGTGAGTATATTGATTTAGCAATGAACCAAGGGACTGAGCTGGTCTAAGCGAGCTCCTCACTGGAGAGGGAGATTTTTCTCAAGCTTCCTTCATTTCAGAGAACTGGCTGGGTTTGGAAGCCTCCACCTTAGCTAAGTAAGGAAAAAGAAGTCTTCTAATTTCTCATATAAAGTTAAGGTTAATACTTGCTCTGCCTTGCACTCTCAGAGCTGTGAGCAAGTGGCTACACCAATGGGAGTTGGCTGTTTTCCTGGCTCGGTCACTGTGCCCATGCCTGATTTGGTCAGGGTGCAATATACAAAGGCCTATGGCCAAGAGCAGGTGTCTGTGCTTGAGAAGTGAGTATTCCTATTAACAGTTAGCAAATTTGTGACTCGGATGGAATACTTAAATTTTCCAACAGAAGAGTCATAGTCACCTCAGACATTTGGGCCTCCGGTGCGGGTGGTTAGTGCACGGAGAGCCCCCAGTACTAGAAAGAGCAGTGGTCCAAACAAGGAGGAGTGTGATCCCAGGTCTTTCGGCTAACTGCTGCTACTACTCTCTCAGATTAGGGATCCACACGCAATTCAGATGACTTTGCTGCCATGGTTAGGAAATAGTATAGATCACATTGAAGGAAGTGGGGTTTTTTTTCCCCAGAATGAAAAGCCACTTGTAACAAAGCAGAAGTCTTCCTCTCACAGTCCTATGATCTTTGAGGCCAGCGCTGGGCTTCTGGCAGAGATATTTAAAAAGTGAATTGAATGAGTTTCTTTTCTTCATAAAACAGAGCCTAAGAATAAGCTTCAATCTAGTAAGAAACAAGTTTGACCAAGAGTCAGGGAAATGATTAAACTAGACGATTTCAATCCATTTAAACTATAAAACAAAAATCTATACTCTCCCTTCATCAAGATTCAGAGTCTCCAAAAGGAGTATTAGAGAAGTTTAGAAGACAGTGAAGTCATATTGAGAACATGTGTCCTTCATAAGACGTGATGAGAAGGGTACTTTACCTCTGTGATCTTCCTCCCTAAAACCCACAACCCCCATAGCATCATAAGAAAAACCTCAGACAAATCCTAATTGAGGGACAGTTCACAAAATACCTAACCAGTACTCCTCGAAACTATCAACGTCATCAAAAACAGGTCTGAGAAATTGTCGTAGTCAAGAGGAGCTTAAGGAGACATGACAACTAAATGTATTGTGGCATCCTAGAAGGGATTCTGGAACAAAAATAAGACATTAAAGAAAAACTAAGGAAATATGAATAAAGTATGGACTTTGGTTACTAATAATGTACCAGTATTGGTTCATTAATTGTGACAAATATACCCTACTAATGTAAAATGTTAATAGGGGAAAGTGGGTGTGGGATATATGGGAATTCTCTATATTATTTTCATAATTTTTCTGTAAATCCAAAGCTATTCTAAAATAAAGTTTATTTTTTAAAAATTATAGTAGCAAAAGCACAAGAGCAAGTAATCTAGCAAAATAAGATCTGGTAGTCCTAGAATAATTGTTTCATTAACTTCAGCCATCTGCATACCACTTTTATGATTTTAAAATATTTTTGTAACATGTGCTATTACTGACAATATTTTTCTCATTTTCCTTTAACAAATTTACTAAAAAGAAAAGAATTCAGGAAATCAACAAATTCAGAGATCTAGAACTTGATCTAGAAAAACCCACAAAACTTGATCTTGGAAAAGCAATAAAGAAAAACTGAGATTTACTAAAACTGATATTAATGACAAATAATTTATATTGAGGACTTACAAGATAATATTCTAGGCCAGGGGTCAGCAATTTTTTCTGTAAAGGGACAGAGAGTAAATACTTTCAGCTTTGCTGGGCATAGGGTCACTATTGCAACTATTCAACTCTGTCATCGTGGTGTGAAAGCAGCCATAGACAATATGTAAATGAACAGGCATGTCTGTGTTCCAATAATACTTTATTTACAAACACACGTAGTGGGCTGGATTTGACCAGCAGGCCAATTTGCCAATCGCTGTTCTAGGCAATATTTAGGCTACATTCTAGGTGCATTATATGTATTAACTCATTTATCCTTCAAAACAACTCTATGAAATAGGTACTATTGTTAATCCTTTTTTATAGATGAAGTCACTGAGGCATAAAGAGGTTGAGTGGCTCAAAGTCACATAACTAATAAATGATCCTCAACCAGGATTTGAACCAGACAGTCTAACTCCAGACCCACCTTCTTAATAGCACTACACTGTCTCTCAGTATATTGAAATTCTCTCTCTATCTCTCTCTGTCTCACACACACATTAATCTGAGCTGTACAGGTAATCAGAGCCTCTCATAACCATCTGGTCTGCAGAGACTACTCCAGGGCAAACAAAGGAAAAGGAAATTAGCCAAAGGAAACTCTGTGGTTGCTATAGTCTTAGAAAAATCGAAAAGGGTAAGAATAGACAAAAAAATCAAGAAAGTGTTCCTTAACATTGCCAATGACAGGGAGGGAAAGAAAGATGCAAGAAGGATGGTTTGGGGAGGACGTTTCAACAGGGGTCCTTGCTGGGGGCTAAAGGCAGATGTTCTCTCTCGGTAAGAAAAACTACTAGTGAAAATGATAGAGCAGTTGGAACGCATATCCCAGTGTGTCATGGCACACAGAGAATATGATATTTGTGCAGCACACTAAAGCAGATGGAGGAAGCTGCATCTGGAATGCTCAGGCTATCCAGACCCTGCCTGGCTGCCCTTTATAAAGGCTGGGAGAAACGCTGGCACACTGCAACCCCGTCTCACAGGCTGGGAAGCTCTGATACATACAAAGGGACAAATATATTTCTGTCACTGTAAATAAACCAGAGCAGCATTAGTTAGGCAAGGTTGACATGATAATAATGATAGATGAAATCAGGGCATTCTGCAAAGTGTGGAATGTTCTCATCCTGCAGGGACCATTTAGGACTAGGTTCTAAAGGCAAGCTGCTGAAGAGAGCAGAAAGGGCCTTTTCACTGAATGTAAAGATAAATATGTAACAGGCTTAAAAAAGTGTTGTCCCCCAATGGGAAACTCCTGATGAAGAGAGCAGACAATTAACTGGTAGACAAAAAAAAAAAACACTTGGTTTGATGTACATCCTTATGACTGTCGAGGGAGGAAGTAGATCTCTTTAGTGGAGAGGAGGAAGGTCAATCACTGAGAGGAAGGGACCTGAGTGGAAAGGACCTGGGGTAGAGGCATCTAGAACAGCTGCAAAGCAGCCAGCAAAGGCCTGGGGCTCAGGTCACAGACAATGATTATTGAGCAGCCTCTTGAGCATGAGTGATTTCAATCTTTGACCTATGAGGTCAAGTTCATTTGACCTCTATGTATCTTAGATGATGTTCATTGGTGCTATTTTGCCGTCCACTTTGAATCATACTGCCATGGCCACAGAGTATATGCTATGTAAATGAAATGTGACTTTTGGTGACCTGGAAAGTAGACAAATAGGGCAGAGATGTCATCTTCCTTCATGCATCTTCTTGCATATCGGGCAAAGATGTCATGACGCTTCTTGCATCTTGACTTTCTTACTTAATGTACATTGGGACACTTCACTTATCTCAACTAGTCTAATATGATGTACCCATCTCAAAGAAAATTAAAGTCATACAGATTTGAACGTTGAAAAGTGTCCAATATGAATAAACATCATGTTATCAGGTCTTGAGGTCTTTTGTCTTGTCAGAAAAGCCAGACTAGAGGAGAGGCCAAAGGGACTGTGGGGTATGTAGTCTGAGAAAAGAGGGTCATAGGTGTGGGGCTACAGCCACTCAGTCACCACAGCCCAGCCCAGTTTTCCTAGGGACCTCACAGCCCCTTGGGCCCTTCCATGGGGAAGAAAGTGGTGTCAGCTGAACTTGCTCCTGTGACATGAGTTGTCCTGTCTTTTCTCTGCCTATTTCCAATGACCACCCCCTGTTTCTCAGCACTAGAATTACCTGGCTTATTTCATTCATCTCCAGAAGCATAAATCCCATAGAGTTTTAGCTGCTAACTACAATGTAGGGTTTGTTTTTTTTTTTCAATCTTTGTCCTTAAAGGATAAACCCTGACACTCTTGAATATATACAGAAGAATGAACTCTAGAGCCTGATGGCAGTTCCCAAGGAGAGATTCAAAGAATGTGAAAAACAGCAACAGCCCTGGAGGTAAAGAAGCTTCTGAGGTCATTATGGTACTTTCCCGACATTAACACTCACTTGGAGAGCTATAGTCTGGTATTTTGCATTTTAAAAGAAATCATTATGTAGTACTACCTATACTTATACATACCAGGATTCGAAGCCTGGTCAAGTTTGATGTTTTTCATCAGCTTTGGTGAGCCTTTCAGTAACCCCACAAGTATTAGGCTTTTATTTTAAACTTGATGTTGTAAAACATTAACATAGAAGCAAAACTGTACACGTGAGCTGGATGTGTGTGAACCTTACAGAAGCATGATTTCACAGAAGACAAGAAAGCTTTGTTGTGCTGTGTTGACCTTTAATGGTGAGACTAGGAGACCCTCTTTACAACCCAACTCTCTCTTCCTGAACCCAACAACTTGGCCAAGGTTGCCTTCCAGTTTCCTTCATTCCCTGGGTGCTGAATCCTACTTTCCCTCTGCTTTTCTAAGTAGTAATCTCATCCCCCTGAATCCCTGTCTCTGTCAATCCATCCATTCATCCCCCCACCCACTCAACGGATACGGATTGCATTTCTCCTATGTGAAGGTTACACAACAAGTTCTGGCAGAACTGGGACTAGACCCCAGATGGAATAGGAGTTTGCGAAAAGAGCAAGGGCTACAGAGTCATACAAATTGGGCTGAAGCCCCAGCTCCATCACTTACCAGCTCGAGACCTTACAAAAGTTACTTTTCCTCACTAAGCTTCAGTTTTCTCACTATATTTGGTGATACTAATAGTTGCTTTATAAGGCTCTTGTCAGGATTAAATGAGATCATGGACTAAAGTACCTGGAACAAAGTGGGTGCTCCTACCTTGTCTGCTGACTTCTGCTCCATGCCCATGTTTTGCTGCAGCTTCACTAATATTGGAAAGCCTTCAATTCTAGAAAAAGGTTTATTGTATTTTTGATGAGAGTATAAATTGGTACAACCCTATGGAAGGCATTTAGGCAGTTATTTATCAAAACTATAAATGCACTTACCCTTTGACCTAGAAATGCCATCTCTGGGAAACTGTCCTACAGATATCCAAAATGACTCAAAATGATGTAGGTATAAAGGAATTCATTGCAACCTTGTTTGCAACAGGAAAAGACTGAAAACAAATAGAATGTCCCTCAATAGGAGACTGGTTAAATAAATCACACAATGGATTATTAAGCAAGGGTAAAAAGGAGAAAGAAGTTCTCTGTATATCATTATAGAAAGATCTCCATATTGTTAGGTGAAAAAAACAAGGTGAAGAGTAGTGGGTATAACACACTACATTTTATGAATAAGAATGGGAAAAGTAAATAGTATTTGCAATGTATAAAGAAACCCTGGAAGAATACACACAAAAAAGTATTTACCCATGAGTGTGACTGGAACTAAGCAGATGGGAATGGGGTGGGAGGTGTACTTTTCACTGCATGCATTTTTCAAATGTTTTCAAATTTTTCAACCACATATGGATTTCTTACATTCCATTTTAATTAGCTATATATAATAACCAGATCTACCGCAGACTTACTGTGCATTCTCTGTGGGTCCAGCTCTAGATGGGACACAAAGACATACAAGACTCAGTCCAGGAACAAGACAAGGGTACCCACTCTCACCACTCCTCTTCAACATAGTACTGGAGGTATTGGCCAGAACAATTAGGTGAGAAAAAGAAAGAAAAGGTATCCCAGTTGGCAAGGAAGAAGTGAAACTCTCAATGTTTGCAGATGATGTGATTCTATATACAGAAAACCGTAAAGAATCCACCAGAAAACTACAATAAACAACTACTGCAAAGTTGCAGACTACAAAATCAGCTTACAAAAATCAGTTGCATTTCTATACACTAATAACAAACTAGCAGAAAGAGAACTCAAGAATACCATTCCATTTACAATCACAACAGAAAGAATAAAATATCTACAAATAAGTTTAACCAAGGAGGTGAAAGTCCTATAAACGAAAACTCTAAGACGTTATTGAAAGAAATTGAAGAAGACATAAAGAAATGGAAAGATATTCCATGCACATGGATTGGAAGAATAAATATAGTTAAAATGTCCATATTACCTAAAGCAATCTACAGATTCAATGCACCAGAATCCCAGTGATATTCCTTAAGTAAATAGAACAAAGAATCCTAAAACTTATATGAAACAACAAAAGACCCTGAAAAAAAAAAAGACTCAGTCCAGAGACTTCTAGCATTGAAAAGAAAGAAATCCCATTTATACAATATCTGTATGCAAGAAAAGCCTATAAAAATTCATTTTAATGTTAATGATGTTTGTTCCTCAATTACAAAAGAAAAATGTTTTTCTATTTAGGACTGAAATGTCAATGTGTGAAAATATTGGTTGAAGACTGAAGCTGTCTCCACAGTACAAAGAACAATTCACTCAACTGTGTGAAATTCAAGCCTCATCCTATTGCCTAGGCAGCATGGACTCCAAGTAGCTAATGAGAGTTCAGGTGAGAACAAACACATGGTTATAGCTGTCCGTGGAAATGTACACATTAACCTAGCAATGAATTTTTCAATAATGCCCATCTGTTTACTTTGTCCATATTGGTGCTTAAGCTATAAAATCTCAGGAAGAAGACTGCCAGAAATGGATGGCATTTATATTAGGAAAGAGCAAAGGTGTGATTACATTTATAAGCAGGGGGCTGGTAGCAATGGGAGGAGAGTTTGGATGCCAAAAGTCTAGAAACTGTTGGGTCCATTAAAGTCTGTGAAGTCAACAAAAGCTGTGTTCAAATTCCATCAGATCCTCAGGGCACTGAAAAGAACAGAAATTGTCCCAATATTTAGAACTTGCTTCCAAAAACACATGAAATTCCAAACTCAATTGGTCTAATAGTCTTTTTGGAAAGAAAAGCCTCTTTCTTCACACATTTCAGGACTTTCAGTAAAAATCTACATGTGATTACCAAGTGCCAGGCATTGTTCTACACTTTGAGTAGCACTGGATAATTATTTACAACCAGGGCCAGTCTCCACCTCTGTCCCCGCCTCCCCCTCCACACACAGCTCTTTCTCAAGCCATGGGTCTTTGGGGGGATTCAGCATCTGATAGGTTAGAACACACGTCTCCACCAGATCAATAGAATGGATTTTCCTATTCAGCCTATTGGCTACCTAATCAGTAGCTAATATCTGATTTAAATTTGAGTCCAGAAAATAAGTACCTTTATATTTTAATGCTACAACCTTTTAAAGCCATAAGAGATCTTAGAGGTAATCTAGTCCAACCCATTATTTTATGATTCTTTTGCTTGTAGGCTAATATTGCATAGTATATAACAGTTCTTAAGCCAGTTACAGAAAATTGTTAGGTGGAACTGTCAACATAAATTCAGTCTACGGGCTAGTTGATGTATTTTAGATTTAACCCATGGAGTTCTAAGGTTGATATTGTGAATTTAAAAGAATCTCTTATGATATGAAGATTATCTGTATCTCCATGGGAGGGCACTGGAAGTTTCTCTACATCTATGTACTCTGCTTAAAATATCTCTAAGGTTAAACGTCCTCCAAATATTCCTAGTTTAAATTTGGAAGCAAATATAAAATTGATATTTTACTGACTCTTATTTAGAGATAAATATCTTACTTATTATAATATTTATTATAGTTATAGTATATATTAATATATATTGTACATTAATATATATTTATATATTACATATAATTTATAATATGTTACATATATTTGCATATTTATTATCTTATTTAGGGATTATAACAAATACTCTTATTATAATTATATATTATTAAATTTATTAAATTATAATAAATACTCTCACACACTTTATTATATTTCTTTTGTTGTTTCCATAGTGGATGACCACACATCTAACGGGGATCCAGAGTGGTCTGAGGCAAAAACAGATTTAAGTCTAGTTATCACTAAGCTGGTTTAAGGAAGAATAGGTCAAGCTCTAGAATTAGGGTATCTGAATTTGAAGCCCAGCTCTGATTCTTAAGGAGCCCTGTGACCTTGGGCAAATTATTTACTCTTATCTGTAAACTAAGGAAAATCATAATACATACTTAGTCACAGCATTGTTTTAAGGATTAAATGAAGCACTTACTTCAACAATTATGTATCAAGCATTGTTAGGCACCAGGGAGGACAGTGAGTAAATGCATGTACAGAACATTTCACAAACTTGGACTGTTTTTATCCAAAAGCACATACACACTGACTTGCAACTGTACAGTACATAATATTTAAAGAAGTTTTGAGCTGCAGAAACAGGAATGAATTATTTATCGGGCCTCCAAGATCAGGAGTTGAAATGCTGAGGAACGTACAATAGTATTCTATTACAAGAGAGCATCGTCTGATTCAGGACCAGCAACAAAATACACCTGTCGATTGATGCAATATGTGCATTGAGCAATGTATGCAGTGTATTAATTAATTTTCTATGCACTGAAAGTGGTTGTCAGGCATTTTAACATTTCTTTCAGAACAACATCCGAGAAAACTTAGAACAGCAACCAAAGCATGAATAAAAAATGAATGGGTATGACTCATGTGGATGGTTACTAATATTGGCAATAAAATGTCTTTTAAAAACAAGGTGGTTCATTATTTTCTGAGAGGATTAAAAACCCCATTCCACCTATGGATACTTTTGCCCCTCCCCAACAGTAACATTGCCTGTAATACATGTTTTTATCAGTTTAAAAAAATCTGTAATGATGAGTTAATGCTCTGCTTTTTAAGCCAGGATGCTATCCTAGGATATCTGGGGCATGGCAGGGGATAAAAGAAGCCAAAATAATATGGTGCATCTTCCTAAAGCATCAGTTTTTCATATTGAAACCAACAAGGATTTATCATGGAACAGAATGCAAAATCCACCTGACTTCACAAAATAAAACATGAAACATCAAAGAAACTGCTCCTTGTACTGATCTCTTGAGAGCATATTTTGGGTACAGAGGCCTTCACCTCTTTAGGAGAAAGGTTAGCAAGCGCTGTACATTAGGAATGGATTTTTCCATCTCTTCACATTGTTGTCACTGACAAGGTGTTCAGAATCACTTTTATAAACGGCTTTAATTTTTTGTTTATTTCCGAACGTGTTATTGCTTTCTGTTATCTACTGAAGCTAGAAATAAATTATTATAGAACACGAAAATGAGTGCAATACAACATATTTCTGACTAGGACAGCTTTGAAAGAGCATTCATGAAAACCGTACTCTCTACTGCAAAATCAGAGAGGAAGACATTCCCACGCTGTTGGAATAACACGAGGTGCTAAAAGAGGACCTGTGAAAAGGAATATCCTTTGATATTCCAAAGTATGAAATATCCCCTAAAGTTAGCCTTGAAGAAGACTGTGAACTAGCTTGAAGGAATTTGCTTAACCTTCAGAGCTTTGTCCAAAATGTTAGCCATTCAAAATTTGAGTCAGCTGTAAAACTCAGTTATTCTCTACTTTATTAATCTGCTTTTATTCTTTTCACAGTACTTGTCACTGTTAGAAACTATCTTAATCATTTGTTTATTGTCTACCTCTTCCACCTCCAAACCCCAAAAGTCGGGTCACTTGTATCTCCAACATCTAGCCACACACCTGCTATTATATAGCAGACGCTCGAAATATACTCGCTGAATTTCTTTATAAGATTCAGTGATGACCACTTTTTATCACATGCATATTTGTCAAGAAATACTTAAGCCAAGGATAGCGGAAGGTGTATCTGACCTCTTCAAAAGGGCAAGAACCTATCTGATGGAGTGAATGCCCATCTGTAGTACTCTCCATATCCTTTGCCATCTCCGATGCTGAAACGCTGACAGGAGGGCAAGGTGGAGAAGGTCTTGATAGAAAAATGGGTATCACCTGTCTCCTTACGACCAGAAACTAATGGTTCCCAGTGAATTTGCATCTTTATATAATCTGAAATTTCGTACTTTCAGGAAAATAGCACCTATTGCAAAGATAGGAAATTTCCCATCTGTTTCAGAGACCGCTTTGGGTAATAGTGTTAAGGATTTAACACCAATTCCCCCCGATCACATCGGCGGACAGTGCAACCCGAGCGCCCGCCCTTTGGCCTCGCACCTCGGACAGCGTGCACGGCGGAGCGCCCCGGGACCTGCTGGGTCACAGCAGCCCAGCTCCAGATTTCGGGAGGGAGTCGCCCTGCGCTCAGGACTCCACTCACATTCTCAGGGAAGAGCCCGCTCCCTGCTGGGCGGGGTGGGCATGAGTGGCATCTTTCGTACCCCCAGGAAGCAAGCCGACTTGAAGCCCGAGGCCCGGGCGGGGTGCAGTCAGGTCCCCTGCTCACCGCTGCGGGGCCTGCTGCTGTCGCCGGCCTTGCTGAGGACGCTGCTGGAGCAGCCCATCGCGGGCAGAAGGGCTGCGGTATGGGCGAGAGCAGCCACCTGTCCCACGCCGGCGCGGGCGTCGGCCCCCAGGCCTGGATCCTGTGCAAGCCGCAGTCGCTGCACCCAAGTTCCTCCGGTTGCCCTCTCGGCTCCCGCGGGCGCAGAGCGCAAGCGCACAGCGGAGCGCCGGGGTGGGGGTGCGCACCTGGAGAGGAAAGGGAGCGGCGCGGAGGTGGAAGGAGCTAGGGAGCCCGGAGCGAGGAGGCAGAAGAGGACAGGGACAGGGAGTTAGGTGGGCAGAAGGTGGAGGGTATGGTAAAGGAGAAGAGGAAAAAGGCCTTTGAAGCAGGAATAGGGATTACGTCGGGGCAGAGGCGAAAGGCTGGGAGGGCTCATCTGAATCATCGCTAAATAGCTGGAGAGGGGAGGAGGCGAATGTGGCCGGTGGCTATTGATTGGTAGGCTCGGTTTGCTATGCGATGACAGTCTTGTTCTTACGTAACTTCAGTACAGCTACCACAAGGAAGTTTAATGTTGACACAATACTATTTAAACCCACCCTCGTATTCAATTTTGGTCAACCCAATCCAGGACCACACACTGCATTTAGTTGTCTTATCTCTCTTTAGTTTGCTTTAATCTGAAGTACTGTGGTTCCCTCAGTCTTTGTCTTTCATGAACTTAACATTTTTTAAGAGAACAGGCCATTTATTTTGTAGAATATTTCTCAGTTTGGGTTTGTCTGATGTTTCCTTATGATTGTTTTCAGGCGATGCAGTTTGGGCTGGAATACACAGAAGTTATGTTGTCTGTGTATTCATATCAAGAGGCATATGATGTCAGTTTGCCCTATTATTGGTAATGTAGTTAAGGTAGTGTCTGTCAGGCTTCTCCACTGAAAAGTTACTATTTTACTGTATAATTTATGAGGAGAGACTTTAACTATCTTATTTCTCATCAAACTTTTATCTGCCACTTTTAGCATATATTAATATTCCTGCTTGGATCAATTATTTTTATGATGGTTATCAATGGTAATTTTCTAATTACATTATTCCTTCTACATTTATTAGTTGGCACTCTAATGTAAGAGCACACATTCCCTTTTTCTCCATTTATTTTTCACTTATATCAGTAAATACACATGAATTCCTACATTATTCAATGGGTCATGTTAACCATCTGTGTTAGTTTGTTAGCGCTGCCATAGCAAAGTACAACAGACTGGGTGACGGAAATTTAGGTTCTCACAGTTCTGAGGCCACAAGTCTGAGACCAAGGTGTCAGCAGGGTTAGTTTCATTCTGAGGCCTCTCTCCTTGGCTAGTAGATGGCTGTCTCCTCCATGTGTCTTCACATGGTCTTCCTGCCTTGGGTGTCTGTGTTCTAATCTCTTCTACTTTTAAGGACAACAGTCATATTGGATTAGGGCTCACCCATATGACCTCATTTTACCTTAATTACCTCTTTGAATTAAGGCCCCATCTCCAAATACAGTCACATTATGAGGTCAGGGGGCTAGGACTTCAACATATGAATTTTGGGGTGACAAAATTCAGTCCATAACACTATCATTATTTTGATGCTCAAATTGCCTAAAATTGGGTATATTTCCCTATAAATGCCATGGAATGCAAAGATTTACCATAGGTTTAGAAGTCTCTCCCTCCCTTTCTTCCTTCTCTCCCACTCCCCGTCCTGATCCACTCTCGTCTTTCTTTCTTCCTCTTTTTTTCCCTCTCCCTGCTGTGATGCAGGCCTGACAAAGCCTTGGCCACCCAGCAATCAGTTCACAAATCCCTCTGAATGAAGAGCAGACTGGAGACCTCTGAGGAAGGACCCTTCATAGCATTACAGATATGTACAGATTCTTCCTCCTAACCTTCTAGCCAGGGCTACTGTACCCTAAGAAAAAAGAAGTACTTTGAATGTGGCTAATGATTTGGCTGGATTCCAAGTCAGGACCTTGGAAGCAGCACGATTACAGGATCGGTGCAAGGAAGTTTAAGGGAGACGAACGTGGATGCACCTTTCAGAATGGGCCTAGATTTGGGGAAGATCTTATGTCTTATATAAACACTGTCAAAAGGCCTGTATTAGTCAGCTTGGGCTGCCATGACAAAATACCATAGACTGGAGGCTTAAATGACAGAAATTTATTTCTCACAGTTCTGGAGCTGGGAAGTCCAAGATCAAGGTACTGGTCAATTTGGTTTCTGGTGAGGGCTCTCTTTCTGGCTTGCAGATGGCATCTTCTCACTGTGTCCTTATTGTGGGAAGAAGGATAGCTTCCTCCTCTTATAAGGCCACAGTCCTAATGGATTAGGGTCCCACCCTTATGACCTCATTTAACCTTAATTACCTCCTAAAGAACACATGTCCAGATTGAGTCACATTGGGGGTTAGGGCTTCAACATATTAATTTGTCGGTGGGGTAGAGGGGAGGAGGCAAGTTAATCCATAGCAGGCTCCGTCTACAGACAATGCTCTTTTTTATTTTTAAAGTCATATTTCATTTTATTTAGCTAATTGAAAAATTTTCAAAACTTCCCTCTTTCCAAAAAGAGATGCCATAACTCAGAGATTAGTTACATGTAAACACATAACTTGAAATTCCCTGAATCTTAATGCTTTCATGCTAAACCAGGGCTTAGTTAGCCCATTTAAGTTCCCCCTTTTCCCCATCAATTAAGGAAGTTTTTTTTAAAAAAGATTTTATTTTTCCTTTTTCTGTCCAAAGCCCCCTGGTACATAATTGTATATTTTTTGTGGGTCCTTCTAGTTGTGGCGTGTGGGATGCCGACTCAGCATGACTTGATGAGCAGTGCCATGTCCATGCCCAGGATCTGAACCAGCGAAACCCTGGGCCACCAAACGGAGCGCATGAACTTAATCACTTGGCCATGGGGCTGGCCCCCATTCCCCATCAATTATTTTTTAGTACTTGCCTGGGTTATCTTACTTTTCCTCAGATATAATTCGTTAGTTTAGCCATGGCCGCTTCCATTTTCTTCAGCAGAAGCATTTTACAATCAGGTGAACGATAATAATGAGTCTTTCTCATGAGCTACCCCAGTGCTTGCTCAATGGGCTCAGGAATAAAATGGCCATAGGAATAGGGATGGAAGCCAGGTATGGGCTCAACACCATGCTCCTCCACTTACCATGGTTTGCCTTGCTAAGTGTCCAATTTGCCATTAGCAGCAAGAGAGACCAACTGTAAGCCTCTGAAACAGTACCCATTCTTTTAGGGGACCTCTCAGCCACCTCATGGAATACTGACTGAAACTTTTTGGGGACAGCAGATAATCTTTACTGTTAACAGATACTGGATTAGATTTGCTTCTCCTGCCCATCATGCCTCTGCCAGCACCATCCATTAGTGAATGATATCATCAATACATTACGTATCCATCAAGACATTACATTCAGCATTGTATCTTATCAAAGAACTCACTTTTTTTTAAACATTTTTTTTATTGCAGTGACATTGGTTTATAACATTATATAACTTTCAGGTGTACATCGTAATATATTTCGAATTCTGTGTAGATTACATCAAGTCTACCACCCAAAGACTAGTTACCATCCATCCCTACACATATGTGCGTAATCATCCCTTTTACCCTTCTGCCTCCCCTCTTCCCTTCTGGAAACCACTAATCCAATCTCTGTCGCTATGTGTTTGTCTCCGTTTTTATCTTCTTCTTCTGAGTGAGATCATACAGTATTTGACCTTCTCCCTTACTTATTTCAGTTAGCATGGTCCATCCATGTTGTCACAAATGGCCAGATTTCATTATTTCTTATGGCTGAAAGAACTCACTTTAGTGTGAGACAAGTAAGGGAATAGGTTAACTGCTATGTGATTTACTGGTCTTTCCATGTACCTCACCGTCCAGAAGCTAAACTTACAGAATGATGGACTGGAACATTAAACACTCAGTTATGGCAGCAACCAAAATTAAACACCTTTGAAGGTTGGGATGCTGCCCTGTGGTTTGCAGAGTGTGCTTTGCACCAGTGACTAATAAATGGTTCTGCTTCTCCCATGACCAGTATATGCACATCTGGGTCTTGCTCTCCAGGCTTCTTGTTCATTTGATGAACTACAAAATAAATTCCTTTTCTTCTTAACTGAGCTAGTTTGTTTCTGTTGCTTACAAAAGTATCTAGAATAATATACAATGCTTACCCTACCTTCCCTCTCCTTGACAGCTCTCCTTCTTAGCAATTACTTGTCCTGCCTTATTCCTTATAGTCTTATCTTGATAATACCTGATGATAACTGATACTGTGACTTTAAAGGCCAATAGTATCTTGATGTCTTAGCCTATGTATTACAACTTTATTAAGGATAAAAGTACATGGTAGGCTTTTCAAATTGTTAAAAATAATATGTACAACGTCATACTTTTGTGGACACTTAGAAACACAGGAAGCCATTTATATGAAAATTTCAAAAACTGACTCTAAGAAATAAAAAATGACCAAAAGACCAACCTTTATGGACACCACCCTACTTTCCAAAAGTGTCACTCTTCCATAGTAAAATAGTGAATAAAGTACTCCGAGTTCTTTATATCCAAGAGTATAAAAAAATATGCTTCCTTGGATGGAAAAATGCTTTAAAAAATAGGAGAAAGCATTTCTCTGGCTTATTTTTAATCAAGTGCAGTCTGGAAGATTCCCGGTCTGAACAGAAAGGCGATAGGAGAAATATTTCTGATTCTTTATTATTGCAGAGGCAGAGAGAGCGGAGATGAACAAGGAGCAGCATTCCCTCTTGTCCTCTAAGTGTTGAGAATTCCTGTACAGGTGTAGGTGTGTTTAGTTAGCTGAAAGGCCACCAACACTCCCTGAATTTGCAGGGTCTTTTCACTTGGATTCACTGTCCCTCCCCCTCCCAGCCATATCTGTGAGCACGTTTAATGTCCAGGGTGACTTAAGGATGTGAAGGCTGAGTTAAGACAGAGTTCTCAATTACTAATGGGCCACTTGCTAATCTGGACACCGAATAAGTAATAGTCGATGATAAAGAATATGGTAGTTTTAACTGCATAACAATAAGGGATGAGTCAGTGAGCTGAACCAGTGAATATCAGATGAACTTGTTAGTATCTGCTCTTACAGGGAATGCAGCCTGTCACTTTTAATTCTCACAGCGAGTAAAAGCCAGAGGCATAACAAATGCAGGTGCCTGCAGAGTTCTCAGAAACTTGGAGCAGTGATTTTCGTGAAGAAAAACCAAAGGAGAGCCTCGTGTTAATTCTGTCCTATCACATTTACCTGTTGGTATTCTTTTAAGATCACTCTGAATGCTACAGACTAGGATCCAGAAAAAATAAAATAATGTCTGCATGGCAAAGTCCTTTCTCAAAACATATAAATTTCCCGACTTTTTAGTATTAAGATTTTCAAACTTATGAAAAGTCAATTAGTACAACAAACACCCATATACCCTCCACTTAAAATTAACAAATGTTAACACCTTGCTGCATTCGTTCTTCCTACCTACCTGTCAGTTATCTACATTTATTTTAGCAATTTGAAAATAATTTGCAGATATCATGACACTTCATCTGTAATTACTTCAACATACATCTCTTTAGACTAAGGACATTCTCTATGACTTACAGTAGCTATTTTTTCTTTTTGAAATTTTAGAGGTCATATTGGTTTATAACATTGTGTAATTTCAGGTGTACATTACTATATCTCAGTTTCTGTGTAGACTGCATGGTGCTCACTACCAATAGGCTAGTTTTTATCTGTCACCATACAGACACGAAAAGTAGCTATTTTTAATAACAGTAACAGTAATTTTCTAACACAGGGGTCAGCAAACCATGGCCCACAGGCCAAATCCAGCCAGCTGCCTGATTTTGTAAAGTTTTACTGGAACACAGCCATGCCCATTCATTTACATATTGTCTTTGGCTGCCTTCGTGTTACAACAGCAGAGATGAGCAGTTGCCACAGAGACCATATGGTCTGAAAGGCCTAAAATATTTACTATTTGGCCCTGTACAGAAAAAGTTTGGCAACTCCTGCTCTAATAAATACAAGCATGGAAATCTTTACAAAATCTTCATGAGCCAAAGGATTTGACTGTCATTTTGCATGCCAAGTGTTTCTTCCTCTAGTGTACAGGTTTTGTGATGTTGTGAATGACCTGGGTGTGGGTGGGTGGCTGCAGTGGGGAGGTTGGGGAGGTGGGATTGGGACTGAGGAAGACATACTTATTCTGTACAGGGCCCTGTGCCAGGTGCTTTAACACTCTTATGTTTACGGTGATCCTCAACAACAATACTGTGAGGTAGACATTATTCTAATTTTGTTGATGAGGAAACTGAGGCTTAGGGAGGTTAGATAAGTTGTCCAAATTCATGCATAGAAAATGAAGAATGTAAGTCTATCTCCAAAGAGATACAGCAGGTTCAGTTAACATTTCCTAGGAAGAATTCTCATTCTGTGGTCATGATTCATACACAAAAATGAAGTGCTTTGGACTTCTCTGGTTTCCAGTACAAAACCACTGTAAGGCCCCTGGGAGAAAGTAATGAAGGCCTTTCTTTTAAAGCATAATGAGGACATAACAGGAAGGACAGGAAACTTGGTATCAAATAATGAAAAACACCTCAAGAAAGTCATCTCAAGTGGTTTAATCATTCACTCTCTAAAATGGGGGTAATGTCTATCCTGATTACTTTGGGAAAAGCAAATATTAAAGAGCTTTGAAAGTACAGAGCTCAATAAGAAAGTGTAAGGCATTATCATTTAGTTTATATTTCTATTTAAGCAGGCATGCCTCAGAACCAACTTGGCTATCTCATTCTTTAGTTCTCTACTTCTCAAATTTTAGTATTTAAAAGAATCATCGAGGCTGCTTATTAAATTCAGATTCCCAGGCCCCACATCCAGAGATTTCTTCCACAGACCTGGGTGGGGCCCAGGAGTCAGAATTCAAGTTGATTCTGAATCAAGTGATCTGGGAGGCATACTTTGAGATATAATTGATGTTTTTCAAATGATCTATTGAAAATAACCACTTTATTTTTAAAACGGAACTTTTTATGTAACAATTACTGCATGCTATAAAATAATTCAGTGTAAAATAATTCAAGCAGTACTGAAATAAAGTAAATAGTAAATGTCCTCTCCTCACCACCTACTCTTCTCATCTCTCACCCAGAGGTAAGTTTTGATGATCAGCTTTCCAGACTTGAATTTTCTATGTATATACAAACACATATATTGGTTAAGAATGATGAGCATTTGATGTTGTTTCTAATTTTTTTTTTTGCTATTAAAAATAACGCTTAAATAAATATCCTTGTTCATGTCTTTGAGCAACTGTAACTGTTATTGTAGGAGAGATTCCTAAAAGTTGAATTGCTGAGCCAAAAGACTCAAATAGCACAAAGGGAATAAAATTAAAGTGTTTCCTTACCTCCTTCCAGCCTCCAACCTCATTCTGGAAACCACTGTGATCTTCTATGTCCCTACACAAAATGCTTATGTGGGTAAGTTCATTTTATGTTTTGACATACCGTCAATCTGTCCTTAAAGAGCCTATTTCCCCAACCTATTTTATATCTAATTTTAATCTTTTTGGTGACAATTTAATTTTAGCGCCTTCAGTGTTTTCAGTTCCTGTTAGCAATGGAATAATTGGTCGGCATGTTGCCCTTAAAAATGCTGAAAACTGAGAGAGCCTCTCCCAAGGGCTCTTCAATAATGGACAAAGATCCAGGGATTTAAATAGATTTCTGGAAAAAGACTCGACAATGAAGTAAAATTTTAAGCATAAAATGATTTCTTAAAATTCTATGCTAAAGCAAACTTACTCATAACATTTAAATCTTAAATGTTCCACTTTTTTTGTATTTTTTCTCACCATTCCCCCTCATGAATGCCATATGCCAGCCAAACTGTACCATCCACTCTCTGATCATGCTTTTAGCTCTGCTTCTGCTCTTCTCCGACTAGAATGCATCCCGCTTTGATTTCAGATAATCCTGCAGAAGACCTGACTTTAAATCTCAGCACTGATCTGTCTTAACCTTCACTAAATTATTTAATCACTTTTCTCTCTAGTTTTATCCTCTGTAAAATAAAGATGATAATAATGCCTATGAGGTTATTGTAACCATCAGTTAAGATTTGTGAAAAGTACATTAAAGTCTATGCAAAAGTTAATTATTCTTAATATTACTCTTCTATAAGGCCCAGCTAGATAGTATGCTCTTTAAGAACAGATACCATGTATTTGTATATTCTTAGTACCTAGAGTGATGTTGAATTTGTCAAATATATTTGTTAAATTGAATAAACACATTATGCTATTTGTTTGTCTTCTTCCAGACACAGACTGCAAGGTTTCCCAGGGCATCTTATATGACCAGGCCTAACATGGGACCTGGTACATGGTACCATTCATGCAACGTCTGTGATCACGATTTCATACTCATACATGGCAATTAGAACTATGCTAAGTGTCTTTTTATAGGTCTTGTCTTCTCAACTTGACTATTAGCCCCTTGAGGGTAAGATGTATTATGTTCTTTCCATATCAAGTGCCTAACAAGAATGTTTAATGATAATGGGGAAAAAAATGCATACCTGAATGTCTAATGCCAAAGCAGACTCTAAACATTTCCAAATTGTACCTGCCATGAACTGTAACAGAAAGTGCTCTTAAGTAGATGATTCAATTTTTATAACAGCGTGACAACCACAACTGAAACATTTGCATGGATCAGAAAAGAAAAATGAGGATAGGATTAAAAGAGGAAATAACGTTTTAGCCTTCACTATCAGGCAGCAGTGTCACAAGTTCTCTAGGTCTCAGTTTCTTTAACTTTAAATCAGAGGACTAGTTATCTGTTCTAAAATTACTAACAAGCAAAAACAGAGCTTAACATATTTTAGAACTACATTAATAGAGGAGGGCAAATATTATCTGTAAGTGCACAATAATAAGTAATTTCTGCCTAAATGTTAAAAGTAGTATGACAACCTACTTGTCTGGTTAATTTCACGTCAAAGTGGGACACACATTTGAATAAACTTTAATTGTGAAGTGACCTACAGTACAGACCTGGGTACTGACTCTACCTCCGATAATACACTAGATATGGAAACTTGAGAATAAAAACGTCACTTATCTCAAAAGAGTTTTTGTGACTATCAAATAAAATAGGGGAATGGTGTAGCACAGTTCCTGGCACAGTTAGCCCCGCCCCCCGCCCCCCTTTTTTGGTTGCTCCTCCTGATCTCCAGGGCACGATGACACGCGAAGTAGCTTACCTACTGGTCTGATTTGACTTTTCATTTTTTTTGGTGGTGGTGATGGGTACTTTCTGAGCCTAATATTTTGAAGGATCCGCACCTGGACATTTATGTCAAAGTCCAACGTTCACAACAAAAAGATTTTTTTAACTGGACCTTTTTATCGCTCTCTGCAAATTCGGCTTACAAGTTCACACTAACACAGCCACAAGAGTTGAGTTTGGGGGAGCCAGCGCGCGGCGCCACCGTTCTCCGAGGGATCGGCAACTTGGGCGAGAGCAGGAGTGCACGCAGCTGCTTCAGCCTGGCGGAACTGACGGAGGAGCGCAGACCCGGAGCTGCCGCGCACCGGGGTCCTCCCGAGTCTCTCCAGAAATGAGCAAAGCAGCACTAAGACCGTGGTCCAGCCGCAGCCGCCTCTTCTCGCCACGCCCCCCGCCTCACCCTCAGTCGGCTTCTCCAACTCCTGCCAGTCTCGACGTCCCTCGGTTCCTCAGTCCACAGCTCTGCGCAGCAGAGTAACACAGCGCCTAGACGCCTAAGGCCGGCAGCCGGGCGAAGCGTTCACCGCAACCGCCACTCTAACTAGCGGTATCTATAGCAACCGGCAGCACAGCGCCCCGTCTTGCCCCGCCCCCTCCTCCTTCGATTTGCTTCCGCTTCCGGTCCTGGAGTCCCGGCTTTGCGGTGAAGAGCTTTGCATTGTGGGAGCTCTTTCCTTTCTCGTTCCCCGGCCATCTTGGCGGCTGCTCTTGGTGAGTGGGCTCCAGCAGGCCGAGGTTTAGGCAGCGCAGGGAGCCCCGCGGGTTGTCGTTTGGAGCTCTGGGTCGTAAACTTCCTGTCCTCTGTATGTTCTAGGTTGGGGGCCGTCCCGCACCTAAGGCAGGAAGATGGTGGCCGCAAAGAAGACGGTGAGTGAAGCGGGCCAGGGCTGGAAGCCGATTCACGTGGAGAGATGAGTCTCGGCCGGGGCGGGCAGATCTGAGCACACCGGGGACACAGCGTGCCCACTGGCCATTGGAGGGTCTCGCAGGGAACCAAAGAGGCCCTCTTAAATGACTTGGGACCTTCGACATCGGAGGTTTATTAAGGGGCCCGGCTTCCAGAAAGCTGGACCCAGTTTTGAGCTGGTGACGAACAAGGCCTTCACATCCGTGTTAAATGTTTGCTTTGTAGAAAAAATCGTTGGAGTCGATCAACTCTAGGCTCCAACTGGTTATGAAAAGTGGAAAGTACGTGCTGGGGTACAAGCAGACTCTGAAAATGATCAGACAAGGCAAAGCGAAACTGGTCATCCTCGCCAACAACTGCCCAGCTTTGAGGTAATCCAAGGGATCTGAGTATGTGTCGCCCACTGCACGTTCTTCGTGAGCGAATATCCAGGAGTGTAAACTACATGCAATCTGGGTAGCAGAACTCGGTTTTATTTAAATTTGTTTTACAAGAGAAGGCTTTTAGAATGACTAATGGTTGCTATTGTGGTGGTTGGCTCTTGATCCCCTTCTCCCCACCGTGTTCTCTCCTTGTGAAGCGTATCCTTGGGGGAAGTGTATGGCAGAGAGGGTAAACCACAGAACGTCAAAGTTTGAGTATTTGTTATTGTGTGTATTTTGTGTTCTGCCTTTTTGGTCATTCTTTTAGCTTTGAAACGCTTTAAAAGTGCTTCATTGTATGAACTTATTTCAGTGTAGAAAAGCTAGATAAGAAAAGTTCAGGCTGGCCAATGGAGCTGCAGGCTATCATAGAATCACCTGGTTCATCCCTCTGTGTTAATTCTCTGGGCCAAAGTTTTTGCTTGACTCCCTGTTTGGAAATTGAACTCAGTTGGTGGTGTAAATAAGTTAAAGAAACTTGGATCTTGAAGAATTGTAAGCCATATAATCAGTCCCCTACCCGCATTGCTTTTCTCTGGTAATGCGTGACCTGCTCACAGCGTTTTGTATAGGGTGTCTGTTACTTAACTGTCAAAGCCTGATTGCTCTCTTCTCCATCCCATCCCGTTTTTTGGTCTTATTCCAAACCTTCTATGGCAGTGGTTCTCCAATGTGAATGTGCATACAATCACACGAGTCATCTTGCTAAAATGCTGGCTCTGATTTAATGCGTCTTGGATGGGACCTGAGATTTTGCATTTCTGACAAGTATCTTGTGAAACTACTGCTGTCTATGGATCCACACTGAGCAGTGGCAAGGTTCTGTTAGGACTCCCTTCAAATTTGTAAAACCGTTAATATCTACCTACTCAACTGACACAGAAATGTTAACTCTGGGCTAAGTAATATCACTCCCCATCTAGGATTCAGCACCAGAGGGTGAAAATGGGTTACCTTTTAAAGATAACAGGGGTTTGCATCCTGGATCTTCCGCCTATACTGTGCCTCAATTTTTTCATTAAAAAGAATGGAGTACCTAATATTTTAGAGGTTGTCATGGCAGTTAAATAATGTAAACTGTCTAGCATGTAGTAAATATTAAGTAAATAATGCTTTTATTTTCACCCTTCCCTCTTTTCCGTTGAGCATAGATAAGTGTCTTAAATGTAGGTATTCAATGGATGTTTGCTGGTTGTCCCATCCCTTGTAAGGGATCCAAGGAAAGATAGTTTGTATTGGCTAATAGATATGATGATAATGTTTTTAAGAGTGGTGACTGGCTTAGTTACTGTTTGAAGGCCTCATCAACATAAAACTAAGTAGTAGTAACATTTCATCTGTCAGTCACTTGGTATGGCATTTATTTATTTGTCTTTTGGTTTCCAAAGGAAATCTGAAATAGAGTACTACGCCATGTTGGCCAAAACTGGTGTCCATCACTACAGTGGCAATAATATTGAATTGGGCACAGCATGTGGAAAATACTACAGAGTGTGCACACTGGCTATTATTGATCCAGGTATGCTTTTTAAATCATAAGTTTTCTTCCTCTACAGTGTAATACAGGTATTGTTTGCTTTACAAATGTCTTTGGTTCCTGAGTTCACACGGTGAGAATTTGGATATGCAAGGGATTACCTGTAGTTTTATTTCACAAAGAATTGATAATGAATGTCAGTACACTATAATTGACTTTTCCTAAATGGTTCGTTAGTTTGAGATCACAGATTTTGTTTGATGAAGCACATAAGAAATGATGATTTACGACCTTGGTAAAGGTGAAATTATAAAAGGGGAGAACAATCAGGTGAAATAGTAGAAGGTAATCCTTACTGGCTGCCTGAGAACAGAGAGGTAAAACTAAGTTGAGAAGAAGTAGTGCCTACAAATACACGTACTGTTATGTTTTGAACTTGGGAATTTTTAATCAATTCATAAGATAACTGCGAATATTCTCGCTGTTCTGATTCTGTAATAATCAGGGCAGGCTAAACATTCGCTATATTAAAATACCATGCATGTGTCCCCAGACCTAGTTCTTTCCCTAGATCTGGTTTTATAAATGCTGGTGATAAACCAGATCTGATTTGTCTGATGCATCTTATTTGGGAAATGTCTGTAACTCCACGTATCTTTGATCAATCTTAAGAAATGACAGCACAGCTAGTATAATAACTTTTGAAGATAACCACTGCTAATTTGATGCTTAAATGAATTGTAAAATTATTGTGTTTTATTTTCTAGGTGATTCTGATATCATTAGAAGCATGCCAGAACAGACTGGTGAAAAGTAAATCATGCAAAATTTTTCTTTAATAAAACTGGCCAGAGCTTGTTTTAAAAACATTGTATCCATGTCACTTATTTTCTTTAGATCTTTTTGTTTCAGTACACTTTCCTGAAAATAGGGCTAGAGAGGATGAGGCAGCTAGATGTGGCAAGACTTTTGGGTTAAGAGCTATACATCCCAGTTTCTGTTTCCCGTTTTTGTAAGGGGAGTGCACTGAGTTCCTTTCCTGTACTAGATTTTTAAGAGACTTAATTTTCATAATTCAGTCTCAGGACATTGTTGGCATTTTATATTTGAAAATGCTTGACAGACAGCAAGATTCAATACCCAGAATTGGAATTTATAGTCCTGCTTAAATCTACCAAATCTGAGTAGCAAAGAGCATTAAATGAAATATGTTCCCCATAGCCAAAATTCTGTCACAAGCTGAGAGAAACTCTGTTGAACTTTGGTGAAGTAGGATCTTTCCTAAGGGTGTGCAATGGTTATGGATAAGAAATTTACTTGGATAACTTCAGAATAATCCCACATGTTCAATGTGTTAAGTCCACAGTTGCCCAAAGTGTGCTTATAATTTTAGCCCTAAAAGATACTGTGAGGTGTGCTCACTGTTCATATTTTTTAATGAAACTGCATACCGCATCTGAGTATGTCCTGTGGAACCCTTTTCCCACATCTATTAATATCCTTTGGAACATTCAGAGGAATTAGTTCAGGGAAAAATAACTGATTTAGATACCTCTTGATTTAGAGAGTTGAGTGGTCCTGGTAGGGTATACCCTACACAGTCTGTGCTGGGCTCTGAGGCTGCAGAAGCATGAGAAATGACAGTATTTTTTTAACTTTAGAATCAGTCACTTCGGATGGGCAGTTTTTGGTGGTAGATGAATGAGGTGTAGGAGATAAGGATGCTTTCGATAACATTATCCAGTCAAGTGTGTATTGAACTTAAGAGTCAGAAGACTCTACTTACTTAATAAAAATAACCATGGGTGAGTCAAATCCCCAGTTTCACAGGTGAGGAATTTGTTTCTTTCAAGGAAACATTGTAGGATGTTAGTTTGTGTCTGCAGTTAATCTGAGGTAGTGGATATAATTTGGAGAGTAGCTATTATTAACTAGGGCGTTCTTACTGGTGGTGCAGTTACTCGCTATTTCTCAATTTGAGAGCACAACTGGCATTTTTTGATGGGACAGTTATTTTGTTGTGGCAGGCTACATTTTCAAAGTAGTCTTTCCTCGTTGAGAGCCACAGGGTTAGATGAAAATTTGTAAATGTTGAAACTGGTGCACCCAAGGTAGTTTAAATGTTGAAATTTATGCTTGCTAAGAATTGCTTGGTCAGACTACTGGTCTCTAATTCTGTTAGTCTGTTTCCATTGTTGAAAGTGTTTTCAGTCTTGGTTAAGGAAGTTTGTGTGCCTATTTTCCACTTAACTCAGTCAATTTCCCCTTCAAATTGACCTTTCAGCTATTTGGGTTATTTCTGGATGATTTTTCCCTCCAGGGACTAGTTCCAATTTAATTTCTTAAGGGCTGGTGATCTGAAGACTAGAATAATGTGAGTGCCAATGTACCATTTCTTTACAATGGGTTCTGTTGCATGACTTTGGCTGCAGGGGTTTTGGAATGATGGTTTTTAGAAAATTTATGATTTCTATGGCCTTCTAGGTGGTGATTATATGCTCTAAGATCTTTTGGCTTTTACCTTTTCTTTGTGTTTTTTGTGTGCTCACCATTGTTTTAGCAAGAAAGGAATTGAAAGTTCAGAGAAAATGAGTTTAAAGCTAGTAGATAGGAAATACACCTCACTTATTCTGGCCTGGGGCAGCTGTGATGAAGTGCCTTTAAAGTGCTGCCAGGATTGGAGAAAATGCAACTGGCCAAGAAGATCTGGGAATGTCCAAGCTGGCTCTCTTCTGATTTTAATGAAAGGTAATGTGTTTGTCTGGGAAGCTCCAGTATATAGGGCATTGCAAGAAATTCCAGCCAGTTGGACTTAACTGCATACCTATCCTGAGAGAGAGGACAGTCCCAAACAAGAGGTTAGACATTGTGGAGTGTGTTAATTGCAATGTGTGTGGTAGGTGGCAGGAGCAAAGGTGCATAGGGAAGAAATCAAACTTTAGGCTGGTTGTGAATGCAGTTAGTTGGGCCTTCTGGAAGATGGTTATTTGGTTCATGGAAAACAGTCCTTTTTGATCTGCTGTCTTGTAACTCTTATTTCTAGCTGCCCTTTAGACCTGCTGTATCTGCCTGCAGTGATGGCTGGTTTTTTTCCCTTTTCTTCCTTTTCCAGGCCTGCACCAACATCCTCTCTTCTGGTCTAAATTGGGTGCCTCTGAGTTACCATAGAACATTTTTTATGGCATTAATCTCATCTGTCTCTCACTAAACTAAGGTCCTAGAGGGCAGAGACGCTTAACATTTTCAGCTTTACATCACTCATTATGTTACTGGCACATTAGTTCAAAAACCAGAGTAAATGACTTTTAGGCCTTAAACATTTACTTATTTCTCATTGATTGCTTGGGGCTTTCTAGTCCAGAATTTTATCTTCATCTTGTTGATAGTAGGTTTTGAACATCTTGTACATCTACCATTATTTAATTTACTACTTCCTGCCTGTTTGCTTCAAAACATAGTTTAGGAGTGGAAATCTGCCAAAGTATGTACCTCATGTAAGGTAAGCAAAGAATCCATTCATTCACTTAATGTACACTTAAAGCACCATCTTTGTGTTAGATACTCTTCTCTTGGCTGCTGAAGAATAAAAATTAATATTAAGCATTTAAAATGTTAGACACTTTACTAAGTAGTGCATGGTGACTCATTTAATCCTCTTGACAACCCAATGAGCTAGTACAATTAGTCTCATTTTAAAGATGAGGAAATCAAGGCTGGGAAAGGTCACACAGTAAATGAAACTAGAATGCAAAACCCTTATACCTGAGATGTACACAGTTAGCAAAACGGAAAATGGAGAAATATTTCAAATTTTAGACAATCTTAAATATCTTGGGTTAATCTGTAAATTTGATGGATTGATTGGAGGCCTTTGCTTTCCATGAAGGCGTTTTCCTCCCCAAATTGGGGAAATTTGAAAACCCTGTGATTATATGTATTTAATAGCTTAAAAGAATGTTGCATTGGGATGGGGCACAGGCAGTCTTTAGAGCCACTAGGGGGAGCCAGGACTCAACAGAAGTGAAGTAGAATTGAGTTAACTAGAAGCTATGCCTGAACTATAATTACATCTTAAAAGGTAATGCCAACCCAAATTAGTGCTTCCTAATGAAAATGTGTTTTCAGGATCAAACAGATGACTCATATATAAACTGAAGGTTTAATACTTTCAATCACAACTTTTGTACTTGGAAAGAATCAGGATTTTCAAATGTGATTGCAGCCTTGGAAATGTTCTTCCCACTTGACCACGATGCCCTTTAGGAGGACATTCTGATGGAAATACTTATCTTGAAGTATTTAAACATAAGCTTATTCAACGTGTTTTGTTTTTGTAAAGTATCATTGATCTCCAAAACAGCTCCCATGGGAAGGATGTCATTTTGGGTGTCTTCATTTCGTAAAGAAGCTGCCACCTGTAGCGTTTCTTGCTGCTGCAAGTGCCTTGAACTGCTGGTACACTTCAAGTCTCCTTTGACCCTGTTCCTATTCCTACTTCCTTATTTTCCCAGGAAACCACTTTGTGTATATCCTTCTAGAACATTTCTTGTACTTAAATGTACATATTTATGTATTTTTGAACAACTAGTAATGTTTGTTTTTTTTTAAAATTTACAGAAATGGTATGCTAAACATACTTTGCCATTGGTTTTTTAAATTCATCTTTTTGAGTTTTACCATGTATATATGTTGATTTAGTGCATTTCTTTTAAATGTTGTATAGTATTTCTGAAGGGTGGACTACGCCACAATTTATCATTTCCCCTTATGATGATTAGGTTACTTCTGATGTGTTACTTTTAGAAACTCCAGTAACATTCTTGTACAGGTCTTGAATGTATTTGCTAAAACCATCTAGTTAGATACCTGTAAATGCAGTTGCTAAGAGTACAGGGTTGTGTGCATTTTCAGTTTTACTAGGTATTGACTGATTATTCTCCAAAGAGACCACCCATTTGCATTCTTACTAGCAGTGTACAAGAGCCCCATATTTCCACATTGTTTCCAGCACTATAGTCAGACATACAAATTTTTGCCAAGCTGATTTAACCTGCATTTTCCGGATTGCTAGTGAGATTTGACATGTTTTTCATATGCATATTGGCCATTTCTCATGTATACATCCCTTGCATTTAAAGTTAAATGAATTTTACACAGAATACCATTCTCTGAAGTGAATTTTAATATTGTGTAAAAAAAATTCAACTTGTTACACAAGTACATATGTTCTATGATTTTATGCATAAATCCATATACATATATCAAGGTAAAGTCCAATACAAAAAAAACCAGCTTTTCCTATGGCCAGTGTTCTACAGAAGTAAGACTGTGCAAACTTTATTTTGTAGTCAAATGAGATTGCAACACTCTAAGGCAGGAAGAGGCAGAAGAAAAACATATCCACAGTATGTTACAGAATATCTTGCATAGTTTATTTGTTCTCATTTGGCAAACTCGTTTTAAGATTCTGAAGGATTTTTTTATTCTCAAATTTATACAAGTTAGTGTCTACCTTTTGCCTTTGTTGTATAGCAAACCAGCTTTCTCAGTTATGTTTTACTTTACAACCTTAAAGAATTAACAGCCTGAGCTTTGGGGCTCTGAACTGCTTTTGTTGTAATCCTTGATACAATGATGTACAAATACGTAAAGCATTTCGAGTCTTCATCTGTATCTCAAGCGATTTTCCAGGGCTTCCATTCTCTGTGTCATTTCTTCTAGTAAATCTCAAATTAAGGAAGAGGAGGAATCTGAATTGCCTATTTTTATCTACATTCAAATACAACTTGATTTATCTACATAAAAATTTGTCCTGAAAAATACAAGGCTTTGTGTTATTCCATTTCAGTTAAGAATTTTAAAATCCTCACTTGTAAGTTGATAGTAACTCATTTAACACATGCTTTCAAGACTATAAATCTTTTTCGGGTTAAAGACAAATAGCTCAGTTCGAATTCTTTTTTTAATTTTTAGTTCTACTCACACCCCTGTTGCTTGTAAACTAGTTTGCCATAGCACACCTCTGGGAGCCAGAATTGATAATGTTGGAATGTGGTGAAGAGAAAACAAAAGGATTAGGCCTTGGAAAGTAAGATAGGAGGTCAGAAGAGAGAGGGGGAGTTTTCACCTATGATGCCAGATAGGCCAGCTTTGAAGCCTCTGCCCTATGTTCCTTTAGATATAACTTCCTTAGTCTCTTGTAAATAGACCAGAAGTGGGCTGGGAAAGGGAGAGGGGAGGGGCATTAGAATAAGCATTTGTCTTCCTCCCTGTAAACTCCCTAATATCCTCCACTAGCCCCCTTGATGGCAGAATTAGAGGCCCAGATTCATAATCTATATTAACCACTGCCAGATTATTTTACTCAGGGGAGCATATTTCTGCTTTCAGAAAAGGAAAGGCTGTATGCCGTTCCTTACATAAAGCCAATGGCACAGAAATAGTTCAGAATTAAGTCATTTCCCTTTAGATTAGTTGGTGCATGTTGAGAGATACCAGCCAGTTTGAGTAAGATTACTGTAATTTTAAGTTCAGAGCAGTTGGCAAGGGTGTTAAGTGTGTAAAAGCAGTGAATCCTCATTTCTCCATTATCTCAAAGCATTCCTTTTATATGTATTATTCCAGTGAATCATTGGATCCTGCTGTTCTCTCAGTAGAATGTTTCATCTCAGAGTGCTGATAATAAAAGATCTCTGCTGCCAAATAAACAAAAAGACCCACTGCAGCCCTCTAGAAACTCCACACTGACCAGATGTGGCTGTGATGTGGCTTGGGGCCAGAGGAAAGGTTTGCAGTCCAGATGGAGTTTGAAACCTCTTCATTCTACAGCTTTCTTTGCCTATACATACTGTCCCTTTGATGCACTTCAGACCTAGTATATATCCTTCATTTCCTCCCAGCAGAGAGGGAGTTAACTGTTTTTTCTTTCGTTTGCATACTGACTGGCTGACTGCCTTATTGCTAAACCCTCTAGAACACAGATAGCAACTAAGTGCTTGACCCTTGCCACTAAGCTTGGCTTGCCCTTGGCTCTCAAACACCTATCAGGTATTTAAGAAAATCTTTCCTGGAGTTCACTATTCTTGACTTTATGGAAATGACTTCATTTGATTTATACCCACATATAGTATTTGTGAAGTTCTGATAATATCCTTTGCATTCCATACAGAAGCATAACAGAAAAGGATATAGCGCTGTGTTAATTTTCTTACTTCTTCATTTGCAAGGTTCTGGAACATCATAAGGTTTTCACATTTGCATTGATCGGGTTTTTCTTCCAAAGGACTTCCTGCAAAAGCAGATGGAAAGTGTTCACCTCTATAACTCACCAGACTTCCCAGACACATAATAATAGGACTGAATCAGCATATGGAGGAAACCATAATGAAAGAAATGTTCCACTTTTTCCATGCAGCCAGATCCAGTAAATACCAGGAAAGGGCTGTATATGCTTCCAAACTGGAAGTGGCCTTTATTGTGGTCTGGGGGAAGACTGTGCACTCAGTTTCTTCTAGTTTATTTTTTTTAGTTCTCGTTTTACTTAACTTCGCTTTTCCCCTATCCTATTTCCTACTTCCTCCTTTCCTTTCCCACTTTAAGCTGAGTTTGTTGGCAGGCAAACTTGTTGGCAAGTTACCTTTTAGTGATATTTTACTTGGAATTACCTGAAGATTTTGTTGAATGAAAAAGTTTTTGTGTAGATCGTGAAAGATTGTCTTCAAACAGATATTTGTGTTGCACTGCAAAATTAGAACAGGAAAGTAGGTCTTGGATATTTATGGTGACTGGCTCAGATTCTGTAAAGAGAAAGAAAACTGAAGTCAAACCTGTTTAACACGGTTGTGGTTATAAAACAGCCATCAGCTGTCAGAGTAAGGTACTTGGTATTTCTAGCATGGGAGACAGAGCTTTACTTTGGGACATACTGTGGTAAAAAGACTGTCAGCAGAGAGGCTATTACCAAATATGGTTTAAAGTGTAGAGTAAATGCTTCCAATCTGATTGAGGGGAAAAAAGCCATAGCTAACATGATTCAAATCTTACTTTTACTTCTTTACAACTTTTGTCTGGGGGGGAAGCATGGTAGAAGCATTCATGAAAGATTCTAAAAACACTGCTTTTTAAAATTTACCTGTTGGCTGGTGGACCCTCTTTGGCAGTTCCCCTGCTGGGGAATCCTGACTTCCATCAGAGTCTTCCAGAGCTGAGAGGAAAAACATGACCAAAAGGAGTGACAATTGTCTGTATGCATCATGTGTTCTCTAGGAAACTGGTCCCAGACCAATTCCTTACCTACCTGCTGTAACCCAGGGTGTTTTGGTTTTATTTCATAACAACACAAATTCAAAAAACAACTGGTTACCAAGATAATCCAAGACCACTCTAGGGCAGTTCTCTCTAGTAAGAGAAGTCTGGACCCCTAAAATGCATCTTAAGAATGCCCCCAAAAATATCATGTCAAGAAGGTAGGGTGGGGAGCCAGCCCTGATGGCCTAGTGGTTACAGTGTGGTGCTCACCGCTTTGGTGGCCCGGGTTTGTTTCCCAGTTGCAGAACCACACTACTTGTCTGTCAGTTGCCATGCTGTGGTGGTGGCTCACACAGATGAGAACAACCTACAACTAGGATATACAACCATGCACTGGAGCTTTGGGGAAGGAAAAAAAAGGTAAGGTGGGAACAAAAGTTTGATTAAGTTTGACTTGAGGCATTTCAACTTGAATGAAACAGCCTAGAGGCAAAACATCATCTGTTCTCATTAGAAATCTGAAAGGCCTTCCTTTCTTGGTTCCCCTTCACCTCCTTGATCTTTCCTTCAGAGGAGTAAGACACATCACTTAGACTGGGATTTTATTGGTGACTGAAGCTGGGACATGAGCAAAAGGGAAAATAGATAGAACTGCTCTATGTTAGCATACCTGGCACAATGAGTGAATTGGAGAAAAGCATAGAGAGCTCTTGGACATAAGAAAATCTGAATGGTAAAGGGCAGTCTAATATTCTGTAAATAGAAGTGGTCCATGCAGGAAGGCATTTGTTAAATAGTCAACAGTGGGCTTGAAAGGACTACCATCCTTTTCCACTCCAATCCCAGGCACATCCTGAAATTGCGCATCAGCTCTCCTGATATATATAATGGTTGTTTCTTGTTAAATGATCATTTTTAGAGGGTCTTTGTGAGGATTAAGTATTCTGGTGTGTCAAAACACTGCTCGACACGGAGCGAATGCTCAAACAGTGTTTGCTGTTACTTTTGTCTTCTCTCTCCCCTGTTCCATTTTTTGTGCTTAGTGTTTCCAGGCATCACTGGCCCTGCACACCAGGTAGGCACTTTTTTGAGCACTTTGAAGGAATGGGTTGAGAATTTCTCATTCAAGGGTTTGTGCTGCCCTGTTTGCTAAGATCTCTCCCAGAGGTAAGTTATAGTACCTTCACATATGCCTTTCTTTAGTTTTTCATTGATCTCCCCCATTGTGCTGAAGTCTTCTGCATAGAAGAGATGCTTGTCTGTGGGCTCAGAGGCAATCTCTTGTAGTTCTTCCTCAATGGCTTTTCCTACCCCGACGGCATACATAGTTATACCTAAGGTGCAGAGCAAATTAAGAGCAAGATAGTTAGAGTTGTGTTCCCAGGGTCTGGAAGTTGTGTGTACTGCACCCAAAGCCAGCTAGATATTAAGTGGTGTGATTTGAGCGGTCCATGTCAACCTCCCTTTATTTTTCCACCATTTTATTTTGGCTCTATGAACAAAAGAGAGGCATCCAAGAGAAAGGAAGGTGAGGCATCTAGGAGAGGTTGGCAAGCTAGACCACCAACCTCTTGTTCAGCTCTGGGCAAGGTCATTTAATAAATCTTCAACGTTTCCCTGAATTAGCCTTGTGGATAAAGTAGAAGAGAGCACTATCTTTTTGGCTTACAAATGGGAATCTCTTCTGGGAAAATTCTAAGCAGCAGGTCAATTTATGACCTTATAACCTGGTTTCTACCTCTCAAAGGTACAGGGTAGGAAGTTTAGTGACCTGGGGCCAAGTGCAGCTGCATTCTGTCCACTCCTCTTGGGAGGACAAAGCCTTGTGAGGAGGTGCTAAGCTGAAAAGGAGAATCTGCAGACCACTGGAATCCCAAAGTCAGAACAAACCCAGGTATCAACCTTAGATTTCAAAGGGGATATGAGATTGCTCCAAAAGCTTTTCTATACAAAATTAATCATTAGACTCCCTTCTCCCATATACTCTTCATTTGAAAGTAAAACACAATAAGAACTTAAGTTCTGCTTGGTTTTCAACATTTTTCAGCACTGATATCTTATTCTGGGTAATTCATTACAGTAGATTTTGTTTTTAAATACACATAAAAACAGCTCTTCAAACCAAGGAGCAAGAGTTAATGCCTTGTTCTAAGTATGGAAGGTCAGTAGCCAAGTTCAGCATGTTTGTCTGGGAGCCCAGTGACTTGATGCACAACTTCCAAAAAAGGATAACTACTATTTTAAGATTGTGTTAGCTATGCATAGGAGTAATTACATTCATTAGGGGATGTCACTTCAGATAAATCTTGTTGATCAAAGAACCAAATAAACATCTATTTCTCCTACCACCTACCTTTGGGTGACTGGTGGAAATTCGAGTGGGGGAAAGAGTAGGGTAGATTAGTCTTAGACAAAAGGGCTAACCACTGTCTCTGGAGACAAAATGCTTTCCCCAAGACATTTTAAGAATGCAGTCTTTAGGGGACCATGGGTTTGACATGAGCTCTAGCAAGCTAGTCTAGAAGCAGAGGAACTGTGCGTGAGCAGCCAGTTTCACAATCCACCCAGATGATTCAGGGCAGGACCGCTTTTGTGGCTACTACTCTACTGGGCTAGGAAAATGGAGTGAATAGTGAGGTAAGCAATATCAATAAAATGGCCTCCTTCACAAAGAGAGTGATTGAATGTTGCTGTGAACCAGCCTTTCTGTGGGGAGGAATGGAATTCACTAAAGGAATTGCTAGCACTTTCACTTCTGTGTTCATTCACTCAGCAAGTATTAGTCACACATATACTGCATGCCAGGCCTGATCCAGGCACTGGGTCCATAAAGTCTTGAATGAAGCCCCTGGTGTGCAAATTCCGTTTTTCCCCTTAGAGGACCTGTGACAGCAGGGGGCCCTCAACAAGTTCTTAAAGAAAGTGGCTTTCAAGCCAACTGCTTCACAGCCTCAAGTTTTCTTATCACCCCAAGGAATCCAGACACTTCACTTTAAGCTGTCTCTACCAGTCATCCTAGGTTTTGGGTTTCCTTTTCCAAGGGCCTCACTCCTCTGCCACACTGCACATATATACACAACTAAAGGAAACTCAGGTCCCTCCGTGCATTATACATGGGGTCAGAAAAACCACAGAGAAGAGGCTGAGCTTTACCGAGAAACAAGAGTTATAGAGTCAATCTATTCCAATATTTTGATTATCTCAAAAGCTAAATTTGCCTCCTTGAAACATAGGAATATTCACTATCGTGAGGCTATTGCACTTTGAGAATGTTCAACTGAAGCACTGGTTTAAAAAAAAAAAGGTCTCAGTAAAAGTTCCTCCCACAAGGAATCTATTTTTACCCAACCCTTCAGGTGATTCTAAAGCGACCAGACAGTGTTTGGGAACTGTTTTGTATTTATCTGTGGTTAAAACAGACTGTGCGAGGTTGGTTGATTGTCTCCCCTGAGGTCACACACTGGCTAGTAAATCGTGGTAGATGATTACTCAAGTGTGGTCTGTGTGTAGACTAACCGCCCAGTCAGCAGTCGGCCTTTCACATCCTTCCTGAGTCCTTTAACTCCTGTGGGGTCCCTTTAAGGCCTCTAGGTGACAGTTTAGTAAAGGTGTATAACAGCAGTTGACAGGAAGCCTTTCTGTACGCTCAAAGAATCTCACCCCTATGGCAGCTGTGACCACTGAGTGAGTTTAAGAAACCTGAACTGTGAGTGGTGTAAACCACACCTCCATCGCATATTACCATTGGCCTTGGCTTTACTGGCCCACTCGGAGACGTCATCCTGAGCCCGTCCGTCTGTGAACACGATGGCCACTCTGGGCACCCGTGCGGAGAGAGGCCTGGCTCCTTCTACTTGGGTAAAACTTCTCTCAAACATGTGTTTCAGGGCCAGGCCAGTCATAGAGCCCTTGCCCATGTATTTCATGTGGGCCACAGCTTTGTTCATGTCTTTGGCGGAGCCGAAGTTTCTCAGGGTAAATTCTGTGCGGACCTGCGTGGAATACTGGAGCAGCCCCACTCTCGCGGCTTTGGGGGAAATCGCCAAGGAATCTATGATTCCAGTGACAAACTGCTTTACAATCTCAAAATTCTCTTCTCCAAGGCTCTTGGATCCATCGATCACAAAGACCAGGTCAATTGGGCCTTCAGTGCATCCTACAGGAACAAAGGAATGTTGAGATAGTTAAATGATAAATGTCATTTATGCACAAGAGTAGAAGACGACTATGCTCCAACTGGGGGCATAACTACTTTGGAGAACCACCTTTGTTCTTTAGATAATACACAGGGCAGATTGAAGTGTTGGGAGAGTAACGAGCAACCATAATTTTCACATTTGCCTTTATATGTGGCTTGTTAAATTGATAAAAATAGTATTTTTCACAAGCAAAAACATACAGCAGAGGTACGAATTGGAAACCAGGTCAGACTGTACTCTGGGTCACTGACAGCCAGGTCTGGGAGGGACTGTGTGTAGACTAGGCTGAAGGGTCTGAGCACCCAAAAGAGTCCTCTAACTTTACTCCAGGAGAGTGACATCACCCCAGTGCTGCATTCCAACAGACGATAGAGAAGGAAGTTCTTAAAGTTCAGCTCAGCCATCACTTCTTCCAGGGAGCTTTCCTAGGAACCCAGCTTGTATTAGTTACTCTCTGTGTACTCCTAAGTTATTCTAGTAATTTAGCTACACTACTAATTTAGTCAACAAAAATTTGTTTATTGAGCACCTTCTTTGTGCAAGGCAGCAGACGCAGCAGGATGCAACAGTGACCAAAGCAGAATCCCTGACACTACTCTATGGAGTCCTCCACACTGTACGCCAGCTATCTGATCGTGTCAGTCTCCTCCTCTGGTCTGCAGTTCCTCCTCAGCAAGGACCAAGTCCTATTCATTTCTGTACCCCCACTACCTGGCACACAGTAGGTGTTCAATAAATGCTGGTTGACAGAATAAATGAAGGAGGTGGTGTCCACTGGGTAGCATATTATTAAAGCTCAAAAATGAATTATCACTGTGAATAATTATCTACATGGAAGCTTTTCAGGCAACTCAGATGGTTGACAGTAAAAGCTTTATGCAAATACTTAAGTAATCTGGGTGTGGAGAGATTTTTTGTTATTTAGGGCTGCATAAGAAAAACTGACAGATCCCAAATGGATGATCTCATTCCAAACAGTCTACAGTATGCAGTATAGCATCCTCTTTCACATATCAAGCAGCTGTCTAATCTTTGAAAGTGACGCACAATATAAGTAAAGACACACACAAGCAAAATTATTTCAATGCCTGGCCTGAATAACATGCTGATGTGTGTGTGTGTGTGTGTGTGTGTGTCTGTGTGTGTGTTAAGGGGCTGGGTTCTTCTCTTTCTCCATTAAGTGCTTGTCCTCATTACTCAACCTATTGATCCTACATTAGTGAAAGAGGAAAAGGCCAATTCAGAGCTTCATTTACATTCACAGCCTGTTCTTGAATCAACCAAAAAAAGACTCTCAGGTGGTGTGCACAAGGCTCTCCAGCAGATTTCAGAAATGCTGGAATAATTTTTCAGCAGTGAGTCTGTTTTCTCTTCCCCATTCACTCTTTTCTTACAGAACAAAACCAGCACTTGCAGCATCCCTGCACAGAGGGGCACAGAAGACTTCTCCAGGAAACAAGACAGCTAGGTAGAGTGGAAGAAGACCAGGGCAAGAAGTGCCAGACTTTTTTTTTCTTGGTGGGGAAGATTCACCCTGAGCTAACATTGTTGCCAATCTTCCTCTTTTTTTTTTTTTTTTTTTTTTTGCTTGAGGCAGATTAGCCCTGAGCTAACATCTGTGCCAATCTTCCCCTACTTTGTATATAGGATGCCTCCACACCATGGCTGATGAGTGGAGTAGGTCTGCACCCAGGATCTGAACCCACGAACCTGGGCCACCAAAGCAGAGCATGTGGAGCTTTAACCACTCAGCCATGGGCTGGCCCCAAGAAGTGCCAGACTTTTGCTTTCAGACTCAGGAAGAATGACAGACCACCTTGCTGGCTACTTGTTTGCAGGAGGGTCACTCCAACTTTGCTTGGGCATTTTCTTTTGGTAGTTGAATCAATGAGACTGGAATGGAGCTGTGATTTGCTTTCAGAACTTAATTTTCACAAAGTTCCGGAATCTCAGGATCAGACAAGGCCTTTAAAGGTCATCTAGTGTAGGCCTCCTATTGCTTACACCTTTCCAACATCCCCACCAGTACCATTCAGGCTGGGCCTGAACACCTCTCCTGCTGAGGAACTCCTCACCTCACCCCTGAAGCCCCAGCTTTGGACAGCTCTGCTGTGGATGATTACAATAGCTGTCATCTGTCAAACCACTAACAAAAATGTCAAGCTGAGGGTGCTGGCACTGGGCTAAGCACCTTTAAATACACGATCTCATTTACAACAATTCTGTGAGATAGTATCCTCATGTTATAGATGAAGAAACTGAGCCTCAAGAGAAGTTAAATGATTTCTCTAAGGTCACCCAAGTGTAGGAATAGGGGTTCAAATCTAGGTCTGTCTGACCCAAAGCTCATGATCTTAACTAATCAATCACACAGCTTCCCTGAGAGAAAGTGTCTTTGTCCTCCGACTAAGCTGTAGCTTCTCCCCCATGGCCTGCCTTTCCCTTATGGGGAGAGGTCATATAAATCATGAATGAGGTGACTGTCACTTTGGTATCTGAATGGTAGCTCAAGTCTTTTTTTCTACAAAGATCCTCAGTTTCTTACTTTACATTTCACTTGACATTGTACTTCCTCATCATGATGCTTTCTAAATCTTGTTTGTCTCTACCCTTTTTCTTTAAAAATTGTTTTTAATAACACATGCACATGGAACAAAGTTCAAATATTACAAAGGGGCTGTGTGTGTGTATCTATATCTGTATCGAGGGAGAATGTATGTTGGAGCCTTTTGCAGAATACAGCAATGGTAGCATACTATGAAAACCATTCAGCACCCTGCTTTTTTCACCTAAAATATCTTGGGTATACATCTAGAGCTGCTTCATTCTTTGTAACAGCTGTATAGTATTCTATCATATAGTGGCACCATAATTTATCTAACCAGCCTCTTATGGGTGGACATTTACCTTCTTTTCAATTTTTTGCTGCAACAAATAATGCTGCACAAAATATCCTTGTATATATATATGCACTTATTGGTAGGATGAACTCCTAGAAGTGGAATTCCCTTTAAAATATTGCCAAATTGCCCTCCTAAAGGTTGTACCAATTCAGACACCTAGTAACAAATTTATCATTAACTATTACAATGTACCTTTGCCAACATAAGGAATCATCAGACTTTTTGATCTCTGATAACAGATAAAAAAATGTAGGGGCCAGCCCAGTGGCACAGTGGTTAGGTCCACGTGTTCTGCTTCAGTGGCCTGGGGTTTGTGGGTTTGGATCCTGGGCATGGACCTACACCCTGCTTGTCAAGCCATTCTGTGGCAGCTTCCTACATACAAAATAGAGGAAGACCGGCACAGATGTTAGCCCAGAGGTAATCTTCCTCACCAAAAAAAAAAAAGTATCGTAGCATTAATCTCTTACTATACATTTTCCCTTTTTTTCTTTTATGGCTTTTATGTTTCATGTCATGTTTAGAAAAGTGTTTTCTACTCTGAGATTATAAAGTAATTCTCTCAAGAGTCTTTGATTCATCTCTCTCTTCCTAAAGTGCAATGCCAAAAACTGAATGTAATTCTCCAGCACAGAACAGAGCACAAGTCTTACTTCCCTCATTTGAGATATTCTTATTCAGCTAAGGTTACTCTAGCCTTTTGCTGATAGTGAACTTACTGTCAACTAAAACCAAAAGTTTTTTCACAAGCGTTGCAGTTAAGCTCTCTCTTCCCTATTTGTATTTATATATACACATTTATATTTATGGTAGAAGCAGAGGGGAGGTCTTTGTTTCCCGAAAACACTCCAGGAAGCAATTGCTCCCAAGGCGAGTTAAAGCAGAAAGCCAGGTTTCCATCACTTACTCTTGCACCGTCTTCCATCCTCAGCTAGAATAAATCCCTCTGAGCATTTGCAGATGTAGGAACTGCCACGATTAACACAAATGTGTTCGCAGCCGTGGTGGGTCGATTTGCAGACATCTTTCCCTGAGGAAAATGTAGGGAGTTGAGCAACCACATCAGTGTAGAAATGAACTGGATTGAACAGTCATGTCAGGACAGTTCACGGAAGTAATCCATTTTTTAAAAATCCATCTCTGTTCAAACCTCCTTTTAACATCTTCTTTTCAGTCTAATATTCAGGATAGGGCACAGTAAGAGAAAAGCTCTTCTCAGAAAGCTCTAGCTCCCACAAGCCTGAATGGTAGGACAGGTGACTGGGTGTCCTAGATTTACTATTAATTTTTAGAAGTGTTCAATGTGCTTTGGGTTTTGACCTTCCCAAGCTACTGATTTTTCCCCATGGACATCCCAAATACGCCAGTTTTAATTGTCTGATGAACGTTTCTCATGTGTGAGGTGCTTCAAACTCTTCAAAGTAGTTACAGCACTTTAATCTGCATAACATCCTGTGAGAAGAGGAAGGCAGGGATAATTGGACCCAATATATAAATGAAGAAACTCAGCAAGTTCCACAGAGTTGCCAAGGTCATGCAGCAAGCTGATGACACAGCTGAGGTGTGATGTCTCCTGAGACCCCTCCTCCATGGCATGAAAGCCTACAGTTCTTTTCTCTCATTAGCTCCCTAAACGAAGCAGCTTCCTACAAAATTGGAATGGGTGTACTGGAGATCCCTCTAGGAAGTGCAAATGGTGGGATTTGATTTAGTCATCAGATTCCAGAGGTAGAAGGCATGGCTTGTGTACAATAGCTCGATTTATTGAGCGATAAATCTGCTGAATGAATAAATGGCGTGTGTGTGTATGCTCGCATTTACAGAAATAAAAGCATGAACAAATGACTCAGGCAGACTAAATGGGCAGAACTGCAGACATGGCCTCCACAGAAGGGACACCATAGTCTGAAGGCAAAATGCCGACTGTGCAGGGAGCCCTGCAGAGCTAGGCCAGGGTCCCATGAGCAGCTCAGGAGTCAGCTGTTCCAACAGAACTTCTCACTAAAGGTAGGAGCCCCTTTCCTGGCGGAAGAATGAAGACAGTGAATTCCACCCAACCCAGCTTTGTTGACATGTGGAGGGCCCCCACTTATCTCAAAGGAGTCTCTGAGGAAATTCCCCAAAATCAACCTCAAAAACAAATGAATTTATTTTGTCTTAACTAAAAAAGGGCCATCCTGCCCACTGGGGCAAAATCTTGCAAAGCAAGTAGACAGTGTCATACTGCCCAAAAGTAGAGATTAACAGCTCAAATTTTACAGTGGAGGAAAATTCCTGCCCTGTACTCTTCTAATGCCCACCTCACTGAGCTCGTGTGTCCGCGACTCTCTCTTCCTCTGGGTACTGTGATGGTTAATTTTTTGTGTCCCCTTGGCTAGGCTATGCTGCCCAGTTGTCTAGTTAAACAGCAGTCTAGATGTTGCTGTGAACGTATTTTTTAGGTGAGATTAACATTTAAATAAATGAGTAAAGCAGATTATCCTCCATAATGTTGGTGGGCCTCATCCAATCACTTGAAGGCTTTAAGAGAAAAAAATGCTGAATTCCCCCAAAGAAGAGAGAAGTCTGCTTCCAGACTGCCTTTGAATTAGAGCTGCAACACCAGCTCTTCCCTGCGTCTCCAGCCTGCTGGCCTACCCTGTGGATATCAGACTGCCAACCCCAATAATCATTCTCTCCCTTCACCTCCCCCCGTATACACACACATATATGTACACACACATATACGCATACATTACACACACACATACACACGCACATTCTATTGATTCTGTTTCTCTGAAGAACCCTAATAATTCTAAGTAAACTCTCAGAATCTATCCTGAGTGACCTATAGAAGCAAATGACAGAGGGAATGGATAAATAAAACCCACAGAAACTCCTTCAGCCCCTTTCCCACCCTCTACCCTTACTTATCAGGTCTTCCAAGAAGAAAGAGCACTATAATTATCTTTTGATCCTCATGGTGATTGCTGGCAGAGATTTAATTCAGTTCAATGACTGTACTAGGCTCTGGCATCCACACAACTACTGTGGAGAGGGCTAGCAGCCGAGAGAAAAAGAAAAGGAGCAAAGAGCCTGACAACTCAGGACCTTGACTGAGAAATTCCTAAGAACGAAGGGTCTCCCATACTGATCACTACCAAACACTTCAGAGTGCCCAGGGCAGGAACTTAGAATTGTGACATTGGTTGCACAGGAAGATTTTAAGATTCAATGAAGTTATGTAACCGTCCGAGTCGCACAGATGGAAGAGTTCATCTCTACCTTGAGCCTACTTACTTCTGCAGCGCTTCCCATCCTCGGCGAGCCGGAATCCCTCCAAGCACTTGCAGATGTACGAATCGTCACTGTTCACACAAATGTGCTCACAGCCATGGTCTACTGCTTGGCAGACATCTTCCCCTGGGGACAGCAGAGCAAGTTAAAACAATTTCATCAACATCAATTTTCCCTGGGCTTCACGTCAGGGAATCCATCCATCTCAGCCACTGGACTCCAGAGCCACTGGAGCTCAGCGATCCACAGGGAGGAAGGTGAAATCGAGGATGAAGTTCAGCTGTTCTAATTTGGGCTAACCCTTCAAACTTCCTATCATCACCGTCATCAGCCACCAGCACCTACTTCAGTGTCTCATAAAAATGCAGTCCATCGTGAGCTTTCTGTGGATGTAGTTTCTGATATCAGAAAGGAAACACTGTTGGGATAATTACTTTGAGAATTAAACCTCAATTTAGATTAGTGGCACTGAAATCTAATTTTGGCTTTGTCCCTGACATATTATATGACTTGGGAGAATCACTTAACCTCTTGGAGCCTTACCTTTCCTGTCTGAAAAATGAGAGTAATAATTCCAGTTACCCATATTTTCTTCAAATGTGTCACCATGAGTTGTTTTTTTATAAAGTGCTTTGAGAACCTTGACAAAAAGATGACTGATAGGGACAGAAATCATTTGCTCAGGGCTACATACGCTTCTTTGCTTATACAGAGATGTGTCTTGGCCCCATCTAAGAGGCTTTGCTTTCTGAGATGTAAGAAGGGCTTCATCATAAGGGGGTCTCCAAGAGGGATTTGTGCTACCAGAAACAAATCCTGTTAAAGATAAATAAACAGAGGCTCAGAGAAGTTAAGCAACTTGCCTAGCTAATGAATGGCAGAGCTAGAAGTTGATAGAATCCTGGATTTCAGACTGGACGTCTTTCTACTAGGGCATCCTGCAAAACCAGTTTCTATATTACAGGGCATAAATGAGTAACTTCAGTGGTTAGCTCTGGCACTGATTTTTTTTGTTTGTCCATTTGTATGTTGGTTTTTTTCTCTTTTTCTAGATTTTATCTTTTAGGACAGTTTTAGATTTACAGAAAATTGAGTAGATAGTACAGAGAGTTCCTATAAACCCCCATACCCAGTTTCCCTATAACATCTTACATTGGTGTGATAATTTGTTACAATTAATGGACCAATACTGATACGTTATCACCAACTAAAGTCCATAGTTCTTTTCCATTTCCTTAGTTTTTGCTGAATGTTGTTTTTCTGATCCAGGATCCCACCCAAGACCCCACATTACATTTAGTGGTCATGTGGCATTGGCTTCTGAGAGTGACCGATTCACACAAAGAACGGGGTGGTAGATTTCATGCAGAGGTCAGACTCCAGTAAAAACTTACTTCTGCAGGTTTTCCCATCTTCACGGAGTATGTACCCTTCAAAGCACTGGCACACAAAAGAGTCTTCACTGCTTACACATGAATGTTCACAACCATGGTCCCCCAAAGCACAAGAATCCAATTCTGAGAATCCAATTAGAATTGGAGAGACAGAAGAAGGAAATGATTTATACATTAGTGACTTATTCAATCTTAAAAGATATTTCAGACACCTTAAAGTGGCCTCTTATCCCACAATGGACATTTCAAAATAGAAAGCATATCTATGAGCAAAAATTCTTAATATATAAAGAGCACATAAAACAAGATCATCATCTCCATAGGACAAAATGAACAAAAGACACAAAAAGACAGTTTACAAAAGGAGAAATATAAATGGCCTGTAAATGTTAGACAATAAGTTCAATTTCATTGGTTATCATATAAGTGTAATATCAACTTATCCACGTATCTACTTAGGTATGCATGTATGTGTCACACTTAGGTACATTCATTCATTTGTTCATTCAGTCAACAAATATTTCGTGAATCTCTATGAGTCAGGCACTGTTCTAGGCTCTGTGGATATAATGATGAATGAAATAAAGTTTCTGCTTTTGTAAAGCTTACATTTGGCAGCAGAGGTGGGAGGGAAGAGGGGGGAAGACAATCAATAGACAAACATATATATGTCAGATGAGGAAAGTGCTATGGAAAAAAAGCAGGCTAAGGGGGTTAGCAAGTGCCCACTGGAGTGGGGTATGGGGAGGGTTTGTTATTTTTAAGTGCTGGAGTCAGATAAGGTGACACTGCACAGACCCCAGAAGAAAGAGAAGAGTGAATGCGTAGTACTTGGGAAAGAACAGCACCCCCAAGAAAGAATTTGCAAACGGCAGGGATAGGAGCATGCTTGGCATGTTTCAGGAAAGGCAAGGATACCAAGTGTAACCCTGGCAGGAGATGATCAGGGGCAGACCACATAGGCAGCGGTGCTATCTAAATGAGAAGGGGTCACTGGGGGATTTTGAGTGGAGTGACATGATCTCACTTCATTTTAAAAGGGCCGCTGTGTACAATGGTGTGTGGGTAAGGATGGAGCATGAAGAGCTAGAAAAAACCTACTGCAATGATCTTGGTGGCCCAGACCAGGCTGGGGAAAACTGGTCAGACTGTGGCTGTATTTTGATGGCAGAACCTACAAGATTTGCTGATGGGTTGATATGAAAAGTCCATCCTCATACGGATATTACAGAAGAGTCATGGATGACTCCGAGGTTGCTGAACTGAGCAAGTGAAGTATGGCATTGCCGCTCACAGGGCTGGGGTGGCTTCTGTGGGAGCAGGTTTGTGAACCTGTGAAAACCAAGCTGATATTTTAAAAGCTTGATACTGAGGACAGGTGAGAAGTGACTTTTTATAAGAACCATTCACTTTTCTGTGAGTCAACTCAATTATGTCAGATGGAGTAGAAGTTCTACAATGGATATGCATTGAAGTTATTAAATAAAAGCTCCAAAGCACATACTCACTTTTATAATCAGGAACAGACCATACGCTTTTTTCTAAGGCATTTTTGCAGTATTTCTTTTTGGAAGGGAGTCCTGAGAACCAGCTTGTGGGTTAAGCCAGGGGTTATTATTCTCAGTTACCAGATAGAGAAACTAACGTTTGGGAAGGTTAATGGCTTGCCAAGATCATTTGCTAATAAGTGATAGCACTAGACTGAAAATGTAATCTTCTGACAATAAGTCCCATGTTTGCCCCGACTACACTGTGTCGCTATCTTCTAGAGTAAGCTTTCAAACATGAACGGAATTTTTCTTGTCTTCCTTTGGGCAGAAGGGCTGCCAAAATCTTTGAACGATGGGGAAGTGTTAAGTTAATTAAAATTATAACTGCAGAAGAGTGTCAAAGCAGAGTTGGACCCTCCTGTTTTCTGTGAACATGACTTACTTATCTGGGCACAATCTAGACTCATTGTTAATGCAGAACATTTCCTAATAGCTTGGGGTAGTTCCTCATATCGTGTTGAGTGGAAATACAAGTGAATGATCCATAACACAGACAGCTGGCTGGCTGTGGAGGTGAGCATTTTTTTCCTACCATGAATTCATATTAAGAATACTCCATTTTCCAATGTAATAGAATAGCCATACCACTTTTAGGCCAGCCTTGTCAACCCATAATCCAGACAGACCCCCTGAGCACAGCCCTTCTTTCTGGAGCTTTCCCCATGCCCTGTCCTGTTGTCTAAGCCCCAGCTCAGACTGTCATTTTGAAGCGTGGTTGAGTCTTCCCGCACAGACCCTGAAGGGCCACTGACCCCCAGGTTTTCCCCGCGCCGTGGTGGTCTGAGCCTTGGCATACAGATGCTGCTCTCCTTTATCAGGAGTCTGCTGAGCCTGAAGCCACTGTCCACAGGGTGGTGTCTTCACCCTTGGCTACAGACTATGCCGGGAGATCCCAGCCCAGTTTCAGAGTTCCCCTGGGCTTTCGAATTAGTAGCTTTTTGGAAATTTCGTTGTGTGCCTGCTTTAAGAGCGTGTGGAGAGCTTTGGCTTTTAACCTTTCCCCTCCTCACCCCCTCAGAGTGTCTGATCAAGAAGGAGTGGAGCAGTGGTGCATTTTCAACCTTGGTTGAGCATCAGAATCATCTGCAGAGATGTTTTTTAAAGGCAAAACAGGCACATGATTTAAGATTCAAACATATTAAACAGCACACTTCCACTAAGGAGGGGCATCTGGCAATATCTACCGAAGTTGCAAGATGTACCTTTGACCCAGCAACTTCACTTCTGGAATTCTCTCCTACAGGTACACTTAAACCAGATGAAGGTATACATTCTCAGGTTATTCATTGCAGCATCATTTGTAATAATGAAAAATGAAAATAATGAAAGCTACCCAAGCAACAGGAGATTTGCTGAATAAATATTCCACACAATGAAACATTAAGCAGCTGTAAAAAGAATGAGGAAATTCTGTATATAATGATATGAAATCTCAAAGGAATATCATTAAGTGAAAAAAAAAGGCATAGAATGGGGTATATAGTACACCACTTTTTGTGTGTGTAAGAAAGGACAGGAAATAAAAATATATATTTGCATTTGCTTTTATTCACATAAACACGAGGGATAAATAATAAACTAATAAAAGTGGTATATTGGCTATCTGTTGCTATGTAATAAATTACCCCAAAACTTAGCAGCTTAAAACAACATTTACTATCTCATACAATTTCTCAGGGTCAGGAACCCAGGAGTGGCTTAGCAGGGGGTTCTGGCTCAGGGTCTCTCATGAGGCTGCAGTCAAGCTGTCAGCCGGGGCTGCAGCAATGTCAAGGCTCAACTGGAGCTGGAGGATCTGCTTTCCAGCTCACTCATGTATTTACTGGCAGGTTCCTCACTGGCTGTTGGCCAGAGGCTTCAGTTCCTCACCATGTGCGCCTCTTCACAGGGCTGCTCACAACATGGCTTCCACCCAGCCTGAGTGATCCAAGAAGTGAGGGAGCACCCAAGACAGCAGCCACAGTGTCTTTTATACTTAATTTGAGAAGTAACATGCCATCATTCTTTCCACGTGCTATTTGTCACAGAGACCAACAGTAAAGGAGAGGACTACACAAGTGTGTAAATACCAGGAGATGGGGATCACAGGTGGCCATCTTAGAGGCTGGCTACCACCACAGTTATTGATGTGAGGCAGAGGTAGGGAATGCGATGAGAGGGCAAGAGTGGGAGCAAAACTTCTTATCGTACTTTTTGTATTGTTTTGACTTTTGAACCATGCAAACCTCTTACTATAACTATATATAGTATGTGCATATATAATGTATATATATGCACTATATATACACTATATATGTATATATATATATACACACTATATATACTATAACTTACTATAACTTTCTTACTACAAAATAAAATTTCAACAAAAATTAATTCTTATGGGAAATAAAGGATTTACAGTTAAAAGTACGCCTCTCTCTCATCTTTGATAGCCTACATCGTTATTTTTAAAGGCTGCACTATAATTCATTTAACCAGTGTCTTAATGAATGGGCATTTAGGTGGTTCCTAGTCTTTCACTACTACAATCATGATAGCAATGGATGTTGTTGTGCACCTAGTTTTGCATACGACGTGAAGGCATAGTTGAAAAATAAACATCCAGAAGTAGAATTGCCTAGTTAAAGGATATGAACATTTAAAAGCTGACAAATATTTCCAAATTCTCCTCCAATAGGTTGTATCAATCAACGTAAGAGAGTCTTTGTTTCAGCTTCTGTTTCAGGGAGTCTAGGGTGATGCCTGGGCTTCTGGACGTTTTGAAAGCCCCACAGATGATTCCATTAAACCACCAGGGGTGAGATGCTGGTGATGGACCCAGACCTTATGTTCAGAGACCTTCCCAAGTGTACAGATTACTCTGTGCCTCCACCATCATGAACCAAATGCCGTCATCTTACTCTTGGGCTGGCAGATCATCTAACTGGTCTCCACACACCCACTTTCACCCCCTCCAGTCCATTCTCCCCAGCGCGGCCTGAGTCCACTGTCCAAAATGTGAATCAGCTCACATCACTCCCTCCCCCTGCCTGAGATCCTTTAATGCTTCGTGAGAGTCTTAGAATGAGACATGGAACCCGTGGCAAGGTCCGCAGGACCTGCCCGCAGCCTCATCTCATCCACTCTCCCCCAGCTCTGAGCACTTTCTTTCAGTACCTCAGTACCTCAGGAGCCCTCCCACCACGGGGCTTTGCACCACCCTTCCTCTGCCTCTCCTTCGTCCTCCACCGTCTCCAGATTTCTTTCCGGACCTCCTGGCACAGGGCCTCAAAGCACCAGGCGTGTGCCCTCTCTGAAGTATCCCACCATGACTGAACTGCTAGTTATGCGGCTGGTTTGGATATGTGCTGGCCTTCTCACTGGATGCGCTCACATGGGCTCTGATCTCCAGGAGACCGCAGGATCTATCTGTGTTCTTGCCTGTATCGCCCAGCACTGAATGCTGGCACACAAAAGACCCCCGGTAAACACCTGTTGGGTAAAAGGAAACATTTCCTGAGTTTCCCACTCTGAAAATCGTGGGTCACCAGCTCCACCTCACAGGGCTTTTGTGCAGATGTTTTAGAATGAGAGCCCATCGGGTGTGGATGCTGGCAGTAGGTGGGGCTCCCCACTCTCGCCCACCCACCAGCCTTGCAGAGTGCATAATTCATATTTGTTCACCAGTTTCTGCATGTCAGGGACGTTCTGGGTCACACATAAATTAAAGAGCCATATGTGGTAAATTAGAGAATGCCAAAGGTGTACTGTCGTTAACTTCCTGACCACAGGCTCTGCCTATTCAACCACCTTGGAGTCAGCTTTTCCCCAGAGCCAAAGATACTCCCCTCTAGGAAGGGACTTCAGTGGTTCCCTAACAGGCAAAGAGAGCCACCATCCTTCACTCACTATCAGAGGGTGCCTTCAGCCCGGAGGAGAATGGCGGGTACCCAGGGAGTTCAATCATTAAGCAAGTATTCACAGAGTGCTTCCTCTGTACCAGGCACTCTCCTTATTTTTGGGCTAGAAGGGACCTTGGAGATGAACTGGTCCAATCCCTTCATTTTAGAGTTGAGGAAACTGATGGCTAGAGATGGGGAATGACTTTCCCAAGGTCCCATAGCCTGCAGAGGTGAGTAGTGTCAGCTGCGCTGGGGGCAGAGGTGCGATTAGATCAGAAATCTATCACCTCCTTGTTCCCTGGTCCAGTTGCACACCCAGTGGTCATCCTAGCTCAGCAGTCTACTCAGACAGGCTGGTCAATTCCCAGAAGACAAACTAAAATAGTTTTCTCAAGGGAGGCCAGACCTCCAAATAGTTTAACGTACCTCTCAAGGCTGTAAGTGATCTGCCTCAGCTGCTTCCCCGGCTTGGCTCTCACCCATCTCCCTTTCACACTCAGTGCTCAGTACACTGAGCTTCCTTCAGTTCACTCTCTGGGTCCTGGGCTTCAGGGAGACGTGCTGTTTCCTCTGCCTGCAAAGCTCTTCCTCCTCTGTTTTAGTCTGTTCAGTCTGCTAAATATGGCGGCCTGGGCGGCTTATAAACAACAGAAATTTATTGCTCACAGTTCTGAAAACTGCAAGTCCGGATCAGGGTGCCAGCATGGTCAAGTGAGGGCCCTCTTCTGGGTTGCAGACTTCTCCTCTATCCTCACGTGGTGGAAGGGAATTTGGAGCCCTGTGGGATCTCTTTTTATAAGGGTACTAATCCCATTCATGAGGGCTCCATGCTCATCACCTCATAACCTCCCAAAGGCCCCACCTCCTAATACCATCATCTTTGGGGGTTAAGACTTCAACTTATGAATTTTGGGAGGACGCTAACATTCAGTCCATAATGCCCTCTCTCTCTGGCTAGCTCACTCCATCAATCTCTAGGCGTCAGATCAAATATCTCTTTCTCAGGAGAGCTTCTCTAGACTGGGTGCTCCTGTGGCACCTCTTCTTCCCACAGCACAACTCTCATCACATGGAATGGATGAGAAATATTTAATATTCTTCTTCCCTGAGAAACTTTAAACTCCGTCAGGGCAGAAACTGAAACTGCATCAACCCCAGGGATGTCCAGGACCCAGCACAATATGCCCAGCACACTGCAGGTACAGGGTAAATACTTGCAGAGAATGAGAATAAATGGACCAAGAGCTTAAGGAGGTACCTACACTCAAATCCAGAGAAGAGAGTGAGGACAGACTCGACTGGGAACCATCACTTAAACGAAATGGATGAGAGGACTTACGGGAAACCTCAGGATGCAGGAAGAAGACGTTTTCCCTCTAAAAGAAGGGTCCTCTTCCTTTCCTACCTAAGGGGGCAGGTCCACACATTTAAGTAAACCCTCATCACAAATGGGGTCTGCAATTTGTGATCAGGATGATTACAAGTTTCAGAACATCGTGCAGGTTTTTAGGGCCCAAGTTTAGCGGTCCTACACGCTGACATGGACGGTATCCCCACATCTGGATTCCACATCTGGTGAGTCACATATGTCTGTGGGGCAGCAATCATGGGGTAATGTGTTCCATGGACTTGCACCTCTGTGGTGATGACAGATAGCAATCCTGTATCTGGGGCTCCACGCAGGAGGTTATTAAAACCAACCTCAACCCCAGAGGGAAAAAGCCACAGTGGCCGCCTGCCAAGAGGGTAACCAAGGCCAAGAGATAGAATTACACCATTTTCTGGCTTTTTTATAATAAAACTAGGAGCAGCCAATTGTGTGCTAACTCTGTATAGGCTTTTGCTCAGACAAAATGAGAAGTGGCTGAACGAAGACATACTTTTAGAGGGCATCTCATTCTGAGAAAGAGATCCTGAAGCAGGTGACTTTGGGTCTAGTCCTGGCCCTACCACTGACCCCCAAGGCTAGCTTGGGGCTCCAGTTTCCTCCCTGTGCCTGTTTCCCACACAAGAAAGGAAAATCTCTAAGCTTCCTTCTGATCCATCAAGCCTATAATGTGAAAACACGAGGGTGAAGGTGGTCTTCTCCCCTCACTCCCCACTATCAACTGAATTGTGTGTGTATCTCTCCCCCCCAAATTCATAAGTTGAAGCCTAACCCCAATGTGATGGTAATTTGAGATTGAGCCTTTGGGAAGTGATTAGAGATACATAAGGTCATGAGGGTGGTGCCCCCATGATAGGATTAGTGCCCTTATGAGAAGAGACACCAGAGAACTTGTTCTCTCTCTGCTCTGTGAGGACGCAGCAAGAAGGCAGCTGTCTGCAAGCCAAGAAGAGGCAGGTACCTTGATATCAGACCTGTAGCCTTCAGAACTGTGAGAAAATAAATTTCCGTTCTTCAAGCCACCCAGCCCTTGGTACTTTGTTACGGCAGTCTGAGCAGACTACAACACTCCCCTTGCCTTGCTCAGGGCTGCTTCCACCCTTTAAAGTCAAGCTGGGGGCATAAGTCCTAGAGAGGCCTTGGCAGACTCACCTGCAGTGGCTGGACTAGGAGTACCCCAATCTAGGATTCCCAGTGCTCCATGGCTTGTGGCTCAGATCCCTGTCAGCGCCTTCCACTTGCCAGAGGACGGGGGGCTCCCTAGGGTAGCCCTTGGGCTCCTGAGTCTGACCCCTCCAAGGGGGCCCCGTCTCTGGGGTCCCTCCAAAGGGAGTAGGAGCAGGCCTGGCCCTAGGAGGTGGGTCTCCAGGCAGCAAGGCAGGGTGCTACCTCAGCCCTCTCCTCAGTGTCGGGGAGTCTAACTGTGGGGGTAAGACCAGAACGAGAGTATCTTAGGTGTTTATGGCAATTTACAAGCTCTCAAAGCACTTTGATGACTCTCTTTCCCTGTGCCACATGGCAACCCTGAGAGAGGCAGAAATGGTCATTCAGATGAGCAATCAGATCCAGAGAGGGTCAATTTCTTTGCCCAGAGTGGAAGGTATAGGATTTAAACTCAATCTTTGGGCTCTTAGTTCAGTATTCTTTCTACTCTGCCACACTGTTCCTCAGTCCTGTACACAGACAGCCACAGGGTGAGGCTGAGTTAAGAGAGTGCTGTGGAGAGGTCCCCATCAAGCCTGCAGGCACTGGAGCAGAGGAGCTCCCAGCAGGCCAGCAGGCAGAGAGGGCAGGAAGTTACCCATGGGGGATGATGTTGGCCATGGAATGGGTTTCCACTAGCAGTGGTGGGATAGGGAGGTTGCCCTAAGTGGAGACAGGATGGGCTGGAGGTATAGAACCTGCTCAGAGAATAGGGGGACTCACCCTCTTGAGGAACCAGAGGGAGCAAGGAAGACCTGGGGTGGGGCTCAAGAGCTGGAGGAAGGGGTTCTCTAATATTGCCAGATCAAGGGTTGTGACTGGAAATTTATTTGGGGAGACAGTGGAAAGCCACTGAAGATTACTGAGCAGGGAGTGGACCCTGTGCCAGGTGCCACAGGATAAATAGACAGGTGGTCTCTGACTCTCTCACTCACTGAACTTCATTGAGCATCTCCTGTGGGCCAGGCGTGGGAACTCAGACTCCAAATAAGACCTGGTCTCCGACCTCAAGGAGCTGCCAGGCCAGCAGGCTGTGTGCTCTGTGCACATGTAGCCTGTGGGGTCTTTCCTGGTGCTCAGATGCCCTTGGACCAGGTCTATCTCAGGGAAATTTCCAGGAGCCAGAGAGAGAAGGAGGCCTCTCAGCTGCAGCTTACAGAAGATACTACCCCATTTCCTCCCCACCTCGCTCCCTAGTCTGTGCATCAACCCCCCAAGGCAAGGAAAGCTCCTAGGGCAAATCTGGGCAATCAGAGCTTGGGGGCCAGGGGTTTGAGAGGAAGAAAGGATGGGCTTCACTCTAGAGGCCAGAGAGCTCAGGGGTATGGGGGGTAACAGCGTCCACTTGGTTCTAGAGTCCTAGGAACCTGGACTTGCTCTTCATGCTTCAGACAACATTCTGGAAGGTGAGTAAAGAGTTCTTCAGGCCACCTGCTATCAAGCCTCTAAGTGGAAGATGCCTTGACAAAAGGCCAAGGAAACCCTTATCTGCTGATCCAGGTCTGGCTGAACCCCAATTGGCTCCCCATCCACAGCCCAGCAGGCTTTACTAAAAAACGTGCAGTCATGTCACCAGACTCTTTGTCATCTGACACAGAGCTGGGAAACATACATCCCAACCCCCAGTTAACTATGACCACACTGAAAACATAGCCCATTATTACAGGACAGGGAAGCCAGACTGAATCATCCTGGGGCAGACAAAAGTCCTCAATTAGGGGAATAGCTCAAAACACATGTATCAGTTGGTGGCTCAAACGCATCTCTTATGTACCACCATTCCCAAAGATAATTCTAACCCATCTGATCATCTCAAAAGTTTTCATATGGACATACCATATAGAAATACAGACATTTCAAAATTCACTTCTAATTACATTGTTGAACATCTACTCACATGGATGATGGCACTGTACCTTTAGTTATAAATACAGTATAAATGAGAAAATGGGCAACATTTAAAAGAGTCAGTGGCATAACCCAGGTGTGAACCTAGGGAGGGAGGGAGAGGGGGCACACGATTGTAAGCAGAAGGGGGAACATTTCTTTGGAAGGGTATGAGGTTTTCTTAGAAGTCCTACAACTATCTTGTAGTCAACTCTTGATTATCACGGTAATGGGGAGGCCAAAAGAGCATGAATAATCTATGATGGAGAATTAAAACAAACCAATACAAAACTGTGCATCTGGCTTTGGCATGCAGGCAAATGTAGATGCAATTCGACACACTCTCTGTCTGCACCCGTGATGCTCAGACCCTCCCTGTGCTGGCCAGAGCAGCAGCCCAGGAGGCAGCTGGGCAGGCAGCCACAAGCAAGCTGTAAAATGGACAACCATTTGCCGAGACTCAAGAATCTATCCCAAACTAGGAAAACATTTTCTCACAGGCTGTATAGTTAGAGAGGCACACCCAGCTGTACAACCAGCTCACCTGCCCATGTGAACGGACAATATAAAAAGGTGGATAAATTAGGTTGTGACCACAATTGTATCAGTGGTCAGGGACTTGGCCCTATAACCAGGAAGACCAGCTTGATGAGGAAGGTAAATTACAGTCCTTTTCCTCCATTTCTGATCCCTTCTCTCAAAATGATTATCTCTTGTCTTTATCTTGGTCTACTTGGAAACAGGACTGCAGGGCAGAAAACACAGCATCCTTGAGTGAAGGAGAGAAGGAAAGAGGGAGGTCTGGGAGCTTTTTTTTTTTTTTTTTTTTGATTAATGGAGACAGGAGTTGGGACTGGCTGCAAGGAAATATGGACCCAGGAAACATCACTGCCAACTTCTCCACCTGTTGCCAGATTATCGGAATGGGGAGGAAGCTTGCTCAGGAGCCTCCCCTTCTCCCAGAACTGACTTTGGAGTCACACTGAGCGGAGTTTGAACCCTCCACTTAATAGCTGGTAACCTTAGGTTCTTTACTTGATCTGAACTGCAGTGTCCTCATCGTAAAATGGGGGTTCCACGGGATGTCAGAATGTGAGAATGCGTGTGTTTTGCCCAGTGGCTGGCATGAAGTTAGCAGTCAGTAAGGGATCCCCATTATTATTATTCTTGTGTAATGCAGGCTGGCTACCACTTTCTGCCAGATTAGGGGTAGAGACTAGAGAGCCAAGAAATAAGCTCGGTCAGCTTCAAAACGACTGAGGAAATAGGAAAAAGCTGTCTCAGGAAGGGTGGTAAGGAAGCTAGGGAGCACGGGGCGCAGGACCAGGGCTGAAATCACCAAGAGAGGCCTTAAGGCACGTTCACATGGGCCCAGTGAAACCCAGAGAGCGGACACACGACTACTGTCCCTCAGCGCACCCCACCCACGGATGCCTGTGCCCAGTGCCGCTTGTCGCCCGACCTCGGAACACTCACTGGCACAGGTCTTCCCATCGCTGCGGAGCACGTGTCCCTCGGGACACTGACAAGCGAAAGATCTATCCGTGTTGACACAGGAGTATTCGCAACCATGGTTGCTCAGCAAGCAGTAATCCGCCCCTGCCAAACCCAAGAGCCAGGTGAGGTCGTCAGCGAGGCCTCCGGGCCCCGACGACGGGAATGAAGTGCCCGTGATTCTTCTCCCCCGGCCCGGGAAGGCATGCAGTCCCCAGTGCACAGCCCCACGACCTCCCCGGGGCAGAGGAAAGCGGGGACTGCGACCTGCTGTCCTCTGCAGTCGTCGCGTTTTCCACGCCTGTTGCGAACCCTTTCCCTGTAAGAGAAGCGTGGAGGCGGACTCACTGGAGCAGGTCTTGAGGTCCTCGTTGATGAGGAAGCCTTCCGAGCACTGGCAGACGAAGGACTCCCCCGTGTTCAGACACAGCTGCTCACACCCGTGGTCCTGCTCCGCGCAGTGATCCACCCCTGCGGTTGTCACACACGAAAGCATTCACTAACCGAGGGGGCAGTGCCCGCCGGCAAGGCGGGATTCAGAAACAAAGCCTCCTCAAGAAAAAAAGAGAACGTTCTATCGGAACATTCAAAAAAATCAAAATAAATCACTAACTAAAACACAACCTCTTCCGCAGGGAGCACTGAGGAAGGCCTCATTCTACCCTGTGCAACTGGCATCTCCGGAAAATCCGCCTTGTTCGTTTTTCTTCCCACGTGTTTGTTTGGAGCGTAGAGCGCCCATGTGTTGGCGTTGAGCACAGCAGCTTTCCGGGCCAGCGCCCCGCACCATAACCCGCGATCCTCAGGGCGGCGCGGAGAGCAGGCGAGATTCCCGTCTCACAGGGAAAAGCGAGGCCCAGGAGGGCAGGCGGCTGCACAAAGCCACGCGGCTGACAGAGCACAGTGCTTAACTGCACAGCGCTTAACACTGTGGGCTCTGGCACCAAACTACCTGGGCTCAAATCCCACCTCTGCCATGTCCTAGTCGTGAGATGCTGGGCAATCATTTAGCCTCGCTGCCATGTTCCCGACTTGAGAAATGGGGATGCTGATGGCTGCTTTCTTAAAGGAATGTGTTGAGAAGTAGAGGAGTTGATACAGTAAAGCCCTCAGAACAGTAGCTGGCACACAGTAATCACTTAATGATTGCTTATTATCATTCAGTGTTGCTGGGAAAGAATTAATTGTATAGTTTCATTTATATCTGAAAATGAAAAAGTCAAAGTGTTTTTATCCCCCGTAACCAGGACACTCAGATTCAGAAAACAAACCCAAGCCAGGGCCTGCATGTGTGGCCGATCCTGGCCCCCAGCACTGCACAGCTGGCCCCACAGTGAACACACAGCTGTGGCAAAGGGCTCCCACAGACAGCCCTGCGGGCTGCCTCCCAGATTTCCTTGATGGAGAAAATGCACCCCTAGTGACTGGAGAGACACTGGAGGCCTTGTGCAGGGCCATCAAGTGGGCCTCTTTGACTCCTGCAGGGCCTGGAACTGGCATCTTCTGGAACATTCCACTGGTGGATGTGCCTTCCGCAAACATTTGCAGGACCTCAGGAGCCAAAGGCCTGTATTCACATCCTGGTTCCACCATTTACCAGTCACGTGACCCTGGGAAAGTGACTTCATCTTTTTGTGCTGCTGTTTCCCTGCCTTTCAACAGAGATAAGAATGGAGTTGCCTCAAAAGCTGTTGTGAGGATAAAGTGAGTGAGTGCCTGGAAAGTGTCCACGGCAGTGCCTGTGCAGAGTGAGCACCTCAGAGGGATTGCTGTCATTATGGGCTGGGGCTCCCTGAGCCCTCCAGGGGAACAGGATACCATGGCTTTCCGGGGACTCCTAGAAAGAAATGGCTTGGTTTACACTCTCTTGAAAGTGATTAGGTGGTCCTTCTTATCAGAACCCAGAAAGAAAGAATGGCATAATCTCTTCTGGCCTCTCCTCTGAGCTCTTCTAGACTCCCCCAAGACATGCTGGGAGGGAGAGGCAGGTCATGGTCCCTGGGGCTCTAGGTGGGCTCAGCCAGGTCATGCCCAGCCTGCCCCAGGATACCTGCCAGGGCTTTCAGCTGGCAGACCCACACTCCTGGGAGAAGGCAGAATGTACACAGATCCATCTTCACCAGGGTGTCTCCTTGTCAAATGGAAGACTTCCTGCTCCCCACTGGCTTCTCACAAGGATTTAGAGACATCTAGAGGCAAATGCAGATCAGTGCCAACTTTCTGGGTCAGAAGTTCTTTGACCGCCAAGAGCAGTCCTTAGAAAGCCTAATCGAGGCACTTTGTTCCCTCTGAAGACTAAGAGGCACAAGTTTTCCTGAGGACTGCTCTGTACCTAATACTTCATCTGTGAAACTTCCCCTCCTGGCAGTTTAGGGCCCAAATGCTCAACAGCTGCTCTGTTCTCCTTCACAATCTATCTCTGTCCCCATAACTGGAGCAGATGTGTGGCTTGCTGGGTGGAAAGCCACACAAAGGGCCCCTTCTATGCCAGCCGTGTCACCGAGCTCCTCTCCCAGCACACCAGGGTCACAGGCATCCACCGCAGTGCTCACGCACCCCCACCACTGCTGGCCTGGACCAGTGGAGACTGTGCCTCATGAAAAACGACAGAACCATCCAGCTGGCAAAGCCTGCAAGTTTCCGTGCATTTACGTCACCAAGTGGAGCTTTGTTGTGCCTCTTACACAAGGACATTAAGAAAAGGCTTCACAGAAACCCACGTTTCTCAGCTCCGCCCTCAGATCAGCTCTGCATAGCCTAAGTGCTTTCCGAGGTCTGTTTCTTCCAGTTTCTTTTCCCAACCTGGGGCCAGCACTGGTCACTCTCCCAGGTCCCTGATGATAATGAACTATTATCTTTATCTGTATGTTTTCTTTATGCCAGGCACACTGCTAAGAGATTGAAATGGTCCTGATTATCCCCTTAACAACTCTAGGAGATCAATACTATTATTATCTTCATTTTTTTAAACAGATGGGCAAATCAAAGCCGGGCAGGGTTAAATAACTTGCAGAGGTTCACAGGTCAAGTATGCAGCAGAGCTTGGATATAGATTCAGGGCGGTCTGACTTAATCAATGCTCTCAACAGCAAATAATAATAGTAGCTAATATTTATTGAGTGCTTGTTACATGTTTAGCAGCACTTTTCTAAGTGTTTTATACACATTGATTCTTTTAATCCTCACAACCCAATCTATGAGGTAGGTTGCATTAATAGTCCTATTTTATAGATGATGAAACTGAGGTAAGGAAAGCTAAGCCTGTCATATCATCAAGCCCAGGGAAAGCCAAGAGCCTCAGAAGTGCCTGGCTGCTAGTGAGCCCCCAGCCTGTGTGCGACCCTCGCCCTCCCGGCAGCTCCCCTGCCCCACGGCACACTCACGGCTGCAGGTCCTGCCGTTGGGGTCCAAGGTGTAGCCCCGGCGGCAGCGGCAGTAGTGGCCTTCCTCCGTGTTGACGCATTCGTGCTCACAGCCTGGTTTGTTCAGTGCACAGTAGTTGATTCCTGAGAGGAGAAGGAAAGACCCTTCTTCATGCTCTGGGCTTCTCCCAGGGCTAGGAGGTCAGCCCCTCCCCAGAAATATTCAGTAAATAAGGGGCTATGTAGGCCAGAGAGAAAAGAGCGCCTGCTCTCCTAGAGCTTCTGGGAAAGACAACCTGGTACCTGAAATGTACCTCTGGATTCTCCGGCATTGGACTCTTTCTACTTTAAGGGCCAAAGGGCTGAGAAATGGGTTGAGGGCCACAGTCCCCAGCCAATCCCCTTCCAAGAAAGATGGAAAAGCTGAGAAAATCCAGTCTCTTCTATGAGTTAACCTGATCACTAGAGCTCAAAGCATGTACGGAGCTGCTATCTGCAGTGACATCCCACAGCGACATGGGACAGTGCAAGGCAGAAGGAACAAAGCTGATCTTACAAGATATCCAGCTATTGCGGAAAGGCAGGAAATGGCAGTGACATTAAGAAGGGTCCAAATGCTTAACCTCGCTCTGAGTGAGATCATGGCAGCATCTGGATCAAGAACTTGGAGAAGACACATCTCTGATGCTGCCCCAGGATGTTGCAGTTCCATCCTGTGTAATATTCACCCCCATCCAAGCCATGTTTCTGCCAGCAGATGGAAGTGGCATCCTAACCAGCAGCCAATTACCAATTTCATTTCCTGGGAGAAAATGCTAAACCTGAAAAACCCCACACAGAGCAGGTTATGAGTGAGATGGAGAACTGTAAAAGAAAACAAAATGAGCTTGTGGAGGGCCTTTATGAGACTGGTGTTGGGGGAAAAGGTCACCACCAACCTCAGTGGCTGGGCTAAATCAGTTTACTGCATTGTTCTTTTTTCTGGGGATGTGGCAGCCACTGTTAGTTGCCCTGCCAAAAACCATTACGCTGTCTTTTTGGGACTAGAACCCTGACTCCCAAGGCATGAATCATGACTAGTCTAAGCCAGCCTGGCAACTATGTTCTCCTTTGTCAATGATTGGTCCAGAGGTGGAAATATGCCCTAGTTCTGGCCAGTGAGACCTAAGGAGAAATTTATTGGGGCCCTTAGGAAAGATTTCCCTTCCTGAAAAGACAAAGATGTATGAAGAGAAATGCCTTCTTCTACCCTCTCTCCTTTCTGTCTTTGGATCTAGTAGTTTGAAGATATGATGCCTGGAGCCACAGCAGCTGTCTTGTAGCCATGAGGCAACAACAATCAGGATGAAAAGTCAACATGCTTTAGCAGAGTAAAAGGATAGAAAGAGTCTGGGTTCTTGATAACATCAGTGAGTCACTGAGCCAACTCTGGGATCAACCACCCAGATCTGGATCTGTTAGGGAAAAAGTAAATATCCTTAAATGGCTTAAGAGACCATCAGTTGGATTTCCTATTTTACATGACAAAAAATCACCCTAACTGATACAGGAGAAATGATCTGAAACCATAAAGTAATGAACTGAGAAAGCACACATTTTATTTTTATTTATCATATCTCTGTCCAAAAAGTATTTGAGGAAGCTTACATACACAAATAACTTGAAGACGGAACATGTCACCCTCTTGCTTCAGTGGCTCCTCCCTGCCCTAGTTAACCTCTATCTTCATTCACAGGCAGCTCAACATCGTTTCCTCAGCGATGCCCTCAGTGAACTCCCTGATGAAGGAGTTCCAGGGGACCTCTCTTCCACAGCATGCATCACAATGGTTATGCAGCATTTTTTAAATGTGGTGCTTCAATGTCTGCTTCTTTCACAGACAGTGAGTTCCATGAGTAGGGACCATGTCATTTTTGTTTTTCTAATGACTGCATCATTAGAAGCAGTCCAATAATAGAATTAGTGATGATAATCATAGTTGCTACCATATCATAAGCACCTGCTTCAGAATTTCATTTGACTCTATAACTTATGTGCTATTATTATCCATTTTTTAAAGAAGAGGAGGAAACAGCGTTTTAGAAAGGTTAATAACTTACTCAGGACCCCACAGCTAGTAAAAATGGAGTTGTGAATGGAACCCACACCCGAGGGATCTCAGACCCATCCAAGGGGTCCATGATGCGCTGTCCCAGGTGACTGGTGGATGGAACTTTCCACGTGCATAGAGTATGGGCAGAAGTGGTTGCAGGCTGAGCACACAGAGACAATTCCCATAACATGCTGGGGCTGGCCTCAAAGAAGAGATGCCACCGCCTGTGTCATTGACTCCTTGGCACTCTCTACATAACTCATCCCTTCTGTGTGAGGAGAGCAGAAGTTGTTAGTTGTGTGCAGTTTCAGTTCACCCGCCCGGAACTCATCCTCACACGTATGGAACAGAATTGAATGCCAGGAAACAAGCAAAGAGCTTCAATGGCAATAAAACACCGGCCACATACAAACAAGCAACCGAGGAAACAGACACAGAACACAAAGGGCCCCATAGTCTGGGGCCACATGGTGTAGGCCTGCAGGAATCACTTCATTACACCATCAGAGAAAGGTGAAATTATCTTCAGTAAACTCTGCTTTAAAAAGGCGGCATTCAGCCACTGCGGAAAACTGTATGGAGGTTCCTCAAAAAATTAAACATAGATTTACCATTTGATCCAGGAATTCCACTTCTGGGTATACACCCAAAAGAATTGAAAGCAGAGACTCGAACAGATATTTTATGCCCACATTCATAGCAGCATCATTCACAATAGCCAAAAGGTAGAAGCAGCCCAAATGTCTACTGATGGAAGACGGGATAAACAAAATGTGGTGTACCCATACAATGGAATATTATTCCATTAAATTCCATAATATTCCGTATTATTCCTTCCTTAAAAAGGAAGGAAATTCTGACACATGCTACAACATAGATGAACCTTGAAGACATTATGCTAAGTGAAATAAGCCAGGCACCAAAGGACAAATATTTTATGATTCTATTTCTATGAGGCACCTAGAGTGGTCAGATTCATAGAGACAGAAAATGGAATGGTGGTTGCCAGGGGCTGGGGGGAGCGGGGGGAGTGGGGAGTTGCTGTTTAGCAGGTACAGAGTTTCAGTTTGAGGGGACGAAAAGTTCTGGAGCTGGGTGGTGATGATGGTTGCTAATAATGTGAATGTACTTAATGCCATGAACTGTACACTTAAAATGATCAATTTTATGTTACATATATTTTACCATAATTTTTAAAAAGCCAGTATTGTCTTTAAGAAAGATTTATATAAAAAAATAGTTAAACTGAAAAACATTCAGATTCTTAAGGATGTTATCCCTCAGCTATCTGGCAAACAGCAACTCGAAACTGTCTTCTCTGAACAGATCTTTATAGCAGAAGTGTAACTGTAGATCTTTGCCTTCTTGACACGCTTGAGTCATATTTCTTCACATGTGTATTATTTAGATAGTCATTCGCTCATTTATTCATTCAATCAGTATTTACTGAGTAGCTACTATGCACCCCATATCTGGTTCGGTCTCCTCACTGGCCGGGAAGCACTACACATGGGTCCGGCTTGGCTGCAGCTTTATCTGGTAAAGCCCAGAGTGTCCGTCCAGTAAACCCCTTTGTGGTCAGACAGCTGAACTGTCAGATAACAAATTAAACAGTGTTTATGAGTGCTAACTCATAAAAGAGTTGGAGACCTAACTGAGGAGGAAAGACATGAAAACATGAAAGATTAGTGACTCCAGACAGTAAATTATAAAGCCAACTGAGTGGCACAGATAGTAAGTTTCAGAAAAATTAGACAGGCAACAAAATGTTAAAGCAGGAAGTTGTGTTCCTTTGGTTTAGGAAATCCAGGTCCAGAGAAATAAAGCAGCCTGTCCAGGGTCACAGGGCCAGTGTGAGTGACACTGCCAAGACTGGCCCTCAGGTCTACTGGCTCCGTCCCACCTGTGGACCGCACCTCAGCTCTTCAGAGTGTGATGTCTCCAGCTCCAGGGATCACCAGCCATGGTGCCAGCATGAGCAATCCTGGAGCCCAGCACATGGGGTCACACCCACATCTGATTCCACCCTGGGGCCCCACCTACGTGGCCAGGGCAGTCCCAGTTTCTGTGCTTTGCATCACCGCCTTAATGATTTATGCCCTAAATCAATGACAGCACTTTCCAGAAGGAGAAATTATGCCTGGGAGTCGAGGAAGAACAAATTCTGCCCAAGACTCTTTTCTTCAGTAGGCGTCTGCTTTGAATTTTTTTTTCTAGTTAAATAGGATGACATCAAATTCCTTTGAAAAATAGATTCTTATTAGATTTGAAAATAGCCCACACCCATCTACCGTCTAGTAAATGTAAACGGCTGTAGCCTAAGCTTGAGATTTGTAACGCTCTCGAGATCCTCAGACCCCTAAAAGCAAACTCTGATTTTAAACCCAAATTCTTTGCTTCCCTCTTCCACATAATGCTCCAGAGAGACAGTGAGTGCTTACTTCCGCTAGCAGCTGTCTGCCATAATGGACCGAGTGCAAACATTAAGTCAGGGGCGGCTCTAAGAGGCTGACCTCAGGAGTCGAGGGCTGGGTTTGCAGCGAAGACAATGGAAAATGTAACGATGAGGCAGGATGTTGGGAGAGGGGCTGATGAGGACAACGAGTTTTAGAAATAAATTCCGTTTTTCTTGGATGAAAAAGTAGGACACCTGGCTACAGAGGAAATGGAGCTATAATCACCGAGTATTTATGAATGAGCGTTAGGGCCCCTGGACTGGGCCTCACTGCAAACAGACCCATCTGTGGGCCAATTTGTGGTGGTCAGACTATCGCCTTAGACCCTCCTCTTATTCCAAATGCCTTCCAGGCAGGATGTGGAGGGAGTGGCAGAGGTCGAGGGAGTCTTTAACCATTAGTGAGAGATGCAGAGCTTCAAGCAAATTCCCCTCCACTGATGGCCACATGCCTAGCTTGTTTCCTTTTCCCTCCATTAGTAACACACAGTCAAGCTTGAAACCACAGTGAGTGTCTGAGTTGAACCAGATCTAATTATCCCCCACATAAGAGATTTTGGCCCACAAATGTAAGTCCACCTGTGAGTGATTTTTCCGGGTTGTAGTCAACCACTGACACACTCCCCCCTAGAAAAAGGTGTAAATAGCACAGAGAGGAGCAGCCAGGCCAGAAACGTTGGCCCTCTAACATATTGTATGCGTGTGTGGTCTAACAGAAAATATTCCGTCTAATTGTTTCTGCATTCTGAATGCTCTCAGATAAAATTCTCATTTAAAGCCTGAATGTTTCCAGGGTTTGCATCCATGCAAGGCAATGGAAATTACCTTTTATAAGAGAGGCTCAGTTTCAAAATATGGCCTCTGCAACTGTACAAGGTTTAACACTTACTAGAATGAGCATGCAAGTTAATATGTGCTGTAAGCAGAATGTGGCTTATCTGGATTCAGCTATACAGACCATGGTGCTTTTCAAAAGAGATATTCGGTCAAACCTTTGAAAATTCAGTCCTCCAACACAGAACACTGGGGTACATATCATCAGGAAGAAGTCAATGAAGAAGCACATGAGAAAATACATCCCTAAATGGGAGCTCCAGTGAGTTCTGTAAACAACACTGTCAGGAGAACGTGAATAATTCAGTGTGCATAAGTGTGGACTGACTACGGGAATACTTTTTGAAAAAATCCACAACTTACATGCCTTAAAAAGGCCATCTTTCTAACAAGATTGAGTAATTCAAATAATAGTTGTAATTTCTCCAGGATAATAAATCTCAGAAAGATCCATTTACTCATTCATTCATACATTCAATAAATCTTGTCTCGCATCTACATGTGCCAAACACTTTGAGGCGTTGAGAATTCAACGATAAGAAAAAGATAAGAATCTCTGTCCTTTCGGACCTTCCATTCTAGTGGTCTCTTACGGACAGTCTGATTTAAAGAGATCCCATTTGGGGTCCAGGCTCTAGACCCCGGGCCAAGCCCCTTGATGTACCAGATGACAGGCATTTGAGTCACTCAGCACATGCTTAAGATCATTCTGCTGACACCGTGCACCTCTTGAATGCTGTGGGGATGCCTCAAGGTCTTATATTTTTTCTTCCTTCATATCAAAGAGGATAGAGCTGCAAGTTCCCTCCTCTTAGAAGCCATCAAGTGTCTTACCTTGTAGGACTGGAAGAAGCCAGCTCCTTTTCCTCCTGTCTCTGGGCCCAGGCTTTTCTTTCGCAAAGTCCCAAATACATGTCTTAGGGGTAGGGAGGAGAGTGCGCCCTTATTTTAGACAGGTGGGAGCTGCAACTTGGGCCTCAACTTTATTAAATGAATCCAATGGGCAGACCTCATCTATTCAACCTCTACAAATCATCGCCCTCACAGGATCAGGTGAGCCAAAAGGTAAAATAAAGGGCAGAATCATGTTAGTAAACACAAATTCTGAGTACAAGTATATCTGCTTAAGATTTTCAAGGAAAAGGAAAACCAGCGGGGCACTCAGCGGAACAGGCCCTTCTCCAACACCCAGTGCAACTTACTTCTGCAGCTTCTCTTATCTGGATTCAGCATGAAGCCTTTCAGGCAGCGGCAGGAATAGGAATCATCTGTGTTAACACACTCATGCTGACAGCCGTGATTACGCGAGGCACAGTGGTCTATCTCTGGGAAGAAAGAAAAATCATAAAAATGGCCAACAAAATGATAAATCTAGCATAGGAAAACCAAGGGATTTTCAGTCTTAACTTTTTCTAAACAGATAAATTCCCGTGACCTCAAACACTCACGCCATGAAGGGATCTCTCAGTGAGGCCATTTTCATGTTTAAGGATATGACCCCCGAGTAAGAGAACTTCCTTGACATGTTACAAAATGTTTATGCAACAAACAAATTTGCGAGGGTGGTTTTCTTGTCTTGCTTCATGTAAGAGTCACTAAAATGAGAGTGTCATTGGGTATTTTTCATGTCAGAGGCTGGGAAGAGAGAGCGTAACTGAATGTTTCATGGAATTTATACAATCAAAGCAATGAAATCTTCCCAAAGTCAAACTTCCAACCACTTAAACTCCTCAAACACTGAGCTGAACAGTAGGATACAAAATCAGATCCTGGGAAAAAGAAGGTCTAGTAGTGAAAGGCAAAGATGTTCTGAGCGCAAAATACCTCCTTCCTTACATGTCTGGACTCATCTGCACCTAAATCTTCTCAATGTTTCACAGTCTTGTGATCACTGGGTACAAATTAATTTAAACCAAAATATTCAGGAAAAAAAAAGTTACAGGAATTTTTTATAATGAGATTTTACTGAGGTTTTTTTTGTTTTTTGGTGAGGAAGATTGGTCCTGAGCTAACATCTGTTGCCAGTCTTCCTCTACTTTGTCTATGGGATGCTCCCACAGCATAGCCTGATGAGTGGTGTGTAGGTCCGTGCCCAGGATCTGAACCCGTGAATCCCAGGCTGCCGAAGCAGAGCACAGGAGCTTAACCACTATGCCACCGGGGCGGCCTCTTGTATAGCTATTTTCAGGTATGGAAAGAGACTTCTCTTGAAGTGTCTGATCAAAGTATATTGTTATAGTGGAACTTGGACGCATTGCTTAAAATTGGCTGAAATGATTGGCCACTGACTGGGTCTTAAGAGAAATCTTTTTGTTTTGATGAGGATTTTTATTGTTTTAATTACATATGTCATTCTCATAGTGAAGAGTTTGCTATAAATGAGTTTTCCTAGCCATTACCAAAGGAAACAAAGTAAGTAAGAGAAAGGCACACAATGTTGTGAAAGGAAAAACATTGAGAAGATGTCATTTCTTCCCAGTTGAAAGTCACGGAAATTTCAAACATATACAAAAGTGGACAGAATAGTATGATAAATCCATATATACATCACTCAGCTTCAAGAGACTCAATCTATGGCTGAACTTGTTTCAGCTATACTCCCATCCCCCATATTAGGATTCCATATTACTTTGAAGCAAACCCCAGAATTTACATAATTTTGTCCATAAATATTTCATAAAGTACCCTTAAAAGACTAGAATGCTTTAAAAAAATATAACTGCAATGTCATAATTGCATATAAAAGTACTAAAAGAACTCTTTTTTTTTGGAAACTATTTCAAAGTTATAGAAAGTTGTAAACATAAAAATATATGAAAGTAGGTACAAGAAACATCTATATACCCTCTACCCAGATTCATCTGTGTTAATTTTTTACCCTGTTTGCTTTATCATTTGCTCACCTCTCTGAACTATTTGAGGATAAGTTAGATACATCCTGGTCCTTTTGCCTCAAATGCCATGTGTGCTTCCTAAAAGCAGGGATATGTTCTTATACAGATCTTCCTCAACTTACCTATATCAGGCTATATCCTGATAAACCCATCATAGTTGAAAATACCATAAATCAAAAATGTATTTAATATACCTAACCTACCGAACACCATAGCTTAGCCTAGCCTACGTTAAACGTGCTCAGAACACTTACATTAGCCTACAGTTAGGCAAAATCATCTAACACAAAGCCTACTTTATAATAAAGTGTTGAACATCTCATATAATTTATTGCATACTGTACTGAAAGTGAAAAGGTTGTATGGGTGCAGAATGGTTGTAAGTGTATCTGTTGTTCACCCTTGTGATCACGTGGCTGACTGGGAGCTGTGGCTCGCTGCCACTGCCCAGCATCACGAGAGAGGATTGCACCGCATATTGCTAGTCAGAGAAAAGATCAAACTTCAAAATTCGAAGTACAGTTTCTACTGAATGCATATCCCTTTCGCACCATTGTAAAGTCAATAAATCGTAAATCAAACCATTGTAAGTTGAGGACCGTCTGTATAACCACAGTCCAGCTATAAACTTTATAAATATACAATGATACAATACTTCCATTTAATCTACATCTGTATTCTAGCCTTGTCAGTTGCTCTAATAATGTTCTTTATAGCATTTTTCACCCTCCAGTACAGGATCCAGTGTAGGGTCAGAGATTATATTTAGTTTTCATATATGCTTAGCCTCCTTTAACCTAGAACGATGTTGTCTAATGTGGCTATTTAAATTAAAATTGATTAAAATTAAATAAAATTAAGAGTTGAGGGGCCAGCCCCGTGGCCGAGTGGTTAAGTTTGTGTGCTCCACTTCGGCAGCCCAGGGTTTTGTGGGTTCGGATCCCGGGCATGGACATGGCCCCACTCATCAAGCCATGCTGAGGAGGCGTCCCACATAGCACGACCAGAAGGACCTACAACTAGAATATTACAACTATGTACTGGGGGGCTTTGGGAAGAAGAAGAAAAAAAAAAAGAATTGAGTCCCTCAGTTGCATTGGCCAGATCTCAAGTGCTCAATGGCCCTGGTAGCTTCTGACTGGCACATCGTATAGAACAGATAGGAAACAGTTTCATCGTCACAGAGCGTTCTATGTTTCATTGAGCTAAAATTAACAAAAAATAAACTCCACATATTTAAGACGAACAATTTGACAAATTTTGATGTACCTATGCTTCCTGAAACCAGCACTTCGACCAAGATAATTAACTTAAGCATTACTCTCAAAAGTTTCCTTGTGCCCCTTTCTAATTCTTTCTTCCCCACTCCCTCTACCCCAAATAATCATTAATCTTCTATTTGTCAAGATACATTAGTTTGCATTTTCTAGAATTTTATAAAAGTGGAATCATATGGAATGTATTCTTTTTGGTCTGGCTTCTTTCATTCATCATAATTATTTTGAGATTCATCCATGTTCATGTGTATGTCAATGGTTTGTTCCTTTTTATTGTGGAGTCGTATTTCATTATATGGACATACACAATTTGCTTATCCATTCACCTTCTGGTGGTATTTGAGTTGTTTCCAGTTTTGGGCTATCACAAATAAAGCAGTTATGAACGTTCATATACAAGTCTTTGTGTACACATATGCTTTCACTTTTCTTGCGTAAACATCTAGGAGTAGAATGTCTGGGTCATATGGTAGACGCATGCTTAATTTCTTCAACATTCCTGTCAGCAGTTTACAAGAGTTCCAGTTGCTCCACACCCTCATCAACATTTGGTAATGTTAGCCATTCCGTTAGGTGTAGTAGTAGTTATCTCATTGTGGTTTTATTTTGCATTTCCTTAATGACTAATACTGTTGAATGTATTTTCATATGCTTATTTGCCATCTATATTTTCTTTGGTGAAGTATCTGTTCAAATCTTTTGCACATTTTTATTAGGTTGTTTGTCTCCTTATTATTAAGTTTTAAGAGTTCTTTATATATTCTAAATACAAATCCTTTGTTGGATAAACATTTTGCAAATATTTTTTCCCTGTCTGTGGCTTATCTTTTCATTTAGTAATAGTATCTTTTGAAGAATGGAAGTTTTAATTCTGAAGTTCAATTTATTCATTTTTTATTTTTATAGTTTGTGCTTTTTGTGCCCTAACTAAGATACATTTGCCCAAACCAGGGTCAAAAAGATCTTCTCCTATTTGTTCTAGAATTTTTATAGTTTTCACTCTTATATTTAACTTTAAAATCCATTTCAAGGCAATTTCTGTATGTGGTGTGAGGTAAGGGTCAAGTCCCTTTTCTTCTGGCATATGGCAATCTAATTGTTGCAGCACCATTTGTTGAAGACATCATCCTTTCCCCCATGAAATACCTGGGCACCTTTGCTGAAAATCATTCCACCATATATATGTAGGTCTATTTCTGGACTCTATTCTGTTCCATTGATCTATATGTTCATCTTTACTCCAATACCACACTATCTTGATTACTGTTGCTTCATGATTAGTCTTAAAAATCAGGTAGTTTAAGTCCTCCAACTTTGTTCATCTTTTTTCAAAATTAATTTGACTATTTTAGTCCTTTGCATTTCCACATGTTTTAGAATCAGCTTGTCACTTTCTACAAAAAAGCATACTATAATTATGATAGATACTGCTTTGACCTACAGATTAATTTGGAAAGGACAGACATCTTAACAATATTGAGTCTTCTAATTCACAAACATGATATATCTGTTTAGTTAAGTGTTCTTTAACTTCCCTTAGCAATATTTTGTAGCTTTCAGTGTACAAGTCTTTCATATCTTTTGTCAAGTTTATCCCTAGTGATTACATATTTTTGATACTATTGTAAATGCTATTTTTTAATTTTAACTTTTGATTTTCGATTGAAAGTACACAAAAATAGTTGTTTTTGTATATTGACCTTGTATCCTGCAGTCTTGCTAAACTCACTTAATAGTTCTAGTAGTGTTTTTGTCGATTCCATTGGATTTTCTACATAGATCATCATGTCGTCTGTCAATAAAGATGGTTTTAATCCTTCCTCTCCAATCTAGATTCCATTTCATTTTCCTTCCTTACTACACTGGCTAGAATCTTTAGTACAATGCTAAATAGAAGTGGTTAGAGTAGATATCTTATTTTGTTCCCGATCTTATAAGGAAAGCATTCAGTCTTTCATCATTAAATATGATGGTAGCTGATGGCTTTTTCACTGATGCATTTTCAAATTGAGGCAGTTACCTTCACTCTAATTTGCTGAGAGGTTTTTTTAAAATGATAAATGAATGTTAAATCTTGTCCAATGCTCTTTTTTTGTATCTATTGAGATGGATCATATGGTTTTTGCTTTTTAGTATGTTAATATTGTGAATTAATTTTGATCAAGTTATGAATGTTAAACCAACCTTGAATTCCTAGGATAAATCCCACTAGGTCATGATGTATTACCATTTTTAGATATTGTGTAATTTGATTGCTAAAATTATTTAAGGAACTTTTGCATGTATTTCATAGGGGACATTTGTGTGTAGTTTTATTTTCTTGCAGTGTCTTTTTCTGGTTTTGGTATCTGAGTAATGGTAGGCCTCATAGAATACATTAAAAAATGTTCCTCCTCTTCAGTTTTCTGGAAGAATTTGTAGAATCTCATATGAGTTCTTCCTCAAATGTTTGGTATAATTCATCAGTTAAGCCAACTAGGCCTGGAGTTTTCTCTGTGGGAAGGTTTAAGTCCAAGTTTAATTTTTTAACAGACAGAGACCTATTCATCTATTTCTTCAGTAGTGTGTGTCTTTCAAGGAATTTGTCCATTTAAACTAAGTTGCTGAAGTTACTGACATAAATTTGTTCATTATTTTCCCTTATTATCTTTTCAAGGTTTGCATGATCTGTAGTGATGTCCTCTCTCTCATTCCTGATATTGGTAATTTGTGTTTTCTCTTTTTTTCCTCTGACCAGTCTGGTTAGAGGTTTATCAATTTTATTGATCTCAAAAAATCACCTCTTGGTTTTACCAGTTTCTCTATTGGTTCTCTGTTCTCTATTTCTTTTATTTTCACTCATGTATTTATTATTTCCTTTCTTTTGAATGTCTAGTAATTACATGAAGGAGTGTTAACCTCACTGTTCATTTATTTACACATCCACTCAATATTCTCCAAACATCTATAATGGATAGGCACTGGGATCACCAGTGGGCAAAAAGGCAGATCTTTTGCCTCATGGAGCTTATAGGAATCACTTATAATCTTTTATATTGGAGCAGATTGTTCATTAATCAAATAACACCACCAAAAATTATATATTTATAAATTGGATATATATAACCACATAATTTTATGAAGAAAAGGTAAGTAAAGACACGATAATAGATAAAGAAATGAAAAAAATTTTCTGTTAGCAAGTTAGCAAAAATCTTAAAAATTGCCTCCTCAACACACTTACAGAAGTGTATAAATTAGTGCAAAGCTTTTGGAAAATAATTTTGCAATATACATCCAAAACCTTAAAAATGTTAATAGTCTTTGACTCAACAAATTTCCTTTTATGTTTCATTCCTAAGAAAATGATCAGAAATGCAAAGATTTATGTGCAAAGATGTTTATCACAATACAATTTGAACAGCCAAGAAAAAACCTGTTGAACAAATTGTGATATCTACAAATGATCAAATGTCATGCAGACATTAAAATGTTTTTGATAAAGTTTAAATGACATGTGAAAATGTTCATGATTTAATGTTATACTGTATGACCTCAACTCTCTAAAAATATACCCATATGCTTTAAAAAAAGCCTGGAGAGAAATGTACAAATCACTATTAACAATGGTTATCTCTGGGTGATGAGATTACAGATCATTTCATTTTATACAATTTCATTTCTCTACTATCCAGTTTTCTACAATGAACATGTTACTTTTGTAATCAGAAAAAGTATTAAAAATAAATATACACATTCATAATTGCAAAACTAGTTGCCATGGAAAATGGAAGAAATAATATAGAAAAAAGAACAGTGTGGGAGGTGCCCAGTAATTTGGAGAAGAAAATAATCAGGGAACATTGCTGGGAACAATATGTATGGCATCAGATGTCTATATCCAAAACACAAAACAAAGCCAGTTTGGGATCTCAGTATAGGGGAGTGATTATGAGCTCAAGGGATCACTGGATTTTGGGGAGATAAGAAGTGAAGGTATGCCTGTGGAGAGGGCAAGGCCATATGCTTTAAGGACCACAACACCTGCATCACCGTCTCTCACTCTATTCCAGTCAGGCAGACTTCCTTGCTGTCCCTCAACATTGCCAGGCCTCACAGTTCCTGCCTCAGGACCTTGGCACTGGTGCTGTGTTTCCTCTGCCTCAAAGGTCTCCTCCTTCCCTCACCTCCTTCAAGTCTTTGATCAAATGGCACTTTCTCATTGAGACCTGTATTCTTCTCTCACCCTGCTCTGATAGAACATAAACTCCATAAGGAGAGAGGTCTTTTGCTCTGTTTTATTTACCACTGCATGCCCAGTGTCTCCAACAGTATCTGGCATATAGTAGGTGCTCAACAAATATTTTTGAATGAATAAATGATTATTGGTATTACTCTTAATGGAGTGCTTTGTGAGGGTTTAGATGCATAAACATTGCCCAGCAAGAACCAACCAAGGGTCACTAAGAATGGAAGACAGCTCTCATGCCCTCCTTGAGGCTTCTTCCCACCAGGCTATTTAAAAGCCTCCCTCCAGGAGGCTCTCGATTCAGCAATCATCCTCTGGGTACAGACAGTCAGCCAATTACAAATCTAACCAATTATTCCTGCATCCAGCACACATTTCTCCACCTGCTCCATGGGGCACAGGGCTCTCATTAGAAAATTGGTCAAATGTCTATTAAAATCTAGAGAGCTGCTACCACATTTTCTATGCCTGGTTAGTCTACTAAATGAAATAAAGTTAGCCTGATGTGACTCATTTTTAGTGGCCAAGAAGATGCGAGAAGCTCAATTTGTTCTGTTAGTCTCAAAATGCAAAGAAGTAGATATCTACTCAGTTTAAGAAATCTCTTTCCAAGAGTCAGAGCTGCACAAAGTGGAATGCACTGTATGGAGTAGAGCGAGTGTCCTGTCAGTGGGGGTATTCAAGTGCAGGTTGGATGATGGCATGCTGGGTACACTGTAGGATGGGTGGTTGCACCAGACCTAGGTTGAACTTCAAGGCCCCTTCCAACTGAGCTGGCCAGGAATCCCAAAGACTGACACATTCTAGTTCTTCCATTGCTGATTCGGTATAAAATCATTTCCTTTTTCTATGTTTCTTACGCAAGTACAAATATTCATTTAGTATTTTACTTTGTGCAAAGCATTCTTATTTGAAAAATAAGGATGGAAATGCCAACCAAGTTATCAACGGAGTCTGAAAAATAATGAGTATAATGATCTCAAAGTCATTAAATAATAAATAGCAACACGCAAAATATGATGTCCACAACTGCCTTTACTCATGATTACAGGTACTAGATGATAAGACATTAGATGTGAAACCCAAAGTTTCCTTAATACCAAAGACATGAATCCCTGTCCAGTAGACTGAAGTCTTCTATCTTTCCCACGCGAAGACCCTGAACATCTGAGAGTCTCATGCATGGCTCAGGAGTAGTGATTTCAAATTAGATCTCAAAGAGTCTTGACACCACATGATCCAGCAATTCTACTTCTAAGTATATACCCCCAAAAAGTGAAAGCAGGGACTTGAACAGATACTTGTGCACCCAAGTTCACAGCAGCATTATTTGCAGTAGCCAAAAGGGAGAAGGAACCCAAGTGTCCATTGACAGGTGTCTGGATAAATAAAATGTGGTCTATCCATACAATGAAATAGTATTCAGCCTTAAAAGGGAAGGAAATTCTGACACATGCGACAACATGGATGAACCTTGAAGACATTACGCTAAGTGAAAAAGCCAGTCACAAAATGACAAACATTGCATGATTCCACTTATATGAGGTTCCTAGAGCAGTCAATTCACGGAGACAGAGAGTAGAATGGTGTTGGTCAGGGGTTCGGGGGAGGAGGAGGGAATGGGGAGTCATTATTTAATGGGTACCGAGTTTCAGTTTGGGGAGATGAAAAAGTTCTGGAGGTAAATAGTGGTGATGGTTGCACGACAACCTGAATGTACTTAATGCCACTGAACTGTACACTTAAAACTGATTACAGTGGTAAATTTTGTATTATGTATATTTTAGCACAGTAAAAAAAAAAGCCTTGCCAATATTTTGCAAGTTGATGGTACCTGCATGTTTCTACCCTCCTCCCTTTGAGAAAATATTCAGATCGATTTGGATGGATTGCTTTAGGGGAAGAAATTGATATAAAAAGTGGTGCTTTTTGAACACTACTTACATATTTTAAATTATACTATTTGTTCAGGAACATAAAGCTCTATTATGTACATTTTGGCTTAATCATAAATTAATCATGCTCTCTATATTACATTGACTAGTCTACTTTTTTAGACAATAATTGCACATTTACAAATTGGATTAGCATTCAGATATGCTTTTGGTTAAAAATAGAGCCTGAAATTTAAGGAACTGAGTATCTTTTATTTCATTTCTTGCAAGTTTATGAGAAGTGGAAAATTTTTTTTCAATCTCTCAACTTCACAGCAGCAGCCAGGCTGATTTGGCTAGAAGCTGAGGCAATGCCTCATTAATCACTAACAGGATCCCTGCCTTGATTCTGAGCTTCTGCCTCCATCCTGCGTTTCTGTCATTTTAACTGGACCCCGTTTCCCAGTTCTTGCTCTTGTCCCTGCCACAGATCTGGAGCACTCCCAAGTGTCTCAGTTCTTACAACTGGGCTTTGCCTCATTTCCTCCTCGCACAGCTTTCCAAGTACTCCTGGTGTCTCCTTCTCTTGCCAGTCCCCTCCCCAGGTCTGGCTCCCTGCCCTGCCCCCAAGCATAGTAGGAAGGGGGTTCCTCTTCTAGGGGACACATCTCCCTGATGCTGGCTGCCCAGAGCCCTCTGATTGCCCAGCACTCTCCTCTGCCCACGCAGGGGGGCGGCCCACTTCTGGACTCTGACAGGGTCCAGACACAGCTGCACTGCTGGGCTCTGTGCCTTGTTGATGAGACCTCACAGCTGGACCAGTCCTCTCCTGACTCCAGCCAGACCTCCTCTCCCAGTCCCCCTGCACTGCAGAATCTACTTCCAGGGTCTCTTTGCCTGCACCATCCTGGGCCTTGTCATTCTCCACATCCCAAAGATTCTGGGATAGGAGACATACTGAGCCACAGTATGGGGGTGAGGGTGAGGCTCGGGGAACTGGGGCTGGGAGTGGAAATCTGGTGACCCCAGCAAGGGAAGGAGTTCTGCAGAGGGAGGAAGGAGAGTGGATAGGATAAGAGTTTTCCTCCAGGCCTCATCCCGGGAAGGCAGCAGCATCCCCACCTATTCTAGTCCCACCGGTCTCCTCCTTCCCTTAACTCACGCTGTAGGTCTTGTCTGCATCACACTCTGGGCCCACTGTGGTCATATAACACCTTGTATGGTGACTGAGCTGCTCTGTGTGGCTTGTGTCCCCCACCAACTTCCAGTGGAAGCTTGGGGCCAAGGCTTGAATTTTTTATGCACTATAAAACTTAGCTCAAACATGTGGCATATGCTCAATAAATACCAATTTAAAGTCGTTGAAGCCACTATCATCCCTTACAAGAACGTACTCAGCACTAGGCAATTTGCTAAATGGTTTATATGGATTTAGTCTTCAAGATAATGCTGCGAAGTAGGCAGTACTATCATCCCCTATTACAGCTGAGGAAACTGAGGCATAAATAACTTGTCCAAGACCACCCAGTGAAAAAGCAGAGCAGCTGGAATTTGAACGGAGGGCAAGGCCGCCCCTTGGCAGCACATGGCCTCCCCTTTGATGGAGAGAACTGACTCATCAGCCCAGCAGCCACAAGTCCCCAGCCATTACCACAGCCCAGGCCACTAGTTTATAGTTCAGAACATTCAGGAGGGAAGGGAGACTAGAAACAGAGCGGTCCATTCATTCGTTCACTTATTCTCTCAATAAACAACTGTGCTGTGTGTGGATATGAAGCTGTCTGGCTCACATCTTTGCACATCTTTCCTCCTCCCGAACCCCCAATGTCACCCTCTCTGCTTGGTGAATGATGGCTGTATTGTCAACACTGAGCCAAGATAATCTTCTCCTCCAGGAGGGACCTTGCCTTATTCATTGCTATTGGCACGTGGTTAGGGCTCCAGCAATGCGTGTTTTCGACTTAATGTGCCCCTTACAATTCCATAGTCCACCCCTGCCTCCAGCTCTGGTGTTTGTAAGCTGTGGATATTTAGGGATTGAAGAGTAAGCTTATGTTTCAGGAGGTTTTGGGGGATGCTTTTAAAAACACTGTGCAGGTATATCCTGCTTTACATAATAGATGCATTTTAGAAAGGTTTTGGGTACAGGAACTTTTTATGAATTGAAATCCTATTGTCTCATTGATGCATATTTCAGAGGTGACATTCTAAATTGCTATTAGTTTTCACTTTTAAAATATGCTGGGCCCTAATACTTTAAAAACAAGCTTCTCTCAGGTGAACCTTTCTATAGGAGAGGTTCCATACACAATCCGTTAAGCGCTCTGACAGACCTTTACATTCGAAAGAACGCTTTTGGAATCCTTTTACAAAACTAGTGATCACCTTTATCAATCTTTGTGGTTAGGTTTCGGGAGCTAAAGTTAACTCCGATTCGTAATGTGTATAGCTAAAATCAAATAGAACTCAACAGCTCAAACAAAAAATGATCAGTTCTCAGCAAACTGCCCTCCACCTACCCCTCCTCACCCAGGAGCAGCCACACTCAACTCCTTTTGGCTCAGCGATTTTCCTGTACTTGTGTGGAGTCAGAGCTGAAGCCCACAAGCCACAAAGCTTCAATGAAAATATTTCTGAAGCCCTATTAATACTGATGGGAACAGCCAGGCTGAGCCAGCATGAAGTAAGATGGTTTGATTGTCAGCATGCTCAGCAGATGCTAGAAGAACTCTCCCCCATGTGGTCTCTGTTAAAAGATACTTTCATCAAATGCCTTGAAGGATGAAGTTGAGCTAGAGTGGGCTACGATCTTAGGACAAGTTAAGAAAGCCTGACAAAGGAGGAACAGGACCCAGAGGTATTAGACTGCCCAGCGCACAATCCCATGCTGCGCTATGCTTGGGAGATTGCCATGGCCCCACAGCCCATAGTAGTAGCACCAAAAATAAATTTTTTTTGTGCATAACTTACTTGTGCATGTTTTTTTATCTGGGTTAAGAGCAAATCCTTTAGGACACCGGCAAAAGTAGGAGCTGTCAGCATTTACACACTCATGTTCACATCCGTGGTTTTCTGAGGCACAGTAGTCCACAGCTGTAAAGATTAAAACACAGAGTTTAAGTAGAAACACAAACAGAGGTAAAGGAAATGGTAGAATGGAAGCATACTTATAACAGATATAAATAAGGATTACTATTGTTTCCCAAAACCAGAGTATGGATAAACAAATACAAATTCAAGGCCTCCCTCCCTCCAAAAAAAAAATCAGGAGTCTAGATCATGCAATTTATGTCAGAAGAAAACTAAAGAACATGCAAACAATTGTATTTCTAAGTTAAAGAAATGCAAATCAAAACAATCACAGGATACATTTACACCCAGTAAACAGCAAAAATAAAGACAAGATAAAACCCAATGGTGGAAAAGTGGCACGGAAACAGTTATTAATGATGAGTGGCACTAGAAATTGATAAAAATCCTTTTGGAAGGACATTTGACAATGTTCACTCTGGAAGTGTGACCCAAAGAAATCATTGAAAAAAGAGGAAAATGAACCATATGGAATAAGCTATTTAGAGCAGTATTATTCACTGTGACAGGAAAATTCTGGAAAATAAGATGAACATTTAATAAGGGTAAATGATTTCGTGACATAAGAAAATGCACTGGCCTATTTCTCATTAATTCTACAAATATTTACTGAGCACTGACTCTGAGCCTGGCACTGCTTTAGGCACTAAGGACAGAGCAAGTAAGAAGACAGACAACAACTTCAGTCCTCCAGGAGCTTCTGTTTGGATGGTGGTGCTGAGCAAAAAATAAAATAAGTAAATAGTATAGTCTCTTAGAAGGTGGAGAGTGTTCTGGAGAAAAATAAAATGGTGAAAAGGAATAGAGACTGTGGGGATGTGGGAAGGAGGGTGTGGTGCGACGGAAGTGGTAGGAAAGGCCTCCCAAGAAGGTGGTCATTGGGCAGAGGCTTGACTGAGGTATGAACCATGAGGATATCTGGGAGGGAGCAACTGGGTAAAAGGAACAGCAAGTGCAAAGTCAGGAGGTAGGCATATGTCTAGTGTGCTGGAGGATCAGCAAGGAGGACAGGTGGCTGGAGCAGAGAGAGAGGTGGGAGAGGAGAATGGGTGCAGATCAGGAGGGACCAGGGGCCACTGCAAGGACTTGAGCTTTTACTCTGAGTGAGTAGGAAGTCATTGGAGGGTTCTAAACAAAGGAATCACGAATAGGCCATAGAGAGCAAATGCAACAGTAGAAAACCATTTAGGAGGCTATCACAATAATCCCAGTGAGGAATGGTGGGGGTTTAAACCAGGATGGTGTGGGAAAGAGGGCGGGGGAGGGGAGTGGTGTTCTGGGTGTTCTGGGCTAAGCCCCTCAAGAGATATGTTGAAGTCCTAACCCTGGTACCTGTGAATGTGACCCTATTTGGAAATAGGGTCTTTACAGATAAAATCAAGTTAACATGAGGTCATTAGGCTGGGCCCTAATCCAGTACGACTGGTGAACCTTTAAGAAGGGGAGAATGCCGTGTGCATACACAGACACACACGGAGAGGACCGTGTGAAGACAGGTTGGAGAGATGCAGCTGCAAGCTGAGGAAGCCAAGGATCGACAGCCACCACCAGAAGCAAGGAAGCATCCTCTCCTACAAGTTTCAGAGGGAGCATGGCTCTGCCGGCACCTCGATTGCAGACTTCTAGCCTCAGAACTATGAAGCAATCAATTTCTGTTGTTTTACGTCGTCCAGTTTGTGGTACTTTGGAACGGAAGCCCTAGGAAACTAATACATTTGGTATAGGTTGAAGGTGAAGGCAACAGGATTCCTGTCGGATTAGAAGTGAGCAAGAGAAAAAGAGAGGGATTGAGGCTGACTCCGGGGACTTTGGTGAGCAACTGACAGGATGGAGCTGCTGTTAACCAAGATGGGGAAGACGCAGGTGGAACAGGTTTTGAGGGGGAAGATCAGTATTTTGGGCATTAGGCAGTCATCAACATTATAATTATGATAATTGTAAATACGAAGACAAATAAAATTTAGTGAAAAAATAGATCTCAAAAATGTACATTTACAGTGATTATATCCAGGTAAAATATAGCTGTAAGGGAAAGCCTGGAAAATACAAATGAAAATGCTTATTGTGTAAAGGAGGTAGAATAATGAATGATTTTTTTTCCTTTAAAAAGTGTTTCCCTCTATAATGTTTTAGGATATTTTAATATCATAAACTAGTAAATAATAACAAGGAAATGGAATCTGAAAAATTAATACCCATGTATAACTGAAAAAAAGCAAAACTGGGGCCAGCCCGGTGGTGTAGTAGTTAAGTTTGTGGGCTCCACTTCGGTGGCCCAGGGTTCATGGGTTCAGATCTCGGGTGCAGACCTACACACCACTCATCAAGCCATGCTGTGGAAGTGTCCCACATACAAAATAGAGGAAGATTTGCACAGATGTTAGCTCAGGGATGATCTTCCTCACCAAAAAAAAAGCAAAACCATCCATTGAGAAGATAATGACATACTTAACATAGTGATCAAAAGATTCAAAGTGAAAAGCTAAAGATTTTTCAAGGGTAATAACCTGCTGTTTTTCTCTTGCTCTTAGGCTTCATTAAGTTTCCATCTAAAGTATCATTTGTGTGTGTGTGTGTGTGTGTGTGTGTGTGTGTGTAAGATTGGCCTGAGCTAACATCTGTGCCAATCTTCCTCTATTTTGTATATGGGACACTGCCACAGCCTGGCTTGAAGAGCAGTGTGTAGGTCCAGGCCCCAGATCCCAACTGGCAAATGCCAAGCCACCAAAGTGGAGCACGCAAACTTAACCACTATGCCACTGGGCCATCCCCTGAAGTATCATTTTTATAACTTTACCTCCCTAAAGAGTGCTAGTGGCACCTAATATTTGTGGGTTTAATACACAAATCATTATGGTGGGAATAGGGCATTCGCATAGTCTTGGGATCTGAATGTCATACAACATTAGCCAGTTGCTGGAGTTGAGTCATAACTTAAAGATTGAGCTAGCAATGAATCCTTCTAAAAGTTAATTTCTCATCTTTCAAGAATGAATGGATGATTGAACAAATAACTGGGGACACTGAGATCAAGGATACCAAGTCCTGGCACATGCCACAGTCTGCATGTCACAGGAATTGGCCATGCTGTGGCCCACAGTGGCCTGTGTTAGCAGTCAATACTCCCCACCTCCAACTTCCTCATGCTGGGCCTGATCCGCCATCTTGAAAATTTCCCAGCCCCCGATATGGGTGTGTGCTGTCAGTCAATCCTACTCCTGGCCACCCACTTCTTAGTATCCCCTCCAAAGAGAAGAGCTGCTAATCTGACTTCCAAGTTCTAGGACATGGACAGTACCACAATCATGAGTGGGCAGGTCACTGTACCTAAAAGACAGAAACTCAGGTTCTACCTCTCTCTTGAACTTTCTTTTGCATACCATGGGGTGTAATCTATGAACCCAGCCATCTCTATCCCTTAGAGAGATATCTGAGTATGCTGGCCCCACATTAGACTAGGGAGAGGTTGGAGGCTTTGCCTAGGCCTAAAGTTTAAGCCACATACTCCAAACTCACCTTTTTCCAGAATGCTTTAGAATGGAATATCCAGTGCTGGATCAGGTGTTAATAAAGTTGTACAGAAGAAGCTCTTTTAATTGACCTTCACTTAACCAGCTCCTGATCAAGCAATGCTTTTCATTCCCTCTGAAAAGATGGGACCTCAAACCCAGAGCATGCTAAATGCTCAAGGCTGTTAGAACACGTGCACTTCAGGACACCTGTGGGCTTCTCTCTTGGCTGGGTTGTACACTTGTAAAGCAGCCTAGGTGGAACACCTGTGCTCTAGAACACCTATGTACTTCTCCTATTGGCCAACTGTATGCTTATAAAGCATTGGTTCTCAAAGTGTGGTCCGTGAACCACATAGCTGCATCAACCATGCTTGGGAACTTGTTAGTAATACAAATTCTCAGGTCTCACTCCAGACCTACTGAATCAGAAACTCTGGGTGTGGAGCTAGGAATATGTTTTAATAAGCTGTCCAGGTAACTCTGACGCCTGCTAAAATTTGAGAACTGCTATTAAAAAGCATCAAAGTTGGGGGCCAGCCTGGTGGCGCAGCGGTTAAGTTTGCGTGTTCTGCTTCTCGGCGGCCCGGGGTTTGCCGGTTCGGATCCTGGGTACGGACATGGCACCGCTTGGCATGCCATGCTGTGGAAGGTGTCCCATGTATAAAGTAGAGGAAGATGGGCACAGATGTTAGCTCAGGGCCAGGCTTCCTCAGCAAAAAAGAGGAGGACTGGCAGTAGTTAGGTCAGGGCTAATCTTCCTCAAAAAAAAAAAAAGCATCAAAGTTGTTTGTGTTTCCAAACTTATACATGCCATTTGTACATATTATTACAATTTATTTAAACACTATAAAAAAAACAATAAAATATAGCACTAAATCAATTGAGTTTTTTAAAAATAAAAACTAAGTTGAAAGCTTTGGAAAGACTTAGTTAAGGCAATTTCCTAACCAAAATTGCTGTAGAACCAGGCATGGATGAAACAAGTGTCAAAGCTTGGGGAAAATTTCATAAAAATTTACAAGGGCTCTGCCCTTAGATTGCTTTACAGAAGTCTTCAAATTCTTGCTCCAATTTAAAGAAACCAAAACTGAAAATCATAGACAACACATTATGGGTATGGTATACTCGAGAAAGATTTTTAAAACTCATATTCTTTTTCAAATGAACTTAAAATTAGTCATTTTTCAAAGTGTAATTAAAAGTAATTTTTCTTAAAAGTATATTTAAGTGTTTTAAGTAAAAACAAAATGGTTAAGATAGGTTTGGATATGTAGTTTTTTATGATTCCACTCTTTGGATGACATTTTCCTTTAATCAGGCAAAACAGGCCCAATCTCACGGGACAAGAGGGTTCTCCTGGACGTCGATTTCCATGCTGGCTTTGTTCTTTGTGTGCACAGTTCTCTGGGAACTGAAGGGGAGAGGAGAGATTGGCAAGGCAGGATTCAAGCATTCCTGGGTCCCGCGACACACGCCTGTAAAACCCCAAGGTGTCAAATCCCACCTTGATTTGAGGGCTGCCCGCTGGCTCACTGCCAGGCTGCTGGCGACAGCAGATGAGGCCATTGGTACAGCGTTAGACGTGGAGGAGTCCACTTCCAGTCATGTGAACCCAAAAGCTTTTTAAGGCCAGGAGAGTTCCAGTCCGTTCAACTCTGACATCCTTTGCCACGTGTTTTGGGTTCTTTGCATAACTTCCTTGGTTGCAAAATTGTACTTGTAAAAAGAGAGGCCAAAGTTAGGGGACAGAGGTGTGGATGTGACCTCTGTGTGTCACTCAGAGATGGCTGTGTTCTTCCAAGTCCTCATTTGCTTCAACAAAATCCTTTTCCAGGCATTTTCCCTGAAACTTCTACACTCTCCTTTACAAACAGAAAGGGTAATTCCCTGGCTGTAGCTCTTCGGCCCTCCAGATCACAAAGTGCTAAGATCTCAGAGTCAGAAAACAGTCTTGCCATGTTCAGTCACTGCCTAAAACGTGAGAAATCGCTTAGGTGTCTCCAAGGATAAAGGAAGCTTTGGTGCAAGGTAATAAAGGTTAAGATTGATGGTCTCTGATTTATAATCTGGTCACATTCCAAGGTTTCTCAGTAGGGATCAGTCTGCAAGGGGATGGCATTAGTAGAAACTGGATATTTTAAAGAGGAGCGTTTGGGTTTTAAAGTTTGTTGATGACAGAGTAAGAAAAACCAAATTTGTCATTTAGAGAAATGGTAGAACCAATTTACTTGCGGAGTATATATTATACTACACATAGAGTCAGATTCATAAAACCTCTCCTCCCCAGGGCACGATTGTATTTCAAAACTCAGAGAAACTATTTTATTGATTTTGACAATAATAGGGAAGTGTTCTTGGCTAAATTTTGTCTCCCCCACCCCAAATTCATATGTTGGAGTCTAAACCCCCAGTTGGTCAGAATGTGACTGTATTTGGGGATAGGAACTTTAAAGAGGTGATTAAGTTAAGATGAGGCCATCAGGGTGGATCCTAATCCAATCCGACTGTTGTCTTAGAAGAAGAGGAAATTTGGATACAAAAAGGGGACCAGGGATGTGCATGCACAGAGGAAAGACCACGTGAAGAGCAGCAGGAAGGCGGCCACCTGCAAGTCAAGGAGAGAGGCCTCTGAAGAAACAACCCTGCTCGCACCTTGATCCCAGCCTCCAGAGAGCGAGAAAATAAATTTTTGCTGTTCAAGCCACTCAGTCTGTGGTATTTTGCTATGGTAGCCCCAGTAAACTAAGACAGGAGAAATCCAATACTTAACATCTTCAGGGGCTGGGGAAGATCATGCTCGAAACATGCTAAGTTAGCTGATGAATTAAAAATCTGACCTTTCAATAGAAAAATCAATCCTCCCATCCCTTGTTCCCAACTTAAATATCAACCATCCCCTCCTCACTGAGGGTAACTGATACAGGAGAATATAGAGAAGAGCTTTGATGGCAGTGGTAATCCCATGCTAAATCCCCATGCTGCATATCATTCTGAGTATGGACCTCAACATGATCTTTTGAACAACATATTATGAAATGCAAGCATTCATAAGAAGAAAAAAATTCATAAAGGATATAGAGATTCAGATTCAATTAATGTATGTCAGTTGCCCATGTATTAGACATCATAATGAGAGTAATAATATTAACCAACATTTATCTAGCACTCTTCTAAGCACTTTACATATATTAACGCATTTAACCCTCACAACAACCCAGTGAGGTAGGTATTATTATTATCCTCAATTTACAGATGAAGCCAATGAAACAGAGAGAGGTTAAAAGACTTATAAAATGTGGATAACAATAGTATCTACCTCATAGGGTTGTTGCAATTATATGTAAAATATTTCAAACAGGGCCTAGGACTTAGCAACATTCAATCAATGTGGTTTATTGTATTTTTATCACACTGCCTCCCTAATCAGATAAGGTTGAATTTGAGGGTAAAGAGATATCTTAGTGCCATTCATTTGTTTCATAGCTATCTATTGAGCAATTACTATGTGTCAGGCATTGTGCTATACCCCCAGAAGGTAATGATAAACAAATAGCATACTAAGATGTGTTAGAAGAAAGGCAGGCAGGAGAAGCCAGGCTTGTAGCAGCGATTATCTCCAGGAAATGAAATTGAGGAGGAATGACTTTCAGGTTTTGACTTTATACACGTCTGCACACTGACTTTTTTTAATAAGCAAAAATTGATTTTGTAATTCAAAAACCACTCAAGGGGAAAAGATCTTTAAAAAAAACATGAATACTTGAGATTATCACCAATCACTCAACCTCAGTCAATGATTCAAGAAAACATATTTCAAGTCCACTCCATGACAGATGAAAAGTACAGTAAGTGGCTTCTGCCCCCAAAGGTTTACAATCTGCTTGGGCAGTTAAGATGCAAACAAGACCAAAGTTACCCCAAAAGACAAGGCAGTTGGTAAAAACCAGGTGAGCAAGTACAACAGAAAATTCAACCTCAAAGACAGAGATATATGGTCTTTGAAAAACATGCAGTTTTGGATAGAAATTAACACAGCTTTAGTGGAGGCTGATGAATTACAAATAAGGGGCCTCAACTAAAGCAAAAGGAGGACCTTAGTCAGTAATCCACCCTTGCTCACCTGAACGTGGAAATAAATTCAGTACAGTCCAGAGTGAAATGAGCAGTTAGTGAGATGGGACTCTGGCACTTGAATTTAATGTTCCACTAACTCAGAAGTGTGGAATGTTGTCAAAAAAAGTCCTTAGTCTGGCTAAGAATTGAATTTTCATGCAGGTCACAGTCATAATTTTGGGATGAGTCAAAATACTGGAACCACTGCTGTGGAAGTATTGAATCTGGAAACTCATTGCATCCATTCACCAGTAGCTGGACATGGTGAATCTAGCAAACGTCTTTAAATGAATAGTTTGGCCTTGTTGTCCCCATTTCCTTACCACCCACTCCCTATGTCTTGAAATCTGCCCTTTACCCCACCCCTCTTGATTATTATCAATGGTCTCCTGATCATCTTTGTGTCCCTAAGGCCTAGCAGAGTGCCTGGCAGAGAGTTCGGAAACGTTTGCTGAGATGAATCAATGACTCAGTTCCATGGCTTTTCTCTAAGTTTTGTTCCCTTTGGCTTCACTGGAGCATGACATTCATATTGACCTGGACTAGAAATTCTCTTTCCCACCATATTCATGATTCTGATTCTCTCTGTTCCACCTCCCCGCAGCCCTTAGGCTGTGCCTTCATGGATATTTTTCCTGCCTCCACTTCTCCCTCCTGCTCCCTACATGTGGCTACCACCCAAGGCTCAGGCCTCCACTCTCTCCACACTCCATACTTCATGATAGCCAGGAAATGATAATAATATGTTGTAGTAATAACAATAATGAAAATTGCCTAGTGTGTATTAGGAACTTTTACTCCTTATCTTATTTAATTTCACAAAACCCACTGATGTAGGTATTATTACTCTATATTATAGATGAGAAAACTGAGGTCAGAAAACTAAATGACTTACTCAAAGACACAGGACGAGTAAGTAGCATAACTGGGATTTGGGGCCAGGTCTCACTGTATTGAAGGTCCAGATGCCTTCACAACAAGCAAAAAAAACCCATAAACAAACATTTAAAATGAAAAAATACACAGAAATTAAAATGTAGAAGGAAATAGACTATGCTGCTTCCTGACTGCATCATTGGTTCTAACCTCTCCCTCTGGTGTTAGCTCTGTTTTCTGCTCCCTCTTGACACGTCCTTGTTGGTGTCCCACCTCAACTTCAAGCTCATTTTGTCTAAAACTACTTATTATCTTTTCTAAAAATCTGTGCCCATCATTCTTCCTTTGCTGTTGCCATCACTCCCAGAATCGTGGAAGCTCAAACTGTTTCTTCTCCCCTTTATTTATAGCGCCTTCTTTCTGCCCTTCCTTCTTCCCTCTCCATTCCTCTGGTCACGTCTCAAAGCTTGGCTCTTGTCGTCTCTCACCTGAGGATTACCATAGTCTCCTAACTGGTCTTTCCATCCCTCACCACCTTCCTCCTGGGATTTATCCTGCAATTTGCCACAAGATTAAGTTTCCTAAAATGAGGCTTTGCATTTGTCCCTCCCAATTAGGATCCTTTTCAGAGAATTAGAATCTCTTTTTCAGAGAGAAAGTCCAGACTCTTTAGACTGATTTTCAAAGCCCCGAACACTCTGGTTCCACCTGATATCTTCAACTTCATCTCCTACTTCACACCTGCAGGAATTCTCTGCTTTGACACAGCCAATCTCCTCAACAGTTTAAGTCAGGCTGGCTGGCCTTAACTAGGGTTTATCATCCAAACTGGAACCCCTTCGAAAGTGAAAGGGAGTGCTACTGAGAACTGAGCCAACAGGCATAAACTGGGATTGTCCTGGATTAACTGGGATTTATGGTCACCACATTCTTACCATTCCCTGCCCATCTACACACAGGCCACCCAGACCAGCTGGTAATGGAATTCTTCCAGGGTCCCAACCAGCCTTTGCTCTCCCCTGAATTTCCTGCCCTCAGTCTGACACCCGGAGTCTCCGTCTTTGACAAGTCCCTTCAGACTGATGTCCTCAGGTTAGACTATTCAGCTTTACAATTTGGCATTCTCACTGTGACAGTCACTCCCCGATCTGCCTGCTCCTAGGAGCAAGGCCTGCGCCTCCCAACCCAGACTCAGCCCTCAAGCTTTGAGAGCACTGCCACCTCCACACTGTCACTGCCTTTCATGTCTTCCCTTGCCTTGGACATTTGCCCAACTGCTACTTTTTCTTCCCTATCCAGATCTTCCCCACCCCAGCCATTAGGATGTCCCTCTTCTCTGACCTTCTGTAGCCTCCATTATCTCCACCATTTGCTTTGCACTCAGCACAGCTCTATCAAGCAGCAATGACCTTTTAAGAATTTGTTCAGTCTCCCTGACCAAGGCAACTGGCAACAAAGATTCACCACCTCTTAATCATCTCGCTCCCAGCCTCTACCGGGTCAGGTGCTTGGTTGAGGAGGAGGATAATAGGATCATCTGATAGATGAGGCCTGGGTAGCACATAGTCTCTCCCATTTTCCACTCTTCTGCTTGGACCCCACCCTGAGGAAAGGAAGACATCCTTACATGCTGATAGCAGCAGCAAGAAAAATGCCCATCTCTAATAAACATAGCCCACAATTGCTCCCTCGCAGCCATAGCATCTACTGTCACGCTTGTGGTTCTTCAATAAACATCAATCCCAGAAGTTATAGCAAAACCCTTAGAGACACAAAGGTTCACTACTACACAGGGATGATTAGGCAATTACTTGGCAACACTCAGAGAACTGGGTTCCTCACTACCCTCCAGTTTCCCAAGGGCCAAGGCAAGTCTCCTGCCCCAGCCATGGCGCCTGTCACCCCTGCTTCATCTATTCCCTGTCACCCACGCAAGATCTGGGCCCTCCCTGTGCTTTCCCTCACCCTAATCAACCAGACACCTTGGCCCTGTTTCCTGAAGCTCATCCAATGGCCTTACTCCCAATGGCCTGACTTCCTTCTGACCCAACGGCACCCAAAATTTCTAACCATTTAACAACAGGTAAGGGAAAAAAATATGTGTAAAACAAAATAGATAGTATGACCTCATTTTGTTAAACATTAACAAAATGTTTTGAAGTAGATATTTATATGGGGAAGGGTCTGGCATAAAATACAACAAACTACTAATAGTGATTTTCTCATCTGTTTAAGTTCCTCAATGAAAGTACATTACTTGCATAATAAAAATTAATGAAGCAAAAATAATGAGTTGGTGTTTACATATTGGCTTCTTTTTTGCCAGTGTTAGTGGACATGGTACCCTGCCACCTGTCATGTTTGCTACCACAGATTAAGAAGAAAACAAAACAACTCTAAGGCATAGTAGACAACTTCCATTTGTAGACCTCTGATGAGGACGGTTTTCACCCCCATCAGTGTATGAAAACACACAAATCCATGATACTGTCATCACTCACCTACAAAGAGCAGGCTACCACCCACATGCTTTGTTTTGTCGCTTTTTCCTTCTGCATCCCTAGCTAAGAATCAAGGTGTGCTAGAAAATGTAAATTCTATGTGCAAAAGAATAATCATTCACTGTTTGAGGGAAGCAAGACATAACAGGGCCCCTGAAAACAATGGGATATGGAGCAGAAAATGCAGGATTTAGAGTTAGAAATTCTACGTTCCAGTTCTGATGTCAGTCAAGTCCTTTTCCTTCCTTTCCTTCCAGATTTTCTGCCTCATAAGTATCCAGTTCAGTTTCTGAAGACCTACGATCTGCCAGGCATAGTTTGTTAGTAGAAGGGTGACTGAGACCTGCAAGTTATAAGGGCTTTGCAGACAACCTGGGAGGTGCCACACGCACATTAGAGATCTGTGGGCTTGCTCTGCAGGTGCTGAGGAGAACCACTATCCATCACTGAAGAAATCAGATGCCACCCCTGCCTTTCCTACCTTTAACTGGGTCATGCAATGTGAAGTCGCCCAAGTGGGAAGCCACTCCACTGACTGAAAGTTGGTGCCTGCTGTTCCCAGCACTGCCCTCAAGACTTCTTACCTCGGCTTGTGTTTGAGGCTACCGTTTGTGTTCTCTGATCATTGTGTCTTACTACAATGGCTGGGCTCTTATTCCTGGTGGTCTCTTGACCCTGTCACTGAACTGCAGATCCAATACTTAGGAGGAAGGCTGCCTATGTCTTTGAGGTGCTGCTCAGCAACCCTGCCCACTACCAAGTGAATTTCATGTATAACGCATGAGCTATATTGAAGGCAGGCCATCCCAAACATATCCTCCAAATTTGATGAAAATCTGCCCAGTCCTTTTCAAGGGAGGCAGTAATGGACAATTGTATTTACTTAGATTATCTTAAATATACCTTTTTCTGAGGACCCAGAATGAGAAAATGCTAACCTCAGTCATAAATGCAGTCTTTAAAGTTCAAATTCTAACAACCAGTCCAGAGAACTGAGTAATTTATTGAAAGCCAAAGGAGAGCAATTGGATATGTGGGGGCCTCCCCTTCCCTCCTGTGCTTAGCTTGCCCTTCCTCATTAAGCAGGGCTGGGGGAAATACTCACCCACACACCTTCTCCCGTCCTCGGCCAGGGTGTAGCCACTGTAGCACTGGCAGACGAAGGAGCCCAGCACATTCACACAGAGCTGCTCACAGCCGTGGTCCTCCACCGCACACAGATCCTGGACTGAGGCAAAGTCGCGCCATTAGAACACAGCTCCGAAGGAGGTGACCCTCAGCACAGGGCCAGGCAACAAGCAACTCCACAGCACTTGCTAAAATACTTTTAAAAACATTGTAAGTATTGATGTATGATCATAGTGGAAAATATATAAAAGAAAATCTGCCTATAATTCTCCCACTTGGAATCCTAACACCCAGAGGCAACTGCTGTTAACATTTTGGTGAATTTCTATGCATATATAAAAATATATTTTTCAAAGTTGGAATTATTTACCTCTATTAAATGCATTAAGTGACTTTAACATCAATTTGTATTTTTCCTATGTCAGTGAAAGTGCTCTGAAAACATTTTGATGGTTCTTGAGAACCGTAAATTGTCATGAGCAGGCATTTGCACGTGACTGCATCAAGGACCATTCCTGTTCTTTGAGAACTAAAATGCTTTGTAATCACAGTCTCATTGATTTACGCTGAGACAACGTGGCACTGTCTCTGACATTTTGCAGATGGGGAAGCTGAGAGAGGGCACAGTGGAAAGACCTGCTTCTCCACCAAAAGCACGGCAGGTCTAAGAAGAGCCCCTTATTCCAAGTCTGCCTCAGGCCCTTTGGATGTAATTTCCCTCATTCCATTTGTCTACCAGAAGTATCTTTGAAAATCCTCTTTGTGCTCTATTTATTCATCCCAGTAACACGTAAGGAAAATGGGAAGCCAAAGGAGGTTAGGTAGAAGCAACAAAGATTACTAGGGAGAAAAAGACATTTACTAGGAAAAGGATGATTACTAGGGGGAAAAAGAAATATAGTTATTAACTATATTCATTATTTGCCCACAAAGTGCTGAGCCCTGGCTACTTATTCAAATGCCATGTAAGAATGCATTCAAGGAATGCATTGACTGCAGTGGAACTAAGAATATATCAGAGGATGAAAAGGTTAAAGGCATTTTCAATCCATCACTCCTTTGTCTCTCCTTTGCAGAAACAGGCTGACATGATGATATTATTTCTCAGCCAGGAGAACAGCTTGGTTTCATAACTAGCTCTTCTAGTGACTTTACCATTAAAGTTGGAGAAAATCAGAGAGCATTAAAGGGATTGATATATTAAAAAGAATTTTCTCTGCTTAAAAGTTATCACTATGACAGTTATGGTAAAAACTCAATTAACTAGAAAGCTTGATTAATCCCTGAATCCAATGACTACACTTTAATCTCCTAGGTCTTTGAGTTTCATACTTTATTATGCTTTTAAAGAAATACAAAGTATCAAATTGATAAAAATGTAAAGCTGATTTATTCATCACCTCTACTAAATGCACTAAATAATTTCAAAAAGAAAATCTACATCATAATATTAAAAAATGCTGAAGTCTTAGAGTCCATGAACAAAGATTCTGGTTTTAAAATGCTAAAAGAAATATTTTCATTCGCAAATCAATAAAGTAGAACAAAAAATTACAGATGCAAATTCCTTTATCTCTTATTAGTATTTATGTCTTAGACTTCCAACTGGGAATTCCAATTGAGATTTCCAATGGATTTAGAGATAAGGAAAAGCACCAATAACCAGAAAATACTTTAGCTCATGTAAAAATCATAGAGAATAATTGAATAATGACAAAACCTACAGATTTGTGACAAGCCAGAAATCTAGGAAAAATCTGAATCATTGAGTACTCTTCATTTATTCAATAAATGAAGCACCTACTTTGTCCCAGGTGCTGGGGATGTAGTGTGAACCAAACAGACACAGGGGTTCCTGCTGTCCTGTAGTTTGAGTCCTAAGAGTTAGTAACGTGAAGGTCTAGGAAGAATGTTCCTGACTGACAGCACAGCGAATGCAAAGGTCCCGAGGTGGAACAAACTGGCCCCATTTGAGGACAGGAAAGGCCAGAGTGGCTACCAGATGCAACCTAAATAACTAAAATACAAGATAGAAAACGATAGAAATCCATAAGAGAGATGCTGTCAATACAATGGGAGTCCAGAATGGGCACGGATTACCACCAGTCCAGGATGGATAGGAAAAGGCCAGCAGGCAAGTGTGAAAGAAGGGAGAGAGGGAAACGGCACTCTGGGCTGCAGGAACAGCGGGAGTAAATGGGCAGAAGTGGAGGGAAGCAGGACAGGTGTGGCAGCTGCATTCCACCCCGGGAACCCCAGGGGAACTAGCAGGAGGGAGGATCAGAAGGACAACTGACGCCAGACGGTGGGGGCCTAAAGCAGGCTGAGTAGTCCACACTCCATTCAGCAGGCCGTGGGGACCACTCAAGGTAAAATCCTGAAAAAGGAAACGGGCTATTTCACCTGAGTTGTGCTTTAGAAGGATAAGTCTGGCTGCATCACAGTTTCTGTTGGCTCTGGGAAACTTCAAGGACTTCTAGCACAGTTAAATGGGAACCACTGCTTTGTTCAGGAACAGCGGTCGTTTTCTGAATTCCCTGCTGAAATAGCTTTGGTTTGCCTGCATGTTGATGGGGAAGTTAATCTCTTGATATGAGGACCTTCAATTGTTCTTCAGAGCTTTTGGTCTCACCCATCGGCTGTCAGAGAGCCTCTGTCCTTTTCCCTCTTAGCACGTATCACAGTGTTAATTACACCAGCATTGACGTAGTGATGTATTTCCTGTGTCTCCCTTGCTAGACTCTAAGCTCCCTAATAGGGAGGGGAGAGGCCCTGCACAAGGCCCTGATGGCTGGAAAACGATGCCCCAGCACACTGAAACAAAGTTCCCCTGCAAATCTCAAGCCCATCTCTGAAGCTGGGGGACAGGAACCTCCCCAACGGTGGTTACAACGGAGTGGTGAGAGTATAGGTGGTTTTTATTCTCTTACTTATAATGATCTGTTTTCAAATTTTCTAACAAGAGTTTTTATAGTAATGAAAAAAACCAACATGAAAGAACCCCTTTGAAGTAGCATTTCGAAAGCAGGACCTTGAAGCAATAACCTTTTTTCCGAAAGGCTTCCCCCACAGGGTAGGTAGAGAGGCAATGAGATGTTTATTCCTTTCAGTACATGGGCCGGATGCCCGCAAGACAGTCCATGAATAATTGCAAGGTCTGGGCTACAGAAGCAGCAGTGCCCGACCTCAGCCGCCCATTAGAACCATCTGGAGACCTTTTGAAAATCCTGATGCCTAATCTCTCCCCCTCTGAAATGGGACTGGCTGGGGTGGGATGCAAGCAGCAGCATTTGTTAAAGCTCTCCCGATAACTCCAGTGTGCAGCCAGACTGAGAATCATTAAACCGAACAGATAGCAAGTCCTCACAGTCCTCCAAGGGGAAGGTGCCCAGACCCAGCAGTCAGTCTCCCCTTTATTAACTGAGGCGGCCAGGCTCAGTTCCTTCCTTTAAACAAATCTCAGAATTATTGCTGTCCTGGGTCCCCTCTCCAAGAGGCTGAAAGAAGCCCAGACACTGCGTGAGGGTGCAAAGTGTGGTAGGAACAGAAGGCTTATCGCTCGCATTCCAGAAGGATGGTCCCACAAACAGCCAGTTTGTCAGTTGGCTTCACTGTGTATTGTCCTTTCATACTGTTTTTAGAACGCTGAGGATTTATGGCCACTAGTGATCTGTACTGTCCCAAGGGAAACCATTGAGGAATTAATTTTATTAAACAAAGACCAAGGAATAAATACAGACTAGGTTCTGACAAAACAACTTTGTTGTTTTTCTGGCAGTGGTCACTTCCATTTGAAACAAATACAGATGTTTTTGGATGATTCCTCGTGCTTTTGAAAAACAGCACTTTTTCTCACAGCCTGGGAGGATTTCACTGAAGGGTGATTAAATCCTGTGGGATGGGAGAAGCAGTGGATTCAGAGTGCCCATCACCCTTCCACCTTCTCCACCTGCCCCCACTTATGGCTCGTGACTTCTGTCAAATGTCACCTCCTCCAGGAAGCCTTCTCCAGGTTGGCTGGGCTTAGAGGCTCCTTCCTCTGGGCTCCTCTAGCACTACACACATGGCTCCACTCTAGCACTGATGCATTTATCCTATGGTATTGAAAGGACGGATCATATGCCTGGCACGTGAGCTGATCTGATTCAGTTTTGATTCCCCAGAGCCTAGCGCAGAGTCCTAGCACATGTAGCTGGTGCTCCATAAGTGTTCCTCTGCTGAAACAACAGTGATAAATGCCCAGACCCCCTGCATCACAGCAGGGTCCTAGAGTCCTAAAAATATTCTCCCCCATCAGAAATGGGGTCCGGGGAAGATGAGTGAGATGGGAACAGAACGCTCCCCGAGTCTCTGTGCCTCTCCTCGTCCCCAGCAAGAGGGATGCCCATACCAGAAGAGAGCTCAGAGTACAGTGACACTGGGAGCCAGCCTCCAGCTGCAGACACCAGAAGAATTGTCACGACAGCTAAGGACCGGGCTGCCTTGTTGTCTGCTGCCTCCCCAGGACCCAGCACAGCGCTGGCACACTGTTGGTGCTTGGTAAGTTCTTGTGAATGGACGAATGAGCCCTCGTCCATGTTACACAAACACAGCGTTGTCAGGAGTTCCTCCCTCATCAGTCTTACCAAGGCTGTAAGCTCTGAGAGGGACAGGGTAAGTCTGGGTGTTCCTCAGGTTACCTTTCACACAGCAGGTGCTTAGTGGACATCTGTGGCTTTGTCTTGACAGCTGCCAACCTGGAGGACTCGGGGGCTCTTATCTGACCAGTCCCTGTTAGAGGTCAAGTTCTCCCTCATAGCTTCCCTCACCACAATTGTAATTTAACACTTAATTTGCAACTGATTATGTGACGTTGATTTCCCCTGCCATGTGAGGGCTGTGCTTGCTTTGTTCAGCCTGGACCTCAAATATCTAACATGGTATCAGGCCAGTTTTTAAAAATATATTTGAATGACAGAATGAATTAATTAATTTGTCAAATTGTTCAAAGTGCTGGGAAAACAACAGTGAATAAAATAGATGAAAAATCAGTCCATGGATCCCTGTCCCCAAGGAGCTGATATTCGAGCGGGGAGAGAGTGGTGTGCGGGAGCCAGCCCCTGCTGACTCCCACGACAGACCACGCACACCTCTTCCCAGCTCTGCACTCAGCAAGGCCAAGTGGGTAGCTTGACATCGGCTATGGTGGCAGTATTTACACCACGGGAATTGGTGAACATTACAAATCGGAGATTTCCCCCCCGGAGACCTGGTTGTTAAACATTTACCAGCACACCACCCATAGGGGCCAGACATAAATAAAATAAACAGGTAAAGCCATGTGTTATGTTAGATCTTATAAGAGCTACAGGAGAAAATGAAGCATGAAAAGGGAGTTGGGAGTGCAGAGGGAAGGGAGCTTCCGGTTTAAATTGTGAGGTCAGAAGGCAGTCTCACTGAAAAGATTAGTTTACATAAGGACCTGAGCAAGGTAATATGAAAAAGTAGGGATGAAGGGATTTGAGCCTTGGAGGAGGAGATAAAGGGCAGTTACATTCCTTTAGACAGGGTGGGAGTGAGGCAATCAGAATGAAAAGAATATTGCCTTTGGAGCCGGACCTGGCTTCAGCCTGGTGACTTATGTGACTTCACAAAAGTGATTTCTATGAGAATCAGTTTTTATAGAGCTTAAATAACTAAGTGGAGAAAAACATCTTATTGCAGGGCTAAATGAGATAATTTTGATGAGAAAATCCCCAGACAGACAGTAGGTGCTCAGCAAACCTTAGTCTCCTTCTTCCTTAGATTGGGGTAAAGAGAGGTCTTGGTGGCACAGGCCTAGTCAAGCATGGAGGAGAGATGGACCCCAACCAGATTTTGCCTACGTCACAATTCTAATATAGTGTCACTTTATTGCGTGCCTGTGAAAACCCCACACATGGACATTAGATTTAGATTTCTTTAAATAACATCAACATATCATATGTTTGGTTTGTGAGTTCTAGACTGAATTGATCTAATACAGCAAAGTAAGCAATTTTGAATTTTATCACAAAAGATCTCACCAAACTCAAGTCATGCCTTGTCAGCAGGCAATCGCTAGCACTTAGCTGACAGTCGGCAATGCTTCTCCCGGTGCCTGGAGGACTTCAGGGGAGAAAGTTAACTGCGGCTTCTCAGTCTTCCCAGGTGCAATTAATCAGTGAAGATTTGATAGCTAAGAGCCCAAAGTGTGCTCAGATCCATCCCTAGTGTTTACTCCGAGGCTTCCATGCACCCTAGATTCAAGTGACCTCCTTCATTTGTGATCTCAAAACCCTGATCCGGCGCCTCAGCCCGGAGAACTTGGAAAACTTTCATCTGGTTACGTTGGACGAGGAGCACAAGACAAAGCCTGTGGCTGCTGTGGCTGACATCATCCTGGGCGAAATCAAAGGGTTTTCACCAACTTTTCAGAATTTTAGATGAGTCACACTGCATGCTGTTGACACCAATTTAATCTCTCCTTTGGAGTTAAATCAAAATGAACACCTTTAAACACACGTTCCACTTTTTTATAGCTCCTGCTATTCAGCCTGCAACGTAGAAATCAGAAATTATTTATCACAGCAAAAGAGAAGAGAAATGTATTATTAGGGCTATTTCCCTCAAGTGGGAAACAGTGGGGTTTCCACCTGCTCCAGCCCGCAATCTCGTTCAGAGTTAGGGCGCCACAAATGCAGGCAAAACCCAAGCCTGAGTTTTGGGGACCATCCTCCCCTTTCCTCCTGTCTGAAAGCACTAATCTTATTTTGACAGCTGCAGTTTGGGTTTAAAGTTTTCAACAGTCAATGTGAGTCATCGGCCTTGTGCTTCTGCGCTGGAAGAAACAAAACAGTCCGAACGCCATCGAGAAATCCTGTTCTTTCAGGCAGACTCCAGCTGTGCCTTGCATCCCTTCCTCCAACAGTTTAATTCTTTTACAATCAATTCGCCTATTCACTAACAAGATTCCGGTTTTCTTTAGAGAAGGGAAAAGAAAGAGGGGAGGATCCCCAAAATAAACCCTTAAAACATAAGTAAATCTGACCGAATGAGGTTGATCAAAACCATAAATGTGAGTGCTTTGCAATTTTGCAACGGCTGTCACATCATCACATGCTTAACATAAACTCCCTACTGAATGAATCTCCCAGGGAAAGATCTAGTTCAAGACATCCAGGTCAGTGGTTTTAAAACTTGAGCTTACATGAGAATCCCCTAGAGGCTTGTTAAAACACATTCCTCGGCCCCACCCACAGAGTCCCTGATTCAGGGGGTCTAGGGTAGGGCCTGGGAATTTGCATTTCTAACAAGATTCCCCACAAAGCTGAAGCTGCTGTCAGGGGGCCCACACTTTGAGAACCACTCGTCTAGGTCATTGGGAAAACAGGAAAGCAGAGAAGAAGCTGCACGAGGGTAAAACTCATTTTCCCCCGACGTGTAATAATTCTTCCACAACTGGCATTTCTCCACTCACATTTAGTCAGCTCGGCTCTCCCGTGTCTCCCATAGGGCTCTACTCATGCCAGATTCCCTTTTTTTTTTTTTTTTTTTAACCCTGTGCCCTGTACAACCAGAGGGTGAGAAAACTGCACATAGTGCTCTCCAAGATGCCGGGCCCAGCAGCCAGGGTTGAGGGGAAGCTCCGGGCTGCAGGCGGCTCGCTATTCCCCTCCTGCTCCACGCTCTGACTGTGGGCTGCCCCAAAGCTCAGACCCTGACGTTCCCTTTCCACACCCCTTTTCTCCCTCCAAGGTTGCATCCATTTTCAGGGTCAATTACCAGCAACAAGCACATCCAGTCATGCATTTTCCTTGAACTCTAATCCTCCATCTCTGGCTGCACCCACTACTTGTGTCGGCTCCTTCCCAGATTCACCAGTTTTCCCTCAAACCCAGGCTTCCTCTCTTAAGGTATCTGTCAGTCTAAATTCTATCTCCATCCCCCACCCACCATCCCCCATCCTATGCCATAAGCTCCTCCCTGGGGCGGGGATTATAGCTGCGGTCTCCTAATTAATTCTGTGGGCATAAGAAACACGTGCACTGAATTGACTGAACTGATTAGAACTGCAAACTGCATCTTTCATATTCTGCCCTGCATATGCAGAGCACAAGGGAAGCCAAGATCCGAGTTCCTTGGGTCTCAAACATATAAGAGAAACTCATTCTTCTCCTACCACCCCATAAGAGTGCCTGGTTCATGAAGAGGAATCAGTAAGTACTGAATGAATAAATGGATGAGTGGATGGACGGTATTTCTGCCTGCACTCTCTACCTAACTGTAATCCCATGTATACATTATTGTTCGACTCAATTTACTAAAATGTGGTTTTATCTTTGACACTCTCTGTTCAGCCCACACCCACAAAGACTGCTGATGGAATTCAGCTTGAGCAAATTGCTCCATAATTTGCTCCAGCTTACATTTCTTCCCTCATCCCCCACCAGTGCCCCAAACAAGCTATTCCAGACAGGCAGTCTGGTCTACTTAGCATCCCCTAAAGATGACAAACCATGCATTTCTCTTCTTTTCTTCTTTGACTTGTTAGAAAAACCCCCTCATCCATAACGCCTTCCCTGATTGTCCATGACTCTTTCTCTGATCTCTTCTCTTGTAACCTTTTGTTTCAGCACCACTTACCTTCCCAAACTACCTCATTCTGACTATATATATCTATCTATATATATATATCAGCTTTATTGAGTTATAAATGACATACAATAAACTGCACATATTTAAAGTATACAATTTGATAAATTTGATGTATCAACATATCATCACCATAATCTAGATAAGGAACATATTCATCACCTCCAAACCTCCAGAGTTTCCTGGTGCCCCTTTTTTACCCTTCCCTCTGGCCCCAGGCAACCACTAATCTCTCTGTCACATTGATTAGTTACCATTTTCTAAAACTTTACGTGAATAGGATTACATAGTATGTACTCTTTTTTTGTCTGGTTCCTTTCATTCAACATGGTTATTCTGAGATTCATCCAGCTTGCTGCATGTGTCGATAGTTCTTTCTTCACGTTGTATGCATGCACCACATTTGTTATCCATTCACCTATTGATGGACATTTGGATTGTTTCCACTTTTGGGCTATTGCAAGTAAAGCTGTCAGGAACACTTGCATTCAAATCTTCATTTGGACATAAACTTTAATTTCTTTTGGGTAAATACCTAAAAGTGGAATGGCTGGGTCATACGGTAGGTACATATTTAACTTTGTAAAAAACTGGTAAATTGTTTTCCAAAGTGGTTGAACTATTTTACATTCCCATGAGGAACAATGATAATTCCTGTTCCCAACTTTGCCAACACTTGGTATGGTCAATATTTTAAAATTTACCCAATCTAGTGGAAGTATAGTGGTACCTTATTGTGGTTTTAATTTGAATTTCCCTAGTGACTAATAAGGTTGAGCATCTCTTCACATGCTTCTTTGCCATCCATATCTCTTCTTTGGTTTAGTGTCTGTTCAAATCTTTTGTCCATTTTGACTGGGTTATTTTCCTATTATTGAGTTCTAAGAATTCTTTATATATTCTAAGGTTTTTTGTTGGATATATGTTTTACAAATATTTTATCCGAGTCTGTGGCTTGCCTTTTCATTTTAGTAGCAATGTATTTTGAAGAGCAACTGCTTTAATTTTGATAAAGTTCAATATATTGAGGGTTTTTTTTTTATATTTAGCGTCTGTCCTATTTTAAAAATCCTTACCAAACCCAGGGTCATCGCAATGTTTTCCTACATTTTCATCTAGACATTTAATTGTTTCCATCTTACATTTAGATTTAAAATTCATTTTGAATTAATTTTTGTATATGGTGTGAGGTAAGCGTCAAGGTTCATTTATTTGCACATGACAATCCAATTGTTGCAGCATCATTTGTTGGTAACATTATTCTCTCCCCATGAATTGCCTTGGCATCTTAGTCAAAAAACATTCCACCATATATGTATGGGTCTATTTCTGGACTATATTCTGTTCCATTGATGTCCATCTTTACACCAAAACCACACTGTTTTGATTCCTGTTGCTTTATAATTAGCCTTGAAATCAGGTAATTTAAATCTCCCAACTTTATTTTTTTCATAATTTTAGTTGATCTTCATTTTTTTGCAGATTCCATATTTTCAAATTCACCTACTGGCTAAAATTTACTTGTAACCCAAAATCAATACATGCAGGATTTTTGTGGCCATTGGTGGATGTGTGCAGAGTGGTAAAAACTTTGAGTCACCTGATGTACACTTTCCCAGCTAAGCTCAAACAAGGTGATCTTCTGCCTTGTTTGAGTTCTCATACTGTAAACAAGAGTTCTTTTTGTGTCCTCCTTAGTGCCATATTTTTTGCATTTTTTTGCTTTTTGTTGGTGATTTCACTATTTAAAATGGGCCCCAAGAGCAGTGCTGGAATGCTGTCTAGGGTTCCTAAGTGCAAGAAGGCTGTGCTGTGCCTCACAGAGAAAAGATGTGTGTTAGATGAGCTTCAATCAGGCATAAGTCATAGTGCTGCTGGCTATGAGTTCAAAGTTAATGAATCAACAATATATACTCAATAAGCTGTCTTTAAACAGAAACACACATAAAGAAAGGTTATATAAAACAAGGTTTATATTGATTGATGAAACGTCATAGCCAGAAGCTCGCAGGAACCTAACCCTGTATTTCCCCTTGGAACATGATCCAGTAATCACTGGCTCAATGTTCACAGAGACTTATAAATTGTAACTACTGTGCTTAAGGAGAATCGACTGTATTTGACTATTCTATGGGTTTTTTTTTTGCATTTTCTTACATATTTTAGAATCAGACTGTCAGTTTTACCCCAAAAAAGTCTACTAAGATTTTAACAGGGATTGCTTTGACTCTATATATCAATTTAGAAAGAATTGCATCTAAGCAATATTAAGTCTTCCGTTCTATGATACAGTATATCTCTCCATTTATTTAGGTCTTTAATTTATTGCAGAAATCTTTTGTTCTTTTTTCAGTGTATAGATCATGAACATCTTTTGTCAAATTTATCCCTAATTTACATATTTCCAATGCTATTGTAAATGGTATTTTTAAAATGTCAATTTCTGATTTTTGTTGCCAGTATATAAAAATACAATCAAATAATATTGTGTATTGACTTTTTATCTTGCAATGTTGCTAAATTCATTTATTAATTTAATAGCTTTTTGGAAGATTCCATCAGTTTCTATACATAAGCAATAACATAGTCTGTGAATAAAGACAGTTTTACTTTTTCCTTTCCAATCTGTACGGCTCTCTAATTTCTTTTTATTTCATTACTCTATCAGTTGGAGGCTCCAGTACAATGCTGAATAGAAGTGGTGAGACTGGACATACTGTCTTGTTCCTGATTTCAGGAGGAAAGCATTTAGTCTTTCATTCTTAAACATGATGTTAACTGTAGGTGTTTTCATAGATGCCCTTTATCAGGTGGAGGAATTTTCATTTTTTTGCTGAGAATTTTTATCATGAATGAATGTTGGGTATTGTCCAATACTTTTTCTGCATTTATTGAAATGATCATATGTTTTTTTCATTTGTTAGTCTGTTAATATGGTGAATTACATTAATCGATTCCCGCCCCCCCCCCCCGCGAGGAAGATACTCCCTGAACTAACATCTGTTGCCAATCTTCCTCTATTCTGTATGTGGGTCACCACCACAGCATGGCTGCCAAGTAGTGTAGGTCTGCACCCGGGATCCAAACCCAAGAACCTGGACCGCTGAAGCCACCATGGGGCTGGCAATATTAATTGATTTTTAAATGTTAAACCAACCTTGCATTCTTGGGATAAACCCCATTTAGTCTCGATTATATTATATATACATGGATTCTATTTGATAAGTTTTTAAGAATTTTTGCATCTAAATTCATGAGGGATGGTAGTTATAGTTTTCTTTTCTCTCTTCAATAATGTGACTGGTTTTCTGGATCATGCCCCTTGACTAAACTCTAATATAAAAGCTAGTAAACCACTTACGTAGCTTTGGAAAAATAATGTTAGGAACATATCTGAAGAATGAAAGCAGTAAAATGCATTTGGTATGGTTCTTGAGAGAGAAAAAAATGAGAAAACTGGATGAGAAACTTTATGTTTTTTTTGCCAAGTGAAGTTTTCTAAATGTTGCGTTTTCATTATTCTTCCAGATAGACTAAATATGCGAGAAGAGAGAGACAGGAAAGAAAAATTCCTTATTTAAAAAAATAAAGAAAAGGAAACAATATAAAGATCTTTCTTGTTAGTGGGAAAGGAATTCAAGGGGAGGGGAAGGTGGAGGGAAATAGACGTGTGAAGACAGGCACACTTCATTAGGATTTTTTTCTCTATTTTTTTTTAAATAAGGAAAGAGAAGAACATGAACTTCTATTAAGGCCTAAGGGCTAGGCACTATGCTAATGCTTTTGCACATATCTCATACAATGGTATCAGATGCAGAAGACTCTTAGGAGGACAGAAGAATCCACAAAGCTGGCTTCCAGTGCATTCCAAATTGCTCACATGGGCAGAACTTCGAAGGTAAGATTATTTAATGTGCTTGATGTAGTCTTTGAACGAAAGGGCACATTTTGAGACACTGACCAACTGGTGTCCAGAAGAGGGTTATCTGGACAGTGATGAGATCCAAAACCAGGTCACCTAAAGATATCTTTATGCTTCTCCTGAAAAAGAGAAAATTAATGGGGGGGTGGGGTGGGATAACACTCTTCAATAATCAAAGGGCTTTCTTTTTTTACTTGGAAAAGGAAATAGACTTTGCTATATGGCTTCAGATGGCAGAAATAGGATCAAAGGTGGGAATTATAGAAAGCAGGATTTCGGCTAAACCACTGATCCAGGCTGCCTAAAGGTGGGATTGCAAGTGCTTTGCAATGACCTGGAGTCCCAGATGCATGATGGTGGTTGGACATGCACCATCGACCATCTGGGACACCAGGAAGGAATAGAATTCCTGGGTTATGTGGCAGAAGGAGCTAAAAGTCTGATAGCCAAGGTCTATTTCCACTCGAAGAACCTATGAATTAGCTGTGTCTGTCTCCTCTCTCCATACGGGCAGGGTATGGATAGAAAATGGTGGATAAGGTGTATGTGTGTGCGTGTTTGTATTTGAAAGGGATCATCTAAGAGGCCCTCTCACAATCATTCTCTACAATGACACTATCACAGCAGTTGGTAGTGGACTTGGGGGAATGACAATCATTTGAATGTTAGTCCTGATGAATTAGTTCTGAGTCTCCCCTGGGATCAGTGAGTTTTTGAATCTGCCTGTCCTGGGCTTGGAGGAGTATGTCCGCTTGCATGGTTGCCCTGCTGCCATCTGGGGGCCCTCAAGGATCATGTGACGGTATCAAATGGTGGTTAAGAGCTAGGAATATGAGGTCACACATAACAGGATTTGGATTCTGGTTTGGTCACATTACCAGTCATATGGCCTTGAATAAATTGTCTAACCTTTTTTTTGTACCTTATCTGTAAAATGAAAGTGATAAACCTACTTTAAGAGCTCATTGTCAGAATTAAATGAGACAGATATAAAGCCCTTAGGAGAGCTCCTGGCACATGGCAGACACTAATACGTGGCTACAGTTAGGCCCGACCTTGTGTGCAGCACACCAAGTTGGGCATGGGCTGCAATCACTTTTGGTTGCAATTATCTTGGTTGTTTATTTGATTTACTCCCATGCAAAAATGTGAGCTCCAGGAGAGCAGGAGCATTGCTGTTTTATTCACTATTTTATTTCCAGTCATTTGCATGCTGCCTGGCACACCTTATATGCCCCAAATGGAAATGGCCATGTCCCATTCCTCTCCAGGCCCACTGAGTCTCTCGGTGTTGCCAGGGACAGGTCCCTGCAACCAGCTCATCAACAGGTCAGGGTACGGCCCAGCCTTCCCTTGGCACAACCTTTAACTGTCCGCCAGATCAAAACCACAGCTAACAAGGACTTACCGATGAGCTATGTCTCACCACCCTTCCCATTTTATGGGTGAGGAAGTTGAGTCAAGGAGTTTAAACAGCCAGCTCAGGGTGAGACAGACACAGCCTGAATGTCAGAATTCAAACCCAGGTCTGTGAACTATAAAGGCCCTGTTCTTTCCACAAGGTCATTGGCCTATAATTTCAGGCACACAAGCAAAAGAATTATTATTATTTTTTTCTTAAAGAGAGAGAACTGCTCTTTATGACTGCACATATTAAACTAAGTCTGACACCGACAGTAAACGTAGTTTAACAGCTTCTCGGTGCCTAGATGGCTGGCTCAGGCGGGACAGCAGAGCCCTGGCTCCAGCCCTTCCCTTCCCCTTTAACTCGAAACCCTTCTCTCCTGTCCCCTCTCTGCCTGACACCAGGGAATCTGAAAGTGTGGCAGCAATCTATGTCAGAAGGTCATTGAAAATGCAGCCTCCTGGGCCTTACCCCAGACCTGTTGACTCTGAATCTCTGGGGGTGACCCAGGGGTTGGCTTCTGGGTGATACTTAGTTACTGACGCTTGAGAACCACTGCCTAGGTTCATGTGCCTCCTCCACTTGGGCCTCCTCACCCCTCCCCCGATCAGCCTTTCTGAAGCCCAGGCAGTTTCTGCATCACACTCCTTGTACCCTCTGCCCTAGACAAGAGGGAGCCAAGGCCAGACCAGCACTTGGGAGATCCTGGGGGCTCAGGGCTTGAGGTGGGACCAGGCGGGAATGGGCAAACCCCAGAATGAGGAGAAGGCCTTGCTCATGACAGTAGGGGGAGAACTTTTTATTTTTCATTTGCTAGTCTCAAAATTCCTCTGGCTTGACTAAGCCAGCCCATGGAAAATGGACATCACCAGATGCCCAGATCTCAACAGGTCACTGGGGCATGAGACAAGGAGAGGAATTTCTTGTGCTCCTAAGAAGGGAAGGGCAGGAAGGGAGTTAGCAAGGTGGGGGGGGAGGCCATGCACTCTGCAGAGAAGGCCCTTGGGCAGGGAGAGCTCCTGAAGAGGCTGGGAGGAGTGGGCAGAGAGAGCTCCTGAAGAGGCTGGGGAGTGTCTAAAAAGATGTTTAGGTTGTTTGCCGAGCAGTGTGTGAGGTGACCTTTCCTGGGCTCCCCCAGTTCTCCAGTAAATTCTATTAAACCCATGAGTATTTGATGTGAGTGATTTTATTGTGGGAACTGAAGAAGGGTCAGAGGTTCAAGCAGAAGATCAGGATGATTCTGGGGCCTGAGAGGAGCCCAAGAACAGAGAGACCCCTGGGATTCACAGAGTCCAAGGGCATGGGGCTTCTCCAGGCCCTAGAACTGGAGGATCAAGCACATGTTACTTAATCTTGGGGCGCAGAGAGGCCTCTCGCCAACCACTCTCAACCTCAAAACTGAAAAGTGAGAAGAGGAAAGGAAAATGTGGTTTGGCTCTAAAAACATGATACTAATTACAGCCATTTGTGCAAACTGTTTTCCATTAATGCTTAATTGCTTACCATGCGGTATAATAACAATTACGCATTGCATGAACTACGCGTGAGAGCAGCTGAGTTTTATTTGCCTTCCTGTGGGCCAATCTTCCTCATGTCTTGAGGAAGCCTGGTTTGGTAGCCTGGTTGTCTATGGGCTAATACAGTGGCTTTACTTAAAACTTAAAAAAAAAGTATAGGTACAACACTCAGTCTGGATAATTCTCTCCTCTAAGAGGCGGTTACCTCATGCTCACTAAAAGGTCAATATATTGTCTAGTTTTGGGGCTTGGCCAAAAAAGAGAATGTGAGTTTTATTAGCACTTTATATCTGTTTTCCCTTTTTAATTTAGGAAACCTATAAAGTGTCCCTCACCGAAGCAACCTGATCCTGGCACACCTCTAAAACAGAACTTGTATAATCGTTCCCAGCCAATGTTGATAACTCACCCTAAGTCTATGCTTCAAAGGAGAGAATAAAATACAGAAACAATTCCTCAGGATCCAGGTAATAGAGACAGTGGATGAAAAGGCTCTCTAGCGGTTCCCCCTAAAGAACAGCTTGGAAGTAAAGGACACCAGCTCATGAATTCAAGGAGGCTATTCTGCAAAGGTACCTCCAACCATCTTCCAAACTCTTCCTGACGGCCTACCATGTGCCCAGCTCTGGCCCAGGTGCTACGATGGCAGAGAGGGGAGTGCTTCAACACAAAATACATGAGTTACGAAATCTTAGCGAGATGATGACTTGGTTGGGTGAGGGGCCACAGATGAATTAAATGGGCCTAGATAAAAGAAGAGAGAGCAGGAGAGCCAAGGAGGACAGTACAGATATGTCAGTAAAGCAATCTTACTTCTGCAAGTCTTCTGATCCGAGCTGAGGATGTACCCTTGTTTGCACCTGCAGACGTATGAGCCAGGGGTATTGATGCAGAAGTGGGCACAGTTATGCTCCAGGATGCTGCACATGTGGACCGCTGAAAGGGAAGAGACAGCAAGTTAAGGCAATGATGATGCCTTCTCTAACTTCATCCACTTGGAAACATTTATTCAGGAGCTGCTCTGGGAAAGACAGAGCAGGATCCAAAGAGAAACAAGCTGCAGTCCCTACCCTCAAGAGGGTTTACAGCCTCTAATTGGACAAGACAGTTCTAAATAAATGCCATCAGCAATATATAGATAAAGAGCCACGGAGGGTCAAAGGGAAATGATGTTAGGCTGAGCCACATAAAATTGCTGATATCCAACTAAAAATAGGTCAAAATGACCTACAAAAACAGAAATTTCACAGTTCAATTAATAATCCCCAACTGGTAGGCAGAAAGTTTGTTGATACCGGAAGGGGCTTTGGTAAACGTGTGTATTTTCAGTAAGCAGCAGCGGGGTTGGAGGAAAAGCTATTAAATAAGGATGTGGTTAAGAACCAACAGTTTCTCAGGATCATAAGTCCCAAGGAGTCTCTTTACTTCTAAGTAAGAAATATGGTGGGCAGTAAATGAACTGGAGGAGTAAAACTTTATTTCATAACAATACAATTTAGAATGATTGTTCTGAGTTTATTATAGTCTGTGTTTTAGCTCCTGTTAAGATACAAATAATGTTAGGAAAGTTCATAGATTAAATCCAGTCAGTCATTTTTACTTTGGTGTGAAATAAACATCTGTTTTTCTGACCATGGGCAATTTTCTTAAACTCTTTGTATGAAATGGGGATAAAATAGCACCTACCTCAGAAGTGCCTTGTCAGGGTTAAAATAATTAAGATGGTAAAGTGCTTAGAATAGTGCCCAGCGGAATCCTCAATATGCATTAACTATATGTAGCAAAGGAGAAGCATGGTGGTCTTTTATTTTATATACATGGGTTCATCTTCTATATATTGATCTTCACCTTGGTTTTACACTCAACATTAATCACAGATTCTATCTATATTGATATATATACTATCTTTCATGGAATCTAAGATGTACTCCAATTTGTGAAACGTTAAAAGGTGAAGATACAAATAGTTGATCCTTATTATTTGCAGACTCCGCATTTGTGAATTCACCTACTTGCTAAAATTTATTTGTAACCCTAAAATCAATACTCATAGTGCTTTCATAGTCATTTGTGGACATGCTCAGAGGAATGAAAAATTTGAGTTGCCTGATGTGCACACTCCCAGCTGAGGCTGAACAAGGAGCTGCTCTGCCTTCTTTCAGCTCGCAGACTGTAAACAAGCGTCCTTTCCAAGGTCTATTTAGTGCCATGTTTTTTGCATTTTTCTGCTTTTTGTTGGTGATTTTGCTGTTTAAAATGGCCCCAAGCATACTGCTAAAGTGTTAGTGTTTGCTGAAGTGGAGTACTAGTGAACTGTGTCTAGTGCTCCTAGTGTAAGAAGGCTGTGACGTACTTATGGAGAATATGAGTGTTAGATAATTTAGTTCAGCCGCGAGAATAGCATTGTTGGCTGTGAGTCCAATGTTAACGAATCAACAATATATATTAAATAAAGTATCTTTAAACAGAAACACACATACAACAAGATTATGTATTGATCAGTTGACAATAACGTTGTGACCAGAGCCTTGCAGGAACCTAACTCTGTATTTTCCTTAGGAGCATTGGTTCAGTATTTGCTAATTCAGTGTTCAGAATGACTTTATAGAAGATAATTACTGAGAATAATGAGAATCAATGGTATATCTTAGATTTGATCAAATACATTAGATCTAGTTTATTCCTTTCAATTTCTTTATCCATTGGTCGTATGACTAGTCCTCATTTTATTTAGCCATTTCCCCATCAGTCGACATTTGAGCAGTTCCCCAATTTTTTTTTTTTTTTTTGAGGAAGATTAGCTCTGAGCTAACATCTACTGCCAATCCTCCTCTTTTTGATGTGGAAGGCTGGCCCTGAGCCAACATCCGTGCCCATCTTCTTCTGCTTTATATGTGGGACGCCTGCCACAGCACGGCTTGCCAAGTGGTGCTATGTCCGCACCGGGATCTGAACCGGCGAACCGCGGCCGCCCAAGCAGAACGTGCGCACTTAACTGCTGCGCTGCCAGGCTGGCCCCAGTTCTCAAATTTTTGCTTTCACAATGTTGTGATGAATATTCTCAAACACATCTCCTTGAGCACATGTGCAATTGTTCCTCGAGGACCAGGTCCTAGTTTAAACAGATGTGGCCTAACTGCTTTGCAAGTTGGCTCACACCAGCCATGCATGAGAGTAACGACTCCCACGCCTCAAAACTTCAGCACTCAGGATTATCAAACATTAAGTTTTTGACAGTCTTATGAGGAAAAAAATCATTACCCTGTTTTGAACTTGCATTTGCTTTGCACCCTGGAAGGCTCTGTTCTTTTCCTGAACTGCTATAGTCAAATTACACACGGGCACGGGGGCGTTCCTGAGTAACTCGCAGCGTGTCACTATTTTCCTCTGTGATGAAGGACGTCTAAAGTCTAGGCAACCAGCTGCTCAGCAGTTATCCACTGATGCGAGGCCCAAGTGATGAGCCCGGTGCTGGTCTTCTCACTGGGACTGTGGCAGATAACATACGGAGTCAGGAGGTGTGAGGCAGAGAAATATCTGCTGGGCAGCAGACAGCACAGTGGTAAAGAGGATGGCTTCTGGAAATAGACTAAAGCTCAGCTTCACCAATTATTATGACCTTGTATGAATTACTTAATTTCTCTAACTCTACTTTCTTCACCTGTCAAGCGGGAGAATTAAAAGAACTACAGCAGGGGGCCGACCCCGTGGCCAGGCGGTTAAGTTGGTGCGCTCCGCTTTGGTGGCCCAGGGTTTTGCCGGTTTGGATCCTGGGCGCAGACATGGCACCACTCATTAGGTCATGCTGAGGCGGCATCCCACATGCCACAACTAGAAGGACCCACAACTAAAATATACAACTATGTACCAGGGGTATTTGGGGAAAAAAAGCAGAAAAAAGATCGGCAACAGTTGTTAGCTCAGGTGCCAATCTTAAGAAAAAAAAAAAAGAACTATTGCATTGGGCTTGGAGTGACAGGTCATTACTAAGGCTTGTTTTGCCATGTACCATAAAAGAAACTGGAATTAGGAGACAATACAGTAACTTGGTGTAATAGAAAGAGCCCTGTATTCGAAGCCGGAAGACTTGTGTTTCAGCTCCCTTCTACCTCAAACAAGTGATGGAAGGTCAAGGAAGTTGGGGAGCTCTTTTTGGCTTATTTCTTTATCTGTAGAATAAAGGCATGAATGGTGTCTAAGGACCTCAGTATAGACACATTATTTTGCCTGTGTAGTATCCTCTTTTTCTAGAAACTGCCCTTCCTTCTCACTCCAAATGTGTGGTAACTGTGGGAGCTACTTGATGGTATGAGGTAGCCCCACTCCTGATGCCATTGATTGGTACAGGTTTGACAATAAGAGTCCTTTCTTGGCATTTAGGAACTAGAACTGAGAAAAATGGGTCTTAAACCAAAGGCAAGTACATCTGGAGGGCTGACAGGGTGCCAGTGTTCTGCCCAAGGGCCAGAGAGGAAGGGGAAGCAGAGAGAGGAGACGGAGAGAAAGCAGGACTGCCATTCATTACTCCTCTCCTTATTTCTTTGAGTCATATAACACAATCCACCCTTAAAAGGTAATTAAAGTTGAATTTCTATTACTTTCAAGCAAAAGAATGCCAAACATTTTTACTACGATAGAGTAAAAATTTTCTCTGTAAAACGTTATGGATGAGTGATCGGTCTTTCTAAGAGTATCTGGGCCCCAGTGCCTTGCTGTCCCCGTGGGACAGGCCTCTGTGGTGTGATTGAAGGGGAGATGATAGTCCTGCCTCCTCCACTGGCCTGCCAGTGGACTCATTTCTCAGGCCTTCTGGGTTGAAACTGGGTCAAGGCTTTGCATTCTGGGGAAGGAATCACTAACTAGCAGACTAAGTCATTGGCAGGACTGGATTTTTTAACTAAGAAGTATGAATGTGTATTCATGACTGCATGAATGACTACAAGAAGGATCAAAAGAGTGGTGGGACTGATTGGGGTCTTGAAAAGAACAGTTACTGGGTATGTAAAGTCAATGGCTATTGACATTAATCTGGCCTCCCACTTAACAACAGGGCCTCAAAGGGGTGCAATAGGTGCAGACTTTGCCCGGGCTGGTTGCTAAAAGGTGTGTCTTAGGAATACTATTAGGGCCTGAAATTATTCCTGGCCTCGGTGGCGTGGGGCTATTAGAGTAGAAACAGCCAGCCTCAGGGCTTCAAATATCAAGCTAGGCTGATAAAGCAGGTACCAAGAGGTTAATTAAAAGCAGCCCTGCCCAGGTTACAATGAGTCATCAGAAGGCTCAGGATAGACAGGCATTTTTCAGCCCCTAAATTCAGTGGCCTCTCTCACTGGGTGGCAAAAATGGCAAACCCCAGGATGTGTAGGTTTTGGTCATCTTGTAGACAGGGCCTCAATTCACAGGACACCTGGCCTCCAAGTTTCTCTGGTGGTCTCAGGGGTGGCCTAAGAATGCAACCGCAGGAGTCCCCCCTCGCTGTGGTTGGTGTGGGAATTCACTGCCCATGGGTATAAAGCCATGGCTGTGCCCAAGTTCACCTCCACACAGCCAGGGGGAGCCAGAGCCAGGACTCCCACTCAAGGGCAGTCTGGTTCCAGAGCCTAATCTCTTTCTGATGGTATGATAAAGTTTCCTGCCCTCATCACCCAAGGAGACGGCCTGTCTCCTCCAATCTGCAGCTCCAGCAGCACTTTTCAGCCCAGCCCTCACACAGGAGCCTCAGCCCTTCTTCCCTCTGGAGTCACGTCCCTACTTGCACCATGACCTCCACTTCCCCGCCTAGCCCTTCGTCAGCATTTTGCAAACTGTGGGTCATGTCTCCTTAGCAGGTCACAAAATTAACAAAGAATCTGGAATCGTTTTTTGGTTTGGGTTTTTTTTTTTTAATGAAATAGAAAAAACTATTGAAAATACCACTCCTTTCCTGGCTTACTGCAATTGCCCTTCCTACACATCTCTAACCAGTAAACGCCTACTCATCTTCCAAGTCTGTGTAGCACATAGCAGTTAAGATGCAAGTTCTGAGCCAGAATGCCAGGGTTCGCATCTCAACTCTACCACTCAGCACTGTCTCACCTTGGACACATTATTGAACCTCTAGGTCTCAATTTCCTCTTCTGTAAAATGGGAATTATAACAGCACCTACTTCATAGGTTTGTTGTGTGAATAAAATGAGTCAACACATGCTAATAGCTCAAAACAGCAAATGTATATATCACTATCAATAAATGTCAGTGATTATTATTATCTCCTCTTTAAATTTCTCCTGAAGCCCTTAGGCAGACCCAGGCATTCTTTGATCAGAGGTCCCCCAGTGCTAGGTGACTTTCCAAGGCCTCTGAAGTATACACTTTCTATAGCCAACATCCCATTTCTCTGTGATGAGAGCATCTTTCCACCAGCCTGGAACCCTCAGGCCTTGGCATGTGGAGGGTAAGAGCTGTGGAGCCAGAGAGGCTGCAGTCTGAATCTCCAACTCTGTGACTTGAAGTTGCTTATCCTTCGTAAGCCTCACTTTCCACTTCTGTAAAACGGGGATAACAGTCATACTGCCTCATTGGGTTTTTATAAGCATTAAATGAAATCATGTGTGGAAAGTACTTTGCCCAGGACAAAATTAGCTGTTATTACCAGAGTGTAGCTCAATAAACGTTTAAGGAACAAACGAGACTTCCAAAACCTCAGCGATGTCATCTGCGACTTGGAAGACGCTCATCATTGTTGTCTGATAAATGAAGTACAGATCACAACAGGACATCTGCCTAGCCTGCTGGTACTCCATGTATTTGACTAATCATACACAGCACTGTGCACACTGAATAGGGCTCTACAGTTTATAACGCCTGTTCATACATTCATACATCTCCCCTTTGCAGGTAAAACCCCCATTTTACAGATGTGCTCAGCAGCACACAGCTGGCAGGTAGGGTCGCTGAGACCCCAGTCTGCTACTCCCCACTGTACAAAGGCCCCCTGTCAAACTCTGAGGTTAATGTCAACCTCAACGCTGGTTTCCTGAGCAGGGCCTGACTGTGGAGGTCGCCACCAGAAAATGGTTTACCTTAAAGGAGGAATTTATAACTCCCGACGTGCGGAGGCATGAAATGAGCAAGAGCTCCTGGCTGTTTGTCCTGGGGGATTCACTCAGCAAGTTTACTAACCTGTAAAGAGGGAGGATAGTACTGCGTTGCCTCCCCAGATTTTAGTGAGGACCACATGCAAAAACATAAGAGAAAGTGCTTTGTAAATGTTAGTTATTGCGATCTTTACAGCACAGCTGATAAAGAGGCCCTGGGGACTCCTCAACCTTTCAAGACGGTTGGGTTGAGGAGGCTGCTCAGCAGAACCCTGTGAGGTGGTGAGAGAGGAGGTGGTCTCGTGGGAGGGCGTCAGGGGGTGGATTTGGTTCTCAGGCCACACTAACAAACGCAAGAATGGCATAATACCGAGGTTTTCTTAGAGCTTCCAGATTACAGCAAAGAGAGGAAAAATCCAAACTGCCTTTTAATTTTGCTGCCTGACGATAAAGCACAGAGAAGTTTCTTCTATGGACAAGTCCACATCCTCGGCCTCATCATATTACCTTTCCATTTGCTGATAAATCCAGAGTGCTTATAAAAGAACTCCTCCGTTAACATTTTCCAAGACAAATGAATAAACCCGTCAAAACTATTATGGAACCAATTTCTTTTTTAATATTTCCAGGAAAAGGGGAACAAAAATTCTGCAGAAGTCATTTAAAGTCATAAACCTTGAAAATGTTTGCAGTGCGTGTACTGGCTGAAGTTTTCCAGGTGACTGAGGCCATGGCACACCACAATAACACAGCCCTGTGTGGCGCCAGGGGAAATGGCACTTCTGAACATTTTCCAAGTGACATTGCAGAGAAAGTTTCTTTTTCCTTCATGGCATTGATTTTTTTAAGTAAATCTTTTGATTTTGGAGTCAAGAAACAATGGGGTCTCTGCTTTGTGAGGTTAGTTCTCAGCAGGGGATTTTTTTAAAAAAGACACATCAAAAACACATGGTTCTTCCTCCCTGAGGCTTCAGTGGGGGGCACCTAGGCTTTGCCACCTACTGAGAATGGTTTCTCAGGGCCCCAGAGAGGCAGGTTCTTGCTCCTGGAGAACTGGAGATGAGTCCAGTCCTTAAGCTCATTCTTCACTCATACTCCATGGAAATACTAGTCATTTCAAAATAGATGTTTCCTTTTGTTTTTCCATCAAAGAAGCATGGCAGTTGGGGTGACAGGGACCAATGGGCAAGGCAGGACTGGACACTGTTTACCAGGTCAGGAGGCACATTTCCAGTTTCCAGGGACCAGAGTGGAGCCTGGGTTGGCACCCTCGGCCCCTTCCCTCCAGGAGGAGGAAAGGACGAGAAGACAGCAGCAGAAGCAAGAAACCGGGGAGAAAGCAAGTTGGCCTTCTGGAAAAAGCTGAGGCATTAGGCACATGTGTGTGGTGATGGATTTTAATTAGTCTTTGAGTGGTAAACATGATATAATCTACACAGGAATCTAAATATAATGAGGTACACCTGAAATTTACATAATGTTATAAACCAATGTTACCGCCATAAAAAAAAAGTTGAGGCAGGAGCTTGGCTTGGAGGTAACTGGGAGGAGGCTGGGAAGGAAGGGAGAGGGAAGGCTTGTGGAGAGTAGGGTTAGAAAGCAAGAAAGGGAAGAAAACCCTTAAAGTAGAATGCAGCTTAAGGTCTTGGGGAGTCATTACCTTGAAGAAGGGATGGGGGGCACTTGCCATCTTAACAGTGGGAAGGCACCAGGACCACATCTTGGTCCTCCTTGTACACTGGGCCTCTTTGTCAGTTGAGAAAACACCTACTGCTAGCACCACAGTGGGGTCAAAACGCTTGGTACTCCACACCATCCAAGGAGAAATTATGTTCTTATTTTTGCCCTCCCATTCCCATCCCTACTCCAACTCATGAATTCTAACTTAGGGAAAGCCAGGGCAGTTCCATGTGCTGGAGAAAAATTCACCTATCTACTCTTACTCATTCTGCACTTTGGGTTTAAATGTCCCTTCCCCAGGGAAATCTCCCCCAGCACCCTGGCCTACGTCAGGTCCTGCTCTGAATTTTTCCTCCATTACACTGTTACAACTGCAGTTACTTACTTATTATGTAATTGTATGCTTACTATCTGTCTCTTTGGCCAGAGTGTAAGCCTCAAGAGAACACCATGTCTATCTTGGCCTTTACTGAACACCCCTTGCCAGTATAGTTCCTGGGATGAGATAGCACAGAATGAACACTGGAAGATGAATGAATGAATCCTAATGATTCCCCTAGTAGAGCCACAGAGGAGCAGGACTTACTGCACAACTTGTTCTGGAACACTGAGGTCAGTGACTCCATCTGGCTGAAGTTGGCCACTAGGAAGACATGGTCCTCGTGGGGCTCGCTCCCAATGGCCTTCAGTGTGTTGAAGTCCACCTGGCCCACGCCAATGGCAAAGATCAGGATGCCTGTGTCCCGTGCCTTTGCAGCCACCTCAGCCACTGAGTCCTGTGGCCTCCCATCTGTCACGATCATTATGACCCGTGGCACATTCTCCCTCAGGGGCCGGGCCCCTTCTGCTTCTGAGAATGCGATGTTCAGGGCATACTGGATGGCTAGCCCTGTCATGGTGCCTGTGGACAGGTGCCTCATCCTCTTGACAGCACGCTCCACTTCAGACTTCCTCTTGAAGGTCTTGAGTGAGAACTCGTTCTTGACGGTGCTGCCATATTGGAGTAGACCCACTCGGGTGACATCCGGGCCAATGTCCAAGAATTGCAAGATGTCCACAATGAACTCCTTGACCTTTGCATAATCGTGGGTGTTGACACTGCGGGAGCTATCAATGATGAAGACCACGTCTGCCCGCTTATTCTCACAGGAGCTCTCTGGGGAAAGAGGAGAGGTCAAACACATTATAAGAATGTAAAGGACCCAGTGCAGGTTGACTGTTGTTGGAAATCCTAGGGCTGGGGATTACCTGTCAAACCTCCAATCTTCAGCAGTTTTTCTTCCCCACTCAGGAAAGTCATAAGGGTACATACGTGCATGACTGAGTGATCAGGAGTATTGGCTACAAACGGATACTATTTCTTATCACAAGATAAATGAACACTTCAGTTTCTAGAAAGTCATCAATGCAGTTTTTAGGTGGGCAAACACCTGATCAGGGTCAAAATGACTTTATTATTTACTGCATCCCACATAAGCTTAGCTGGATACTACAGAGAATATGGAAGAAGCTTAGGATAGGGACCAATGTCAAGGAGCTTACAGTCTACCTGGGGAGACTTAACTAAGGGAACAAATGAAAGAATAACTAGTAAGAAAATGTGTGGTGCTGGCACTAGATGTTCAGAGGACAGAGACATTAGTGGGCTGGGGACAATGGGACATGAGCTGGCTTTACAGATGCATAGTGTTTGGACTGAGAGAAGAAACAAATTGAGAGGGACGCATCAACAACAGCCCAAGCGTTGGACAACAGAATAAGTGATGAAGGAACTGCCAGGAGTTGCAGATAGAAATTAGGTTGAAGGGGTAGCTGGAAGCTGCTTATAAAAGGCCTTTAAATTCAGACTGAGAAATCTGTATGTGATGCCACAGGTGATGTGCACAATAAAATTAGCATCATATTATGTAACATTTCTCCTGTAGGGAAGTTATATAATAAAAAATCAACTGAGTGTGGCAGTGGTTTGCAAGGTGGATGATCCAGACCATTGTTGCACTAATACGTGAGAAGGGGACTCACTCTCAATCAGGGGGGCAATAGTGGAAATGGAGAAGGGACCCAGCCAAGAAACATTTCAACAGAGGACACTGTTAAATTGGAAAAAGGCAAATATTAAGTCTCTTTCTTACCACTACAACCACCATACTTATTCCTTAAGCACCCAAACAAGAAGGTTATAAGAGGTTTGAGTCCAAAGATGAAACCCATCCCTTCTACATCTGGGATGAGGATGACATTGGATGAGATGAGAGGCCTCCTGCCTCCAAGAGTGGAAGTTGGGTGTTCCTGTCGGACTCTCTCAGAGGTTCTGAGCTACTGCCTCCAGCCAGGGCAGGTCCCTCCTCCCCTCTCCTCTCTTCCCCTGTCCCTTTCACAGACTTTGCAGCTAAATCTGGATTTGACAGGGATTAGAAAGGGATCCCAAATGCTTGCCCTAAATCCCAATCATCACAGCTGTGCAAAAGAGAGAGAAAGCCAAAAACGAAACAGTGAATCCAGTCATCAAAATGAGAAGTGGGAAAGGCCCATGAGGTCATCCCGTCCAAGCTGGCTTGCCAGGCCATGACTCGCCCCTGAGCGCCTGCACACACACCTCATCCACAGCAGCTTCACAAGCCTAACGATTTTAAGGGAGGAAGCACCCCCATATGCCAGTACCCTGGTGGGAAACCTACCTTCTGTGGCATTCACATCTAACACTGGGGGCTGTGTGAATTTAAGGTGAGTTTCTCAAACTAGAACCCACAGAAACCACCTTTGATGACCCAGGGATAAGATTAATATTAAACCTGACATTTGTAGGCTGTTTTAAAACCTTTTTTCCAGAGAGCTTTCATCACTATGGTCTCATTTGATTTTCAGAACAAGCTCTTGAGAAAAGAGCTAAGAGTATCATACCCATTGGAAAGATGAGAAAATGGAGGCCCTGAGAGTTGAAAATACTTTATAATTTAGAAAAAGAAAAATTATACAGAGACAACACTAGTACTCACCTCAGTGGGTGGTTGTGAGAATTTAAGGAAATGATGAGGGTAAAGAGCGTAACCTTGGGCCCAGCATGGGGGAAGCCCCAACATGTAGTAGCTGCATATACAGGCTCTCCTCCGCCCACATCAGCCCCTACTTCTCTCCTGGCTCAGCCCTCATTTTTGCCAGGCCCAGCCTGGGTAGCAGCAGGCTGCTATTTATGGCTGTGTAGTTTGTGCCGCAGTCAGGCACCTGCCCAAGGTGGCGAGTGGGCTGAAATCCAGCCGAGCCCTGAGCTCCAAGGGCTGCACCCACCCTGAGAGGCAGCCAGAGGGGGTGCCTTTTTCTAATTTTCATGAAGGTGCTCTGGTCTAGCATATGGCCCTTGGTTGGAGCAGTGGATGAGAGACTTGCAGGTCCCAGGAAAGAAGACAAGGGCAAGGACGCAGACTGGGCCCTCTTGAGGAGCCACACCTGCCTCACCCTTCATGTCTGAACTTGCGGCAGAGAGAATGTGGCCCACCTGCTGAAGAGAACAGGAACCAGGCTCAGACCCCGCCACAGAGGAGGATATTAATGAAGCCTCCTTGGGAGGGAGGAAGGGTGACAGCGGACTGACCCTCTGAGCACTCTCTTCCTCTGGGGTCTTTGGAAGCTGGAACTGCGATTCTGATTGTGGGTCTTAGTCATGGCGTCAACATCCCACCAAGCATCGCAATCGATTTAAAGGGAAGCCTGGAAGTTCCATGGGGAATTAAGTGCTTAAACTGGATTAGTTCCCGTCAAAACAAAGGAGTAGTTTTCACAACGCCTGGACATTTACAAAAATACCACAAAAAAAATGGACATTTACAAAAATACCATTAAAAAACCCCCAAAATGGGGGCTGGCCCCGTGGCCGAGTGGTTGGGTTCGCGCGCTCCGCTGCAGGCGGCCCAGTGTTTCGTTGGTTCGAGTCCTGGGCGCGGACATGGCACTGCTCATCAAGCCACGCTGAGGCAGCATCCCACATACCACAACTAGAAGAATCCACAACGAAGAATATACAACTATGTACCGGGGGGTGTTGGGGAGAAAAAGGAAATAATAAAATCTTTAAAAAAAAACAAAAAAACCCCAAAATGTTGTTGGAGCTTCCAAGGGAGCCATGATTGTGAATTGAAAATAACGAGTGCTGGCAGCCCAAGTGACAGAGTTTTCTTCAAGACGTCTCCTCAGGTCCCTTGAGAGCTCAGAATCAGAGTTTTGCAGCTTATCCTTGAAAGGGCCAGTGCCGTGGTTCTCAAACTTGAGGCGCCCCCGATTCCCTAGAGGACTTGTTAAAAACTAAGAGTGATGGGCCAGGCTCTGTTTCTGATTCTGGAGGTCTAGGATGCTGCCTGAAAATTTGCATTTCTAGCAAGTTCCTGGGTGAAGTCTCTGGTCCGGGGACCAGACTCTGGGAACCACTAGTTTAGGTACTGAGAGATCTCTGCAGAAAAGAAGTTCTGGCAAGTCTTGACCTCACTATCACTGTGAATTCCCAAAAGTGGGAAACTAATCTCACTCATCTTTGCAGCTGTGCAGTCGGGAATACAGAAAGTCTTCGGTCCACGTTCGTGGAATTAGATGGAATTCTGAGTAGTGGAGCAAGGCTGCAGGTGGAAGGATTGAGTCAGAGCAGTTGGGTCAAGGAGGTGGTTGAAACCGCTAAGTCAAAAGTTCTAGAGCAGGTCTGGGTCCTGCTATGAGAGACACAGATTCTAAAACCCAAATCTTCGCCATTTTATGAGGGCACATAGCCACTTTTGGTTCGTGGACTCATAGACTAATAAAATCTTAGAGCTGGAGGGATTAAATAGAGTCCAAGTCACTCACTTTACAGAAGAGGAAACTGAGGCTGAGAGGTGACTCTACCTCTGTGAGATCTCAGGGCTCATTAAGGTCAGACCTGGGAACATACTGGTGCCTTGGAAAATTCTCAATAGAGCTGGCATTGCAATATGAGCTTTGCAAACACATGGGGGCATTTTGAACTATTCTCCACATGGGAACTGCCAAGAGGTCTTTCCAGAAAATGGACTCTCTTCTAGGTGTGTTCCTCTTACACACTGATTCTGATAAACGGCATCCCTGTCTCCTTAGCCTGAGAGAAGAATACACACGATCTTCCTTCTAGTCCTTCACGACTAAAGCCCATGTATTGGGCAAACGCCTTGCAGAGAGGGCGAACCTGAGCCAGGACAATTTTCAGCAACATTCCCACCCCTGCAGGATTATAGTGTGCAACCTCAGAATGATTTCCTCCTCTCGGGGTTATAGACTTGTTGCTAATCAGCCTCCCTTGCTCCGGCTAAATTCAATCATGGCCGTGTAATTGTATGGTAAATATTTGGTGCCATCTGCCTGGGAAGGTCAGAGCATGTTTGGAGAAGGAAAGGATGTGAATCTCTATGATGAGGGTAAAATCATTTCATCTGGAGACTGAAAGGGGCTCTGAAACGCTCAGTAAAACAGCAGTAGAGTCCTGTGATCTCAGTGCAAGGCCAGCCTTGCCCACTTTCTGTCTGTGTGGTCTTAAGCCTCTCCTTAACCTCTTTGACCCTTAGTCTCTTCTTCTGTAAAATGGGGATAATAATACCTCTCAGGGCTATTGTGAGACTCAAAAGAGAATATAATAATAATAATTTATATCTACAATTTTTGAGCACCTAATAAGTACCAGGCCTTGTTCTGAGTATTTTACATGTGTTGGCTTATTTATTCTTCACATCCCCCTTGGGGAGTAGGTACTGTTACTATACCCATTTTACAGAGGAGGATAGTGAGTCAAGAAAGGTTGGATAACTAGCCCAGGGTCTCATACTTAGGGAGCAGAGGAGCCGGGATCTGAACCCATCTTGTCTGGCTCTGTAGCCCACGCTCTTGACCACCAAGCAATGCTCAGAGAGGATTCTGTCCTTTTAGACCTGCTGTTCCCCACATGCTCAAGACGCACCAGGACTGCACCGGCTCTCTGGATCAGTTTTTCCTTCCCTGGAATCAGGGCCTGAAAGCTGTGGCCCAATCTTGCCTGCCTCCTGCCAAGTGCTTCTCCCTTGCTAAATGCCTATTTGTATTTTTTTTTATTTAATAAAATGATGAAAACAGATGCTTGCCTCCCTGAATGGCAGCAGCCCAGTAAATCAGGCTGCTGGTTGTTCCCATTCTTGTTCCCTTGCCAAGTGCTTATTGAGAGCTCAGTAGGAGCAAGGCCGGTGGGAGACTGAAGGATGGGGCAGGTGTGACGGAGAGCCGAGGTCATCGATCTTTGAGAGACTGTGGGGAAAAAGAGGCATATGGTCTGGACAATGGGCCAATGCTCAGGGTGGGGTGAGGGAGAGAAATGGATTTCAGAAAATGTGACGCTTCATAACAATTCCCAGCAAAGTTCCCACAAGCAGATGGTTTATGGGCACTTGAAAAGAGAACTGTGAAAAATTTAATGATACAAGTAAAAAAATGTAACAGTTTCTAGGACAGTGCAAGAGGGAAAGGACTAGGGAAGTAGAGTATGATTTCTGGGTGGCATGAAGGCCGACTTGAGGGTGGGGATCATGGAATTGAAGGGAGGTCAGTCAACGCGGTTGTGTGTCTTGCTCCAGCTACACTCAGCTGCACAGGTACGTGAGGAAAGCAGGCAAAAGGTGGCTTTAACCACGGATGTCATTTAGCCAAGTGAGAATGATGACTCAGAGAGTGACAGAGTGACTGTAATGAGTTCCTATGGAATTAAACTGGGGGAGCCGGGAATAGAGGAAATGAGGGGGTGAAGGACAGAGAAACGGTCACAAGATTAAATCAAAGTCCAGCTAAGGGCATAGATCGTTGAAGCTGGAATACTAGAAGCAGGGAGCAGGGAAAATAGGGGTTTAAATTGAGATTATGAAGGGACTGCAGTTTCTGAAACCCCAGGGTCAGGAGTATGGGAAGAGGGGTACGTGGCTGAGATATGGTGGAGGACAAGAAAATTGGAGAAAAGGAAGTCAATGCTATTGAGGGATCATTCACGTGGATACTGAAATCACCAAGACTTATGACAGGAGTAATGGTGGAGAAAGCGGGAGTGAGCCAAGAACTGAGACTGTTCTCGTAACTAGGAATAACCAGAGGGCTTTTAATTCCCTAAGATTGACTAGAAACACTGTTAAACATGATTAAAACTTCATAAAGGGACAGAGACCAAAACTAGCTCACCAAGAGTTTCAAAGCTTCACTGGGGAGGGAAATGACAGCTGTTTTATGGTTACAGAGACAGAAAGAGAATCGTGATCATTATGAGCTAGCAGTTTAAGAAAGGGGAGGGGGCCGGCCCCGTGGCCGAGTGGTTAAGTTTGCGCGCTCCACCTTGGCGGCCCAGGGCTTCGCCAGTTCAGATCCTGGGCGCAGACATGGCACCGCTCATAAAGCTATGCTGAGGCGGCATCCCACATACCACAACTAGAAGGACCCACAACTAAAAATATACAACTATGTACTGGTGGGCTTTGGGGAGAAAAAAGAAAAATAAAACCTTAAAAAAAAAGGAGGGGGGGAAGGGCATGCACAACTTATTTTTTTATTCCTAGATGGGATAGATCAAGAGAATCAGGGGAAGTCTATAGTTTGGATCTCAGCAAGGCAAATGGTTGACTCTAATGAGGAAGAAATGCAGATTCCACATGTGTGGAACAGTTAGGTAGAGCCAGTCACTCAACAGATATTTAGTACCTATTGTGTATCAGGCTCTGTGAATACGGTGAAGGGAAGACTCCCAGTTGTGAAAGGCAGGCATACAGACAAACCGTAATAGCATACAATGAAATAGGCAGACTAAAAAGATAAACAGAGCGCTCAGAGAGAGAGAGAGAAGGAGGGAGGGAGGGAGGATGGCTATCTCTCGGCTAGTCTCTCTGACTCTCTCTCTGACTAGCACCCAGGCTCGAGGGCGGGCCTAGCATGGCTTTTTTTCCTCAACCTTGGTAAACATTACTATTCAATTCTGGCCTCTCTCACTCAGCCTGGACTCCGCCCCAGGATCCTTTCAACATGGCACTCCAAGAGCCTAAAGACAATAAAATGGAATCATTTTGCCAACCTGGTTTTAGAGCCTTGCGCTCTGCAACAAAGGCTGAAGTACTTAACTTCACCATTTCTAAGAAACTGAATAAAGGTAAATTAGCTAATCATACTTATGATACATTGTCTGATTATTAGTGATAACTTATTACTTTTCAATGAGAAATAAGAAGGGTGGGCAGACAAGGCTGGCCATATCAATAGTCTGCACACGAACTTCCAGACAAAGCCACGTTTATGACGGAGGGCTGCTGGTGGGCATGAAGTCAAAGCAAACGAAATGGAAAGATCATAAGAAATAGTCTCTTCAAACTGTAAAAGTGGTATGTATCCTCCATTATAAGAATATAACACAGCACATCAGAATTCAGGGAAATCGCATCCCATAAGCATTTGATTTATGTGAATTGAACTATGTGAGTTTGTCAAAGAAAGACAGGCAGAGAGAAGACAGACTGAGAGAAGAGACTACCACGTAACACAGCACTGAGATCCTACCCACTGCCATGATGAGCCCAGGCCCACAGATGCCTGAGCCGTGGCCCCTGCAGCCACCTCATGTGGTTCTATCCCCATGTGCCTCCAGACTCTCAGAACTGACAGGTGACTTCATGGATATTTCAGAGGCAGATTGGACTATCAGATTTTTGCCCCCAGTGCAACTTAACCTGCAACTCTCCTGTATTTAGGGCAATTGATTGGGGCACCATGGTCCTGGGCCAGGGCTGGAGCACCACTATCACTTCTTCCCTCTCCAATTCCCTTATTAGTCAGTCGCCGGCTGCTGCACTACCTCACAGCAGACATTTTACAATGCAGTGGGTGAGCTATGGCTTTCTTTGAATCTGTCATGCTCTACTCACATCTCCCTAAAGAACCACCAGGGAGTACCCTGAAAACTTGATCATATTGTATTAAGGAGACACCCTGGACTTCCTAATGGGATCTAAGACATATCTTGGACTCATTAACAAATCATTCCTGACTTGGTAACGTTTTCCAAACATTTTTCCAAATTCTGGGCGCACTTGTAGTTCTCCCTGCACAACTACATACGATGCTGGGAGGAATCGCCAATAAACTGAATAACAGAGTCAGGACCAGAAGGGATTTCTGAGGTCTGGAATAATAAGTCAAAACTAATAAGATGAAATCTAATTGGTATAAATGTGAAGCCCTGCATGTAAGGCTCAAAAAATCAACTGTATAAACCGCAGGAAAGGAGACATCTGGATTGACAGCCGGTCACATGATAAAATCTGGAGCCAGGATCACAAATCACAAGCCTTGCACGTCGCCCCCAAGGCCCTGAGCCCCAGCACCTGTGAGATGCCCCCTAATAAATCCAGCCTCAGAATCAAAGTCCAACCACAGTATTCCTCTCAACACAGCACCCCAAGTTTCCGCCCCCTGGTGCCTGGCGGGGGCTTGGGGCATGAAACCCACTTGCCAACAGAACACTTTCTGATCCCTCCCATTAGGTGCCTCCTGACCTTAATGCCCTAATCATCTCACCAACGGCTTTCCCAGCCTTGGAGAACAGAGAGACTGCCCAAGAAATGCAGCTTATTCTTCCTCTCTTTGTAGCAGAACTTTCCCATAAATGAATATTTTGGTGAGTTTCATTGATCAGTCACAATAGCTGGATTTGGCAGCTGTTAAGTTCTCAGTATAAATCAGCCTCAGGATGCTCTTTCATCAAAGCAATTTCTTCAAAAGCCATCATCCTAAGGGTCACTGACAGCAAGGTCACTGACATTCATGAGAGCATGAACTAACAAACTCTTTGGCCTCCTGGACCAGCCCACTATTCCTGTCCTATACCTTATACCTCAGCAACATCAAACCGTTTATAGTTCCCTACACACCATTCCCTCTTGGCTGCCTCCTCACCTTAAGACTCAGCCCTGTGGTCAACTATGTTCGAACAGCGTTCCTCGATGGGCCCCATCCACTGGCCTCAACGGCCCTCCTCTGAGTCCCCTGGTCCCCCTCCATTTACATCTGTCTGAGCATATTCCTACCAGCATCTCATGCATGTAAGCTACCCAGCCACATGTCGTGTCTTCAGTGAGTCCCTAGTACGTAGCATAGCGCCAGGCACAGAGATGCTCCATCAGGGTCTTTGCTTCTCCCCTTCGATGTGCATTTGTGGGTGGGAGGGGTGGGAAGGCAGAGAAGAGGGAAGTTGCAGATACCCTTCCATGAGCTTGAGTGGGCTGGGAGAGCTGGTCAGTGGGGATACAATAAAGAACAGCCCACAGCAGGGATCCTCAATGTCTTGATGACAATGAGAAACGCGTGGGGGTACTTATTTAAAATGCTGACTCCTAGGCGGCACCCTAGACTAGTGAATCAGAATCTCTGGGGCTGGGGCCCAGGAATCTGCACTTGTGATTGTTCCGGTGATTCTTGGACACAACAAATCTGAGAACTCTATCTCAAGGAGCATGTGAACCTGAGAGGCCATCTGCCACAGAGGCAGGAGTCCAGACAAGAAGACAGTGTCAGGGACCCCTTCCTGTGCCCCAGCACCCTCTTTCCTGACACCAGGAGCGACCTTATAAATATGGCAACCAAACATCACACATACTGATTCTCTTGTGGGTTCTGATTCACATCGTGTTCCATTGTAGGATCACGTACTTGTCAGATATGCCCTGGCTTCAACTAGGTTCAGAAAATAAACAAGGTAGGCACATTATTACCCCCAACTTATAGATGAGGATGCTGAGGCTTAGAGAGGTTAAATAACAAGTCTACAGGCACAGGGTGAATGAGTGATGGTGATTTCAAACCCAAGCCAGCCTGATTATGGTACCTGCATTTTTAGCCCCTGTTTCCCAGTAGGTGACCTAGCATGAAGGGTTTCCTCTGGCAAAATGTCCCAGGGAGGAGCCTTACCCATTACCCTCCCAGTTACCAGTTAACACATTAATCCCCAGATAAAATCTGGGGACGACCGGTGGCGGAGACTGGAATGAGACCTAGAAGTTAAAGCCCAACTCCAGACACACTCCCTCAAGTGCACACATCCCCACTTCACCCTCTGCCCTGGGCCAGTGCCGCAGGAGGCACCATGCTGCCTTAGGCCCCAGAGATTCACCTGCTGCAGCTACCCCCGTCCAAAAGGGCCTTCTGCACCCCAGGGAGTGATGACAGTAAGCACAATTAATAACTTAATGTGCAGTGATGTCATCCCCCAAATACCGTATTTACAGGCCTTCAAGCCCCACCAAACCCTCTGAGGTCATCACTGGGCCTCACTCATCTTCATTTTACCAATGCCTGGCTCAAGGCTGGCACAGAGAAGGCAATGAGCTGAAGGCACCACAGGCAAAAGTCAATGCTGGAGAGCTACGGGGATGTTGCCATGTAGAACAGGCAGCCCCCCATCTCAGGGGGCTTACAGTCCAGGGGGTCAGTGAGACAAACATACAGCTGACTGTGGAAGGAGGCAGAGTACGATGAGTCATTATTCAGTAAGCATGGCATACGCTTAGCCAGACAGCCTAAGCCTCAATCACAAAGAACAGTCACTAGAGATCGTACTTCTCAATGAGGAGGCATGAAAGCAGAGATATAGAGCAAACACATTCTACCTCTCGGCCAACTACTGAGGATAAAAGCAACAATGTACAGCCACATGGAGGCAATTTCTGTGGTCCTCCCCCGCATGCATCCTGCTTTGAATGCCTGCTTGGAGAGGAGAGAGGGTGGGGGATGGCTAAGGGAAAGGGAAGTTGTGACTGGCCAGGCTCCCCTTTTGACCAGAGCCACTCCAGTTTTCCTCTCTCTGCTCTGTGTTTTTCATTATAGACCCACTTGTCCCACTGAGCTGTGTAAAAAGCAGTTGATACCATTCAAGGTGCCATGTACCATGTGCTTCTCTCAAGAACACATGAGATATGGTCTGAAAGTCAACCTTTGTTTCATTAAGTTCTTTCTGTCACCTACAAACAGGACCAAAGTTCACATGCAAACGTTGAAATGTCAGTATTGTCAGATTTGAACTGCGTAGCCTTTAATGAGGTATTACCAAGAAGAGCATTTGCAGAGCGGAGTGATGGGGCTGCTGGGGGCACATTTTCAGGATGGATTCTATCTGCCTATGGAGATACACTGGGGCGGTTTTACGTAAAATATACTTGGTAATGTCATGATGAGGGCATTTTTGTTTGTTTTTTAAAGAAGATTCTGGTGAATGAGCCTACATCTTTGGGTAGCAGTGGTGCTCCATAAACCAGATACATGGGCCCATGGCACCAAGGGGGATCCTGGGTTGACACCAGCTCAAATTTCAGTTGTCCCTGCTGACTGTCATAAATACCTTTAGGAGCACAGCTCTCTAAGGCCCTGAGAGAGTGTACCATTGAGCCAGCGAAATGGAAAAGAAAAAAAAGGAAGGAAAAACATGCCACATCACACCAGTCTCCTCTAGTAACTGTTACATGAGCTGAAAGAAAAGAGACATCATATGAGGTTCAACAACTGTGGTTTCCAGAACCTTGGACAATTTTCTTTTCAAGAGAGCCAAGGAGAAAGCTGCCCTAGTTTAGCCCTGGAGAAAAGAGTTTCCAATGAATTGAATTTCCTTGCAAGGTAAAGCAGTTTGCTAACGTTTCGCTAAAAATGCTCCTCACATCTCTCGGAGTTTGCCGTGCAAACAGGCTTTCTCTTAATTGATAAAGAGAAGTATAAAGAAGCCCTGAAACAGACACAGAATAAGCTTGGCATTCTCTATCAAAACCGTCCTCACCAACTTTCTTCCTTTCTCAAATTGGGAAATGACTCCTATCTTGCAATTGTAATCTCCACTCAGACACTCACAAGCACACACACCTCGCCCATCCCCCAATACGAGATAGTACAGAAAGTCCTGGGAAACAGGTGATTTCTTCTCTCTGTAAAGTGAAAAACAGCGTAAGCAGCTTTTAAAAAGCAAACTGGCATTTGACCCATAGGAGCGTTTTAACTTAATAAATTGAGCAGTTGCCTCATCTGCTTTCTGAGAGTTCAGCAAATGGAAGTCATGGGCAGGGCAGAGCAGTCTGTGAAGAGCCACGCAGGGTCGGGCTGAGAGATGAGAGCCAGGAGGAAGAGGAGAAGGTCAGCCTCACCAGATGCAGTCGTATAGTCCTTTCCCTAGCAGGGGAGGGGTGCAGGCACACGCGGAGGCAAGGGGCAGAAGGTTCCACAGCCTTTTACCAGCAAACGCAAAGTTTATCTTTGGAGATACTTCTCTCATTATTTCGGTTTGGTTGAGTTATGCAAGTGTTCTAGAACCCCCCTCTTTGTGCCCGGTGCTGGGGAAACATGAGAAGCAACTTCAGCCTGGGAGAAGCTTACAGCCTTGTAGAGAAGACAGATCCATAAAATTCATAAAAAGCCTGAAGGATAGCACCTATCCCAAGAGGGTGGTTGGGGAGATTCCTGGAGAAGATGATGGGTATTATACTATTTTATAACATTATTATATTATTGTAGGATGAGTAGGCATTGGCCAGACAAAGAGTTGGGGGGGTGCATTTTGGGGAAAGGGTCAGTATGAGCAAAGGCCTGGAGGCTGGAACAGAGAGAGGTGCACGTGTGCACAGGTAACTGCAGGTGGTGTGGTATGGCTGCATCTTAAAGGACAGGGTGGGGATGTCAGGGCTGTGTGGGGAGGGCTGCATATGCCTCCTGTTAAGAAGTGTGGACTTCATTATGGAGCCCATAGGGAGCCACTGAAGGGCTTTAAATGTGCCCATCCTCCTTTAGGGCACCTTCTAAGGGCTCCTGATTCAGGCCAGGCTTCACTCTCTCCATCCCTGGCCCAACCGAAAACCAGTCTCTCCACGCCTGCCCACCTTGCTTTCCCTCCATCTAAGTTCCCAGCCTGGTCTCAGGTATAAATTAATATCCCCTACGTATACACTAAAGAAGGCACCAGAGAGAGTTTTAAGACAACTCCTCTGTCTTTAGGAGTTGAGTTTCTGCCCCTTTGTTGTCTAACCCTGCAGCGAGCCTACCAGAAGGACTTTCAGCCAGTGGAGCAGATAGTTTAGGGCAGTGCTGAGCCTTCCCGCTCACCCCTCTTAGGTCCATCTCTTCTATTTCTATTGCTCTCCCAAGTTATTCAAATTTCAAATGAAATAACTATTGATTGAATATCAGTTAGCACTAGCATGAACTCCCACCTCTTTCTATGAGTCTTCCAGTACTGCAGAAGCTAAAAGGACAAAAACCACATTTCTCAGACTCCCTTGCAGCCAGGGTTCTGGGTAAGAATTAGGCAACACCAATTACACACACCCACAAAGGAGGAAGCAAGGTGGAGGCTGCTTCGGCCTGCATGCAAGGTTCTAGAAAGACAGACTTGGTGTTCTAGTGTCTGCCACCCAGCTTCACAGATACAGTTTATGGAGGCAGCAGCAGCCTGATCCCAGCACTGGATTCTTGTGTGATGGCCCCAGATGCCCACTCTTTCAGCCTTTCCAACAATTATGTAAGCAATTACAACAATTATGTAATTCCCTATATAAAATTCCTTCTTCTTAAAATACCTAGAGAGCTTTGTTTCCTGCACTGGCCCTGGTGATCCTTTGACTCCTCAACATATCTGCTTTCTTGATGCCTCACTCACCCACAGGGGGTTCCTGCTGAGAACTCCAAATACATTGGGAAGAAAACACAACTGGGCATGCTCAGGCCTCTTCACAAAGCTCCCCTGAAGGCCTGTCCCTTCAAGCTTCGTGAAAGTGCAGCCAACTCTGCCCGCCCCGTGCCCGCCCCCCCCCCCCCCCCGCCCCCGCCACTGAAACTACGCTGCCTGCCCCCCATCCCTCTCTCTACAGTGACTCCCTCAGGCACCTAGACTGTACTCTAATTCCTTTGGAAACTTGCTCTCTCTCTCCACTTTGAAAAGATGCTTCATTTCCTCCATTCTTACTTAACTTGGCTTAGGTTTCCACTCCCTAAAATACACTGAGACAGTATATTACACAAGAGGGATACGATTGAGCCAACAATTTGTTTCCTCATCACTCACAGCACTTGAGCGAACGCTCGGCTCCAGCTGCTGTAGTTGACTCCATTAAGCTCAACGCCCAAAGTTAGGGTTGCTATGGAAGCCAGAAAAAACACTTCAGGAATCTCTCACAGCCTTGGTGACTTTGGTTTCTAGGCTGTTCTACAAAAAGTCTTTCTTGCAGCTGATCATTAAGATGAAGATCAGTTAATAAGACAGCAAGTTTAATGAACTGAAACGGTATTTCTTTCAGATCTGATCATTGCAAAGCACTTAGGATATGCACATTTTAAAGCTGAAAAGGGACCTTGAAGAGTGCATTCAATTTCCCTGTTCTACAAATGGAGATGGAAGGTCATGCAGCTCGGCGGAGTGGCAGCCTCCCTCCTCCCAGGCGCCACGTTCCCCCACGCCACACACATTCTCCATCCTGGGCAAGTTACTTGCTTTCTTTAACCTTCAGTTTCCTCTTCTGCAAGGTGGGGACAACGGTTGTACCTGCCTCATAGGGTTGTCGTGAGGATTAAACGAGTGAAGATGTATACAGTACCTAGAATAGTGTCTAGCAGAAATTAAGAGTCAAATAATCATCTATATTTGTTATTATTATCCCATCTGGTATTGTTTTGAGGGCTATATGGTAGCAACTTGGCACAGAAGAGAAAGCACTGGACTAGGAATCCAGAGACCCATGTTTTGGTCCCTACTCTGCCACCAGCTGGGTGACATTAGCCATATACCCTTCTTTTTCGTTTGGCTATATCACTTTGATCTCTAGGGTTGGACTGAATGATGTCTCAGTTCCTTTCCAGCTCTAGTATGCTATGGTTCTAAATAAAATAAGTTACAGAGAGATATTGCTTGACCTTTACTAATGGTTATATCCACATCTATAATGAAAGCTAGTATTTACTGATCAATGGGTAGACATCAATAAAATGCTGCATGTTGTACATGTGCTAACTCATTACTTCTTACAACATATTGTTCTCATTTTACAGGCAGGAAAACTGAGGCTCAGAGGTTTTAGAGTAATTTGCCCAAGGTCACACAATTAGTAAGTGGTGGAGCCAGGATCTGGATCCAGGAATCTGAGTCTAGAACTCAAACTCTTCATGATTAATCTACAGGAAACAGCAAACTTACACTCAACTCTGTAAGCATGCAAGCTGCCTGACTTTACATTGCATTAACGTTCCCTAACTGTAACTGTAGGGTACTCTGCGGGCTGGATCCATAAATGCCCAGCACTGGTACTGTTCAAGGAGGCTTCAGGAAACTTGCCACAAAATAAAATAATTCTTAGTTCTTCATTACAATTCAGGGGTCATCACCTCCGCCAACAGCCCTCACCTCCTGCTGGCATTAGCCTCCTAACCAGCCTTTGCCCCTCTACAGGCAGTTCTCAATCCAGCAGCCAGAGCGATTCTTTAAAAACCAAGTGACATCATGCCATTGCCTCCAATGGCTCTTCTCTCTCTCAGAAGAGCCAAAGTTCTAACAACGACCCAAAGGCCCCCTTTGTTACTTCCCTGAGCCACGCTGCACTGGTGTTGCTGTTCTAAGCACTGCAGGCATGCTGCTACCTGCTGTGCCCTCTGCCTGGAACCTTCCTCCCCTGGATCAGGGACTTGCTCCCTCACCGCCTTCAGGCGTGTGCGGAATGCTCCCCTTCCCAGCAAGGCCTTCCCCCTCACTCGGTTTAGAATTCCCTACCCTGCTCCAAGCACTGCTACCCCTCTTTCCGGTTTTATTTTTCTCCACAGCGCTTATCAACTTCTCTTATCTTACATATTTCACTTATTTATTTTTTACCTATTTCTCCTATTATAATCTATGATCCACAAGATAGGAACTTTTGCCGTGTTCTCTGCAGTATTCCTAACACTCCACCAACAAGTGACTCAATAAATATTTGTTAGATGAATCAATGAAAGGATGGATGGAGAGGCGCATAGCTGGGATCATGTGACACAAGAGGACAGCTTCCGATTGTGATTTGAGATCTCTCACAACTCTCCTCTCACCTCTCAATTGTCAGTCCCGGAAAAAAGACTTAAAGAAACATGCCTAAATGCTTAGATTTTTTAAATTATACAGAAACAGGATTAAATCTACTCTTGATGAGAGAACTTCTAAAACTCTAATAGACAAAAAGGGGTAAAAATGAGCATGTATTACTTTCATAAACAGAAAATGTTAAAAAAAAAAAGAACCTTTTTTTGAGGAAGATTAGCCCTGAGCTAACATTTGCCACCAAGCCTCCTCTTTTTGCTGAGGAAGACTGGCCCTGAGCTAACATCCGTGCCCACCTTCCTCTACTTTATATGTGGGATGCCTGCCACAGCATGGCTTGATGAACAGTGCATAGGTCCATACCCAGGATCCAAACCGGCGAACCCCAGGCTGCTAAAGCAGACTGTGGGAACTTAACCGCTGCGCCACTGGGCTGGCCCCTAGAAACGTTTCTTAAAGTGAGGGATGGATGTTTATTCTCTCAGTTCTTGGGGCAAAACCAGTACCAAAGGGTGGAAGTTGTAGGATAGATCTCAGCATGCTATAAGGAAGGATGGCATGTATGGATTTCAGTCTCTAATTTTCCTTGATTCCTAGAACAATTCATAGAGTGTTCATCATTCAAGTTTTAAATTGCATTAAATACATTTAAATTGCATTTAATACATTTCCATTTACCATACAAGCTTTAAATTGCTTTAAAAAAAAACTGTAATGAAGTTTAAGCCTTTGACGTTGTTTAGTTCTTTTAATGTGTGTCAACCACTTGAGTAATTATTTTTTCTTGTCCTCCCATCTCTCAACTTAATGATTACTGCCTTCTTTCCACTTTGCGTACTTTCAAGAAAATGGCTTAATACAGTTGAGTGGATGACGCTAGTGGTTCCCTACTTAAAATTCATTTCTTTCCCCAACCCCTTCCTGCTCCCTTGCTAAGATTCCAAGCAGCAAGGGGGGTGGCCATGAGCTCTGTGAGGGCAAGCCCCACCCACTACTAGGAACAACTTACTGGATGAAGCCAGTTATGGTTATCTCACTCCCCAGACTAGGTAGTTGAAGTGAGCATGCAATCCAGTTTTGCCAGTGGGGAGTAAAGGAAAGTCTACTGAAGTTTCCAGGAAAGATTTTGGTCTATGATAAAAGGAGTGAGCCAAGGAATGAAAAAGTCCTCTTTCTTCCACCCCTACTCTCGTCCTGCCTTGATCATAACCATGGAAGGATGTGATGTTTGGAGCTGTGGCAGCCATCTTGTGACTATAAGGCAGAAGCCTAAGGAAGGAAAGCCAATCTCCTGGGATGACACAGTTGAAAGCTGGGAAGAGCCCCGGTCTCAATGACAAAGCTGAGCTGCTGCCACAAACTGGCAATCACAGAGCTCCAGACTTCTTGTGAGATATTTAAATATCTTTTAATAAAAGCCTTTTTAGGGGCTGGCCTGATGGCGCAGCGGTTAAGTGCACACGTTCTGCTTCGGTGGCCAGGGGTTCGCCGGTTCGATCCCAGGTATGGACATGGCACCGCTTGGCAAGCCATGCTGTGTTAGGCATCCCATGTATAAAGTAAAGGAAGATGGGCACCGATGTTAGCTCAGGGCCAGTCTTCTTCAGCAAAAAAGAGAAGGATTGGCAGCAGTCAGCTCAGGGCTAATCTTCCTCAAAAAAAAAAAAAGCATTTTTAGCTTAAGTCAATTGCATCCTGCCTAATACCCAGAGATTTCACTAGTGGTACTAACTCTGCTGCAGAGTTGCTGCTCAATAAAAATGTATTGTATGTGTGAATGAAATCAGGTACAACTTTTGACATTTTAAAAATAAAATTTTTAAACTATTTTGCTAATTAAACGTATTTTCTAAAATGCTTGTGAAATCAACTCTATACAGATTCTTCTCTAAGACCTATATTTGATTTAAGGTTGGAAAATAAAAAACTGATATTTTATACTTAAATCAATAGATTCTTAAATAGATAAATAAATAAAAATTAATAATACTAATAATATCAATAAATGTCATCTCTCATTCATTCAGTACATTATTGAGAGGCTACTATGCCAGATGCTTTAGACTAGAGAAGAAAAGACTTAATTCCTAGTTTTAAAGATCTCACGGTAGAGTGGAATCTGTTAATACCGCTTTGCAACGTACAAAGCGTTTTTTTAATAATAAATTTTAAAATCAACAATAACAGCAACAAGCACTTATTAAATGCTTACTCCAATGCCAGGCCCTTTGCCTGCATGAGCTCGTTCCATCCTCAGTCCCACTCTATGTGGGAGGTACCATTGTTATCCCCATTTCACACGTGAGATGTCTGGGGTTTAGGTGGTTATGTTAATTACTCATGGTCACATGATAGAAAGCCAGAATTCATGCTAGTTAAAAGCCAGCTATTGTTATTTCAAAAATCAAGCTGACAAATGTGGTGGCAGCGTGGAAAGGGTCACTAGCCATGGCTGACTGGAAGCTCAGTAAGAAAATGGGACGACAAGACTGTCAGCAAAAGGGAAGCAATCTTAGGCTGCCTCTGCAGAACTAGGGGCTCCTGATCAAGAAATGACAGCTTAGGATAGCATTCTGTTTCTAAAGTAAACATACACAGGGTTATTTCTGCCTCCTGAACTTTAACCTGTAAACCAAACTGCCAGCTGAGCATCTCCAAGGGATGTCCCCTTGGATGTCTCCCAGACACTCCAAGTGAACATGGAGTTTGAACTCACACGTGGCACTCAATGTATGTTTGTTGAGCAAATAAAGATTTAGTTGCTGTGGTTGTGTGGCAGTTTTATGTTGCAGCGGTTTGCAGACAGGGATTATGTCCGTCTCTTCTGTGTCTGGGGCTGACCTCAGCTTCAGTGGCTGGTTGGTCCATGGCTTTGTTCCAGCCCTGACTCAGTCTGACCACTGGCTTGAGTGAGTGTCTACATGAGAAAAAACCATGTGGTAGGAAGGAAAAAGGGCTCCTCTGAGCTCCAGGAGACTTGATTCTGAGCCCCGGGCTGCTGCTGGTCCGTAACTTCATCTTGAAGAAGTAACAATATCTCTGGCATCTGGTTCCCTCATCCTAGCTTCTTAACCTTTCTTTGTACCAGGGTCTTCCATGGAGGTCTGGCAAAGCCCATGACTCCTGCTCAGAATAAAGTTTTCAAATGCCTAAAATAAAATGCAACACCCACTAGAATGGCTGTCATAAAAAAAAATGGAGAATAACAAATGTTGATAAGGATATGGAGAGATTGGAACCCTCATGCCTTGCTGTTGGGAATGGAAAATGGTGCGGCCGCTGTGGAATACAGTTTAGCAGTTCCTCAAAAAGTTAAACAAAGAATTACCCTATCTCCCGGCAATTCTATCCTCCGTATTTACCCAAAAGAACTGAAAGCAGGGACTCAGATAGATGTTTGTATGCCAGTGTTCACAGCAGAATTATTCACGGTAGCTAAAAGGTGGAAACAACCCAAGTATCCAGCAACAGATGAATGGATAAACAAAATGTGGGATCTACATATAGTGGCATATTATTCGGCCATAAAAAGAATGAAGTTCTGATACATGCTATAACATGTTTGAACCTTGAAAATATTGTGTTAAGGAAAAAAAGCCAGACACAAAAGAACAAATATTGTATCATTCTGCTTATATGAGGTACCTAGAATAGGCAAATTCATAGAGACAGAAAGTAGAACAGAGGTTCTGGGGGTGAGGGAAGGGAGGAATGAGGGGTTATTTCTTAATGGGTAGGGAGTTTCTGTTTGGGATGATGAAAAAGTTCTGGAAACAGACAGTGGTGATGGTTGGACAACAATGTGAATGCACTTGATGCCAGTAAATTGCACGCTTTAAAATGGTTAAAATGGTTCATTTTATGTCACGTATATATAACCACAATAAACAAAAAAAAACAAATAAATAAATGCAAAGGATAAACTACAGTTATCAAGATATTAAAACAAAAAAAATTGGGGATAGAGTCATATATGCACTTTTAAAAAGAACATTAACAAGATCAAGAGGCGTGTCCACTAACAGTGTGATTTTGATGTAGTGGTGAGTGTAAACATGATTTTGAGTCATCTCCGACAACCACACATGCCATGAAAATATCTGTGACCTCTGTTGGTGAGACGGCACTGCTACTGCTCCTGTGGTTTGTGGTTTACAATCACAATAGCAGGAAATGCTAAATTGCAGTTAGAGGTTAGTGGAAAGGATGTAATTTTTTTCCCATCCAAATTATGAACCCAGTGAAGTCTATCCAAGGGCTCTTTGGGGTCTGTAGACCCCAAAATCTCTCAACTAGATGATCTCTAATTCTCTTCTAATTAAAATGGTGTGATCTAGGAGTGACTCTGGCTTCATCTGTATATCATAGATAAAGTAACATCTCTGATCAGATTTTTCTTATCTGTAATTGGGAATCACTATGAAATCTACCCTTCAAGGGCTTTTTGAGGGAAAAGGAGATATGGCAAACAACAGATGCTCTGTAAAACCGTACCACTCTTTTATAAATGCCAGGTATTATCAGGGAAACCTAAGGTCAACAGAGACGCCTTCCCCGTCCCCCATAAACCCATCCCTCAGGTCTCAATGTTCCTTCAGAATTTTTGCTAAGAGCTTTGTGAACCATGGGAACAAAATACCAGGCACTTTGTGTCAAAGAATACAATGCCCCATATTAATACATAGTGTTAAGAACTATACTGTATGCCAAGAGATTTGAAAATACAGACAAACAATTTTTAAGGAAAATATCAATTATCAAAATAGACTCAAGAATAAATAGAAAACCCAAGTAGACTAATGACCCTTAAAGAAATTGAATTAGTTGTCAAATATATCCTCTCTGTGGAAGGCACCAAGCAGAGATGGTTTTACAAGTTTTACTAGCTCTTGAGGACTTCTTCTTTCACTGATCCTATATAAATTCTCCCCCAAAAGACCCATACTGCCTGAAACTGGGGAATTTGTACCAGACCCTAAAGCATGAAAGGCAGTGAGCTAGATGTGACCCTGGCATCACCGGCACCCAAAACGATGTTGTGTACACTATAGATACTCAACGTGTATTTGTTCAATGAATGCATAAATGATGAAACCAAGCCAATTATGAAACAAAAGATAATGTATTAGAACTAAACTATTTTGGTATAGAAAAATAGCTAGGTAAAATTGATGGATTTTCCTATTCCTCTTCATTTTGGAGACAATTTTGAGTTTGGTTGGAAGAGGGGAGTGAAGGAAGCTGCTTCCTTCAGTGGATGGGACACAGGACAGTCACAGGGACACTGGCATCCGGGCACATATGGATGAACGTACCTCTAGGAGGAGGGGATGCTTCCCTGGCTACCCTACCAACAAGTTCCAAAGATCTGAGGATTTGTCATCTGCCTAGCACAGATGGGGATTCTCAGTACATATTTATTCAATGAATGGATCAAGGAAACTGGAACAAGCCCGGGTGTCATGGCTGGAAATTAAGAGCTGGAGACGGAAAGCGGCCTTTCGCAGCCTTTGCCAGTTCTGAGTCCTTTGGACAGGATTCCTCTGCAGTTCACTCCATGGTCCAACCTGACTTTAAAGGCCTCTGGGGATCATCCTCCCAGGGCTTCTGAGGGCCAAATGCCCCACACTACACATAATCTATTGTGCCTTTCTGAAGGCCTCTCCTGGCTCTGAGCCCACATCGCCAGATGCTCACGTTCATCTTGTTTCTCCCCCAGACCCTTCCCCTGTATCAGCTCTTTGTACGTCTGGCCATCTGGTTTTCTCTTTGCTGTTCTTACTCATTGGCTCGCTACGGGCTTGTGATAACTTCTCCCTCCTCCTCCCTACCCGGCCCCACATACTCTGAGTGGCCAACACACACACGTTGCCCTCCTTTCATCTTTCCCTATAAATCAGCCTCCTCTGGCTATATTGAAAGAAGGCTTTTCTGAGCTAATGGTTCTAATTCTTGGCTTTTGAAAAATCTTCCTCGGACTTGGTTTCACATCCTGGCTGGATTGCACACATTTCCCATCTGCAGCCCTAGGATGTTGGCTGTCCAAACCACTGCGTTTGTCCAATCTGCTTTAAGGACTCAAAAATATGCGATGGTAAATTAATAAGTAGCACACCGTTGAAGTCTCTGAACATGCTTCCTCAGCATATGTCAGTAACAGTTATATCACCCCGAAATGGGACTATAAAGTGGACCAGAGAGGAAAAAGAGGCCATTTAGGAACATGGCAGAGAAAACATATTGTCCTCCACAAACTGGGAAAGTGAAAAGCAAAGCAGTGTGTTACAGGCTGAATTGTGACCCCAAAATTCATAAGTTGAAGTCTTAATCCCCTAGTACCTCAGAATATGACTATATTTAGAGATGGGGGTCTTTAAAAAGGTAATTAAGGTCAAATGAGGTCATTAGGGTGAGCCCTAATCCAACATGAATGGCGTTTTTATAAGAGGAAATTTGGACACAGACAGGTACAGGGGGGAGGCCAAATGAGGACACAGAGAGAAAGAGGCCATCTACAAGCCAAGGAGAGGGGCCTCAGAAGAAACCAACTCTGCCAACACCTTCATCTTGGACTTGCAGCCTCCAGAACGGTGAGAAAACAAACTTCTGTTGCTTAAGCCACTCAGTCTGTGGTACTTTGTTACAGCAGCCCTCTGGAGCCCTAAACTCGAGCCTCCTGAGTATTTCTTCTCATGAATGCATTAAATGTTTAAAGGTTAATTACCCAGGTAACTTTTTGCAGTAGCTCTCCCTGTATTTTCTGTATCTAATAGTCATTAAATATTTAGACAAAAGTTTTTAAAGTAAAGAGGATTATTCTTTATAGTCATTTCAAAAGAATATAAAATACTCAATATTTTCAGTATGGACTTGGAGAAAGACACAGAAAATATTTTATTAAATTTGAAAATGATTCTAACTTGCTAAGTAGGAAAAAGATATTAAGCAAGAATGATGAACCTAAATGAAGATGACATTTAATACAAAACAATGTAAAGTATTCTACTTGAGTTAAAAAAAAAATCTGCTACATGATAGCTATTAAGCCATGCGTAATAAAGGGTTAGTGATTTTCATTCACTGCAAGCTCTACATGAATTAACCAAAAAAGCTAATACAATTTACCTGTAGTCATTCTTTCATTCATTCAGTTAACATTCCCAGAAGTGAAACCCAGGGATTCAACAAATTATATGTTGCTAGTCACTAAAAATTTCTCAGTTTCTCCCTTGTTTAAAAAATGTTACTTCAAAGGCAGGTTTTTCTGGGAAAGCAAATGTTTAGCTTTTCCTTCTTTTTAAACAAGGAGAAAGTCCTTATCCTCCAGTTAATTTCCTCACTCTGCAGGCACCTCCTCAGATCCTGGGACGTGGGAGTTTGCAGATGAGAGGCTTATTAACCCTCTACTGGCAAGGACATCAATGTCTCTGATGCCAGAGGAGCCTTTTCCTTTCCTTCCTGGGCTAACCCAGGGCTATAAAGTTTCATATGGAAGAAAAATCTGTTTCCTTGAAAGTCCAGTTGTCTGGTTCTGCCTCTCCTCACTAAGGTCTTAATAACAAGTCTAAACTCTTCCATATACAGCCCTCAGAGAGCCTTACATCTTCTATTCTTTTCAAGCTCAACATCCTCAGGTCCTTCAACTCTTTTTGCACACGCCCTGGCTCCAGAAACTTTTACCAGTCTGGTGGCTCCTCTCTAGAGGCTTTCCTCCTTGTTCATTTGTTAGTTATTTACTCCTTCTCTAGGTATTTATTGAGTGCCTATTGTGTACCTGGCACGTTACTAAGCTCTGCCGATACAACACAGACAACTGAGCAGGCAATCACTGTACAGGCTGCTAAGAGCTGTGCTGGGACACACGGCATGCTGCGGGAATGCACTGCGGGCTGTTAAATCCCAACCTGGAAGATTAACAACACTTCCACTAGACCTGAAAGATGCATCCAACCCGGTTGGATGAAACAGAGGAGGTAGGCTTGCAGAAATGGGTTTGAGCAGAGTGTGAAATTAATAAAAGAACTTGACTACTTTGGAAAGCCTGTAGGGAGAGCTCTCACACCCGCCATACATCATTACTCCAAACAAGAAGAGAGATGAGCTTGCATCTCTGACAGGAAGGTGTTTACTACTTTAGCACAGCGGAAGGAAGGAAGGCTTCTCTATCAGTTCTCTCCCTGTGGCCACGGCCCAGCCATTGAGAGACTGCAGCAACCCAACCAATGAGAAACCTTTTACACTTTGGACTCCAGTTTCCTCCAATGAACTCTTTGCTTATTGCAGCCCCGCCCAACTCCCCCTTGTCTTCTATAAAGGCAAGCCCCTTCCTTTGTCTCTCTGGATTTGCCTGTGTTCCACCATAGCCTGCGTATCCCGAATTGCAATTCTTTTAGCTAGTCCGAAATAAATTCATTGTGAGGGTAAAACAATTGGCCATTTTACTTTTTAAGTTCACAAGAGGAAATGATTACTTGCCTTCTAGTGTCCTACTTCTGCTGCTCAGTGGTTGTACAACCTTGAGCAAGACATTTAACCTAAGTCTCAGTTTCTTCATCTAAAAAACGGATAATAGTACCATGCAGAGTGAGTTGTGTCTGGCACAAAGTAGATGCTCACACACACACAAAAAGTCAGTTAAGGAGACCTGAGACATAATTGGCTCCAGAGGTGGGGGCCTAAGGTTGTATGCCTCAGCCTAGGAGAGCACCAGCCATCAAAGAGGAGAAAAGAACAGTGGCTATGTCGCCCACTAAGGGGATGTCTCCCACCCTCATCCCCACACACATATACACTGCAGGTGCCAAACACACGGGCAAGCTGAGGATAGAACATCCTGGAACTGAAGAAGGAAATCAGAGAGGGAGAGACCTGAAAGGAAGAGATAAAGGAGAATTATAGAAAAGGAAGGGGGTGAAGAGTTTAATAGGGAAAAGAAATAGAGAAAGAGGGGAGAGAGAGAATCTGTAGGAGAAAAAAAAATCAAGTTATTTACTCATTGGCTAGGAAAGTTTTTAACTTTGTGGCTTACTGGAAGTCACATACTATGCTTTCTGGGGTTCTCCCAGTGTTAATCACAAGATAGGAATGAGGAATTCAGTTCATACAGTTATAAAAAATGAATGATAGCAGACACATTGGGTAATACATAAAACAGGGCACAGGCAGGAAGAGATGCAATTTATGCATCTGGGCTGAGCAGCAGGTATGACAGTCCTTCCAGTGGGTCCACATTTCCGACTGAGATTGTAGTGCAGAGGAGGCAGAGAGGAGAGCTGAAAAGGGGGTGTGATTTTACTCCAAAGAATTTTTTTTTAAAGACTGGCACCTGAGCTAACATCTGTTGCCGATCTTTTTTTTTTTTCTTTTTCTCTTTTCTTCTTCTTCTACCCAAAGTCCCCCCGGTACATAGTCGTATGTTCTAGCTGTGAGTGCCTCTGGTTGTGCTATGTGGGATGCTGCCTCAGCATGGCCTGATGAGCAGTGCCATTTCTGTGCCCAGGATTCGAACCAGTGAAACCCCCGGCCGCCAAAGTGGAGCGCGTGAACTTAACCACTTGGCCATGGGGCCAGCCCTGTACTCCAGAGAATTTTATTGTTAAAAGCCTTTGCTATAGTTAAAACAATTCCATAAGCTCTGCACATCAACCTTCATTTTTACAATCAGTTCTGATGATAAAGACAGCCACCAGACACTCAATTCTTTAGATGTGTGTTAATCGCTGTGCTGTAAGAGGCTGGCTCCCTGTACAGGCTTGAGGCCCACCTTTGCCAACTCCCCCTGGCTAGAAAAATACTAAGCAGCTTATTTTCAAAGCCCCAGAAGGGGTGGACCCAGCCTACAGTTAGTTTATGCTCTCCAGCTGCAATTTTCTCTGCAGATGTTACTCCTCCTGCATTGTCTTTCTGGCTCGTGCCCCACAGCATCTCTTCCTAAGATCTCTTCCTCCTGCCCCTCCCCACTCCACCTCTTAGACTGCTCTCCTGCAATGGTTCTCACACTGAGGTCTCCAGAAAGGCAACTTCTCAGGCCCCAAACCAGACCTACTGAATCAAACACTCTGGGTGCAGGGACAGTAGTCTGTGTTCTAACAAGCCTTCCAGGAGCTTCTGATGCATAATGAAGTTTGAGAACCACTGCTTTGCTGCCTGATCCCACTGCCCCAGCCCTGCTCCCCTGCCTGATTCTACTGCCCCACCCCTTCTGTCTCAAAACTTCTCCCTCCTTGGCCTCCAGAATGTGGTTCCACCTTGGCTCTCCCACCTGGAGAGAGTGAAAGAAAGCTCAGAGTTGCATCAGGGGTTTCACCACAGGAGTCAGAGAAAGGACAGCTGGGAGGCAGGGGAATCAGTGATGTCACCACATCCTAGATGAGACCTGAAGGATCACTGACTTCAACCACCTCCCTTTATAGATGAATAAACTGGAGAAGAAAAGTGTTCTGCTCTGGGTCACTTGCTAAGTAGAAGTTGAATCGAGATTGGAACCATCCAAACGAAGATGAAATCAGCCATCTGCAGTCTCATCCACTCAGTCGTTCAACACACACCGAGGTTTTCCTGTGGGCAGGACCAAAGCCAGGGCTTGAGGTCAGCAGATCCTGGAGTAACCAGCAGCAGCAGCAGCACCTCCAAATATGAATGGGTAGTTCATGATCTGCGCAGAAACTCCTGGTCAGGGAGCGAGCTCGAGTGTGAGGTGCCTTTTTCTTTGCTCAAACACACATCTTCCCCTAGGCCACGCATCTTCTCCCTAAGAGGGGTAGGATGGAGAGTGCAGCCACCTTTTCCTTCTAGGTTTGCAGAAGCCTTGACAAGTCTGCCAAATCTATTAACTTCTCTGAGCCTCAGCTTCCCCATCTGAAAATGGGATAAACCATAACCACTTCCCAGTGTTCTGTCTTTTTTTCACGGATTAAGTGAGAAAGCATGTCCCTACTCACAGCAGGGGCTCAGCAAATGGGAATGCCCTCCAGAGGTGTTATGGACACATGAACAACACAGTCCCTGTCTTCAAGAGCTTACAGTCTAGTGGTAAAAACAGGGCAATTACAAAAATAAGTAGAACAGAAATCTTGCCTGGGTAGGTGCCACTATTACTCCTCAGAATAGAAGGCAGACAGGGTTGACACCTTGGCAGAGAACTGCAGTGCACGTGGCCCATCCCTGGAGGGTCCTGCCTGGCTGGGAGAGGGGGAGGCGGCATTTGACCTGGCCCTGGCTGATGAACAGGCCTTGGCCAAGGACAGATACTCCAGGTGAAAGGAAGAGGGCAAACAAAGCCCCGGAAAGCTCAGGGAAGGAGGAAAAAACCTCTAACCATGACAAAGTGGCTTCAGGGCACATAAGACTGGTGGCCTCAATGGGTCTGTGGCTCCAGGAGCCAGAGCTCTGATGGCTTCTGTCATCAGCTTTTCCTCACTCACTGAGGGTGCCAACAAATGTCAACAAGGGGGATTGTTTTAGGATGTGGAAATTCATTTACTGGCAGCCAATGCTTGAAAATGTTAATAATTATCAACCTAGGCAAAACCTCCATTGGCAACACAGAGCAGGACATTCTTAACTCTCTAGGCTAGCCAACTCCTCCAGTCACACTGCTAATTTAGGAGGTTCAGCTCCTCGTGTGAAATGCATTGCATTTTTACAAACATTTTGATGTCAGGTTTAGTTCAAGATGTATGTAGAAGTGGAACTAAATGCCTCATAATGTACTGTGATTTCCAAAGAACAGAATTTGCAGCTGTATAAAATGAGTTCTTAGATTTTTTTCTTTAGCTTTATTTTTAAGTGGTAAGTTAACTGTTAGGAAGAAATTTCACTAAATTCTGTGGCCTCGACTCCTGAACACCTCTGCAATTCTTCCCAGCAGAGTGTGGAGGCACTTCAGCTGGCACCGTACCCTAACCAGATGATGGGGCCAGCCTCCTTTTACATCTCCACCTCCTAACTTCTCGAATTTACGGTCATATTGCCACAGAGTGCTCTCTTAAAACACCAACATGCATTCTGAGTGGATGGTATTGATCCAAAGGGGAATCTATTATAGGGAAAGGAAAAGGTTTCAAGGTTAGTTAGTAGAAATAAAACAAGCTGGGTTGGTAAATTCAGAAAAGAATGCACACGTTAACTAGACCTCATAAAAGACAGACAAAACGGAGCCAGTTGGTGGAAGGGTAGACGGCTTGTGTGCTCTCATTCCAGGAGTGAGGGGAGTCAAGAATACAGTGGGAGTTTGAGCAAGAAAGGTTAAGCTTTCAAAAAAAGGCTGATATGCCTGCACTGGTTGCCCTGGAGACAGGTCCACCCCCATATGACAGTGATATAATAAAGAGAAAAAAATGCGTGCGAGCAAAGCAGGCAGTAATTAAGGGTAGGGTAACATGGCTTCCAGTTAGACCCACCTGGAGAGGGCTCTAGGGAGAAGTTTGGGAGGGGATGTGTGCCACTGATAAAAGATGGGGGTAGGAGGGAAGAATCCGGAGGCTTCCATGAGCTTATGTTCTGGGTACAGCACACCCTGCTGCTCCAACCTCTACCTCACGGCATGGTTACCTAGAAGGGACTTTGGGCTGCAGAATGTTCCCTCTCCTGGTGGCCCAGGAGTATAGGCTTGGGATTGCTCTCCCTGCCCTTTGCCGCAGCTCAGGAAGGCTGAGGCTGCCCAGACGACACAGTGGGTGGAAAGGGAGTCAGCAGTGATCACCACTGCTGCCTGCTTAAAATTCTCCTGGGACTCCCACCACCGCAGAATGAAGCCCAAACTCTTCATCAGAGGCCCCAAGATCCTAAATGATCTGATTCCTGCCTCCTCCAGGCTTGTCTCCAGTTCAGACCACCTGCCTTACAGACAAGGTGATCCCCAAGGGCATGACCAGGTCCCACCTCTCCCACCTCCACCCTCCATCCTCACTCTTCTCCAGCCGGCTCATCCCTCAGGGCTCCACATGGTCCTGACCTTCACCGGGAACATGGCTTGGGGAACTCCTAGGGGTCCCTGAGACTCTTTCAGAGGGTCCATGAGGTCAGAACTATTTTCATAATAACACTAATGTTTGCCTTTTATACTCTTATTCTCTCATGAATGTATAGAACATGAGAAGTTTCTTGACATGGTTTTAGATTCCACCTTGCAACTAACGTTCAAGAAATTGTCAAGTTTTGGTGTCATATCAAAGAAGAATATCCATAATTATATGAAAAGGCTATTAACATTCTCTTCCTTTTTCCGACTACATATCTGTGTGGGACCATATTTTCTTCACGTAGTCCAACCAAAACAACATATCACGACAGATTGAATGGATGAGAAAGGAGAATCCAGCTGTCTTCGATAAAGCCAGACATTAAACAGATTGCAAAAATGTAAAACAGTGCCATTCTTCTCACTAATTTTTTTAATTTAGAAAATATAGGTTTTTATACAAATATTTTATTTATGTCATGGTTATGTTATGGGTTTATTATTGTCATTTTTAAATTAATGAATAAATAAATATTTTTTAAAGTTCTCCATTTCCATATCTGATCCAGTAAATCTCAATAGATCTAACCCACGTGAACAAAGCTCTCTGGGATCCTTGATAATTTTTAAGTGTAAAAGGGTCCTGAGACCGAAAAGTTTGAGAAGCACTGCCTTACACTGAACCTCCAGCAGGCAGAGTGGAGCTGTGCCTGGCTATGCCTCTGCTGTTGCACTCTGATTCCACCGAATTAATGATCTTTGTACATGTCTGTGTCCTCCACTACGTGTGCGCTTCCTGATGGCGGCTGCTCACCTTAAGCCCTCCATTCTGGCACAGAGCAGAAGTTCCAGATGAATGAATGAGGTAAGAGATAAGCCCCCCGTGGACACACATCACAGGCTGCCACCTGAGCAGCCTACGATCATTCACAGGAGGGGTGGATAAATACATGCACTATAGTTTTTAATTGGCTCAAATTGTTACTGGGGCTCTGACTTGAGTTTAGACATAAAATATAAACAATTTTTTAATCAGAAAATTCAAACAAAAAAATAATCTAAGAAACAATTATGTTTCTATTCTATTAAACTTTCAGAAACACCCTTGTAAGTAGCTAGTGAAATACATCATGTTGGTAGATATGATAAATACAGCCAAAATGATTTGCCACAGAAAAGTGAAATGTGGCCTGGGCAACGTTCCAAACATAGAAAACAAAAGGCCAAGAAAAGCAAATACCCATAAAACACAAGACACTATATTCTAAGAATGAAGAGAAGGTCATATGATCAGGGCAAGGGCTACAATGAACATGGCATCTCCATATTTATTTCCCGTCAAAGTAAGATCAAAAGCAGATTGTACTGGAGAATCCAGGCCAGAGTCGTGGTGTTTGCCTTCCGGTTTTATGATTCTCACTTACTCAACCACGTTCATAAGTCAAGCAGGCCTGTACTATGTCCAGGAGAACTTGCCACTCCCTGGGGTGGGGAGATGTGCCATGTTCCATCCTCCTCTTTGTCCCTGACACATTCTCCCAACAGAAGGAGAAACAGGAGGCAATACTGGATGCTGGGTTAATGTCTGGCAAAACAAGCTTCTGTCTCTTACCTCAGAAGACAAGGGGTTTCTACTTCAGAGCCTGAGCTTAGGGCGAAGGAGGAGGGCAGGAAGGCCCTGGGGTGTGAGTGAGTGTGTGTGTGAGAGAAAGAGTGTGAGATGGAGATAAAAGAAGAAAAATGCTTTCTGGCTAAGTGTGTGGTGGCTCATTCCGAAGGCAGGCCCTTCAGAAACCCAACTGTGCAATCACTGCTGGTGATCTAGGACTCAGGCGTCTCCAGTTCTCCCTCTTGCACGCGCTCTCTCTCTCTCTCTCTTTCTCTCTCTGTCTCTGTCTCTGTCTCTGTCTCTCTCTCTCTCTCTCTCTATATATATATGTTTATCATCTTGAAATTTGTTTTTAAAAATCTTGTAATCAGCGTACTACACATTCCCTGGTCCTTTCCACATTTGCAGAAGACAGGCGTATGTCACTACGGAAACAGAGCTTCTCAGGAGACTAAAGACACAGAAGACCCAGTATTGTGGGGTCACTGTTTAGTTAACATCAGTAAAGATTCTGAACTCTCAAAACAGGGCTCTTTGGGTCCCTTTGGTCTCTGATTGTATTTTCAGCTGCTGAGGCTACCAGGCCACTGGGCAGTTCTTTCAGTGGCCTTCAGAGGGGGTCAGATTCTAGCAGTTGGCCAATAAGATATAAACGTAACACAATTTCAGAAAGCAACTTCATTGAAGTATAGTTGTGGTAAAGCTATTATTCATTGCACATCTACAATTTACATATATTACCTCATTTTCTCCTCACTAAAATTTCCAACGTCAGCATTAATATTCCCATTTTACGGATGAGGAAATTGAACCTCAGAGTGTTTACGTTGCCTGAGTATACACATCTGATAAGTACCAGAGCCAAGACTTGAACCCAGGTCTATGTCAAAACCCATTCTCTTTCCACTGGCCAACCTTCCTAATATCCCAACATCTTAACCTTAACAAAGCCCATATTATCCATATTCTGTGGGTTTTCATGACCTTTCCTTTCTCTTGAAGAAATAAAAACAATTTACCTGAAGAAAACATGTTCACTGGGTCAGAAATAACAGACTCCTGACATTCTCATTCCTAGTATCTTAATTCAGCTCATAATGTCCCCACTTCTCTTCTGTGCCTGTCCCCGCCTTTCACAAACATGCTTGCTCTTTTTTCCATGCTGTCACGCAGGGAAGCATTATTAACACTGATTAGCTGGACAAATCCAATAAGAAAATTCTCATAACACCCTTGTCCAGATAAGTCCAACAAGGATGCTTTGGATGAAAAATCTTGCCCTTGTATACTGGAAAAAAGTCATGAGCCTCAGATTAAACAGAAAGCTTTGAAATAGAAGAGGTTTAATTTCATTTTGAAAACTCATGTACAAGCACATCCTCAACTCGGGATGCACTCACAGCCCGTGAGATCCCCTCTTCCCCAGCACACCTAACAGACGCCCCAGCGACAGAAGAGCTTCCCAGTCTCACATTCATTCCCTGGTCTGGAGATCCACCCTCATCCACCCCTTCCTGCCTGCTTCTGTAGGTGGAGCCCCATCACTCACCCAGGAGGGCTGTCTGGGGGTGGGTCCGACTGTGTCTCCCTCTGGAGACGGACCTCGAGGGAGGCCGATCCCTGGCCTCGGTGGGAAGGAGGAGGATCTGTCCAAGAATCAGCAGAAAGCAGCCCACCAGCATCTTTTCCATCTTCAAGAAGAGGATGAGGGGCTAGGCTGTGACAAAACACAAGAGAAGCGGCAGGGTGAGATTTCCAGGTCTCCTTGAACTCTAGGAGCCGCAGACCCCCACTCCACCTTTTCACCTTTCAGCCATGCTGCTTATACTTAAAATGCCTTTTGTGTGTTTGACCCTTCAGAACTTAAGTAACCCCCACTGGTAGGTTCTTTGATACTCTGAGCAGGGCACGCATAGTTGGAATTTTTGTCACTTTGGTCACTATAAGACTGAATGGAAAACTTGAGGGGAAAAAAATCTATCCTGAAGTTTCTTCTTAATTAAGTTTATTATCAATTATTCATGGTCACATTGTATATCTTGGATTTGAAAAAGGAAAAATTATATTTAAGGATTCCAAGTAACAATATTCCTTCAGTCTAATAATAGAGGATGGCAGAAATTAATATCTACAAATTTCCCAAGGAATTCATGTGTAGCTAACAGAAGGTAGCATTACATAGCCAGCCTCCCAGCCTCCCACCTCCCAGCACCCCTGTCTCCCACACACATCTATTAAGAGGGCGCATGGTGCACTGGTTCAGGGCTTCGACTCTGACACCACACTGCAAGGCTTTAAATCCTGGCTCTGACACTTGCTAACTGTATGTGACCTTGGACAAGCTACTCAACCTCCCGGAGCCTTATGGGAATATGGGATAATATTAGTTAATTGAGTGAGTTAATATATGTAACTAAAGCATTCAGAATAGTGCCTGGCACACATGGGGAGGTAGGGACAAGAAAACAAGCAAAAGAGCTAGGGGACCAGAGAAGAATGAGATCAGACCTGATGGTAAGCAAGCAGCTCTCAGATGTGTAAAGAATTCTAACCCTGAGTTGGGTTTGCGGTATCCGCAGAGGCAAGGGGAATTTCAACCAGAGCAGCACTGCCTTACCCAGAATAGTGCTGCCTTTACCCATTTTCTGTCTCAGGCCTGGAGTGTAGCTGGTTTGAAGGCTTGGGAGGATGGATTCTAAGCAGGGAAGCGACATGAGTAGATCCAAGTTTTTTTCCCAGGATGGCTAATCTCAGGGCTTCACATGGGATGAGAAACATACTTGGCCACATGGTGAATGAGGTGAAGACTCTTCTGCCTGGCAAAATCTTCCAGAGAAGGTAATATCCTGGGACTGGGCTTAAATTTATTCTTCCATTTTCTATGACGATAATGAGTGGCATAGCAATTTAAATTAGGTGGGGAGGAGGAAATATTTAAGGAGGAATAATATTTAAGTAACATCATTTGCATGTAAAATCTCTACTAAATCCTTATCTTGTGTTTGGCAATTTCACTCAGCTGATTTCATTTAATCCTCATACCTATCTTGCAGAAATCAGAATTTTTATGTCTGCTTTTTAGAGATCAGGAAACTGAGGCTCCAAGAAGTTCAGTAACTTGACCAAGGTCACACAGCTAAAGTAAGTGGCAAAGTAGGGATTCAAACCCAGGGTAAGCAGGCCAATTTGCCAATTCATTGACTAGCAGAAACTCAATTAGCTGCAAGTCAAATTCCCAGAAGTCAGTTCATGAAAGTGCTTAGCTGTTTCACTGTCAGAGGCAGAAACAGGGCAGGACTTGAGCAGGCTCCATTTCCCAAAACCTAAAAAAACAACCTTCAATAATTCAGTGAACTGTTTGTTCAGCAAATTGCTTTCAGGAATTGACCTGGAGAGGAACCCATGTTGACCTTCAAAGTCCACAGTTTTTCACACTTGCTGTAGTGAGCTAGCTCACTTTTCACCATGCATTAAAATTATTAAAAATTTGTTGTTGTTAGTGCCGTAAAATCAATTCCAACTCCCAGTGCCCCGTGCACAGCAGAGCGGAACCCTGCCCGGTCTGTTTGCGCCATCCTCTCCCCTTCTGGCGCTATATCAGACAGTGCTCCGCTGCTATTCCGAGGGTTTTCATGCCAATTCTTTCAGAAGTGGGTGGCCAGGTTCTCCTTCCTAGTCTGTCTTAGTCTATAAGCTCTGCTGAAACCTTTCCATCATAGGTGACCCTGCTGGTATTTGAAATACTGGTGGCATAGCTGTCAGCAACACGTAGCCACCACAGAGTGACAACTGACAGATGGGTGGTGTGACCTGGGCCACTGCAATGAGCGTGCTGAATCTTAACCACTAGACCACCAGGGCTGGCATATTAAAAACAGGGAATGTTTATTCAGCACTTACTATGTGCCAGGCACTGGGCCAAGAGTTTTAAATGTATTAAGTCAATTAGTTCTCACAGTAATCACAGCAAAGTTAAGCAACTTGCCCAAGGTTATGCCCCGATAAGGGGTGAGGCTCCAGAGCATATTGGCTCATTACAGATAACGACTGCCCCCTCTTTAAACAAAGTAAACTCTTTACTAATTGGACTGGTCTCTTTCCATGGCTTTAGTTGTGAGATTCCTTCTGAGAAAAGTAAGAAACTTAGAAGATTTTGCCTCTTCCTCTGAACTTAAACCTACTATTTACTTTCAAGTTTCCTTGGTATTTATCACATTTTATATGACATTATAAGCGCATTACATCATTTATATGTGTTTATTATTTTAATGCTGCTCTCCTTTCTCCAAACTCAGCAAACACAAAATCCACATTTATTCATTTCAAAATATACACAATATTCTCTCAAGATCCACTTCCACCCTGACACATTTGCACTTAAATCCAAACACTTGGAACATGATGTGGTGGATAATTATCATTTCCCAAAAACAAACACCATTTCATGTGGTTTGGGTTTACCGTGAATTTCAAGAAGTGTTTGTGTCTTCAAGTCACCACTGCTAACCAAAAGGCACTGAGGCTAGGTGAAGGGTAGGGAGTTAAAAATAAACAGAACTAATACGTCTAGCTGTCTAACCCTGAGCAGGTTACTTAACCTCTCTCTACCTCAGTTTCCACATCTTTAAACTGACGATACTAAATAGACCTGGTGGTTGTATGGATTAAATCAGTTCATATATATAAAGCACATGGGGAAAAATAAATAAATAATAAAGCACATAGAGCACTGCCTGGCCCATAGTAAGTACTCAATAAGCATTAGCTACTTGTTCTTCTGCTTATTATTATTATCATTCTGCAAACAAACCAATTCATAAAGTACACGTTGTTAATTTTTGTCATACCAAGCTACTTAACGTACATTGAATTCACTTTTATGCTTCCTTATGACTATTATGATAAAGCAATGACATACAAATTCATAATTTAAAAATACATGTTAGTATCTGAAAGTATTTACAACTTTTCTTTTTTAAAATGCAATGGCACAGCAAGTCACAGGCTAGTAGAAAATATTTGCAAAACATATATCTGCTATATTATTTCTATCCAGACTGTATAAACTTTTGTAACTCAATAAGAAGACAAACAACCCACCTGAAAATGTGCAAAAGATTTGAAGAGTCACATCACCAAAGAAGATATTCAGATTACAAATGAACATATGAAGAGATGTTCAACTTTCTTAGTCATTGGAAGAATACAAATTAAAACCACAATGAGATTCCACGACAAATCCACTAGAATAGTTAAAATTAAAAAGACTGATATAGGGGCCAGCCCCATCACCAAGTGGTTAAGTTTCTGCACTCTGCTTCAGTGGCCCAGGGTTCACTTGTTTGGATCCTGGGAGTGGACCTACACACCACTCATCAAGAATGCTATGGAAGCATCTTCTATGGCAACATAGAAGAACTAGAATGACCTATAACCAGGATATACAACTATGTGCTGGGGCTTTGGGGAGGAAAAAAAAGAAGAGGAAGATTGGCAACAGATGTTAGCTCAGGGCCAAGCTTCCTCACCAAAAAAAAAAAAAGATTGATATAATCAAATATTGGTGAAGATGTGAAGAAACTGAGACTCTAATAAATTGCTGGTAAGAATGCAAAATGAATAATCCTAAAACTCATATGGAGCAACCAAAGACCCAAAATTGCTAAGGCAATCCTGAGAAAAAAGAACAAAGCTGGAGGCATCACAATCCCTGACTTCAAAATGTACTACAAAGCCATAGTAATTAAAACAGCATGGTACGGGTACAAAAACAGGCACATGGATCAATGGAACAGAACTGAAGGCCCAGAAATAAAACCACACATCTACGGAAAGCTAATCTTAGACAAAGGTGCCAAGAACATACAATGGAGAAAAGATAGTCTCTTCAATAAATGGTGTTGGGAAAACTGGACAGCCACATGCAAAAGAATGAAAGTAAACCATTATTTCATGCCATACATAAAAATAAACTCAAAATGGATCAAAGATTTGAAGATAAGTCCTGAAACCATAAAACTCCTAGAAGATAATATAGGTAGTACACTCTTTGATATCGAACTTAAAAGGATCTTTCTGAATACCATATCTCTCAGACAAGGGAAACAAAAGAAAAAATAAACAAGTGGGACTTCATCAGACTAAAGTGCTTCTGCAAGACAAAAGAAACTAGGAGCAAAACAAAAAGACAAACATATACCATTGGGAGAGTGACATCAGCAACATGGTGGAATGAGTGGTTTTCTTTGTCTCTACCCCTCTGAACTACAACTAAATGGACATTCATTGATAAACGGAGGATACTCACACAGCACCTCAGGACACCTGAGAGACCCACCCTGCTATACTTCGGAAGGTGGATGGACTACCCCCAGGGAGGAGGTGGAGATAGGTGAGAAATCTCCAGCTCCAAGACAGCCTAGTACCTGCGAGCAACTCTCTCCCAGCTGAAGCACCCACAGCACCGCCGCAGCCCCGAGGATGGGCATGTGCATCAGCACAACTGTGGAAACAGGCGACTACAGCCCTAAGCTCCCCATGATTGCTCTTTGAACCAGTGGGAAAATTCACAGTCCCACTGTGGCCCCAGGGAGTGACTTGGGCTCAGACTCGGTAGGGAGGCCGGGCCCACCAAGCACAAAGGCTGGGCGACCTAGGAGCAGATGCAGTGCAGCTGGGCGAGCTAACTGCTGGCTGAATTAAATGCCCATAGCTCTGCTGCAGCCCCTAGGGGGCAAGTGAGATCCAGCAGGATCATGTGAGTGGGCAGTGACAATCTGGAGCCCCAGCGTGATAGCTCCTTGCTCCAGTGGGAAAAGCCATGGTCCCACAGTGGCCCCAGGGAAAGTCTTGGCTCAGCCCTAGGGGAGAGGCCCCACCCACCAAGCACAAAGACTGGTGCAACCTAAGAGCAGACACAGTGCAGCTGGGCGAGCAAACCAGTCGCTGCCTTAAACACCCTTAGCTCTGCTGTGGCCCCAGGGAGGCAAGAGAGATCTAGCGGGACCAGATAGCAGCAGAGCTGCAAGCTTGGGTGAACAAGCTCCCAGCTGCCACGAAAGCCCATAACACTGCTGCAGTCTCCAAGGAGGGAGGGTGTCTAAGCGGGTCTGTGGGAGCAGACAGCAGCAACCCAAAGCCCCCATGTTATTGTTCTCACAGTTGATGGGAGACCCCACAGGCCACTGCGATCCCAAGGAGTGGCCAAGGCTCAGTCAGGAACAGCTGACAGGGATTCTGGTGAGCAAAGATCACACATCTCCTGCCTCCCCACCACCAGAGGCAGCAAGTGGAAGCAGTAACCAAACTCTATCTCTATGCAGAGGCACAAATTCATGACATAGAGCAGTATGAAAAAATATATTAAATCTCCAGCACAGAAGGAAAATGACAAGCACCCAGAAAACAACCCCAAAGACACAGAAATCTATAACCTAAATGAGAAAGAATTCAAAATAGCTATCATTTAAAAACTCAATGAGTTAAGAGAGAATATAGATAGATAACTCAATGAGTTAAGGAGCTATGTTACAAAAGAGCTCGATACTATAAAGAAGAACCAACCAGAAATGTGGGAGATGAAAAATACAATGGAGGAGATTAAGAAAAATGTGGACTCCCTGAACAGTAGGGCTAATAATATGGAGGACAGAATTAGCAGTCTGGAGGATAGGAACATAGAAATGCTTCAGGTAGAGGAGGAGAGAGAACTAAGACTAAAAAGAAATGAAGGAACTCTCTGAGAAACATCCAACTCAATTAGGAAATGCAATATAAGGATTATAGGTATCCCAGAGGAAGAGAAGGAGAATGGAACAAAAGCTTGTTCAAAAAATAATAGCTGAGAACTTCCCAAACCTGGGGAGAGAGCTGGAAATCCATGTGACAGAAGCCAATAAAGCTTAATAAATATTAAGGGCAGCAAGGCAGAAGAAAATAACCTACAAAGGAACCCATATCAGGCTTTCAGCAAATTTCTCAGCAGAAACTTTACAGGACAGGAGAGAGTAGAATGATATATTCAAATTCTGAAAGACAAAAACTTTCAGCCAAGAATACTCTATCCAGTGAAAATATCCTTCAAATATGATGGAGAAATAAAAACTTTCCCAGATAAACAAAAGTTCAGGCAATTCATCGCCACAAGACTCCCCCATACAAGAAATCCTCAGGGAAACCCTCTTACTTGAAAAAGAAAAAGGAAAGGGGTTACCAAACCCTGAGCAAGGAGTTAAGTAGAAAGACAAAATCAGAAAATTGCAGCTCTCCATCAGAACAGGTTGGCAAATGCTTAATTAAAACATTAACAACAAAGGGAAGGGGAACACCAAGAGTAAATATATAACCTTGTCATTTTAACCACAAACTCACAACACAAGAAGAAAAAAAAATGTGACAATAACAACTTAGAAGAGGAAGAGGAAGGGATGGAGCTGGTTTAGTCTAAGGAAATAAGAGACTATCAGAAAATGGACTATCTCATCTATGAGATGTTTTATACAAACCACATGGTAACCACTAAACAAATAATTAGAACAGAGATGCAAATTACAAATAAGGAGAAAACTAAGAAAACCAGCATAGAAAACTACCCAACTGAACTGGCAGTCTGAAATACATGGGATGAGAAACAAAGGAAATGCAGGAGAACCAGAAAACAAGCGATAAAATGGCAGCATTAGGTTGCCACATTTCAATAATCACTCAATGTAAATGGATTGAATTTTCCAATAAAAAGACACAGAGTGGCAGGATGGATTAAAAAACAAGACCCAACAATATGCTGCTTCCAGGAAACACACCTCAGCCCCAAAGACAAACATGGACTCAGAGGAAGGGATGGAAGGTGATACCCAGCTAATAGCAAACATAAGAAAGCAAGTGTCGCCAGACTTACATAGGACAAAGTAGACTTAAGGACAAAACAGATAAAGAGAGACAAACGGGGGCAGTATATAATGATAAAATGGACTCTCCACCAAGAAGACATAACACTTATAAGTACATATGCACCCAACACAGGAGCACCAAAGTACATAACAAAACTAAAAGGAGACATCAACAACAGTAAAATAATAGTAGGGGGCCTCAACACCCCACTAACAGCAATGGATAGATCATCCAGACAGAAATTCAACAAGCAGATTGTAGAATTAAATGAAAACTAGACCAGATGGACTTAATAGATACATACAGAACACTCCATCCAAAAACAGCAGATTACACATTCTTCTCAAGTGCACGTGGAACATTCTCAAGGATAGACCATATGTTGGGAAACAGAGCAAGCCTCAATAAATTTAAGAGGACTGAAATAATACCAAGCATCTTTTCCTACCATAATACTATGAAACTAGAAATCAATTGCAAGAAAAAACCTGGGAAAGAGGCTAAGATATGGAGATTAAACAACATGCTACTGAACGACCAATGGATCATTGAGGAAATCAAAGGAGAAATCAAATATTATCTGGAGACAAATGAAAGTGAAAAGACACCATACCAACTCATTTGGGATGCAGCAAAAGCAGTCCTAAGAGGGAAATTCATTGCAATACAGGCTCACCCCAATAAACAAGAAAAATCCCAAATAAGCAATCTCAAACTACACCTAACAGAATTAGAAAAAGAAGAACAAACAAAGCCTAAAGTCAGTAGAAGGAGGGAAATAATAAAAATTAGAGCAGAAATAAATGAAATTAAAACAAAAAAGACAGTAGACAGGATCAATGAAACAAAGACCTGGTTCTTCAAGAAAAGAAACAAAATTGACAAACATTTAGCCAGACTCACTAAGAAAAAAAGAGAGAAGACTCAAATAAATAAAATCAGAAATGAAAGAAGAGAAATTACAATGGATACCACAGAAGTACAAAAGATTATAAGAGAATAGTATGAAAAACTATATGTCAAATAATTGGACAATCTAGAAGAAATGGATAAATTCTTAGACTCTTATAACCTCCCAAAACTGAATCAAGAATAAATAGAGAATCTGAATGGACACATCACAAGTAAAGAGATTGAAACAATAATCAAAAACCTCCCCAAAAACCAAAGTCCAGGACGAGACAGCTTCTCGGGAGAATTCTACCAAACATTCAAAGAAGATTTAATACCTATCCTTCTCAAACTATTCCAGAAAACTGAGGAAGATGGAGTACTTCCTAATACATTCTATGAGGCCAACATCACCCTGATACCAAAGCCAGACAAGGACAACACAAAGAAGGAAAACTACAGGCCCATACCACTGACGAACATAGATGCAAAAATCCTCAAAAAAAATATTGGCAAACTGAATACAGCAATACATTAAAAAGATCATACACCACGATCAAGTGGGATTTATGCCAGGGACACAGGGATGGTTCAACATCTGCAAGTGAATCAATGTGATACACCATGTTAACAAAATGAGGAATAAAAAGTACATGATGATCTCAATAGATGTAGAGAAAGCATCTGCCAAGATCCAACATCCATTTATGATAAAATGGGTATAGAAGGAAAGTACTTCAACATAATAAAGGCCATATATGACACACCCACAGCCAACATCATACTCAATGGGGAAAAACTGAATGCCATCCCTCTGAGAACAGGAACAAGACAAGGGTACCCACTCTCACCCCTCTTATTCAACATGGTACTGGAGGTTTTGGCCAGAGGAAGAGGCAGGAAAAAGAAATAAAAGGAATCCAAATAGGCAATGAAGAAGTGAAACTCTCACTGTTTGCAGATAACATGATCTTACACATAGAAAACCCTAAAAAATCCATCAGAAAGTTACTAGAAGTAATCAACAATTACAGCAAAGTTGTGGGGTAAAAAATCAACTTACATAAATTAGTTGCATTTCTGTACTTTAATAATAAACTAACAAAGAGAGAACTCAAGAACACAATCCCATTCACAATCACAAGAAAAAGAATAAAATATCTTGGAATAAATTTAATCAAGGAAGTGAAAGACATATACAATGAAAACTACAAGACTTTCCTGAAAGAAATTGATGACAACATAAAGAGATGGAAAGACATTCCATGCACATGGGTTGGAAGAGTAAACATAGTTAAAATGTCCATAGTACCCAAAGCAATGTACAGATTCAATGCAATCCCAATCAGAATCCCAATGACATTCTTCACAGAAATAGAGCAAAGAATCCTAAAATTCATATGGGGCAACCAAAGACCCCAAATTTATAAAGCTATCTTGAGAAAAAAAGAACAAACCTGGAGGCATCACAATCCCTGACTTCAAAATAAACTACAAAGCTACAGTAATCAAAACAGCATGGTACTGGTACAAAAAGAGACACACAGATCAATGGAACAGAATTGAAAGCCTAGAAATAAAACCACACATCTACGGACAGCTAATCTTCAACAAAGGAGCCGAGAACATACAATGGAGAAAGGAAAGTCTCTTCGATAAATGGTGACGGGAAAACTGGACAGCCACACGTAACAGAATGAAAATAGATCATTCTCTTACACCATTCACAAAAATAAACTCAAAATGGATCAAAGACTTAAAGGTAAGACCTCAAACCATAAGACTTCCAGAAGAAAATATTGGCGGTACACTCCTTGACATCACTCTTAAAAGGATCTGTTCGGACACCATGTCTTCTCAGGGAAACAATAGAAAGAATAAACAAGTGGGACTTCACCAGACCAAAGAGCTTCTACAAGGCAAGGGAAAACAGGATTGAAATGAAAAGACAACCCACCAACTGGGAAAAAATATTTGCAAATCATATATCCAACAAAGGGTTAATCTCCATAATATATAAAGAACTCACACAACTCAACAACAAAAAATCAAACAACTAGATGAAAAAATGGGCAGGGGATATGAACAGACATTTCTCCAAAGAAGATAAATGGATGGCCAATAGGTGCATGAAATGATGCTCATCATCACTGATCATCAGGGAAATGCAAATCAAAACTACACTAAAATATCACCTTACACCTGTTAGAATGGCTATAATAACCAAGACAAAAAATAACAAATGTTGGAGAGGTTGTGGAGAAAAAGGAACCCTCATACACTGCTGGTGGAAATGCAAACTGGTGCAGCCACTATGGAAAACAGTATGGAGATTTCCCAAAAAATTAAAAATAGAAATACCATATGACACAGCCATCCCACTACTGGGTATCCATCCAAAGAACTTGAAAATGGCAACTCAAAGAGACTCATGCACCCCTACGTTCATTGCAGCATTATTCAAAATGGCCAAGACATGGAAGCAACCTTAGTGCCCATCAACTGACGACTGGATAAAGAAGACATGGTATATATATATATATATACAATGGAATACTACTCAGCCATAAAAAATGATAAAATCATCCCATTTGCAACAACATGGATGGATCTTGAGGGTATTATGTTAAGTGAAATTAGCCAGATAGAGAAAGAAAAACTCTGTATGATTCCACTCAGATGTGGAAGATAAACAAACACACGGACAAAGAGAACAGATTGTTAGTTACCAGGGGTAAGTGGGGTGGAGGGTGGGCACAAAGGGTGAAGGGGTGCATCTATAATATGACTGACAAATAATAATGTACAACTGAAAGTTCACAATGTTGTAAACTATCATAACCTTAATTAAAAAAAAATAAAAATAAATAATTTTTTAAAAACCCAAAAAGACAACCCACCAACTAGAAGAAAATATTTGCAAATCATATATCCAACAAGGGGTTAATTTCCGTAATATATAAAGAACTCATACAACTGAACAACAAAAAAGCAAACAGCCTGATCAAAATATGGGCAGAGGATATGAACAGACATCTTTCCAAAGAAGATATACAGGTGGCCAATAAACACTTGAAAAGATGTTCAACATCACTAATCATCAGGGAAATGCAAATCAAAACTACACTAAGATACCACCTTACGCCTGTTAAAATGGCTATAATCACTAAAACTAAAAATAATAAATGTTGGACAGGGTGTGGAGAAAGGGGAACCCTCATACACTCCTGGTGGGAGTGCAAACTGGTGCAGCCACTATGGAAAACAGTATGGAGATTCCTCAAAAAACTAAAAATAGAAATACCATATGACCCAGCTATCCCACTACTGGGTATCTACCCAAACAACTTGAAATCAACAATCCAAAGTAACATAAGTACCCCTATGTTCATTGCAGCACTATTCACATTAGCCAAGACATGGAAGCAACTCAAGTGCCCATGACTGGGTAAAGAAGATGTGGTATATATACACAATGGAATACTATTCAGCCATAAAAAAGACAAAATCATCCCATTTGCAACAACATGGATGGACCTGGAGGGAATTATGCTAAGCGAAATAAGCCAGACTGAGAAGGACAAACACCATATGATTTCACTCATATGTGGAATATAAACAAACACATGGACAAAGAAAACAGTTCAGTGGTTACCATGGGAAGGGGGGTGGGCACAGGGGGTGAAAGGGAGCACTTATGCGGTGACAGTCAAGAAATAATGTACAACTGAAATTTCACATTGATGTAAACTATTATGAACTCTAAAAAAAATGCTAGGAAAAAAAGTGCAAAATGGTGCTGCCACTTTGGAAAACAATTTGGCAGTTTCTCATAAAGTTAAACACGCACTTGCCAAATGACACAGCACAGGGTGACCAACTGTCCTGGTTTACCCAGAACTGCCCTTTTTAGCACTGATCGTCCTGCATCCCAGGAAACTCCTCAGTCCTGGGCAAACTGAGATATTTTCTCACCCTACCAGCAACTCTGATCCTAGGTATTTACCCAAAAGACATGAAAACATGTCCACACAAAGATTTACACTCAGATGCTCACAGAAGCTTTATCTGTAAAAGCTAAAAACCAGGGAAAAACCCAAATATCCATAGATTAATGAATGGATAGATAAATTGTGGTACATCCATACAATGGAATACTACTCCACAATTAAAGGATGATGTACCAGATGAATCTCAAAATAATTACGTGGAGTGAAAGCAGCCAGACACAAAAAGATTACATACTGAACAATTCTATTTATATGACGTTCAATAAAGGGCAATACTATAGGACAGAAAGCAAATCAGTGGTTCCAGGGGCTGGGGGTGGGAAAAGAGGATCACAAAGAGGCATGAGGGAAATTTTGGGGGTGATAGAAATGTTTACATCATGATTACGGTGGAAGTTGCATGGCTCTGTACATTTTTCAGAACTCGTCAAATTGTGCACGTAACAGTGATGAATTTTATTGTACGTAAGTTACACTTCAAAAAGCTATTTGAAAGAAACTAAAGGAATGGGGGAAAGGATATGGTATACATGCCAACGTAAAACCAGTATGGCAACATATCAGACAAGATAGACTTTTTGAAAAATGCAATGGCAGAGAAACAAGAAAAAAATAAGTCAGTGCATGTAGCCGCATAACAATTGTTTCTCAGTTTGGCGTTGATAGCTGCAAGCATTTGAAGAACAGGAGCCAATTCTAACTGGAAATGGGGTGACGTTTGAGAAACAGTTCCTTTCATACATCGGCATATGAGAAGAATTATGCTGAGAAACAGAGGTTAATTCAATCTGAACAGATTCCATGAAGCATTTGGGAGCATGGAAAGAATATTTTTGAAAAAGTACAGCAGCTTTGACTTTTGTTTTAGCAATTTTTCTCTTCTCCATGGGACAGTGAGTCTTTTCATGTAGCTTTAGCAAGGGGGTAGGGGAAGAGAGAGAAAAGGAAATTGTTCTGACCCTCTTAACTAGGGGTTCTTCTAAGCACCAGTGTTCCAAGTAAATTGACAGGCGAGTAGAATTCCCCCAGAGCCAACACGATGTGCTGTAGGCCTCGAAGACAGGCCTGGCTCTGTTAGGACATGCTGTGTGACCTCAGCTAGGTGACTTAACTCTCTGGGCTTTAAATAGTCAACTGTGAAATGACAGGCACAACCTGGAAGCAGTGTTTCTCAACCTAAACCAGATGACAGGCCAGTAGGACCCTGCTATCCTGAAGAGGGCTGGGCATGACACATCCTCCAAGGCGGTAAACTCTGCCTCCAGACAGGAAGAAAAAAGGTGTGAGGCATAAATATCTGTTAATGCCTACTATGGGCCAGGCAGCAAACTGTGCATTTTGCATACTATCGTCTGATCTGATCCCTACATTTATTCTGTGAGGTGGACGAGTTCCCGATTTTACGGATGAATGCTAAGAGTCACAGATGGAAACACACTCTCCAAGGCCTCAGAGTTAGCTAAGTGACAAAGCCAAGATTCTACCCCCACCATCCCTCAGGCAGTCAGCCTACTTGTTAAAAAAGAGATTTCAAATCACTTCCCCAATTTTGAAAGTTCTTAGACATCAGATTTAACAGCTTTGTCCCTCAAAGGCTGCTCTGTCAGCATACCAAGCAAGCAGAGTCACTACTCCACGCATTCATGGAGTGTCACACAGCACTGGAGCTGCAGCAACCTCAGAGGCCCCATCTTCCCGTCTCTCACCTAATACCAGAATCGCCATTTCCTGCAAAGCCGGCAAATGGGAACCCAACCTCTACTAGGACTCAAGGTCACGGTATTCAGGTGGCTCTAAATGTCAGACTGACATTCTCCTTGATGTGGACCTGACATTGCCTGTCTGTGATTTCTACCCAATGGTGAAGCCTTGCTTGCCAGCTCAGCCTGTCCAGACACAAACTCTTCTTCCACTCAGGTCCTTTCACAGTCAAACTAATACCATCCACTCAGCCACTTACAACAGAATCTTGGAGCCAGCTTCCATGTCTTCCTTGCATCACTATCACACTCATGAGTGGACAGACCCTGGCTTTCCCAACTCTGCACAGCTCACCTGGCCAGCCCTCCCGACTGTTCCCACCACGGCAGCAATGCTCCATTCTTGCCATTTCTCACTCAGACTCTTTCAGGAGCCTCAGAACTGCCCTCCCTGCCTTGGGTCCTTCACCCACTGGTCCTCTCCCTCTTCTGTTCAGAACCCATCTACAGACTTATTGCATAACATTAACATTCAAGGCCATCCATGACTGACCACTACCCACCTCTCTAACTACGGTGGTCCCACACCCACCCCACACCCCCTACTGGTGCTTGAAGAACTCAGATTCTTGTCATAGCTGGGTACCCTCATCGATGCTGGTCCGTTGGCCTGGAATGCCTACATTCTACATTAATCAAAATTGCATTCATTCCTCAAGGCCCAGCTCATATGTCACCCACTCTCTAAAACGTTCTCCAATTTTCCCAACAAGATTGACTTTTCCACACACCCCTGACAATGGGTCTGTTGTCTGCTCTAGCACTTAGTTTCTTTTGCTTGCTTACCGTATCTGTCTCCCTGCCTAGACCGTAAGCTGTTCCTTGGGACCAGACTTTGTCATCTCTGTATCCCCCACGTGCTGGGTACCAAATTTTGTAAATAAACTTTTATAAAACAGATAAATGTTGAATAAACACATTTATTGGTCAATAAAAGATCAACAAATGTTGAATCAAACTGGCCCTAGTTCTACACTCAACAACTGTCAAGGCTGAGCTCATGTTTTCCACATATAATATCTGCCTGAATGTAGGTGACTCCAGTGGCTATCTCCCCTGATGGGAGGTTCCCTCCTCCAGATTTCTTGGCCAAGTTGAACATCTAATTTTTAAAGGCTATAGATAAAATATCAAAGATCTATTATCATAATTAATGTACCAATTTAGTCACAAATACATATTTAAAACATTTTAAATTATACAATGAGATATTAATTTAGAAATAATGCTTTTTTCATTAAAAATGCTTCCTAAAACAATGTTTTAAAATGTTGTATTTTTTTGTTTTTTTTGTTTTTTTTTCCTGAGGAAAATTCGCCCTGAGCTAACATCTGTGCCAATCTTCCTCTATTTTGTATGTGGGTCACTGCCACAGCATGGCTGCCAATGAGTGGTGTAGGTCCACACCTGGGAACCAAATGCAAGCCACCAAAGCGGAGCACGCTGAACTTAACCACTAGGCCACGGGGCTGGCCCCTCAAGTGCTTTATTAAAATGCTTTCCTCTCTAAAATCAGTATATTGCAAACACTTTAGTTTACATGCTTTTTGAGTCTTCCAACATCTTCACTTCTAAGTTATCTGAGATACAGCACTTTTTGAATCCACATATGATGCTGTCACTGGAAATTTTATCTGGTCACCAGTTCCCGCTTATAGAACACGAGAATATTTGGATTTTTTTTATATGTCCTGGAGGCATAAATTCACCATCTCTACAACTGATTCATTGTGTTGCTCTTTAAAGAGTCATATGAATGTCATCCAATCCTTACAATTGTGAAATTATCCCATCAAGAATAATTAACTAAATCTGAGTTGATTTTTTTTTTTTTTTTTGCTGTTTTGGTCAATTGACTTCTATATGTATCCAAAACTAGCACTGTTTGAGGTCATTTCAGGCTAATGTGTTTTCCCCAAACATCACCTTGTTTAAAATATTTGACAGAGTTCCCTGTACTTTGAGAGACTTTGCAAAGACTCATATAAGGGCAATTTCTCCTTTCTCCTTATTCCAAGGAATAATTTTCTGGGGGAAAAACCCTCCCCACATATTTTGGTAAATATGTTCATTCCTCCTATATCTTTCTTCCCTTCTGTCCAATCAAGTACCAAGTCCTGTCTGGTTTTTTTCCATGATGTCTCTCGTCTCCTTCGCTTTCTATCCATACTAAGGTCACAGCCCTAGACCTGGCCCTTATTCACGTTAGAGAGACCACAAATTTCTTAGCAGAGACTGCTAGTTGTCCCCTAATATCTTCTTTCCCCTCCTTCCTTAGTAATAGAACCCCTACTTTTTAACTGAACACGTGATGGGCTGGAATGAAGATCACGACTCCCAGTCCTCCCTTCTTCCCTGCCAGGTGACTCCGTGCTGGCCAATGGGGTGGCCAATGGCATGCACAGCTCCTGAAAAGTGTCCTTACGGGCAGAAGGAGGGATGATCTCCTTGCTTTTTCCTTCCTGCTATCCAGAATGAGGACATCCTGGCTGGAGACCCAACAGTCATTTTGAACCATGAGGCACCACGGAAATGGAAGCTGTGCTGCATGGTAAAAGTAACAAGGCACAGGAGCGTGGGCCCCTGACTCCACCCTCGCTTTGGACTCACTGCCTCCAGGCTTCCTGAACACAAGACAGAAATAAACTTCCTTCTTTAAGTCATTGTTATTTCAGTTTTTTCTGTAACTTGCAGTTGAACCTAATCCGAAGTAGTAGACTGTTGCTAAGTCTCTCCTGTTGAATCCTCTGGCACCAGTGCTGAATCCAGTCTTCCCAAAACAATATCACACTTATTATGCTCCTGCTCAAAAACTGTCAGTGACTTCCACATGCCAATAGGATCAAATCTAGATTCCTTAGCTTAGCATTCAAAGCCTCATAATGTAGCACTGTGTTATAATGCTAACCTCAACAATTCTCCCCACCCACCCTACTAACACACACACACACACACACACACAATCATTAACCGTCCATTCCAGCTGGGTCGCTCCCTATAATCTTACTCTCTGCTGCTTGCATTGAGTTTATGACAACCGAGATACGGGTAGGTAGTCACTGTCTTCCAAAATGAAGTGTGAGTGGAAACAACCTAAATGACCCTTAACAATAGGACAGATCCACTGTGGTGGAGTCAGACAATGAGATATTATACAGCAATAGAAAAGAATAGATTACTGCTTCATGCAATAACATCATAAATTTTCAAACATAATATAGAACAAAATAAAATTCAAAAATGGACAAAACTAATCTATAACCATAAGAATCAGGATAGTGTTTACACTTGGGGTGTCAGTGCAGAGGAAGCATGAGGGGACTCTGGAGCACTGGAAATGGTCTGCTAGTAATCAGCATGCTGGTTACACATTCACAAAAAATAATCCAGCTGCACCCCGGGTTTGTGCACTGTTCTGTGTGTGCACTTCAGTAAAAAGTTTACTTAAAAAACAGGCAAAACTAATGTATAGTGACAGAAGTTAGAACAGTCGTTACCTCGAGGGGAGGTGATAATTAATCGGGGTACAAGGCGGGGCTTCTGGGGTGCCTTCTGGGACGCAGTTACACGGCAGCATTCATTTTGTAAAACTCCATTGAACTATTCCCTTATGGCTTGTGCATCTTTTTATACGTTCTGTTGATAAAAAATGTACCTAACAAACAAAGCGTGCAGGACTGCCGCTGCCTCCATTGCTCTCAGATTGTGCCGCAGACAGAGGGGTTCACAGAGAGGGGACTGCCGCAGGGCAGGGATTGTGGCGAGAGTGTAACAGGTGTTCTCTCTTGAGGGGCCATTATGCACATTCTGGAAGAGGATGTTAATGAGAATGAGGCTGCACAGCTGGTCCTAATTTGGAACTCTTTCTCACGCTCTGCAGTGGGCAGAATAATGGCCCCCCAAAGATGTCCATGTCCTAATGCCTAGAACCTGTGATTATGTAATGTTACATAGCAAAAGTATGGTTGCTAATCAGCTGACCTTAAAAATAATGATCCTAAATTATCCAGGTGAGCCCAATGTAATCACAAGGGTCCTTAAAAGCAGAAGCAGCAGCCAGTGGGAGAAGGACTCAGATTGACATTGTTGGCTTTGAAGATGGAAGAAGGCAATGAGACAAGCAATGAGGGAAGACTCTAGAAGCTGGAAAAGCAAGGAAACGAATTCTCCCCTACAGCCTCCAGAAGGAACACTAACATACTGCTAACACCTTGTTTTTAACCGAGTGAAAACCATTTCAGAGTTCTGACTTCTGGAACTGTAAGATAATAAACTAAGTTTGTGGTAACATATTACAGCGGGAATATGAATCTAATACAGACACTGGGAATCTCAGGGAGGTCAAATACCATTAGGTGGTGATTTTCTTAGAGGAGGCCTTGGGAATGAGAGCGTTCTTTTCATTTCCCTGGAAATGGATGAGAAGGAGCTAGAAAAATCAGCAAATGCTATTGATAGAGAAAAGGAGACCATTCTGAGGGGCTAGGGTCAAAAGTTGAGGGTTAATCAAGGAACAGGAGAAAGTCTGCAAAGTAGCAACTTCGGAATTGAGTTTGAGAAAACCCAGGGCCCACAAAAGATCTGACCTATAGCCTTGACCCTTCTGGTCTTGAGTTTCTCATCTGTAAGTCAAGTGAAAACAAACTCATCTAACTGGGAAGGTGCAGGGATACGCCCTAAACAAAAGTGAGCTTTACATTATTTTCTCTAATTTACATCATTTTCATCGTGATCTACATCATTTTCTCTAATAACTACTATGGTAGGCAGAATAAAGCCCCCTCAAAAGATGTCTATGGCCAAGAATCTGTGAATACGACAGCATACGCGGCAAAAAGGACTCTGCAGATGTGATTAAGTTAAGGACCTTGAGATGGAGAGAGTGTCCTCGATTATCTACAAGGGTCTTTATATGAAGGAGAAGAAAGGAGGGAGGGGAAGAAAAAGGGGGTTCGGGGGAGGGGAGGGGGACGTTGGAACATGCTATACTTTGAAGATGCAACAAGGGACTAGGAACCAAGAAACAAAGGCAGCGTTTAGAAGCCAGAAAAGGCAAGAGAACAGATTTTTTCCCCGAGAGCCTCCACAAGGAGCCTTGCTGACACTGATTTTAGCCCAGCGAGACCTATTTCAGACTTCTGACCTCCAGAACTGCAAAATTATAGATCTGTTTTAAGTGCTAATTTTGTGGTAATTTGTTACATCAGCAATAGGAAACTAATACAACAACCTAAAATAGTAATGGGGTATTCCAATGGGAATAAGCCACACTCTCCCACAGTAGATAAAGTTCCTCTGACAATACTCTTAGAAGAACTTTCCAAAAATGTTAGCTAGTCCACCTGCTCAGCCACTGACTTTACATGCAGATATTTTGGTAAAAATTTCAGTTTCAACCAACTCATTCTGAGCATTACTACATCCTACACACTAGTGGATTAATTCACACTAATTATCTCATTTAACCCTTAAAACAACCCCATGACATAGATAGTATCATGCCCATTTGATGAATGATATAACCGAGACTCAGATAATAACAACAATAAGTATAACTAATAAATATTAGTGCTTACTCTGAGCCAGGCACTAAGTACTAAGTACTTAGCAGTACTAAGCACTTCACGTGTGTTAACTAATTTAACTCTCCCAACAATCCTATTCCCCATTTATAGATGAGAAAACTGAGGCACAGAGAGTCTACGTAACTTTAAAGGTGGTGAGGGGCAGGGCTGGGACTGGAACCCAGGTCCTTCAGGTGCCAAGATCAGCGTGCTCTGCGTCGTACCCTCACCACTCCTCATCAGTCATCATCATTACCACCAATTACTGATAACAGCGAGGCCTCTGGAATCCAGCCCAGCCCTGCCTTTCTCTCTGAGCCCCACTCAGGGTCCTGCAGGGTGAGGCAGTGGCGGCTGTCTGCCGAGGCACACGGCAGGGTTCAAGGATGACCTCATGGGCTGGAGCTCCAAGTGGCAACTGGTTCCTTGGCAGGGCCTCCCTGGCACCGTTTACTAGCAACAGTGACGACACGCTCCACTCTCAACTCGGTGCTTCAGCCTCCCTCTTCCCCTGACCCTCCTGAGTTATTCCCACATATACACTAAACAGGGGAGCCCTCCTGGGCATCCCTAAAGAGGGCGAGTCCCAGGAAAAGGTGCTCTCAAACACACGTGCTACAGAGCAGAGAGCAGCGAGTCCCGGGAAAGACTGGAGGCTCTCTCGCCCACTTGACTGGTTTTAAACTCAAGTGCTCACCCCTGAGTTCTGGCATGTGCTCTCTCACTGCCGCCCAGCTTCATGCATTTACATCCATCACACCTTCTTCAGCCTGCTTTTCCTGAGGCCTGAGCCTGTCTCTACCCCCTTCTCTATTCCCACCCCTGCCTCACCCCTTGCCTTCCCTTAGACACAAACCAGAGCTGTTTCTAGGCAAACTGCAGGATTTCTTTCTAGACCCTCCAAGGACCCTCTTATTCCTTCTCTATCTTTCAAGGAACAATCATCTATTTCCTTTTCTTTAAATCTTATGCCTCATTTCAACTACCTCTTGCTGAACAGAGATATATGGTGTTTGCTGATGAGACCTTAGGGCATGACAACCATCGCAGGCTATTCCAGAGGTGACTCTGCTACGGCAACTCCAGCGAGTGAGCTCAGGCCTGGGTGGCTCCACTTTGCCTGGGCCTGGACTCCAGGAGCAAGGAATCTTGGAGCCCTGATTTGTAGAAAAGAGAGGGCTGGCAACCAGGGGGGGTGAGACTGAACTCTATTACAGGAATAGAAGTATGGACACATAGGCAAATAGAAGGGGAGGAGCCACAAGCATCTGCCTTCTCAACTGGGGCCTCTGCAGGCAAGCTTCAGGAGCTGAGAGGAAACTTTACCGACCACAAACCCATCCTGACATGGTTCCATGAGGCTGCCCTTTGAAAGCAGGTGGGGAGAAGTGTGCAGCCGTGGATTCCTGAAAGGGAAATCCAGTTAGATACATGTGGAATTCTGCATCCTCACCAACTCAGGAAGAAGCTCTCTTCCCGAGTTGGGAGGAGGTGATTGCTCATAGGAACTCCTTGCTTTTTCTAGAAAGACAGGTGATAGAGCTCAGCATGTAATCTAAGGTTGTGCCTAGAACTGTTCTAAGGACTTTTCTTGTAATATCTCATTTAATCCTCACAGCCCTGTAGGTATTACCATCCCCATTAGACAGATGAGGAAACAGGCATAGAGTAGCTGGGTAATGCCAAGGTTACCAAGCTAGAAGCTTCACAGCCAGGGTTTGAACCAAGGCAAGCCAATCGCAGAGTCTCTGCTCTTGACCGTGGCACCCTGCTGCCTCTTGACTGTCTCGACTGCCCCACTCCTGGAAGGCGGGCTAAATGCGCTTGGGGCAGATGCATCCTTGCTCCCTGATTTACCACAGTTTGGAACTTGGTCACTTGGGTTCCTTAGGAGCTACCTTTCTGTGCGTCCAGTTCTGGAGACCTTAAGGAGAGAGGATCCCTGTTTTTCTGTTCTCTCCCCGAACTGTGCTCAGGGGTTTCTAGTAACTACCACAAAATACCCTCCCCTTTCTCTCCTTTCTCCACAACGTAGGGAAGCTGGAGCTTTAGCTGCCGTAAAGAACCAAGAACAAAATCCAGATACGTGGGCATTAGGATACCAGCAGACCAAGAAGAGGGATCGGAATCAATCTGCTTGCCCGTTGAATAGGAACCACGCTGGATACCCGCTCAACAAGTCTCCCTTTCCCAGGTCGGTGAAGACCGGGTGTGGGCGGCCCTGTGGCGGGGCACAGCGCCCCCACGGGACACTCGGGGTGGCCGCCGCGCTGTGCGCCCCGCGCAGGGAGCGCGCCCACCTCGCCCGGCGGGGGTGGCCTGACTTCTCCCGGCGGTGGGGTCCGGGCAGCGCCGCGCACCCTCTCCCGCTCTCCCCAGAGGGGTCGGGAGAGACGGGCCCCCGGGGCGGGAGAGTACGCCCGGCGATCGGGGCCCGCGGAGCCGCAAGGGTTGGGGCGCAGGCCTGGGAGAGCGCCCGCGTGCGTCGGTTAGCCCAAGCTCTCTCTGTCTGTCTGTCTATCGGTCAGTTGGTGGGTCGGTCTGCGCCTCTGGGCAGCGGGGCCGTGCAGAGCCCCAGGGGCAGCGCGCCCCGCTCACCTGCAGCCGCCGGCGCCGGCGCCTGGGAAGCAAGGCAGGGGCGCAGCCACCCGGGTCTTCCTCGGTGGCCTCCTCGCGGCTCCAAGAGCCGTGGCTCTCCTCGGGGATCGCTCGTGGGAGCCGGGGAAGAAGCCCGAGCCGCTGCCGCTGTCTCCTCCTTCGCCGCCGTCTCCAAGTCCCATCCCAGAGCGCTCCCCTAGTTCGCTGGCTGCCTGGGAGGCTCTGGGCCAGGGCGGGCGGGCGGGCGGCGGGGGGGAGGCGGCGCCGCAGCGAGGGTGGGGAGCGGGCCGGCGGAAGGAGGGGTGTCCTCTTTGGGGGTGGGGAGGGCGCGGAGAGGGAGTGGCCCCACCCTGCAGGCAGCCCCGGGACCGGGACACCCTGGCCAGGTGCCCTGCCTCTGCCACCTCGCTCCACTTGATAGGTCTGCAAACCCAGGCAGGGGTCGGATTCAAGGGATCTGGAGCCTCAGGTTCAGAAAAACAAGGAGATTTGAGGGCTTGGCGGAGGGGTGGGGAGGGGGAGAAGAGCATCTCCTCGGGGAAGGGAGGCGTGACAGGGGTCCTATATCCTGAACTTGGGGTCATGATCTGCAGGAGGCACCCATCAATGACGATGATGAAGAAATAAGTGGTGAGAATTGGGATAATTGGTGACAAGTGCCAGGAGCTGACTTGGCAGTGCCCAGAACACCCCACCAGTGCCAATTCATATTAACAGAGCGCCCACTGGCCAGGTACCAGGCCCTGGGTTGGGGACGGAAACAAGATTCCTACCCTGAAGGAGCAGAGAAAGTCTAGTTCAGACAAGACTTTTGAAATTATGGGCAGAGACATTTGCAGTTTTGTCAAGAGGGAGAACATGACCTTAGAGGTCCCCAAGGAACTTTGGAGGAATGCAGAAGACAGGATTGGTCAGTGGCAGCAAAAGGGCCTGGCATGCCACTCTACCAGCTCTCCCTGCTCCTGGCCAGCCGGGCTGAGTGAGCTCTGTACAACAGGCCAGGACATCTCCTAATAATGGCTCCAAAATTCTATCCCCAAACCACTAACCCAAAGCATCCAGTTCAGGTTTTAACAAGCTAAGGAGGAAAGGCAGCAGAACGAAGGAGTTTCAAAATCTCTGGATGTGCCAGAGTCTGATCATTTAAGTGCTTTTGACAGCCTTTACTTCTAACCATCACTCCTATTGGATGTTAGAGTTGGTTTTTGAAATACGAATGAACACCATGTACAGTATCAGTTCTTCAGAAAAGCTCCAGGAGTGAGTAATTAAAATTCCAACCATGAAGCAAGGGGTTAACATATTCAAGCCATCAGGGCAACTCGTGGTAACATAATGCCACAAAAGAATCTTGGGTTCATGTTCCCTTGTTCTCTTACTCTGCACCTTAGTCCCACTGGGCTGTCTTGGCCGCCTGCACTGATCAGAAATAGTTTCTTTGTATGTCTTTGGGAGGAGGTAGGTGGAGGTCAGAAAGCAGAGGAAAGTCTTCAGGAAATGTCTAGTCTCTGAAGTCTTGGATTCCACAAATGAAAATTCTTCCTGAGTCTGGGCCAGTGAAAATCCCCTAGGAGCTGGGGAAGTTGAGTTGCATTTTATGGAAACTTACACTTAAAATGTGTTGCCTTATTCCAAGACACCAGTATGATCCAGTAATTTACCAGGAAAACAATAGCAATTCCAAAATCTTTCCAAATTTTAAGAAATTGTAATTTAGTAACTGATTCCAGTGACTCTGGTGTATGCCAACTAAAATGAGTGTTTCTCCCCAGGGAGTTCTAGCAGGCTTCTTCAGAGTAGGAAATCTGGGCAGGAAGCGTGCCTAAGGCCACGTCAAATAGGTCAATAAGCTGTTCTACCTGTGGAATGATCTTCAGGTCTGCTAGAAAAAAAATGAAGCAAAAGTGAGCTCAATGTCCTGAAATATCAAGTCAGAAAAAACAATGCCTTAATTTCCTGGTTATCTTTGGGTGATTGCAAACTGATAATAACAAAGGCTGCTGGGGAAAGCCTAAATTTGCCTTTTCCTCCATAGGCCCTGCTACTGCCTTAGTATACAGAGAATTTTATGCAAAAGTGTGAGGTTAAAATTTTCAGTTCTCATGTGGGCCCTCAGGCAAGCAGACAAGAATTAGGGTGTGTAGTATCTGAGAGTTGGAGAGTTAGTTGGAATTTATAACTTCAGTTACACCTTGGTAGCTAGGCTAGGTTCAACTCTCAGTTCTCTACCATCACATGGGGTCTATTGTGGAGTAAGGATTTGGGAGTGGGGGTCGGGGGAGTCATTTGATCCAGGCCTCACATTCATGAATAGCCTCAAATGTAGACTTTTGACATAAGCATTCATTTTTTTCCTTGTAAACGTTAGAACTTTTGTTTTGTTTTGTTTTGCATTAGAGTCTTTCTTATTTGGGACTTAGTTGTCTGGCCTAGAGGGCAGATTGAAATGAGACTATCAACTAGAAAGGGGACCAGTGTATAAGGAAACCAAAGAACAGACAGGTTGGCTCACAGACCCATAGCCTAAAGTAAACCTTGTACTGAATGGGCGATAAACTGTTGGAGCTCCCTCTCCTCTCACTCAAGTAGAAAGGCAAGATGTCCCACCTGGGAGAGGAGACATCACCCCTTTGGGCCAGCTGCCAATTGGTTGGAACTGGAGATATGGGGTTGAGAGGGGAGCATTGAAAGGCAGTGACTGGATTTCCACACCAGTGCAGGGTAGGGAACCCTCCTATCTGGAGCAGTACTCCCTTCTGGATGCCTCATCAGCATGGACACCTGGTTCCATGTCCAGAAAGTCCCCTTTAGGAGAGGCTGGCTGATGGCACCATTTCCCAGGTGAAATGATTTCTAAATAAACGTACCATCCCACCTGGAAAAGACAGGATGAAGCTGATCAGGAAAAATCTAGAGCAAGTCAAAAATTTGTTCAGGAAAACAATGTGCAATTCAAAGAGGACTCAAATGTTTTTATGTATTCTTGAACTTGGACCATTCGTTCCTGAGGGCAGGGACCAGGCCTTCTGCTTGTCGATAGATTTTGCCATGCTATGGAAGGGACTGGGTGGCTGTTGCTTTAACCTGGAATTTAGAGCCTTGTAGTGTTTGTGGAACCAGGTTGATGAGGCTACCTATTAAGAATGAGATCATAGGATGGCATGGGGAGCTTTAAGGCATAGGCAAAAGTGACTGGAAGTCACACTTGTTTTCTTGGATATTGGCAAGGCTGAAACACTGCCTGTCTCCCTAGAGACTAGTTTCCACTTTTGAAGTAGAGGATGGATCTGCTATGTGTGGAATCATCGCTCAGCAACACAGATTGCTGGTTCTTTTATCCCTAAACCTAGGAATTGGCACAAAGTGGTCTTTCATTAGAAGACAATAGCCTCATTCCTGCGACACTCAGCTAACTATCTTCTCACAATGCCATTAATGAGTCTATGTCTGCATTGGTTGCCCGGTGTTAAATAAGATTACAAGATACTTAGGCAATGAGTATGTGTATCTGTCCTACAAATCCTCCAGTCTGTTGGCAGAGCTCAATAAATGGTGACTCAAGAATAACAAAAATATCAGAAGTCAGGACTTTTCTACTTTCTTGCTGAAGAAAATAACTGGGACATTGTTATTATGAGGGTCCAACAGAAGGGGAAACACTACAGATGGTCCAGTGGAAAGAATAAGGCAACGAAATGCTGAGAGCCACAATAAATCGTAAGATGGAGAAAAATGAGATGTAGCGCAATAAAAAGAATAATTTCATTGGTAGAGCAGTCTCTGAAAAGAAGCAATGGAAATGTCTCGACTCATTTGAAACAAGAATTGACAAAGCAATTCCCAAGTATGGAAACTGCCAGAACATTACTGGCTACATGTACACTATCTGTGAACAAAAAGATGTTGAGAAGAGGATGCAGTAGCCAAAGTTTTAAAGAGTTGAAAGTTTCTTTTAGTTAGAGCAAAATTTCTAAGACAGCTCCACATCCCTGGCCAAGCCTAAGGAGAGGGCCCTGAATAGCACTGCTTCGCCTTTACCTCCACCCTATGTGTGGGACAGAATTTTTGAAAATCAATGAATGTAATACACCATATCAATAGAATAAAGGGCAAAAACCACATGATCTTCTCAAGAGGTGCAAAAAAGCATTTGACAAAATTCAACACTCCTTCGTGATAGAAACACTCAACAAACTAAAGTATAAGGGGACTTCCTCAAACTAATAAAGGGCATCTGCAAAAAACCCACAACTAACATCATACTAAGGGTAGAAGACTGAGAGCTTTCCCTCTAGGATCAGGAACAGGACAAAAATGTCCTCTCTCAACACTTCTGTTCAACATTGTACTAGAAGTTCTAGCCAAGACAAAAAAATGAAATAAAAGGCATCCAGATTGGAAAGAAAGAAGTAAAACTCTCTCTATCTGCAGAAGACATGATCTAGTAGATAGTATGGAAACCACTAAAAAAACTATTAGAACTCCTAAATTATTTCAGCAAGGTTGCAGGATACAAGATCAATAAACAAAAATCAGTTATATTTCTCTACAATCTGAAATGAAATTAAGAAAATAATTCCATTGACAATAGTATCAAATAGAATAAATCACTTAGAAATAAATTTAATGAAAGAAATACAAACCCTATACTTTAAAAACTACAAAACATTGTTGAAAGAAATTGAAGGAGATCTAAAAAAATGGAAAGATCTAAACAAATAGAAAGATTGGAAGACTTAATCTTGTTGAGATGGCAATACTCCCTTAACTGATCTACAGAATCCACACAATGCCTATCAAAATCCCAGCTGACTTCTTTGCAGAGATTAACAAGCTGATGCTAAAGTTCATATGGAAATTCAAGGGGCCCAGAGTAGCCAAAACAATCTTGAAAAAGAAGAACAAAGTTGGAGGACTCACACTTCCTAATTTCAAAACTTACTACAAAACTACAGTAATCAAGACCGTGTGGTACCTGCATAAAGATAGACACATAATTCAATGAAATAGGATGGAGAGATCAGAAATAAGCCTTCACATTTAGAGTTAATTGATTTTCAACAAAGGTGCTAAGACCATCCAACGGTGGAAAGAATTTCAACAAGTGGTGCTGGGACAACTAGATAGACACATGGAAAAGAACTCAGTTGGATCCTCACCTCATACCATATGCAAAAATTAACTCAAAATAGATCAAAGACCTAAATGTAAGAGCTAAGGCTATTGAACTCTTAGAAGAAAATATAGAAGTAAATCTTCATGATCTTGGATTAGGCAGTGGCTCCTTGGATATGACTCCAAAAGCACAAGTGACAAAAGAAAAAAATAGATAAATTGGAGTTCATAAATGAAAACTTTTGTGCTTCAATGGACACCAGCAAGAAAAGGCAACTCACAGAAGAGGGGAGAATTTTTGCAAATCATAGACTTGTATCTTATTTTGGAAAATAAGAGACTTGTATCTGGAATATATAAAGGACTCATAATTCAATAATAAAAAGACGACCCAATTAATAAATGGGCAAAGTTTCTGAACAGGAATTTCTCCAAGGAAGATACACAAATGGTCAATCAGCAAGTGAAAAGATGCTCAACATCATTCACCATCAGAGAAATGCAAATCAACACCACAAGACATTGCTTCACACCCACTAGGATGACTATAAAAAAAGACAGACAATAACAAGTGTTGACAAGGATGCAGAGAAATTGGAACCCTCATACACTACTGATAGGAATGTAAAATGGTGCAGTTGCTGTGGAAAACAGTTTGGCAGCTTCTCAAAAAGTTAGACATATACTTATATCACTCAGGAATTCCATTCCTAGGTATACATCCAAAAGGAATGAAAATATACACCTACACAAAAGCTTGTACACAAATGTTCATCACAGTATTATTTATAATAGCCAAAAAGTGGAAACAACAACCCATATGTTTACCAACTGATGAATGGATAAGTAAAATGGAATATTATTCAGTAATAAAAAGGAATGAAACAGCGACACATGCTCCAGGACAGATAAACCTTGAAAATGTGCTAAGTGAAAGAGCTGATCACCGAAGACTATTTGCTGTATGATTCACTGTCCAGAATAGGCAAATCCATTGAGACAGTAAATAAATTTCTGGTTGCCTGGAGCTGGACAGGTTGGGGGAATGGGAGTGACTGTTTATGGGTACAGAGTTTCCTTTGGGGGTAATGAAAATGTTCTAAAATTAATTGTAATGATGGTTACACAAATCTTTGAATAATAACCATTAAATCATATGCTTTAAATTGGCGAATTGTATGGTATGTGAATTATATCTTAATACATTTTGGGTTTATGGGAAGAGCACAGGTTTAAATTCTGAGTCCTTGTGCACATTTTTAAATCTCTTTTGAAAGTGGACTTTTCTTCCTCATTTGTACACCTCCTTGGAATGCTGTTTTCCTGGAACCAAGTCTCTCACATGTAGGCAGGAAGGGCTTCTTGCTCCACTCCTCAGCTTCCATTCCCGTGCTTTCGCATACCTTTTCTGCAGTTTACACTCCCTCCTCAGAGTACTGTTTTACACTGCAGGACTTGCCTGCTGGTGGGGACTTCTACAAGTATGGGTGTCTGTGGTCCCCGCCACAGGGAAATTCACATGGCTTAGAATAGGATCTTGTGACATTCTTGTAAAGGATGAAACACAAACATGCTTTATCACATATAGTCTTTCAGGGGTTGTGTTTACATCTGAAGTGCCCAGGAATGGGCGAACACATCGCTGAACTCAGTTAGCTGTTCAGAATTTTCCCACATATACCCAAGGCGTCAGAATTCCATAAGGTCTTGGATTTGGTCATTGATTGCTTTAACAATACAATGATCTACTAGGAAAGGGAAAACAGAAAGTTCCTAAAGAGAGACACATCTAGTGATTTAATTCTCCATTCAGAGCCCCACTGAATTACACTCACATGAAAGGAACTTGATCACAAGAATAGTTAGAGCTCAGAATGCCACTTCCTTTTGATTTCAAATCGAAGCAGAGCATTAGCCAGCCTCTCCTCTGAGCCATCCTTTAATCTTTCTTGAGAGATCAATCCTTTTCTTACCAAGTTGCTGATTTTGCCTATCACCTTTAGAACTTTCTTCTAGAAGTCAAGATGACTGCCCCCCCCCCCGCCCCGCCCCCAGTACACACAACTCCAGCCGTGGCTTTGGAAGGGTTTGCTGGAGGAGTACACCTCCCTTTGTTTCCTTACACAGTCTACAGGAATGAGACTGTTTTCCAGTGGGCTCGTCTGGGAGAAGTTGGCTGTGGAGCTTGAGCCCCACTGAGTTGTTCTTAAAAATTTGTCACAATCGCCATGGGTGGCATTACAAGCGGTTTTAATTTCTCTCATATGATTATTTTATTTTTAGTCTAGTAACCATTTTTGAGTTCCTTCTATTTGCCAGACAAGTGCCAGGCGCTGAGGACAGAACAGTAAGGAACGCAGACACAGATTCTATGAGTTTCTAATCTACTGGGGAGTCACAGACGAGAAAAGTGACAGGAACCACAGACTGTAACATGTATCTTGATTGGGACGCTGGATATGCTATGGGAGGACGAAAACCAATACCTCCCAGACTAGTGGGTCATAGAAGGCTTCCAGAAGGACGCGACTTTCAAGTTGAGACCCAAAGGATGAGTTATTGGCTTTATTTTGTACTTTTTCTTACAACACATTACTTATGTAATTTTTTAAAAACCCACACGTTTACAGTGTTTTCTGATGCCCAAATGCTGCCTGGATTCTCTAGTAAGATGTTTAGGAAGTTAGCTCTCAGGGCTGGCCTGATGGCGCAGCAGTTAACTGCACACGTTCCACTTTGGTGGCCTGGGGTTTACCGGTTCAGATCCCAGGTGCGGACATGGCACCGCTTGGCAAGCCGTGCTGTGGCAGGTATCCCACATATAAAGTAGAGGAAGATGGGCATGGACATTAGCTCAGAGCCAGTTTTCCTCAGCAAAAAGAGGAGGATTGGTGATGGATGTTAGCTCAGGGCTAAACTTCCGCAAAAAAAAAAATGAAAAAGGAAGTTAGCTCTCAGGAACACAGATGATATAGTGCATTAACGTCCTGGGGCAGAAGAAAGCCTACAGCCCCAAGGGAAAGGACTGCTCTATTCTGTCTCCATTTGATAGATTTGAAAATAGACACGATGATATAGGTTTTCTGGGTATGCAAAGGAAGGAAGTTGAGTCTTGAGGCCCCTACTGAGTCCTCCAAGATAATGCAAACAAACAACATCACTGTTCTACTTACTTGGGTACTAGCCTAAATTATGATGCTTGAAATCTTAATGTGATGTTCTTCGCAACAAAGATAAATCAGTGCAGTTTAAAATGGTGCCTAATTTTCTTAAAAGGAAATTGCTCATTTAAAACAACCAATATAAAAGGTCCACCTCTGTTGATCTTTCTTCCTACCTGAATAAATTCTGTATAATAAGAATTAAAAGCTGACATTTGGAGAGCATTTTCCAGTCTAATTAAAAAGGAAATTGACAGCTTTGCAAACCTCAAGTTAAAGAGCCACCCCAAGTTTACCAAGTTCACATGGCTTTGCATGACTTGCTTCCCTTCTTGGGATGTATTAATTCAAATTAGTAGAAACAACCATTGTTAGTAAGAAGTGATGGGCTCAGCGGTTAAGTGCACATGTTCCACTTTGGCAGCCTGGGGTTTACCGCTTCGGATCCCAGGTGCAGACTGGCACCGCTTGGCACACCATGGTGTGGTAGGTGTCCCACATATAAAGTGGAGGAAGATGGGCATGGATGTTAGCTCAGGGCCAGTCTTCCTCAGCAAAAAGAGGAGGATTGGCAGCAGATGTTAGCTCAGGGCTAATCTTCCTCAAAATAAAAAAAAAAAAGTGAGAAGTTATATACAGAATTCTGAAATTCCAGAAGTCTCAAAAATATGCAACGCCCACTTAGATGGATTTAATTGGCATTTAAATCCTGGCTCTACTCCTTCCTGTGTGACTTGGGACCAGTTATTTCCCTTTAAAAGTCTCGATTTCCTCATCTATGAAATGGAGATAAACAGTTAATATGTGTAAAATGCTTAGCAGCATGGCTGGCACATAGGAAGGACTCAGTAAATGGCAAATGTCATTTTACCTGATAAAAAGGCAGAAGACACAGGGCTGGGGACGGATTAGATATGGGGAGAGAGAGGAAGAGGGACAAAGCAAAGAGGACCTATGCTCTCAGGTTGGGATGACTGGAATGATGGGGAGGCCACCACCAGATAAACGAGTCAATAGGAACAGCTTTGGGGGGAAGGGAGGGCAGTTCTCCTTTTTGGGCACAATGAATATGAAATGTCAATAGGTCATCAAGACAGAGGAGACTGGGAATGTTGCTAAAATCAGGGTTAGAGCTGCCACGATTATTTGTTGAAGGGAACTATAAGTAGGAAAGATAAATTTAATAAAAAAGACCTAAAGGTAAAAGAATTAAAGAAACATTCTGTGAGAGTAAAAGAGTGAAATAGAATAATTAAAAATACACTCCTTTAGCTAAAATGAATACTGGGTGAAGTGACATCACACAAAGGCGACCACACTGGGTCAGAGGGGCATCCCCACCTCGCAGGACATAGGGTCCTTTGTGTTGTTGTCGGTCACAGAGAGCAGACACATTGTTCCCCGTTTTCCCAGAAGTGGAGTTTCCTTGGGCAGAGAGACCACCGGTGGAAGCCTCATCAGGTCTGATGGCCTAGATGGGATGGCCCAAACTTAGGCTCCCAGGAATCCAGGACCTGTCGCTGAATACAACTTTTCCAGTTGTGAGTAGGTATAGCAGGAGCCACAGCACCGGATGTGTGACTAGGAAGCAGCAGTCAAGATGATGACACATTCAATCCTAGCCATTCCTGAGAGAAATGTGGCTCAGACCCTCAACGTTGGCTAATTATGCCCAAGCTACCCAGGGCCACACAGTTCCTTTCCAGACTCTCTCTGCTCTACTGCCACAACACACCCTGAACATCTTGACATACACCAAAGAATATAGATAATTTTATTTGCTGAGTTAATGAGGTTCTCATCTTAATAAGTTTACTTAATAAGTAAAAACTGTTTGTCCTGTTAATGACTTTTTTTAAAAGCATGTGTAAGTTTTAGATGGTATAAAACAAACAAAACTTGAGTCCATCCTGCTGTTTTAAGCCAAACTCTCCATTCTGAAGCAGCAGCTGTTTTTGCTAATTAAGATCACATCGATTGCGGATAGTGCTCAGACTTTTGCTTTGATGTAACTTTTGCTGAGTTGGCCAAGTGACAACTTCTCTCTCTGCTCTGTACTCTAGTCAGCAGAAGGCAGGCGTGGGCTTCTGGGCAGAAGGTTGCAGATCTGGCTGGCTTCCATACAGCAGAGTCATTTGGCAGAAAACTTGGCCAGTGTGCAGAAACACTTTAAGTGAATTCCATGGGTGTGGAGACATCCTTGCAATGCATCCTTTTTTCTTCCCTTTTGGAACGTGTATCTGAGCTGCCAACAACCCATTTCATACAGCCACAGGCACTATTTTTGAGGCTCGTTATGTCTGAAGGTGGGGAGCCCTGAAATGGCTTAGCCTGCACTTTATGTTGGCAGTCCTTTTGCATGAGTTACTCTTTCAATACCTTGGCAAAGACAGCTGCCCTGTTTCCTCCAGAACCCAAGAGACTGCCTGTGTGACCCGCAGCGATGTTATTTAATGATATCTAAGTCAGTTTCCAGACTGGCTGCAAAAACTAATACATCTTGTTTTTTAAAAATGGAAATATTTTTATAGTCTCATTAGTTTACCTCAATCACAAAAGCTCAGCGTGCATGGCAGGATTTTTTCTCGAATGATGAATATTTCAAATGCAATACATCCCTCTGGAGATGGAGAAAACAACTTTAATAGTTACAGCCTATAAAGATGGTCTACTTAGATCATTACTAAGAAGTACTGTTGATTAACGAACCGAGGGTAGAGAGAAAAGACAAATGAAATAAGGTGTGGTTTGGTTAAGCAGTCAAACAAAACAAATGTTTAGGCCCAGAGCAGAGTTAACAAAGGGGGGTGGGGCGGGGCGGGGATTGGGGGAGGGAAGCCAGAAAGGATGGGAAGACGAAAGTTTCTTGCATTCTTGGGGACAATAGGATAGGGCTGGGGCAGGAACAAGGACATCAGACTCAGGGGAGGTGCTGCACATGTTTACGTAAGAAGGTACAGGAAGGGAAGGCAACTGGCCTTAGAACTCTTCCATACGACTTGGCATTCTGGAATCTGGCTAGCTTGTTCAATGCATGCTCGGTTTCTGGGGTAGACAGACCACATCTAAGCCAAAAGGTCTAAGTTTTCCCCTTCCCTCTGCCCCAGCAAACAGACTTCAAATTCTCTCCTACAGGAGCTGCTTACTGGTGGGTCCATCTGCACACCTCGTGGTGCTAGGCTGAATGTCCGTGACTCTAAAAATTAGGGCTTGGAGGGTCAAGATGAAAAATACTGAGGAGATCCCATCAGTAAAGTGACCAAGTATACAGGCATGGGAACAACTGAGGTAGTTAGTGACTGTTCTGGTTTCTCTGTAGACAACAAAATAGGACAAAGGGGCTAGATATTAAAGTGGGATTTAAAATACATCTAAAAGAGAGAGATTTATCTGGATTAGCAATGAGACAAAGACAGTGAATTGCTGAGACATGAATGTGCTCTGAAGGGTCATTTTAATCCACACATCACTACCTCCCCATAGTGGAGACTAAGCAACAATAATTCTTTACTTTGTAGAGGTAAATATGGAGGCAGCTTTCGAGCTTAGCCTGGGTTATGCTGTAAGTCAAGAAAAACCAGAGGCTGGCCCCGTGGCCGGGTGGTTAAGTTCGCACGCTCCGCTGCAGGCGGCCCAGTGTTTCGACGGTTCGAATCCTGGGCATGGACGTGGCACTGCTCATCAAACCACGTTGAGGCAGCATCCCACATGCCACATCTAGAAGGACTCACAAGAAAAATATACAACTATGTACCGGGGGGCTTTGGGGAGAAAAAGGAAAAAAATTAAAAAACTTTAAAAAAAAAAAGAAAAACCAGCAACACCAGCACCCTATGGGATCCCTGAATGTGAAGTGATATCCTGATGTCTGTGGTGCTGAGCGTCACGTGAACAAGATCCTCCCCGAAGACCCTGCATAGACTCTCAAAATCAGCACTCCTCTCCCTCTGACCCTGTGCCCATTCTCATACTGCAAAAATCATCGGGCAAAGAGCTGGAGGATCATGGGACGTAACTGTGACACCCTATGTGACTTCCTCAGGGATCGGTGAGACTATCTGATAGGTCTTTTCCACCCCTAACAACCTTTAATGTGTTTAACTTAGTGTGAAGCTTATGGGCATAAAGCTTCAGGGAATAGAATTTCTTAGGTTGCCTATAAAGAATACTAATGAGATACATCAAAATAAATGAGGCTGTTTCTCAGGGATAAAAACCCCCCCTCCCACCTCTCTTATTTTAACCTCCCTTGGAACATGGTAAAATCTGAACTGCTCATTAAGAGTGCAGGATGGACATAAAGCGATCATATGCACAATGGTTGAGCACACAGAGCTTGGCAGATGCCAGGGATTAGGAATGTGGGAAGCTTGGGTCTGTTTATCTCCATTTCTCTTGGCCTAAGATGCTCTGATTTTATCAGCACTGAAATATTAAAAAACACGTATGTGTGAAATAAGCCATTAGGCCAAATCATGTTGTGTCTGCACGGCCACATGTGGATGAGAAGGGTCACTAGGCACAGTCACCAGAGTCAAAAGGTTCTTTTCTTGGATGTGGGCAAATCTCACTTTAATTGCAAAAGCCTTTATTTACAGCACATTCAATAACGAAGAGACTGGAGAGCTGTGACTTTTGAACATATTAATATATAAAAGTCCTTTAAAATTCAGGTAGTCAAGATAAGAGCATTCCACAAGGAAAGCACCCCTCTCATTTTTCTGAAGTCTGTTTTATATTTTAATAGATGACTAGGCATACTCGGAAGTTCAGGGGCCGGCCCCGTGGCCAAGTGGTTAAGTTCGTGTGCTCTGCTCTGGCGGCCCAGGATTTCGCTGGTTTGGATCCTGGGCACAGACATGGCACTGCTCGTCAGGCCACGCTGAGGCGCCATCCCACATGCCACGGCTGGAAGGACCCATAACTAAAATATGCAACTATGTATTGGGGGGATTTGGGGAGAAAAAGCAGAAAAAAGAATAAAAAATAAAAATAAATAAAAGATGCCTAGGCATACTCGCAAGTTCAAAATAGTAGGATATGCCTTGCAGGGAGAGAAAAAGAAAATCTGTTTTCATATTATTAGGCAAATACATATCAGCAATTCCACTTGATAAAGCGAGATGGATGGATGGATGGATGGATGTCCTCCTTGAACCAGGTGAGGGCAGAACACTTAGTGAAAGGGGCCCCTGGGTGGGTGGGAAACCAGGAGGAAGGGAGCACCCGATACCATGCAGTGCCAATCAATCAGTCCACCCTCCAACAGAGACCAGACATGCCATGACCCAGCCACAGGGTGTTCAGGAACAGCCATCAACAGTGACTGCTCTCACTGCCTGGGATTATTGGAGGGTCTCAATTTAGCCCATGGACAAAATCTTTGACCAACAAATTCAAACTGTCACTCAATGTAACTCATAAAAGATCTTAAGGAAAATCTTGTTTTTTATTTATATATATGGACTCCTGTTTACCTATTAGAGCGATGATTACACAATTAACATTCTTACTCTTGTAAGGGTTTCTTCTATACATTGGAACGGCTTAAGAAAAAGCATTGTCTAATTTTGATTTTATTTGACACTTTCAAAAGAGACAGAGGGAAGAGAGAGAGAGAGAAAGTGTGACAAATTCCCTGACTCTGGGGCCCAGAGTTAGGTACAAAACCAGGTACAAAACCAGACTTCTCTGATTCAAGGTTCCTCCATATTGTTGGAAAGTTTCAATGCCTAGGGAAGATGAGGGAAGCCATTACACCCACCCTACAGAAAGAATTCCACAATTAATCTATCACAGTGCTCTAGCTAAAGCATATGCTTAAAACTACAGAGGGTTTCAACTTAAAATCTAAATTTTAAAACTGAAGCATTTCAGCAACAAATAAGCTCAGAGAGCTCATCTCAGAAGTGAAATTAAACAACTATTGCTCCGATGTCTGAAAAGTCAAGTCGTTGCTCTCGGCTTCACCCCTCTTTCGGCTCAGGCAGACACATAAGGTGGTGGCGGCTCCTTGGCAGCGCCATTCACCGCGGCATCGTCATACGGGGGTAACAGCACCTGAGAAGAAAAAGAGACGACACGGGTTAGTCTTTAAAGGAGCACATACTTTTCCTGAGCTTTTAACTTTAACTGAACTTTTTTGCAATTAAACGTTTTCCATAACCTGTATCAAATTTCAACTTTCCAGCAATGGACAGATTTTGGTGAGAGACTTTTTGAATCCTGAAAGAACCAAATGAGAAGAGACTTTTGGCCCTTTTTCAGTCTTCTGAACCCTGTCCATATGTGCCTGGAGGGCCAGGGGGCTGTGTCTCTAGGATTAGGAAGGAGGCAGTGGTGGCTCTGAAGAGGAAAAAAGGCCCTGGGTGACATGAACATGTACACACACAAACAGGGTAGGCACCTGAGGAACCGCTCATGGTGAGATCCGGGCAGCAGAGTGGAAAACACAAGGGCTTTGTGGCAAGCTGGATTCAGCCTGGCTCAGCCACATTTTATCAACGTAGCCTTGGTAAGTTACTTCACCTCAATTTCCACATCTTGAGAATGGATTCCTGAGATTCAGAGATCTATAAAATACCCAACACACTGCTTGATACACACCTGCAGTGGCAGATGTTACCTGTAAAGGGCTGGAGAGGAACAGACAAGCACACACACCAAGCGGACTGAGCATCTCTCTGCTCACATTTCCAGCACAGAAACAACTGCTGGTGATTGTTCATGAACTGTCAGTGTTAGAAAACGCTGGCTGATTTTGGCTTTCTTGGAGTAGAAAACAAAACACGGGGAATATCAACTCAGTACGATTAGCCTTTATTCAGTCAACCAACAGTTATTATGCACCTACTATGTGACAGGCATTGTGGGGACAAGATAATTAAAAGACAGTTCCTGCCCTTAGAAATTCAGAGATGAGATAAACTAAAACCTTATCCACCTCAAGTGCTTTGTGGAAAGAGAAAGAATATTCACACACAAAACAGAACAAAACAAAACACACTTTGTCACTTTTTCTATTATGGACATCACTTAAAGGGGTAAATGTTTATCAATTTCATGAATTTCCATTTATCTATCCTTTTGGTTCCTAGAGGCATGACACTAAAATTTTAAGTTTCTGTTTTAAGACAGAACCCCAACCACACACACACAGCCCTCTCTAGCTCAACACACTTCACTGCTTACTTTTCTCTTCTTCTGGTCTTGGAGCTCTTGTGGGGCTGAAGCGTTGTCTTACTTAACCCCAGAGTTGGGCCTAGGGCCTACTCAATGGCAAGGACTCAAATGATGGTGGTAGAATAAATGATGGAGGTATCATTTAGGCTGGCCCTTGGGGCACCTGTATGGTTCCCTAGGTGGGGAACTGGAGCCTGGCATTCTAGGCAGAGGGCATCTGTACTGGTTTGGGTCCAATCAGAAGACAGAAGCTACCCAGGAATTTGAACACAAAAAGTTTAATAAAGAATAATTAACAGGGGTTTGGAAGAATGGAGAATTAGCTAAGAGGGGAAAAAAAGAGAGCTCTAATGGATATTAGTGCTGAGTGAGGGTACTCAAGGAAGCAACCAACAATGGAAAGGTGTCCCCTCCCCAAGGCTGGGAATCAGATATTGTTGGAGATGGGATGGGTAAAACCCACTGGATGGCACAGAAGTTTCTGGGGTGAACCAGGCCAGAGCTGGTCCACAGTCAGGCTGGGGCGTAAAGAACCACCTGCTGGGATGCTGGGATGCTGCTGCAGAGATGCTGTCCACCTGCTGCTGGAAACTGTTCATGGGGAGGTGCCACTTGCCCTGGCAACTGCCTGAGAGCAGGCTGTGTGCTGGGGAGGCCATCACGAGGAGGAAGTGCTGCCGCCACTGTCCTGCTCTCCCCCCACGGGGCGTTGCCTATAGGACCCAGACACCCTGCAGGCACACAAAGGAACCAGGAAAAGAAAACCCCTTCTTCCTCCAGTGCCCTCTATGGACAAGGCTTAAAAGTGGGGTGGCTGGTAAAGGAGAAATATTCACAAGGCCCAGCTCCAAACAGGCTAAAAGGGGGCCTGTGGAGCTGCAAGGCGGTGAGTGGATAACTGGCACAGCTCCACACCAGCGATGTCAACGGGCCCAAGAATTGTTCTCATCTGCCTCATGGCCTCTGTTCCCGAAAGTGGTGGTGATATTGCACCTATGACCTAAGTACTTCATGCATCAGGTATTACCCAAGGGACAGAGTCGGGCAAATGTTTGTGTTGCTGGTGCTGAAAGGGACAGGAGGACCCATTAAACACTCCGTGCAGGACGCCAATCCAAGGCCAGGACGCATTCCCAGTGTCTTCCCCACAAAAGGAAACCCTCTGCTCTCACGTTCGACAAACCAGCAACTACTGAGCACCTAGTATATAGAGGGGGCTCGGCATTGGCAACACACACCGAACACACCTTGCGTCTGTTAAAGGAGATCAGTCCAGCAGAGGCAGAGACAGGTGAAGCAGGTAAACTGAGCATGATCAGTGCGTGGGTGTAGACAAGACGTTACAGAAGAACAGACAGGGAGAACTAATTTAGGCTGGAGGGGATAAGGAAGGCCTCTCAGGAGGATAAGTAGGATGGGGCATAGAGCAAAGAGGATGGCACTGCAGGTGGACAGATAAGAGCCCAGGCAAACGGAGGGAAGCCTGAAAGCAGAGCTCTCCCTGGGAAGCAAGGGATTGGCGATGGTGAAGGTGTACGTCGGGGAGGATGCTGCGGAGATGCAACTGGAAAGACAGGCAGGGTCAGAGCACGGAGAGAGGCTTGTGTACCACCTCAGGGAGCTTCGTCTAGGAGCTAGCTGCAGCATCACCACTAGGAATCCTAAAAGTCTCAGCTGGAGCTGAGGAAAAAAACGTCTTCTCTACAACACAGCCACAGCTCTCCTCCGAGCCTGTGTGCTTGACTAAGGACTGAGCCTCCAGTACAAGTGTGTGCATTAGATACAATAACTTATAAACAATGGGAGCAGCTGTGATGAGCACCAGAAATATTAAATTTTGCATGACTGAGCTTCAGCATTATGTTCCACAACCTCATTAAACAATTAACTGATTCATATCTATCATTATCCTTGGAGAAATTGTCCTAAAATGCAGTGGAGCTACTTAAAAGGGGGTGAAATCAGCCATTATATCCAACTTATTTTTTCTCTGGAGGAAAATGCAACACTCAAACTCTCTCCAAGATGTTCACTGACGATTAAACACAAAGTTTTCTTTAAAAAGAAAAAAAGTGGGGCCGGCCCCATGGCCGAGTGGTTAAGTTCATGCGCTCCGCTTTGGGGGTCCAGGGTTTCGCTGGTTCGGATCCTGGACGCAGACATGGCACCGCTCATCAGGCCACATTGAGGCAGTGTCCCACATGCCACAACTAGAAGGACCCACAACTAAGATATACAACTATGTACCGGGGGGCTTTGGGGAGAGGAAGAAGAAGAAAGAAAAGATTGGCAACGGATGTTAGCTCAGGTGCCAATCTTAAAAAAAAAAAGGAAAAAAGTGCTGCACATTTGCCTTTTGTGTCCAAAACTTATTTTCACGTTAAGTTTGGCAATTTGTCACTATTTCTTGCTATTTATTTTCAAACTTGTTTTAAAGTTTCACTTCACATCAATATTTTACCACTCTCATGGCTTTTTCTCTCAAATGCTCTATTGACTTGGACGCTTTCCCCAAAGTCCAGATGCCTGGGAAGTCTCCTTGCACCAAGGTTTCTGACACTCACTCGTCTTCACTTCCCCGTTACCACAGACGAAATGCTGACTGTGGAATCTTCTTCACACAGCACTTCACGCTCCTGGACTACTTTCAAGGAAAAGTTGTCCAAATGGAATTGGTTTTAAATTCTGAAGAGACAGCATCATCTTTTTTATCTAAATGATGTTAACATTATTGATGATTTCAAGGGAGGGCTGGTGGAGTAGGGGCTGCAATGCTGTTTCTATTACATACAGTCTGTAAATGCTGACTAAAAAAACTTGCCATTGTCCTTTTCTACTAAGACCAATGATGTACTTGAAAATCTGAGAAAATAACTGTAGGGTCAATTAAGATAGAGTATGCCAATTAAGATGCCATACAACAAAATTGGTGGAAACTTAATTATTTTGACATTTTTAGAAGTTGGCATTTAGTTAAACCCAGTCTTTTACTTTAAAAAATGTAATCACTCACAATGAATGACCAAAAAATAATCTCTGAGGACTAAGAATATAGGTCATGTCCTACTTCAATCTAAAGTCACAGCCTGGTAAACAGTAGCTACTCAATGAATAGATGGACACAAATGTTACAAATCTCCACCACAGACCACTTTGCTTCCAACAACATTCAATACAACCAAATTCTAATCCAAGTACAATCCCTGGAAGTTTGCCTTCATGGGATCTCAACTGCAGAGTGATTAAATGATGGTGTAAGTCTCTCTCACACAGATGGAAAAGTCCCTCTTACCAATGACCCCAGAGGCATCTGTTCATTAGGAAGAGTAGCATCTATCTATAAATAGCGTCTCTTCAATTGGGAGTCGTCCTGCTAGGTGACAGTGTGCTGGTGGGAAAGAAGCTCATTATACATTTCAATTCAACTCAACAAATATTCAGAGTGTTACCAGGGGAACCTTCATTCTTGTTAGCTACATCAACATAAAGAACAGTTGGAGGGAGATATAAATTAACATTTAGGTTGCAAAATGTAAGATCCAGGAATAGATATGATTCCAAGTGGCCATAAACCCATAAGTCATTAAAATTTGAGAAACTAATTCATTCCATCAAACATTAAGAAATGATAAAATGCTCAAGAGGAAAGAACTATTTATTGGTAAAAATAGGAAATGTTCAGGTACTATGCTTAGAGTTGGACTTTTACTGTAATATTAGAGTTAAGCCATGGAAGGCTTATTTAGAATTCTACAGTTGCCAGGATTACATTCCCAAAAGTATCATATATAAGTTACATAAATATCTTCAGACAGTCACAAAATTACATGCCAAATTTTGTGTTTGTGCATTTATTTTCCTGGGAAGAATGTTCAGAGCTTTCATCAGATCCTCAAAGAACCATCCCTGGAGATTTGGGGGTCCAGGACTGGGGTTGGGGGACAGCACAAGGCACAAGGTAAACTGCACCAGAAGCCTGTGTGCTGGCCCCCACATCCTAATAAGAGTAAGGTAAGTTAAAAGGAAAGCAGGGCCCAGGACGACGACTGTGTGGCACCTCATCCAGCCTGAAGCAGGAGGAGCAGAAGCTCAGGAAAGAAAGGGAACTGACAGATTATCTCATACAGTCAAACATTTGGAAAATAATAGTAAAAGGTAACTGACAGATCCCACAGCCACATAGAAAGGATCGGGATGAGGTAAAAGGTAAAAATCTTGGCAGCTGAAAACACAAGGCAAACATTTGCTCAGGAAAAATAAAAATTGTACAAGAAAGGGAATACATATGACAGAGCTCTGCACTGAACAATACTCACATACTCACATAGTCAAAGTAAATGTTAACTGGCGACGTAACCCAAAAATTTGGTATGACCATATGAGGAGGATGAAGGCAGGGGAGATATCTCAAACTGGCCAGTGAAAAATTAGTAATGTAGACATATTTTAACACAGGGAGGCAAATACTAGAAGACAACAAGAGAGGTGACAATGTTTGCTGCTGGGTGAAGAGTGGAGGATGGGCAAGAGAATGGGAGAGGACAAGAAATAAATTTTTCAATACCATGATTTTTAGCTATGCACATGTAATAATGTGTTAAAAATAAAAGTAATATTTTAAAAATAAAAGAATAATCACAGTGGTGTGAAGGAAAGAGGAAGCCAGTCATCAAGGGGCAACTTCCCCACAAAACTTGGAAAAATAAAGAACATACCACCATAAACAGAAACTTCTTTCTCTTTTTGTGTTTTTGGTTCCTTTGGGGGGGGGTCACAGGTGGCAAGCAAGGGGCACAATTTTCATGAAAGCTCCTGGGAGGAACAACTGTTGACGGACTTCAGTAACAGCCCCTCGAAGCTGCCTCACAAATAAGATGGACTTGGCAGGATGAAGTTGATACTCCACTCCCTCCTCTGGCTTCAAGAAAATACCAGAATGCAAGCAGCTGAGACCGATGCTGTTGTAGGGATAATCCTGAATCTGTTCTTATTTATTCAAAGGAAAAAAATTCAAACCATTGGCAAACTGAAGTTTTAAATATTACCCCATAAGTCACAAGTAACTGTCACATAGCAGAGTGGAGTGACATCACAGTTGAGAAATGCTACAGTAATAAACAGCAGAACCCTTGAAGGCTTTTAAGTACAAAGATGACAAAATCAGATTTATGTTTTAGATCAATCTGGCAGCAACAGCAAGGAAAAAATGAAGAGAAGGGAGAATTCAAGACTAAAGGCTAAAAGACTAATTATAACAAGTTTTTTTTTTTTTTTGAGGAAGATTAGCCCTGAGCTAACTACTGCCAGTCCTCCTCTTTTGCTGAGGAAGACTGGCCTTGAGCTAACGTCTGTGCCCATCTTCCTCTACTCTATATGTGCGACGCCTGCCACAGCATGGCGTGCCAAGTGGTGCCATGTCTGCACCTGGGATCCAAACTGGCAAACCCCGGGCCGCCAAGAAGTGGAATGTGCAAACTTAACCACTGCGCCACCGGGATGGCTCCTAATTATAACAAGTTTTAAAGATGACTCCTAAGTTACTGGCTTAGGTGACTAAGTGGACATTGCTACCATCCATTAGAATCTAAGAAAAGATGCAGATGTGGAAGCAATGGCATGAGCTCTGCATGTGTTCTCTCTGTGGAGATGACCAGTGGACGGTTGGGGCCATGGGCATGGAGCTGATCTGGTTCACATAATCTAAGCTATTTCCTGCAACTGAGATAAAAAAAGAGCAAGATGAATAACTTTTATAAATACCGTTCATGCATTTCATCAACAATTGTTGGTCATACTGTGTGCCAGGCACTAACTGACACTTACAAGATTTGAGCCAGCAGACAGCTTACCTGCTAGTGGAGGGGTCTGCTAAATAGAATTTATCTTCTAGGCGAAGTGCAGAGCTTCTCAACCAGAGTCCATTCACAACAGTGTGCCATACAAATACTGTAATTTTCTATGTGTGCTCCTATGTCAAGAAGACTGGGGTACGCTGAGGCAGTGGCTGAGAGCATGGACTGTGGAGTTGACTATCTGGGTCCATCGCTTCCCAACTGTGAGGCCTTGGGCCAGTCACTTACCTCTTTAAGTCTCACTTTTCTCATCTGTAAATGGGGGCAATATTAGTGTCTATCTCACAAGGTTGGTGAAATAAGCCCAAGTAAATGTGCTTATTTAGCACAGTACATGGCATGCACTAAGGCTCAACAAATCTTCACTGTATTCCATATATTTGTGAAAGGAAGAGATGGCTTGCAACACTGGACATAATGCAAAATAAGACAACTGAATGTTAAGATGACCCAGAAATAAGGCAAAATGGAAATTTATTGGGTTGTGAAGTTTTTATTTCTATATATGGATGGATGGATGGATAGATACATACATAGATGGACAGATACACAGCGAGGGAAGAAGAGGGAGGAAGGTGTGTGTGCCTTTTTCCCGGTAGTAAACTGAAATAGGACTTTACGGAATGGATCTTTATATAAAAGACAGTGGGTAACACTGCATATGATAACTTTAGCTACTGTTTTTAAGACTTTAGTGACTATTTTGCAAGCGAATTACTCTTTTATTGATTTCCACTATAGCTTGTTAAATTTAAGCTTAATTTAGATCTGTTGGCAAAATAGTAAACACAGGAGAATTCAAACTTTCTCAGGAAAAAGAAATCCTTGACAAGATTGGGTGCTATTGTTTGCCATCCCACTTGTGAGAGGAGAAGGCTCAGCTCTGAGGTCTGTCCAGGCAGAAAGAGGGGGTTACAAATGCCTGGAATGGCTCAAAGAGTTGTCCTGCAAATGCCCAGAAAACTCAGCTTAAATTTCCACTAAGGTAGGGGTTTGTAAACTATGTGGGCCAAATCTGGCCTGCCACCTGTGTTTTGCATAGCCTGAGAGCTAAGAATGGTTTTTACATTTTTTTAATGATTTCAAAGAAAAATGTTTCATGATGTGTGAAAATCATATAAAATTCAAATTTCAGCGTCCATAAATAAAGTTTTATTGGAACACACACACTTACTCGTTTATGTATTGTCTACAGCTGCTTTCACACTACAACAGCAGGGCTGAAGAGTTATGACAGAGACCGTATGGCCTGCAAAGCCTCAGGCATTTACTATCTGGTTCTTTACAGAAAAAGTTTGCCTTCATCTGTATGAAGGAAAAGGATTACCATGTATTCTGGCCTTGAAAGAAATAATAATGTCACACATGAAAATACACAGCCTCAAAACAATCTCGTCATTTAGGGGCACTTAAGTCTTCTAAAGGGCCATTTAAATTAATCCCAAGCGGCTAAATATTTATTTTTCTCTTCACCATTTGTCACACCCCTAATAGTCTATAATGTATCTTGTTTAAAACAGGCAGCACTTACATTAAATGTTTGTTTTAAATTGGTCAAACCACATTTGCCTATTTAGATGTGAGCTTCCTTTGCTCAGGCTAAACAGGAAAGGGGACAGTTGAATCACGCATCTCCATGATTAACTGATTAATAAGCATTTGGATATTTGAGACAGGATCATCACAAAGAGAGTCAGGGCTTATCTCTAAGGCATCTAGAATAAGTGTTTCCAAACTTTTTTAATATCCCCACCTACAATATAAATAAGTAAACACACACACCCCCATATATTTTTGATTCTAAAGTATACATTTTTGAACATTTTAACATCTGAATTTAGGCTTGTAATTGACGAGCCTTATAATTGACAGCATCTTACAATAAGAGGTACCTAAAATAAGAGTGCAATTTACAACCGATGGCATCTTGTATTCAATGACTCCAACATACCAGGAGACAGGGAGAACACAAATTTGGAGGATTGTAGTGAGAAACTTTCCCCTTGCCTATAGTAAGGAATAATTTCCAAAGACAAATAAGATAGAAGGTGATTTTTATCCTCAATTCACTGCAAAACTACTATAAATTGTCCTCACTTTATAGTATAAGAGGAAGTTATCATCTCCCTTAATTCTCAGCAGAGAAACTACTCAAATTCTTTTATAGATTATTCTCATAATATAGAATCCATACCTCAAATCTTTCAAATTGGGTCAAAAAATTCTCACTGGTGAGAAGATGTCTGGGCAGAAAACATCAAAATAATATAGTAACCCAAATTGAAAGTTAAAATAGTTCTGACCACTTAAATATCTAATATTTAAATAAATATATCTGAAATAACTTTTTAAATAATATAGACATCTAACTATATCTAAATAAATATATCATAAAACCCTACCTTTTTATCTATAATAAAAATACCTAATTTAACTCTTGAGAAAATAGAAGGAATGAACTGTGAGCTATCACCATGGTAACGTTATCAAAGCATCCCAGCTGCTTCCTCGAGTCCCCCAACCTGCAGGTGCGACGCCACCTCCTGTGCACATCTCCTTTGTGATTCTACACCTTTGGTCTGGGGCTGCCAACCTGGCCCTGCTCAGCTGCTGATGAGGCACATGGGCTGGAAGGACTGCTCAGGACCTCAGATCTCAGATTCTCATTTCATCTATTCCTCCACCCCACATGCTTCCCTTCCTCCCTCCAATTAACGGAAAGGGAGAAACAGCTTCTGCTTTGATTTCCAGTATCCAACAAAGCAATTGCTTAATTTTCTATCACAATCTAATCTGCGTCTATAAAATTCATTTTTTCATAGCTGGAATCACGATATAAACTTCTATATTCTGCTTTTTAAAACATCGTAAAACTTTCTTCTGCTGTTACACTGCTTATAAAAATTTTTATGGCAATAAAGACATTTTATCAAGTGGATATACCCTTATTTAACCAAACCAGCCCCCAAATATTAGACAATGCATACTAATTATTAGATACTTTTGCTATTAAAAACAATGCTGCACAAACACCTTACACACTTTTTACCCCTTCCCTAAGATATATTCCGGAAACCTTTCTTAGAAGGTTAAAAAATAAAATTCAACGTCTCATCTGTCCCTCGAGTAAAACCAACATGGACTCTATTTTGGACACATGCGATAAACAAGCCAAGTTCTGTGTGTGTTTTAACGTAAAACACAATGAAAATAGAGGATGATTTTATCCTCAATTGACTGCAAAACGACTATCAACTGTTCTCACTTGCTATTATAGGAGGATTACAATTAAGCACTGATTGACATCCTCTTATCCAGGTTCATAATGAAAACTAGGTTTACTTGAATGCTCTTCCAGAACTTCTGGGTTTCAAATATCTGTGTGTTGATCTGACTGCTCCAAATGCCGTCTGGATGAAATAACTGGAAAGTTATATGGGTCAGAGATAATTTCTAGCAGACTAGGATATTTTAAAAAACACTATATTTTATTAATGGAAGGAAAGAAACATGAGCTGAGTTAATGTCACGCACTGTCAGCTTCAACTGTGGAACCTACATTAAAGTGGGGAAAAGCTTTCAGGAGGAAATCCCAGGGGCATCTTGTCCAACCTCACCCACAATACTTCTCTGTCAGAACTAACAGATACATTCTCCTGAAGCCCTGCGCACGTAGGAAGATCCCAGGAAAATATGTGGGGTTGAGTTACAGGAAGCAGGACTATTTAGCAGAAGCCCTGCTGACCTGCTATCACAAAGTTTACTTTTACCCTTTGCTTTTCTTCCACTTCTTTCTTCTAAGTCACCCTCCTATCCCTTCCACTGTGCTAAAAAGCAAAAATAAACCCAAAAAACCTCCCCCGAAAAGTCCCAACTACTTTAAAAGTTTGTGACTTTACTTGAGAAGAATTGTCTAAATGAATTGTTCTCCTGCTTCACTCCCCATCCTCGTCAAATCCATGCCAGGTCCTGTGGGGGAACACACAGTCCTGGCTGCAGTCTGAACAGAAGACGGTCTAGGGAGAAGCTGGTGGGTAAGAACAGACTGCAGCCAGGCCCCTGAAGACATACTCCCGCCTCCCGCCACTCACTAGCCGTGTGATCTTGGGAAGTTATCTACTTGGTGCCTCAATTCCTTCTTTTGTACACAGTGATTAGTAGAACCTACTTCAAGGACTTTGGAGATTAACTGAGTTCACAGATGTAAGCACCCAGCACCGAGCCTGGCAGATGGCAACCACCACATCACTGTTTGGGGAGAAACCTCTGCTACAAAAGCTACAGAGCAGGGACGTACGATAGATTCAGAGGGGGGGCGGAACATCACCGCAATGATTCAGCCCTCAGCTAAACGACACTTGTGGGAACAGTCGAAGGGATGCGAGTATCAAAAGGTGGTTGGACCAGTTAACTTCCAAGGTCTTGTACTGCTTCCAGGGAAATGATTTTACATTTTAAGTTACAGTCACATACAAGAGACATCCTGGAGAATCATCTCACTCCACATCCCCTCAATTATGCACTATCCTTTCCACCTCCTACAGCTCTCGCAAATCCTTCCCCTCTTTCTCATTCCCTCTACTACTGCCCTGGGTCAGACCGTCATCATCTTCATCATCACAGTAAGCTCGACTGTAGAAACGGTCTCCTAGCTGCTCTCCGTGCTTATCTGGGATTTTACCAAGTGGTTATCAACCTCTCACATTCCTCTTGGTCTTTTAAAATTAAAAAGAAAAAAAAACTTAGAGAGATCATACCAACTATTAAATAACAAGGGAAAGAGACACCCACAATTGAGATATTACAAATAAGATCTCCTTTTTGTATTCCAGTACTTAGTAGGCCAGAAGCCCAGACCCAAGAAATCACAGGCTAGAGTTTCAAATCCTCTAGAAGTCCTGTTCTAGAACCTTCTTACTCTCCCCACTCCCCACTGCCTCCTGGACCCTGGGGTTCATACAGGCAGATGACAGCAGTGAAAGGTTTGTTCGTTTGTGAGTTATGCTTTTTGTACATGAATCTGAGATGCCCAGGACTGAAAGAGATCTTAAGAGCCAGCGCAGTAACTAGCCATTAGACGAAGACTTCCTCACACCATTTCAGAAAGTCAGCTATGACTTTTCTGAAGAATCTGCAAGTTGATGACTATACAGTCATCTTGGTAACACCCTAGTTTCTCAGGTATGAAAGGACTTCTGAAGTCTAACTAAAGATCTCTCCTGCTGTCAATTTAGTTCATTCCCGCCCCTTTTCTCTCTCCACAGTGGGGGAAAAAATAAACAGAACCATGTTAACTAAGCAAGAACTTGTTTCTAACCATATTCAATCTATACCTAGGAAGTAAACCTGATTTTTAAAAGCAACAAGAGGGGGGAAAAACACGGAATTTCTTATGTACAATTTTTGAAAGTCATTGAAACCACTACTAAATTTGCCCCCACCCCCAACCCCTCTCAGTCAACCGAGAATTTGCTTTGTGGTTTTTGACAGCCCAAGGTCTGTCTTAATTAGTCTCAGGCCCCTCGGAGAGAAGCCACTGGGAAATGGCTGCCGGGGAGATCATCTGGCCTTCACCAGGTCACCGACCTCTCTCTCAACTGTGTTTTTCAAGAAGGCAGACTCAAAACGTGGCCCGACACAGCAAAATACTTTCTGAGGTCAGAACAGTAAGCCTGTATATAATGTTAACCAGGATTAGCACCTACAATACGACATGGCATAACAGACTCAGCGAAGTTTAAAACTTCCCTATTTATCCCTAGTTAGGAACTTTCCTACATTACCCAAGATGATGATTCTTTTATCTGGAATCAGATTTCAGACACTATTCTGGCGAAATATTAATCTTACTGCTTTAAAGTGCCCCAATTCCAAAGAAACAGGTTCCCTACTTTTGGATTTAACAAAATACTGGGTACTACCATCACTCAAGTCTTCACTGGTATTAGCAGAACAGACTGCATAGATTAAAACAGTTCTTTAACTCTCGATTTGCGTATATTTAAATGTCAAAGAAATCTTTTACTACAATCTGGATGTTTACTATTTTAATATATTTTCCTCTTAAAACAAAATTTTGATGGAGGTAGGGAAGAGAACGTGGTTTTAGGTAACAGGTATCCAGAATGTGATTTCTACAATATTCTCAAAGGAAGGCTGCATCTCCCTAGGGTGCCCACGGAGAGCTGCAGTGACTCAAAGGGACACCTCAGGATAGTTTCAAGGAAAACACAGCAACAACTAGGAGATACCACACTAACTATGACTCTTAGGTTGTCTGGACCTGACCACTTAACGAAATGAAAAGTTAGGTATTTCTTTTGGCCTAAGGGCACCAGAAAGAAAAATACCAAGACCCTAAGGCATTACAAACTAACCGATGTTTGCGGCCCCTCTGACTCAGGCTTTTCTTTCAACTGGGAAACTGGAGGAGAGATTAACCCACAGATAAACTCCAATATCTAATAACTCTTATCTAGGTTCCCAGAGTAGTATTTGGGAAAGTATATATCTGGCTAATAATAGGTGTACTGTTTTAGAGAAGAAAAAAACCACATTTATTTCTACCAACAAGAGCCCCAGTATCTTTCCACAGAGGTCACCCTGAGACTATTCAGCCTGAGAGAAAAGCCATCTGGCCTAATATCTGATGGGAAGTGAAAGACACAACATGTTATTATGTCTGTGTGGATTCCCAATAAAGAAATGAACAAAAGGGACGCATACCTTACTATACACTATGAGGATCTTATAACTATGGAGACCAGGGAAAATGAAAACTAGAGAACTAGATCATTCCAACCCCCCAATTTAGGGGCTCAGAGCGAGGCTCCCATATATTTGTGGTTTTTTTTAAGTTAGAACTAACATCAACTCCTTTAGTTCTAGTCAAAACAATCTTCAAACATGCAGAGCCCTGCTTAAAAGACAAAAAAAAAGTCTGTTCTCCAACCCTAGAAATCCAAATTATGGTCTTTACCAAAAGGAAGCAGGGGGGCCGGCCTGGTAGTTGGTGGTTAAGGTCACGCTCTCCACTTCGGTGACCCAGGGTTCACAGGTTCAGACCCCAGATGCAGATGTGGCACCACTCATCAAGCCATGCTGTGGCAGCATCCCACATAAAATACAGGAAGGTTGGAATAGATATTAGCTCAGCGACAATCTTCCTCAAGGAAAAAGAGCAAGATTGGCAACAGATGTTAGCTCAGTGCCAATCTTCCTCACCAGAAAAAAAAAAAAAAAAAAGGAAGCAGTGCTCCTTGGAGAAATGGCTGATCCCAGGTCTGGGACAAGAAATGGACAAGATGAGTCTAGAACAGCTTGTCAACCAGACAGCAAGGAAACTATCAAAGGCTACCAGGATTGTGTCAAGAGACTTGGGCACCAACTTAAAGAGGCTCAAAGTGGCCAAAGACAGCACAATTTTAGCATTAATAAGGATATTAACCATGATTTTTAGAGAAAGATTTTCTTTCTCTCCTTAGAAAGTTTCGAAATAGGTATTGAATAACAGGTAAATTTTATTTAGGCTTACTGATATTTAAAATTTATCAAAATAGTTGTACTTTTCAACTGGACATCTTCAGCTCTTCTAACAGTAAACTTCTTTTCATTAGTTATTTATTACTTAAAAAAAAAAACCTCACTGGTCATCAATAGATAATGATGGACCAACTCATCATTTAGAAAACTGATCAATAAAGAGAACAAAACCAAGTATATTTATCCATGTCACAGGCACCACTGGGTAACCAAACTGTATATAAGGGAAAGTTTTTTTATAGAAATATTCCAGCTAATAAATGAAGAACAAATGATGGAATGTCATCATCTTGCAACTCCTAATGAATCAATGATATCAATGGTTGCTGCTATCCCAGATAGAATCAATCAGATATTATCTGCCTCCTGATGAAAGAACAAATTATCAACTATAAAATAATCTTGCAAAAAAAAAAAAAAAGCAAGTAGACCGAAACACACAGGATTGAGAAACAAAGGAAATGCAAGACAACCAGAACATGAGTGATAAAATGGCAGCATTAAGCCCTCATATATCAATAATCACCCTAAATCTAAATGGATTGAATTCTCCAATAAAAAGACACAGAGTGGTGAGATGTATTAAAGAACAAGACCCAACACTATGCTGTCTCAGGAAACACATCTCAGCTCCAACGACAAATACAGGTTCAGAGTAAAGGGATGGAAAATGATACTCCAAGCTAATGGCAAACAACGGAAAGCGGGTGTTTCAATCTTATAGCAAACAAAGCAGACTTCAAGATAAGACAGGTAAAGAGAGACAAAGAGGGGCAGTATATAACGATCAAAGGGACACTCGACCAAGAAGACATAGCACATAAGTATCTATCTATCACCCAACACAGTATATATATATATATATATATATATATATATATATATATATATATAGTGTATACATATATATATAAGCATATATCTATCACCCAACACAGGAGCACCAAAGTATATAAAGCAGCTACTAACAAACTTAAAAAGAGATATTAATAGTAGAACAGTAATTGCAGGGGAACTCAACGCTCCACTCACATCAATGGATAGATCATACAGACAGAAAGTCAACAAGGAAACACTGGAATTAAATGAAAAGCTAGACCAGTTGGACTTAAGAGAGACATATAGAACACTCCATTCAAAAACAGAATACATATTCTTCTCAAGTGTGCATGGAACATTCTCAAGGACAGATCATATGTTGGGAAACAAGGCAAGCCTCAATAAATTTAAGATTGAAATAATGACAAGCATCTTTTCTGATCACAATGCTATCAAGCTAGAAATCAAGTACAAGAGAAAAGCTGAGAAAGGGAAAAGACATAGAGACTAAACAACATGCTATTGAACAACCAAAGGATCACTGAAGAAATTAAAGGAGAAATCAAGAAAATATCTGGAGACAAATGAAAATGAAAACATACCATACCAACTCATGAGGGATGCAGCAAAAGCAGTACTAAGAGGGAAATTCACTGCAATACAGGCTCACCTTAACAGACAAGAAAAATCCCAAATAAGCAATCTCAAACTACACCTAACTAAATTAGAAAAAGAAGAACAAAAAAAGCCCAAAGTCAGCAGAAGGAGAGAAATAATAATAAAAATCAGAGTAGAAATAAACACAACTGCAACAAAAAAGGCAGTAGAAAGGATCAATGAAACAAAGAGCTGGTTCTTGGAGAAGATCAACAAAATTGACAAACCCTTAGCTAGACTTACAGAGAGAAAAAAGAGAGAAAGCTCAGATAAATAAAATTAGAAATGAAAGAAGAGAAATTACAATGGATACCACAGAAATACAGATTATTAGAGAATACTACAAAAAGCCATACGCCAACAAAATGGACAATCTAGAAGAAACGGATAAATTCTTAGACTGTTATAACCTCCCAAAACCGAATCAAGAAGAATAGATAATCTGAATAGACTAATCACAAGTAAAGAGACTGAAACAGTAATCAAAGCATCCCCAAAAAGAAAAGCCCAGAACCAGACAGCTTCCCTGGAGATTTCTACCAAACTTTCAAAGAGGATTTAATACCTATCTTTCTCAAGCTATTCCAAAAAATTAGGGAAGATGGAAAGCTTCCTAACACATTCTACGAGGCTAACATCACTCTGATACCAAAGCCTGACAAGGACAACACGAAAAAGGAAAACAACAGGCCAATATCACTGATGAACATAGATGAAAAAGCCTCAACAAAATATTGGCAAGCTGAATACAGCAATACACCAAAAAGATGATACATCACAATCAAGTGGGATTTATGCCAGGGATACAGGGATGGTTCAACATCTGCAAATCAATCAACGTGATACACAACATTAACAAAATGAGGAAGAAAAACCACATGACCATCTACATAGATGCAGAGACAGCATTTGACAAGCTCCAACATCCATTTATGATAAAAAAATCTCAATAAATGAGGGATAAAAGGAAATTACCTCAACATAATAAAGGCCATATATGACAAACACACAGCCAACATCATACTCAACGGGGAAAAACTGAATGCCATCCCTCTGAGAACAGGAACAAGACAAGGATGCCTACTATCACCACTCTTATTCAATACAGTATTGAGGGTTTTGGCCAGAGCAATTAGGCAAGAGAAAGGAATAAAAGGAATCCAAATAGGAAATGAAGAAGTGAAACTCTCACTGTTTACAAACGACATGATCTTATATATAGAAAACCCTAAAGAATCCATTGGAAAACTATTAGAAATAATCAACAATTACAGTAAAATTGCAAGGTACAAAATCAACTTACAAAAATCAGTTTGCATTTCTATACTCCAATAACGAACTTACAGAAAGAGAACTCAATACAATCCCATTTACAATCGCAACAAAAAGAGTAAAATATGTAGGAATAAATTTAACCAAGGAGGTGAAGGACTTATACAATGAAAACTATAAGACATTATTGAAAGAAATAGATGACGACATAAAGAGATGGAAAGAAATTCCATGCACATAGATCGGAAGAATAAACATAGTTAAAATGTTCACACTACCCAAAGCAATGCAGAGTTCAATACAATCCCAATCAGAATCCCAATGACACTCTTCACGGAAACAGAACAAAGAATCCTAAAATTCATATGGAGCAAACAAAGACCCCAAATTGCTAAAGCAATCATGAGAAAAAAAAAACAAAGCTTGAGGCATCACAATTCCTGACTTCAAAATGTACTATGGGGAACCGGCCCCATGGCTGAGTGGTTAAGTTTGTGCACTCCACTTTGGTGGCCCAGGGTTTCACCGGTTCGGATCCTGGGCATGGACATGGCACCGCTCATCAGGCCACGCTGAGACGGCGTCTCACATGCCACAACCAGAAAGACCCACAACTAAAATATACAACTATGTACTGGGGGGATTTGGGGAAGGAAAAAAAAAAAAGAAGATTGGCAACAGTGGTTAGCTCAGGTGCCAATCTTAAAAAAAAAAAATTGCTACAAAGCCATAGTAATTAAAACAGCATGGTACTGGTACAAAAACAAGCACACAGACCAACGGAACAGAACTGAAAGCCCAGAAATAAAACTGCACATCTATGGACAGCTAATATTTGACGAAGGTGCAAAGAACATACAATGGAGAAAAGACAGTCTCTTCAACAAATGGTGTGGGGAAATCTGGACGACCACTTGCAAAAGAATGAAAGTAGACCATTATCTCACGCCATACACAAAAATAAACTCAAAATGAATCAAAGACTTGAAGATAAGTTCTGAAGCCATAAAACTTCTGGAAGAAAATATAGGTAGTACACTCTGTGACATCAAACTGAAAAGAATCTTTTTGAATACCACGTCTTCTCAGACAAGGGGAACAACATAAAAAATAAAGAAGTGTGACTTCATCAGACTAAAGAGCTTCTGCACGGCAAAAGAAACTAGGATCAAAATAAAAAGACAACCTACCAATTGGGAGAAAATATTTTCAAATCATATATCTGACAAGGGGTTAATCTTCATAATATATAAGGAACTCACACAACTGAACAACAAAAAACCAAACAGTCCGATCAAAAAGTGGGCAGAGGATATGAAAAGACATTTCTCCAAAGAAGATACACAGATGGCCAATGAGCACATGAAAAGATGTTCAACATCACTGATCATTAGGGAAATGCAAATCAAAACTACACTAAGATACCATCTTACATCTGTTAACATGGCTATAATCACTAAGACTAAAATAACAAATGTTGGAGAGGGTGTGGAGAAAAGGGAACCCTCATACACTCCTGGTGGGAATGCAAACTGGTGCAGCCACTATGGAAAACAGTATAGAGATTCCCCAAAAAACTAAAAATAGCAATACCATACGACCCAGCTATCCCACTACTGGGTAACTATCCAAACAAATTGAAATCAACAATCCAAAGTGACCTGTGTACCCCACGTTCACTGCAGCAATACTCACAATAGCCAAGACATGGAAGCAATCCAAGTGTCCATCGACTGCGTACAGAAGATGTGGTGTATATATATATACAATGGAATACTACTCTGCCATAAAAAAGGCGAAATCATCCCATTTGCAACAACATGGATGGACCTGGAGGGTTTTATGTTAAGTGAAATAAGCCAGACTGGGAAAGACAAACACTATATGACATCACTCACACGTGGAAGATAAACAGACGGACAAAGAGAACAGTTCAGTGGTTATCAGGGGAAGGGGGCAGGGGGGGGGGCAAGGGGGGGTGAAGGCAGCACCTATATGGGGAAGGACAAGAAATAATGTACAACTGAAACTTCATAATGATGTAAACTATTATGAACTCAATAAAAAAAAGTGACCGAAAAAAATGAACATGGAAACATGAATATGGGAAGCCTCCAGATACAACTAATTTACGGGAAACACAGAGGACTATACTATAGGTATGCAATCAGAAACATCTAGTCTGTGGGACAAACTAGTCTCTTAACAAAAAATTATAGAGACCTAAAATACATATTGACCCAGAGATCTGCTTTCAAACAAACTGCTAGAAAAATTATGACATTTATGAGACAATGGGAAATCTGAGCATTTACTGGAAATTTTTCGATATTAAGGAGGTATTATTTTAGGTATGATAAGGATTCTTTGGAAAAGTAGCCACAATATCATTATCTTTTTTAAAAAAATCTTTTAAAATACTGTCAGAAAGCTGAGACTAACCCTACATTTTGGAGTGGACTATCAATGCAACCAAGTTACGAGAATTGATAAATTTCCCTTTCCCAGGAATACCATTCTTAAAAAGAAAAGAAAAGAAAAGGTTCACTGGGAACTTTGAGAAGGTAGAAACATTATTAGCAACTCAGTTTCCTCGTTTTAAAAATGGCAAGTTGATAGAGAATGACTGAGAAGATAATGACCAACAACCATCATTGAGCAGTGCCCCCACCTTCTGTCAACACACCAGGAGGCAACTGCGGTGGCCCAAACCCTAGTTCCTACACACTACTGCCAAGCTGGCAGGCTTTCTGAAGAAAGGTCTATTGTTAGAAGAGCTGGGGATGTCCAGTTGAAAAGTACAACTATTTTAAGTTAGCCTAAATAAAACTTACCTGTTATTCCATGTCTAATTTTGAATCTTTCAAAAGGGGAAAAACACAAGTTTCCTCTAAAAAGCTAGTTGGATGCATTTTAGAGACTTACTCGTGGTTCTTAAATTCCCTAAGCACCCCAATTTCTACTATTCCAGAATATCCTCTGATCTGAGGTATATCTAAACAACATGTACCTTTTCAGCCCTTCTACCTTGCCTCGATTAAACATACACACAACCCTTCAGAAAGCCCTGAAAAAACCACCACCCAAAGTACATAAAAACAAACACATGCAATATGGGCATTACCTCCTCTGAGATACTTCTCAAAGATGGCAGTTTTCTGAGTCCCACACATCGTGGTACTGAGGATGAGGTTCTGATCTATCTTGTTCATTTAGCAACTTTACTAGTTCCTCCAACTCAAAAATCTCAAACTTTGTTTAGATTTTTCACTAGTTCAGCAGGAAAATAAATATACTCTGAGATTTCTTTTTTAAGAAAAAGCAAAAAAAATAAACTTATAGATAACTAAATCCTGAGGAACTTAGAGAAAGAAAAATTCTTTAAGCCAGTAATTTTATCAAAATTACAGTAACTAAGAACAGTTATTTCTTTAAAGAGATTTATTGATCCAAGATTAAATCTTTAAACATGTGTTTACTGTAATCAGTGCACAGGATTCTGCAGACGCCCCCAGAAGGGCCTTCTTAGCATCTGGGGATCCTGGGTTTTGTGCCTCCGATTATGGCAGAGCCTCTTCTTAAACCACTGCTCACGTATATTTGATTCAATTCAACAAATGTTTGGTGAGCACTTAGGAAAACTGTTCATGTATAACACGCTGTCTCTCAGAAATCTCAGAGAGTTCTCAGTAATACCAGTTTGCACCTATATATTTAATATAAAATTGTTTCATTCTCATTTTATACACAGGAACTAAAGTCAGAGACAGTTAAATTATTTTGGTAAGGTCATAGACTAAGCAAGTCACCACAATTTAAAAAACAAAACAAAATATAAAAACTCTGTTCTAGTTTAGACTTGATATACCATTTGTTTTACCCTTTCATTTGTCTTGTCCGTTCTATCCCCTCCAATCCTATCCATTTTGACCCATCCCACATGTTCATGTCATCCACTGCCATCCTTTTCATCAGCCACTCCTTGGGCACCTACTTGTCCCAACCACCACATCGGGCACTGTGCTGAATACACGCGTGATGGAGACACAGGGAGGTTAATACCTAGACGACTTATACTTTTCACCATGAGCCAGGCAGTTTAAGATAATTTACATAAAGTACAAATTATTTTAAGGACTCTTCCAGCGAAGACATGTTTTCCAATATCATATTTGATAGGTTTAAAAATTTTAAGTATGAACTAGTAGCAAACAGAGATCATTTGAATTCTTTAAGTTTTTTAAAAAAATTAAGTTTTTTGAGGAAAATTAGCCCCGAGCTAACATCTGCCACCAATCCTCCTCTTTTTGCTGAGGAAGACTGGCCCTGAGCTAACATCATGCCCATCTTCCTCTACTTTATATGTGGGATGCCTGCCACAGCATGGCTTGGTAAGCGGTGCATAGGTCCACACCCGGGATCCGAACTGGAGAATCCCGGGCCGCTGAAGCAAAATGTGCAAACTTAACTGCTGCGCCACCAGGCCGGCCCCCTAAATTTTTTTACCAAGGTTTTCATATGCAGCGCAGGTTTTAAAGACATAGTAACCTTTGCAATTCTTATTTCTCTACCTATAAAATCACATTTCTAAGTGTAATTTCACATGTCAAGTGAGATAGTATAGTCGTACTATGCGGAATTGACATCTACAATTATATACCTTGGTTTAGTAATTCAGGTTTAAGATACATAAATATGGAAAGGGTACACACATTATCTATCTGTAATATTTTTAAAAATAATTTTTTTAATTAAAGCCGAGCCATCTAAATTTTAAAATCCTGTAAGGAAAACAAAACACTTTTCATTCAATTATGAATCTTTCAATGACTATGCAGCTTGTGAGTATGTTTCAACAGCAGTAAAAACATAGCCAACAGTAGAAACATTTAGAAGCCATGATATAGCAGAGGCGTGGAGATTTCCACGTTAAGCGACGTCACACCTACCGTAGTGTCATTGCTGGTAACATAAACCAGGACATCAGAGGCATTCCTGCCATTGATGTATCGGTAGCAGTTCCAAACACAGCTAATCAAGTAACCCTGTAAGTGAGTAGTAATTATTAGATCTTAATTTTCCAATTCACACAATTTAAAATACAACCATAGATAAAGCCATTATAAAACTTTCATTTACATAAATTCTAAATGCACATATTAACTCTACTAAACCAAAAAACCTTTAAAATTACAAATGTTGGGTACAGTAACTTTCTGGCAAAGGGTGGTGCTGTGGCCTCATTCTTCCCACCAGACCAGAAGGTGGGGGCGGGTGGGGGGCGGAGAGAAGGAGGAGAATTTCTAAGAAAAGGTGGTTAGAAGGAGTAATAGCCACAAACATTTATTGCCCCCTAAGTCACAAAACAATCAGTTCATTAATTTATTTCTCATCACATTTTAACTCTGTCCTTGCGATTTTTATTTCACATAATTACATATGATTTTGTTACACAAGTCAAGTTTTTAAAAAGGTTCACTGCACATGAACTTGCTTTAAGGTCAGTAAAATTCACTAAAACGTTGCCACTGTCATAACGAAATATCCAAAGAAGATACTTAAAATCAAGTCCAGAATAAAGTCACGCTAGAATAAAACAAGTTCATGGAGATGTTTAAACCATGAACTCTCTGCACTTTCATTCCAATCATCTTAGACTAGAACTGAATGATTCCAAAATCCCTTTTTAGCTTTAAAATTCTTTGATGAGTGGAGAAACTGGAGCCCTCATACACTGCTGGTGGGAATGTAAAATGGTGCCGCCACTTTGGAAAACAGTTTGGCAGTTCTTCACAAGGTTAAACAGTTACCATATGACCCAGCAATTCCACTCCTTGGTCTATGCCCCAAGAGAAATGAAAACATATGTCCACACAAAAACTTGCGCACAAATGTTCATAGCAGCATTATGTATAACAGCCAAAAAATGGAAGCAACCCAAATGTCCATCAACTGATGGCTGGATACAAAATGTGGTATATTCAGACAGTAGAATACTATTCAGCAATAAAAAGGAAGGAAATTCTGATACATGCTACAATATGGATGAACTTTGAAAATATTATGCTAAGTCAAAGAAGCCAGTCACAAAGGACCACGTGTTGTATGATTCTATTTATAAGAAATGTCCAGAATAGGGAAATCTACAGAGACAGAAAGCACAGTAGTGGTTGCCAGAGGTAGGGGAGGAAGATAAGGGCAAATGGCAAGTGATAAAAATGTTCTAAAATTGCATTGTTTAACCACAGAGCTGTGCTTACACAACTCTGTGAATCTACTAAAAACTACTGAATTGTACGCTTTAATTGGGTGAATTTTATGATATGTGAATTACATCTCAATAAAGTTGTTTTATAAAAAAGAAGACATTTAAGGACAAAAGGGGTGCTTGTCAGCATTTTTCAGGAGTGAGGTAAAATTGTGTCATATACTCAGAATGCTGTCTTAAGCTGCTTTCATATTTGGTGACAATTATCTCTTACATTTAAATTTTCTGCGATGATAAGATGAAAATATATAATGCTATTTTATAAAAGTTTCCTGAATGGCAACAATCTGAAACCACAGATCAACAGTAAGAGAGAGACGTAAAGGGCATATTTCTTGAACAACGTGCACAATATGTTCAGTTTACTCAAACCTTCAGTTTACTTAGTGCTATTCCTTCTTTAGTGGGAAAAAAAAAGCCCTAGAATTTTTGAGAATTTCAAGACAAATGAAAGAAAAATGTTTGGGGACATATTAGTTATGTGTTATGTAAGAAGACTGACTAGTCGTGCACTATTTTATCAGTGAACAGCAGAGTCTTCTAAGGCAAGAACTCTGTCTGACGCGAAGCCTCTAAAAGGACAAACTTGGACCTGGAAGGTAAACAGTACCTGGTGTCTGAGGCTTCACACGCCCACAGTCAGCATTCTGAGGGCCCCTCGCAACACCAGTGCGTTCGCCTACTAACCACTCCAACAGGAGAAAAACCTCCGGCCTGTTGTCGCCATAAACCCAGTAACTGATTTCAGTGACCTTACTTCTTATTTGACATTTCTGTAATCTTAAATAGAGAGTTAAGTATTTAGTATCTTTCCCAAATAAACTTGCAATGACAAATTACGTCCATCACCTACTCGCAGAGCCGTGTGGGAAGCCCTGCCCCCTTCACATCTTAGGACGCAGTGAAACTGACACATGCTCTGGTTTGGGCTCCCAGGCAACCAGCGTGATAAAAAACCTTATTAAAGAATAGCAGTGAATTTAGGTTGTGAAAGCCACTAATCAGGTAAACTGATACGTGAAACCACAACATGCATACAGTCATGCACCACATAATGACATTTGGGGTCAACAGTGGACCGCATATGCAACAGAGGTCCCATAAGATTTTAATGGAGCTGAAAATTCCTATCGCCTAGTGATGTCATAGCTGTTGTAACGTCGTAGTCAATGCATTTCTCACATGTTTGTGGTGATGCTGGTGGAAACAAACCTAGTGTGCCACCAGTTGTATAGAATAAGGATATAAAGAAAGAAAGAATTTTTGTACAGCTGTGCAATGCATTTGTGTTGTAAGCTAAGTGTTATTATAAGAGTCAAAAAGTTTACAAAGTAAAAAGGTTACAGTAAGCTAAGGCTAATTTATTATTGAAGAAAGATAGTATTTTTTCATAAATTTACTGTAGCCTAAGCGTACAGTGTTTATCAAGTCTACAGCAGTGTATGGTGAGGCCCTGGGCCTTCACATTCACTCACTCACCCAGAGCAACCTCCAGACCTGCAAGCTCCATTCATGGTAAGCACCCTCTATAGATGTACCATTCTTTATCTTTTATGCTATATCTTTACTGTATCTTTTCCATGTTTAGATACACAAATACTTACCGTTGTGTTAACCTGCCTACAGTATTCAGTACAGTAACATGCCGTGCAGGTTTGTAGCCTAGGAGCAATGGGCTCTACCATCTAGCCCAGGTGCACAGTAGAATATTCCATCTAGGCTTGTCTAAGTGCACTCTAGGAAGTACACATAACAAAATTGCCTAATGACACATTTCTCAGAATGTATCCCCATTGTTAAGTGACACGTGACTGTACTCATATCTATTTAAACTAATAATTACTGAGTCTCTTCACACAAGGCATCAGCTCAGTGCTAAGAGAGATATAAAATAAACGCACAGTCTATGTTCTCAAAGAAATGCAATTTAGAGAGTAGAGGTGATAGATGCTTAAATAATTAAATATTAAGTACATATCTCTCACAGGTTGGGGACAGAGCTGTGAACAATTTGTAAGATGTCTTGTATTAGATTATTATGATAATTAATAATGTTTTGCAATTTATAAAAGCACCACAGGGCAGAGATTTTTCTTTTTCACTACAAGCCCAGTACCTAGAACATGGCCTGGCACATAGGAGACCCTTAATAAATTCACTGAATAAATGAATGAATGATGCATCTTCCCATCCATGAGCTCACTTAAACCTCATAGTGACCCTACAGAATGTTTTTGTAACTATTATTGCTATTTAGTAAACGCAGAAACCAAGGCTCCGGTCACACAGCTAGAAGTAGCAGTGATAGAAGCTGTGTCCTCTGACTCAAAACCTCAAGTAAGCATTTCCAATACAAATGAAAATGCCTGCAAAGTTAAAAGGCCTTTTTTAAGACCACTGGGAGGTTCCAGCTTCTGAGCTTCTGGTACAGGCAGAGAGTAGCTTGGTCAGACTAACCTTCCTGGTAAGATGACAAAATCTGCAAGAAACACACACACAGACACACACAGGCACACACACACCTGCACGCACGCGTGCACACACATTATTTAAAGGCACAGGAAAGGGACCAAAAACAGGCAGAAGCTAAAGGGGAGTCTATTCGTGCAAGGGGAACTGCAATGAGTGGGATTTGAGAGTTTGTGGCCTTTTGCCAGGGGACACTGCCCACTCCACACGGATCCTGGATGGTCTGGGTGGCCAAGGACCACATTTGTGGCTGGTAAAAGCACCCAGAAAACTGGGGTTGGGGGAGTGGGAGCCGCAGAGGCCGTAAGCCTCGACATCTATGGACAGAATTCACCCCAATCCCCAATCACTAAAGTGCATGTGCAAAATCAAACTCGCAGGATGTGATTCATGGGGAAAATGCAGACCCAAATGATCCCCAATGAATCATTTCCTTTCTACGCCTCTTCATCACACCACCCCCATTTAAAATGACTCTTCTCCCTAAACGCAGCTTCCTCAAGCTTATTAAGGCTTGATTTTTAAGAATTGGGTAATTTTATGCTAAAATAAAGACAGCAAAAGATATTAAGAATTAAAAGTTCAGTCTAATAACGATCTGAGGATTTTCTACTTGTTAGCAGCATGCAAGCACAAATTATAACGATGTTTTTATTATCAGGTTTACAAAGATGAAAAAGAATAGATAGCACGTGATTGATGACAGTGAGGGGCAGCACTGCGGGGGGTGTTAAGTCATCCAACTTTTAGGGAGATCAATTTGACAACCTATCAAAAGGCTTCCAATTATGCATATCCTCTAATTTTAAGAAACATACCTTAAGGAAGTAAATGCATAAGAATATGAAAGATGTATTTAAATATATTCATTGTAGCACTATTAATAAGTGAAAAAGTAGAAACCGTCTCAATGTCCAACAATGAGTAATTTATTAAATAATGATAAATTCACATAATAAATTGTTACAGAATGATGTTCAGAATATATTACATTTTAAAAATAAATTACAAAAGAATGTGCATATAAACATTGTAATGGAGGTGCAGTATATAATATATACTATGCAATGAATAACATTATATTAATTTATTCCCATCCAAATCGATTTTGGAATAACCCTTGGTGGGCCTGTGGAAGTCTGGTTAGTGTTTCTCTCTCATACAAATAAGAGAAGGAACAGAATGGTTAGGAAATCAAAAAGCAGTTCAGAAATCTGAAGCAAGATAATGAAACTGACAGAAGTCTGCTTGTTTCTTTAGCATTCACGAAGACGTTCAATAATATTTAGACCATAAGTAAGATCTTCATGCTTACCTTAAAAGCCAAGATAATGCTGATAAACAGAAGAATAATAAGGACCAAACAGGTAGGATTCACAGACATGATATCTTCTTTGTAGGGAAAGTTGGGAGGCTGCAAAAGACAAGTGCCTCATTAGCAAATCTTGTTAATCATCAGGATTATATTCCTCGGGCATTGATCAGAAGTACCTATAGAAAGCAATTAGTTAAAGCAGATAATTATCATTTAAGACCACCACAAAATTTCTAGCCTACCTCTACTAATGAAAAAGCTACAAAAGGTGTGATGCGGAGAGGCTAGTCTGTTCATAATTCAGGCAATAACTCTCGAAAAGAAAATCAGAGGAAGATTCACGAGCGAGACCTGAAAACATTAAGTTTGCCCTCCTAATATAAAAAAATTAAAAGTCAGTATGGTCTTTCTACACCTGTGATAGTTGGATTTTCTGCAAATTCTGGACCACTCTAAAAGGCCTGTGCAAGGCAAAGGGAAGAAACCTATTAAAATAGAATCTTTTTTTTTTTTTTGAGGAAGATTGGCCCTGAGCTAACATCTGTGCCCATCTTCCTCTACTTTATATGTGGGATGCCTGCCACAGCATGCCTTGACAAGCAGGGCATAGGTCTGTACCCAGGATCCCAACCAGCGAACCCTGGGCCGCTGAAGTGGAATGCGTGAACTTAACCCCTGCGCCACTGGGCTGGCTCTAAAATAGAATCTTCTCTATATAGAGCATTTTTGCTGATGCTACTTCTCAAAGAGCAGAATCTTTTATACCATTAGGTATTTACAGTATTAAAAAAAAGAATCAAGTCTTACCATCTGACCATACTGATCACCTACCAGGTCAAGGGAAACCTTTTTGGGAGGATCAAAATCTGCTACTATGGTTACCGGGAGCAACAGACCTTCATCATGCAATGCCTGCACAGCACTGATGAAGCCCTCCCTTGATCCGGCCTAGATAAGTGAGCGTGAAGGCAGCCCAGTGTGCTATGTCACCTTTACCTCTTCTTCATCATCCAATACCATATGCTTGGATTCCACATTCGCAGTAATCTGAGACGTAACAAAGAAGTGCCAAATGTTAAGGAAGAATATAGAGAAAAACCATGACTCGTGCTTGGCTCCTCCTCCCCAGGGTGAACATCACCCAGTGGGTTTCAGAGTCTCCTTTCACTTTGGGCAAAATACCTAAGAAATAAAATCTAAGTTATTCTTTGTGATCAGCTCTTGAAACTGGTCCCTTCCCTTGGAACCTCCAATGGGTTTTTGTAGTACTGATCTTGAAGGGCAAGAATAAAACAACTTGGTGTCACTCACAAGACCAACACAAAATCATATTGTCTCTCTGTCTAATTAAAAAAAAAAAAAGACAGGGTTAAAGCGGAAGCATGTGACCTTTTCCAGAAATCTTTACACTTTCCCCCAGAAAAGTAACATGGTTTCTATGTCCAATTGAGACCCATAAAAACACATGCACAACTTATTATAAGTGCACTTTACAAGACTCCACATAAACAGAAGAGGCACTACAATTGAGTGAGTGCTCCCCCCGGCTTTCTCAGACAACAGTCTCTCCAGACTCATTGCATCTGCCTTGTCAACAAGGGCCTCAGCACGAGGACGTTTAACATTCCCTGAGGCATTTTGATTGTCTGTAGGCCTCACTCTTTCAGCCCAGACTGGTCTTTAAGTAGAGAATACAGAAAATACTCAATTGCATTATTTGGTCTTCTCACTAAAAATAAAATTGGATGGTGACTTTTTTCATTAACTGATGTTACAATTACAGTGAGCATCACCAATATTTTCATTTCCTACTGATGGCTCTAAAGCAAACGAGTAGGGGGACACTGAACAGTGTGGGGCACAACGGCGAGTCTGGGTAGCATTCTGAGGGTTCCAAAGGCTTGCCTGCATATTGGGCTTTATGCTCCTCATAAATCTCTGCAATATATGGGATGCAGCACACAATACACTGTTCAAATAATCGCAGGCCTGCCATTTGGCTTGTCTTAGTGTGTCCTTACTCAACATCACCCTCTCCCAGTCCCCGCACATGACAGGCCGTGTTGAGATCATGTTTCCTCCTCACTCCCAAGGTTGATTTTAGGAACCCAGCAGCAGATCACCATTACAGAGTAAAAACAAAAGTCCTGAAAGACAGAGGTACTTCTACACCCTGCTCGTCATAGATAAACTCCCTGATGCAGAAACACTTGGCTATACCACAAAGGCCAACACATAAAATTAGCACACAGGAAATACACAAAAATTTTCTTCACACTACATTCTACCAAAACATGGACCTGTTTTCTAAAACAAAGAGAAGCTATTACTAACAAGTATAGCAAACACAACAATGACAACCTAATACTTTTAAGGGGCAAAACACTTGAGGTTTTTGGTACTAAGTCTGCTGAGGACCAGCAGTGATCTGGACATGGCTGCCACAAGAGCACAAACTTCTGTTGCCACATTTCCTCCCCTCGTCCCTCCAGCCATCTCTCTCTTCCACTGAACTTCTTGGCCTCCATTGTCACATCAAATCCCCAGCCTCTTCTCCCATCCAAGAAAAACCCTGCTCCTTCCCGCATGCTCAGAAATTACTATTAAAACTTCCAAAGAGTGAACCTTCTCTCCATTTAAAACATTCTAAGATTTTGAAGAAATTAAATTTTAAGGCACATTCACAATTGGAAAAACAAAAGTTAAAATATGTGAAGGCACAGAAGTATTTCAATCTCATAACTGCACAAGCTTCTTACCCAGCCACCAATATTTGTCCATAAGGTCACAAAGGACATTTAACAGAAAACTAGTCCGACAAAGTTGCTTGGGGAAAAAAGAGGTTCTATGGTCAAATAAGTTTGGGAACCAGTGTACAGTAAAGTTCCACTTTTCCCGCACAAAAGCAGAGGCAAAAAGCTATACTTTGCAGACAACTGAGCAAATTGCATTTTACAAAAATAAGACAATTAGCAACTATATTATAATTTAGGTAAGTGCAACTAATACCATTATCACAGCCACCAACTTACCTATCTCAAGAGGCTATGTTTTCCCAAAAAGCATTCTAAGAAACCAAAAATCTCATCTTTGAAATAACATTAAAAAATCTCTAATCAGTAACTCAGATACAAGTTAAAAATCCACAAATTTAAGATGTGTGTGCATTGTCAATCTGCATACATCTATATTCCTGACTTAACGAGATTCCCCTCATGAAGAGAAGCAGGAATTGGAACGGCCACCTACCAGCTGTCGTATGTATTCCTGAATGGAGTTTGGATAAACAAGCACAGTGACTGCAACCAAGGTGTTCAGGGCAAAATCGAAAATCTGGTAACAGAAGAATGGGATGATCCAGGCGGCATGTTGCTAAACATAGGAGAAAATAAGATGTTAATGTGTTCAGTATTACAAAACATTATTGCTTTGAATTCAGAGAAATCTTTTCTTAATCTAAAGCGAAATGGAGGAACAGAGATTCATTAAACCAGGTCATGATGGCAACTGGGAAGCCAAATAGAAGCAGTCAACAAACAGGGCTCTGTGAACATTTCTGAGACTATAACATTGGTTTTCCACATAATACTAATAAGAGATTTGAACTTTCAAAGATTCTTATAGGAAACTGAGAATAATCACTTACTTCTTACAGACAACTGCACAGTTTACATGTATAAGGGACGGAGAAAAAGGCCCAGGACCTTATTTCAAAGGTGCTTACCTTGTATGCTCCGTAAGTAGCCATTGCACATATTAGGATCATGAGAAGAGAAATTGCAATAGCAATGCACATGTCTGCCAAAAAAAAAAGAAAATCAGTAGCAGATCCACTGTTTAAACATTATTTAGTCTCTTCTCAAAGGCATTTTGTTTATAAACCAATTATAAGTGAGAACTTTATATTAAGTAAACCACCAGAGCTCTTTCGGAATTTGAGAAGATGATGGTCAATGGATGTAAAGTGCCCAAAAGATGTACTTCCTAAATCATATGTCCACAGACAAGAGATTGATCTATAAATAAGTTGTACTTCAAAAAAGGGAAAGAGATATTGGTTACAGATATAAAAAAAATCTGGTCCTTTGGTCCATTGAATTACATATATAATGAATTAGGTACTCTTTTAACATATGAGTGTCTAACATGTATCTTATAAACTTATGTGTGTCTCATGCCCCTATTAAAACCCTCCACTGGCTTCCCATCTCATTTAAATTAAAATCTCAGTTTCTTATCATGGCCTTTACGTCTCTGTTTATTCTAGAGCATGCCCACCTCTCTAATCTCAACCCACATTTCTTGCTTACTATAATCCAGCGACACCATTTGGTTCACTGGACACAGCAAGATCACTCCATCTTAGGGCCTTGCATTTTTAGTGCCACTGAGTAGAAGCTGCATCACTCATATTTTCACATGACTAGTTCTGCCTTTTTTTTTTTTTTTGGTGAGGAAGGCTGGCCCTGAGCTAACATCTGTTGCCAATCCTCCTCTTTTTTTCACTTGAGGAAGATTAGCCCTGAGCTAACATCTGTGCCAATCTTCCTCTATTTTTTGTACATGAGATGCCTCCACAGAATGGCTGATGAGTGGAGTAGGTCCACATCCAGGATCCAAACCTGAGAACCCAGGCCACCCAGGCCACCAAAGCAGAGTGTTTGGAACTTTAACCACTCGGCCATGGGGCTGGCCCCCAGAGATGAGAGGATTTTAAGCAGGAGGCTTGCAAACAGAAGCACAGGGTCAAAGTACATTCTAGGACAAAATGCAGACACATCAACAAAAACCATCTGCCATCTTAACAAAATGAAGGTTCCTCAACTTGGTTTATAGATTTAATGCAATGAAGTCATATGATGCTGATGGCTTTTATTAAAGCAGTGAAAATTTGATTTGCAAAGAAAAAAAAATTTTTTTTTTAAGATTGGCACCTGAGCTAACAACTGTTGCCAATCTTCTTCTTTTTTTTTTTCCTGCTTTTTCTCCCTAAATCCCCCCAGTACACAGTTGTACATTTTAGTTGTGGGTCCTTCTAGTTGTGGCATGTGGGATGCTGCCTCAGCATGGCCTGTCAAGCGGTGCCTTGTCTGTGCCCAGGATCCGAACCAGTGAAACCCTGGGCCGCCGAAGCAGAGCATGGGAAAAATGAAGCTTATGAGAATGATTAGTACTAGTTAGTAGTTAAAAGATGATTTTTTTCAGGATACGTACATATTGTATAGTTTCTTGTGAGGGAAGAGGTACCTACAAGGAAATTTCACGGGTGCCTCATAGTATGCAAAAAACCTTTATAAAAAAAAGTTTTACATGCAAAAACCTCCTCCTTAAATGCAAGGGTAAAGTCTGTGTACACATGCATGTGTGTAAGCACACAGATGCATTCCAGTGACGTCATCTGTATGTGAGGAAATGAGGGCACAGGCTCATCTCTCCTGCATAAAGCTCTGACCACACAGTGGAATGTCCTTTGTCTGCTCTCTGTTGTCCCCATTTATAAGTGTGCTTTTTCTTCAATGACCTAGGCACTGTGTTATTTCATTTAATCCTCCTAACAACTCTAAGAGATAGGTACTATTCACTCCATTTTAGAGAAGAAAAAAAAGACTAAGAGAGGGCAAGTACCTTGTCCAAGGTTGCCCAGCTAGTAAGTGGTGGATGAGATATCCTACCCCCAGGGTCAGTATCTTAGTTAGTGTGCTACCTGGATGTGAAGGACGCAGATCAAACGCAAGAGAGGAGGTCACAGCGCTGGGGAAATCAGATAGCCGCCTGAAAACGAGCTGGACATCAGTATGCACTGATTACATGCAAAGCCTGTTAGAATTTATAGCAATCTCTGAAACTTGAACTCAGGCAGAAGTTTATTATTTTCTTCTTTGTCTACTTCAATGATTTCCAAATTCTGTGTGAGCATATTTCATAATTGATGAGGATTTTTAGGCTGGTTAATTTTAAAACTACAGATGAGAAGCAGGTTCCAAGGAGTGGAATTTGCTTGCCCCTTTGTTGGGAAACATTTACATTTCTAAGGGAAACCTCTATCTGTAAAGATGCCTCCCTCTCTGTGCCAGGAAGAAGGGGGATGGCCTTATCTCTAGAAACTCTTAATGCCAGAGGCAAGAACTTAAGTTGGTTACTGTCTGGCAACCTCATGTAACTGACCACCCCCCCCCCCCCCAAATCCTCCTTTGTTTTTAGCTGAGGATAAAATTCAAGCGGTGACTTCTGCTATTTACTCAATCTTATCTAAAATTTGTGGGACCGCCAAATGGCCGGACCCTACGGGCACTGACACCATTTTAACTTTTTTACATATTCTTTGTCTTGTAAAGAGATAACTCACATACCTACGCCTTAAATTTAGCCTTACTCTCCACCCAACTTTGCAGCAGCAGCCCCAACATGCCGGCAGCAGCTCTGCCTGCCCATGGGTCCTGTCCCCATGCCAGTGGCGGCAGCAGCAGCTCCCCATGCCAGCAGCATCTCTGACTGCCCGTGGGTCCTGTCCCCATGCAGCAGCTCTGACTGCCCATGGGTCGTGTCCCCATGGCGGCAGCAGAAGATCTGACTGCCCATGAGTCCTGTCCCCATGCTATTCTATACTATTCTCTAAATAAAAGAGCACTACTGCCAGATCTTAAGAGTCTAAGAAATCTTTCTTTCGACTCCTCGGCTCACCGACCCCGCATCAATAATGAGAAAAAAATTAATTTTATAGAAGCCAGCCCATTATAGGATATTTTTTACCACATAGATCTTAAAAGAGATAGACAAGCAAACAAATAACTCAAGGAGGTATTCAAAAAATAAAAATATTAATATAACCTACAAAAAGAATAACCTTAATGGGAGCTGCATGTCCTATTCTGAAGAAAAAAAACCTCCAGAACTAAAAATCATAGATCTTTAAAAAAAATTTAAATTTACATCTTTTCCAAAGAATATAAAACAGAAATTTAAAAGGTAAAAATAAAACTAAAGTCATAGAATAAAGTATCCTATCACCATTCATAATGAGATACTATTTACCATAAAAAATGTTAGTTTCAGATGATGACATTTTCAAAATTCTATTCCTATAGATGATTACAGCAACCACACGGATCAGACTGAATACATCACAGGCATGTGGAACGGCTTCGGCAGAAGCAAAGTGTAAATCAAATAAAAGCACAGAGCAGACAAGGTAGAGCAGGCTGATGCACCTGTCCCCTGGCAGCCTAGAGCACAGGCCAGCGCCTTTGAAACGATGTGGAGCGCCCCACGGTAAACATGAGAATTACTCTGGAGTAATTAAAACTCACTCCTTTTAATAACGTCACAGGCAAACAAGGAAATGGTTCTAATAACAACACAGGTACTTGTACAATCAGTAATAGTACTGGTCAGTGACAGGAAGATCCTTTACTTATTCTTTGCACCAACCCAAAGTCAGAGTACACTGATGGCACATTGTTTCCTAAATTAAACTCCTACCTTAATAATGTAGTTTTAATTTGAAAAGGATCCTAAGAAAAACTATACCACAGACCACAAAAGATATAATTAGAAAATGTTTCCTGATACTTGGCCAATTAATCATTGAAGCAGAATAGGCATATAAAGGAGTCCCCTGAAACGCCTTGGTTTAAACAATCTAGCTCACCTTCTCTTATACCTGTTGGATTTGTTTCCTTCCCGTGAAACTCGCAGTTAGCTAGGTAACTGCCTGCTGTATGGCCCACATCTGGCTTGCCTACTCACATCATTCTTACGTCTCATTTTCCTCTAATTTTTGGCCACATTTCTGGCACTGCAGTTCATGAAAAACAAACAGTATTTGGGGTATATTCTCACCATGAAGTCTAGAGAACTCTTTTCAGCTGAATTCACAGCAACACTATAAGCTACTAAGACCCAAATGCCCAGCCTCACCCCCGGGGCCTCAGGAAACTCCGGCCGAGTCCCGACTGCAGCTCCTCACTCGGGAGGCGGAAAGCCTGGGGAAGAGTGAGCAGTAAAGACTAACTGTAGTCCTCCAAAACGGAGGGCGGCTCTAATAGACCTTTTGCAGGTTTGTGGCAAATGTTTCTAACTTTTTATTAAAGTATATTGTAACAGAAGAGTTTTGTGTAACTTGCTAATTTACAACTTTAATCTTAAACCCAGAATTTATTGCACGAATACTCAATAGATTCATGTAATGGGATAAACATTGTGAGTCTGCAAAGATTAAGAGGCCATAATCTTTGCTCTCCGATGCTTAGCATCTACTAGGAAGAGCGGGAAGAATTCAACAGATGAAGAGCTAGTGGAGTTAAGAGGGAGTGAAATTATTTTCAGCCAAGAGGAACAACAAAGAATTTATCTGAGTCCATGCTTACTTGGGCTGAGTCTTTTTTTCCCTCCTAAATGTTTTTTTATTGAGATATAATTCACATGCCATAAAATTCACCACTTTAAAAAGAATATAATTCATTGGATTTGTTTAGTATATTCAACAAAGTTGCACAACCATCACCACTAATTCCAGAATATTTTCATTCTCCCAAAAATTACCCCACTAGCAGTTACTCCCCATTCCCCCCTCCTTCCAGCCCTTGGCAACCACTAATCCACTTTTGGTCTTTACGAATTTGCCTATTCTGTACATTTCATATAAATGGAATCATACAATATGTGGCCTGTGGTGTCTGGCTTCTTTCACTTAGCATAATGTTTTCAAGGTTCATTCATGTTGTAGGGCCTAAAGATTTAAAATAAGCTACAAAAAGTTAGGAAGGATTACTTAAGTAATATATGTACTCAAATGTCCAGTTCAGAGAATGTCTCAACTCCCTACCCTCTAAGATAAGGAAATTAGCTCCTTCCAGCCACATTCTTAGATGGAAAGATTTATACTGATATAATTAAGTCTTAAAAGCTTGCTTATATAAGAATAGAAAAATTAATAAACAGCATTTACATTTTTTGTGATTATGTTCACTGGAGAACAAAGTTGTGTGACCAGATCTGAAGAAAAGGAAACAAAATGAATTTAATAAAAAATATGCATGGGGGCTGGCCTGGTTGCATAGTGGTTAAGTTCATGTGCTCTGCTTCAGAGGCCCAGGGTTTGCCGGACCAGAGTTCACTGGTTCTGATCCCGGGCGCAGCCCTTTGTACTGCTTATCAAGCCATGCTGTGACAGGTGTCCCACATATAAGGTAGAGGAAGATGGGCACAGATGTCAGCTCAGGGCCAATCTTGCTCAGCAAAAAGAGGAGGACTGGCAGCAGATGTTAGTTCAAGGCTAATCTTCCTCAAAAGAAAAAACAAGAACAACAAAAATATGCATGGAAAAAATGTGGGAAACCTGTTGATGGACACTAAAGAAGGCTGCATAGCTGGAAAGGCGTAAGTCGTAATCAGATATTTTTAAAAAGTTGCACAACTCTGTAAATTTACTAAAAATCATTGAATTGTATAATTAAAATGGGTAAACTTTATGGTATATAAATTATACCTCAATAAAGCTTAAAAAAGATGTAGGGGCTGGCCCTGTGGCCAAGTGGTTAAGTTCATGCACTCCACTTCGGCGGCTGGGGGTCTCATCGGTTCAGATCCTGGGTACATACATGGCATGGCTCATCAAGCCATGCTGAGACAGCATCTCACACAGCATAGCCAAAAGGACCCACAACTAGAATATACAACTATGTACTGGGGGGCTTTGGGGAGAAGAAGAAAAAGAAAAAAAGACTGGCAACAGATGTTAGCTCAGGTGCCAATCTTTAAATAAATAAATAAATAAAGACGTAAAACATACTAAAACATTCAATCCCACCTTCTAATGTGTCTTCCTCTTGTGCAGAGGCTAAAAAGCTAAAAGCTAAATTTTCCAGATTTCCTTGCAGCTGGATGCTGGAAGCAGATCAGGCTCACTCACTTAGACGTAGACGCATAACAAAGGCTCTGTCCCTGGCCCATTTTTAGTCTAGTTTTAGTAAGAATTCTACTGACTCAATTTACTGAAAATCCCTCACCCTTGGTATCTGATCGTGTTGATATCTGATCAAATTCCTTACCCCCACCATCTATAACTTATCATCGTGGCCTGCCTTCTGTAAGAATCTCCCAGGCTCGATGCTTCCTCTTAGTAATTTTCCATCCACTGACCCAGACCCTGCTCCTTGGCTATAAATCCCCACCTGTCCTTGCTGGAGTGGGAGTTGAGCCCAATCTCTCTCCCCTATTGCAAACCCCATGGTAGTAGCCTCTCTTGAATAAAGTCTTCCCTACCATTTTTAACGTGTCTGAATAATTTCTTCATTAACACACAGTAAAACTGAAAAAGCAAGACTCAGAAGAACACATACTGTGTGAATCTACTATATAAACTTCAAGCACGTGAACATCAAACAAGAGACCAATCAGTGATACACACATACGTGGGAAGTCTATAAAGAAAAGCAAAGCAACGGGAAAGAGTTCTGGAGAGTGGCTACCTCTGAGGTCAGAGGAAACGACACGCAATCAGGAAGGAACATACAGGGCTCTTTCGACAGTAAGGTAAAATTCAATTTTTAAATCAAGTAATGGGTACACAAGTACTCAGAGTACCGTTATGCAGTATATTTTCTAAATATTGTTTTATACCTATTCAATATTTAATAAGAGATAATTCTATAAAGAATGAGGAACTTCAAATTACTGTTAATGGAAAAAAGCAAGATAGGTGTTCATTGTACACAAAAGTTTTACGAAAGGTGTGAATTTTTTTTTTTTTAAGCTATGCATCTGAGCTAACATCAGTTGCCAATCTTTTTTTTTTTCCTTTTTTTCTTCTTCTCCTCAAAATCTCCCAGTACATACTTGTATATTCTAGTTGCAGGTCCTTCTGGTTGTGGCATGTGGGACGCCACCTCAGCATGGCCTGATGAGCAGTGCCATGTCCGTGCCCAGGATCCAAACCAGCAAAACCCTGGGCCGCTGAAGTGGAGCAAATGAACTTAACCACTCGGCCACGGGGCCGGCCCCCTGAATTTTTTCAAAATAAAGATTTGGAAGGAAAAAAATGATCGTCACACTAAATCTATGCTAAATTGTAAATCACATCCTGATTTCAAAAACATTAAAATGCAAACAACAACAAAAGGCATCATCAGAGAAGCAGCAGGGAGGAGAAAAAAGAGCAAAGAGGAGAAGCCCTGGGTGCCTGAGCTACTCCAGCTCCCGCCCCACCACTGGCAAGCTCAGGCCCTCCAAAGAATCAAGGGCTCTGCAGGCTTAATGCATCTAATTTAAAAAAGACATTTGGGGGCTGGCCCCGTGGCATAGTGGTTAGGTTTGGTGTGCTCCGCTTTGGCTTCACAGGTTCGGATCCCAGGCACAGACCTACACCACTTGTCAGCCACGCTGTGGGGGCCAGCCTGCTGACATAGTGGTTAAGTTCACACGCTCCATTTTGGTGGCCCAGTGTTTGCAGGTTTGGATCCCGAGCATGGACCTAGCATCACTCATCAAGCAAAAACAGGGAGATTGGCAACAGATGTTAGCTCAGGGCCAATCTTCCTTACAAAAAAAAGAAAAGAAAAGAAATGCCACATATAAAACAGAGGAAGACTGGAATAGAAGTTACCTCAGGGCTAATCTTCCTCAAGCAAAAAAGGAGGAAGACTGGCAACAGATGTTAGCTCTGGGCCAATCTTCTTCAGCAAAAAGGAAAAAAAGACATTTGGCAAAGTTTGGTTATGATATTCTTGTGGGGAAATGTGCACCAAGCAAAATAGTTTGGTTAAGTGGAACATCCAGATAAGTAGGTAATGATTCTATCAGACATCTTCCATTTGCCTTTCCAAATCCACTCTTCACCAGCCAGTTTTCTGCCCTAGGAGGCAGACCTATATGGGCCATCAACAAGGCTCCCTCACCCTCTGGCTTTAGTTGCGTTCAGCCGATGAGGATCCCAGACAAGAGATCAGAGGGAGGGAAGAGAGCAAGGCTGCCCCCTGATGTGAGACTGTCCTGGGTTGGCTGTGGCCCTAGACCAAAGGTCACTGCTCCTTATGAAGAGGTTAACTCTGTCTGACTCTCTCATTCCCAGCTCCAGGAACCACAGCCTCCCATTCACTCTTCAGGTCTAGACAGACTAACAGCTGGCCCTGATTGTCCAGGTCACTTCACCACCTCTGATGGTCTTCTTACACCTACATCTTTGTAAAAAGATCTCCTTGAAAATATATATTCATTGAATTACCCTTAAAAAAAAAATAAGCAAGATGTAGTCAAGCTGTAGAATATGCAACCTTTTGAGCCATGTGACTGAAGAGATAAACAGATGAAAGGATGGGAAGATGGGAGGGTAGATGGATAAAAACAAAGGGCCAGGATGGGTCCTATGGCTCAGCTTCCCCTGCTGGTGCGTAAGTGTGTTATTTCCTCAAGGCTGTTGGGATCTTTACGTGTAAGCGGACAAGCCATGCGGACTGACTGCCAGGTTGGTTTGGGGATTTGAGAATAGAGAGCAGGTAGGCAGCCTGCGGCCCCTTCCAAAGGCCACAGCAAGGAGAGCTTTACCCTGCAGTGCCAACAGCCATACAGAAAATCCCAGTTGATCTTTTTTTTCTATTTCTTAGTTTTTATTATCAAAACTTTCAAGCATACACAGAAGCATATAAGTATACACAGAGACGTATAATGAATGCCCATCACCCATCTTGCCCGTATTGTTTCATCTCTGGTCACTCTATTTTTGTCTATTCTAACACTGATGGAAATGTGGATTGTTTCCAATTTTGGGCTATTATGAATAAAGCTACTATGACCATTTTATACACGGCTTATGATGGACACAAGCATTCATTTCTGTAGAGTACATATCTCGAAATGGAACTGCTGGGTCATCGGGCAGACACACATTTAGTTTGTCCAAAGCAGTTGTATGATTTACACTCCCAGCCGCAGCTGCAGAATTCCAGTGGCTCCCCATGCAGATCAGCCGGCGGTACTGTCCACTCTGCTGCTGTTGGCCATTTTGGAGGGGTGTAGCAATTCACTACTGTGCTTGTAAGCTGGGCTTCCTTTACAACTAATAATGTGGAGAATATTTTCATATGCTCATTGGTCAGATGGATATCTTTTTTTGTGAACTATTTGTTTTCGTCTTATTGATTTCACCCAGAACCATTTACTAAAAAGACCAGCCTTTCTCCAAAAAATGTAGCAGTATCTTTATCCTAAATTAGGGGACCATATATGGTAACCATCAATTCTTGATTATTTTTATGGCTATTTCCTTCCTCAGGCCAGGTCTGACTACCTAGTGTATAAAAGAAAAATAAGTTTGACTAGAATAAGACAAATCTGCTGCAAAATTATTCAGAAGTTGGGGCTGGCCCCATGGCCTAGTGGTTCAGTTCGGCACACGATGCTTCAGTGGCTTGGGTTCAGCTCCTGGCACAGACCTACACCACTAGTTGGCAGCCATGCTGTGGCAGCGACCCACATACCAAATGAGGAAGACTGGCACGGATGCTAGCTCAGGGTGATCTTCCTCAGAAGAAAAAAAAAAAGAAAGAAAGAAAAAAAGTAATGGGAAATTAATTCGGATGATCTGTTGTTTGGTATTATGCATAGCACTGATACTTCCTGGTACCAGTGTCTGCCAATCCATCAAAATTTCACAAATAAAATTCCATGACGTCTACTTCTACTCAAAGTAAGTTATGTGTGTTTAACAACACGCCGCACACACACGCTTTTCAACCATTAGCCTTTGATTTAAGTCAGTAGACAGCAACATGTTTTAAACTTCTTATTTTGAAATCATTTGATTTACAAGAAAGCTGCAAAAATAGAGAGTTAAAGAATACGCTTCACTCTGCTTCCCCTAATAGCAACAATTTGCTTAACCACAGTACAGTGATCAAAACGACGAAATTAACATTTGTACAATACTCTTAATTAAACTACTGGCTGTATTTGAATTTCAACTGTTTCCTCCTAATGTCCTTTTCCTGATTCAGAATTGAATCCAGGATTTCATACTGCATTTAGTTGTTTCCTTATTCTTTCCTGGTACAGTTAATTTTTTTAAAAACATAAAACAATGCATATATTTATTTATAAATTACAAATACGCATTACTAATATTTTTGTATTATATAAAAAAATATATATAAATAGAAATGTTAAAGGGCTAGATTTAAAAACAAAGTGAAATTCTTTTTTTTTTTTTCGGGGGTGAGGAAGACTGGCCCTGAGCTAACATCTGTTGCCAATCTTCCTCTTTTTGCTTGAGGAAGACTGGCCCTGAGCTAACATCTGTGCCAATCTTCCTTTATTTTATATGTGGGATGCCGCAACAGCACAGCTTGATGAGCGGTGTGTAGGTCCACCCCCATGATCTGAACCCATGAACTCCGAGCCACCAAAGCGGAGTGCACAAACTTAACCACCATGCCACGAAGCTGGCCCCAAAGTGAAATTTTTACATTTTCTTTATCCCAGTGGATTCTCCTAGATGCACATTTTAATGTAAATAATGGGAAGTTGGCTTTCTTCTACCAGGTCATTTTAGTAAAATATCACATGGAGAAGTGAGACACATTCCTGCTGTGTCCTTCTTAACAGAATCTTCAGATGGCTACCATCATTCCAAAAAGATATCAACTTATATTCCATATAATCCCATAGTTTTCCAGCATATTCTATAATTTTCAAAAACAATTTAAAGCAGTTGATTATATCAATTTGGAGACTATTTCATTCTATCCACAAGTGAGTTAAATACAGACAGGCTTGTCAGACATGATGACTTTTGACCTACAAACTTATTAAAGAAAGGAGATCAAAATGTATAAAAAGAAAATGTAAAAGGAAATGTAAAAGGAAAGAAGTTTAAAAAAATGATTCACTCAAGTGAATATCCACTCCTCTGTACCTTTTTAACCATGTGACTTAAACGATCGATAGTTGTAAAAGTAATTACAACTATTCATTCACTCCTTTCAAAAAATGAAATAGGAGAGAAATCTCAAATGCACTGGAATTAATATCCAGGACATTACAAAACGATTACTATTTTAATGTCTTAAGTACCAGCAAGCCTTTGAAGTCAGCTAAATTAAGCCTATACCGTCAGATAGTCATTACCCGGCTTAATCTCTGGCAATTAGAACAAGGCATGCAGTGTGACTATTTGATTCAGATAGAACCATAGCTGTATCATTTAAAACTTCTTTTTCTAACCTCAAGTACCTTAGAAAAGGAATCCTGCTACTGGAAACAATGAAACATAATTTATTTTTAAATGTCAATCAAACATTATCTTTATAAGCTTATATAGTCTTTTAACTCAGGGGTAGGAAGGCAGAGAAATGTTAATTTAATATTAATGAAACTCATTACCCTTTCTGGAAGAATTCCTAAGACTAACATGGTTATTCAGATAGAGAGAATGAGCAACGTTACAGCAGAAGTCATGTCGCAGTCTGACAAGGTCCCGGACCCCAGGACAACGCAGCGCCCTGACTTCTCAGTACACGGCAGGAAGCAACGCCGGTGGAAGATGATGGATAGAAAGCTTCTCCTGGTTTTCCGTCCACTTCACTACCAGTTGCTCTCAGGCTCCTCCTTCTGACGGCTACTGTTAGGGCTCCTTCAGGGCTCAATCCTGGACCCCGTTCCCATTTCTCTTCACTATTTCCCTACCATGAACACCACTTTCAGGCCGATGTCCTCGTATTACCTCAGCCCAGATATCTGGTCACAGATTCACATCTCCAGCTACCTTTTTCATCTCTCCACTGTAAAACAGCTGATGTTTAAAGTGTAACATATCGAAACAAAAATAGCTAGTAAACAGTGAAATATTTTGAGCGCTTATTAGGGCCAGACCCCATTCTAAGTATTTTTCATGTGCGAATGTATTTCATCACCGCAACAATTGCATGAGGTGGACACTAAGGTCCCCTCCTATCCTTCAGAGGAGGAAAGGAAGGCACACAGCGGTAGCGACCGGCCCAGTGTTAACACAGTCACACTTAATACACGGCAGGGTCAGGATTCAACTGAGGTCTCTGGCTTCAGGGCCCATACTCCTAAAAACTATGCTAAACCACTTAAGTCAAAGTCAGGTTTTCTCCCCGAGGCGTGTTCCCAGCTCCTGACCCCAGGAAAGACGCAGGTCATTTACTCAAGCTGGAAAGGAGTCATCTTTGACTCCCCTTCTCCTCACCACCCATACGAGCAAGTTCTGTCAATCCTATCTCCAAAACCCACTCTCTCCCCATCCCCAGTGTAGCCTGGATTGCAGAGAAATGTCCCCAAAACCAGTTTCCCACTCCCTGTGCTCACACACCCAGTCCCCTAAATACAAGCTCCACTCAGCAACCAAAAGGATCTTCTTAAAACACATCAGTTCATGACCACTGAACTACCTCAAACCACGGAATAGCTTTTCCTCACTCTGAGAACAAAATCCACCGCCTCGCCACGTCTCGAGAAGGGTCCCGCTCTACCTCTAAAACTGCATCTGGGGCCGGCCTCCTGGAAAAGTTTGCACCTTCAGCTTCGGCGGGCTGGGGATCCTGGGTGCAGACCTACACACTGCTTCTCAAGCGCACACATCCGCATCCCTGTGCACATTTCCATTTATCTGGAAAAAGGCCCCAAATCCACCAGATAACCAGCAACATAGTTTCTGGAATGGAGAATGATCACCTCCTGGAAGGAAGGTAAACACTGAAACAACTGTGTCACACACACTGTGTGAAGACACAACGAGATAGGCATTATCCTTCTAACCTTCCTCCCTGCCGTTTGCTGCCTCTCCTCCCAAACAGGCCCAAAAGGCCCAGAGTAAGAAGATTATGACAAAGCAATAACTTTAAAAATGGGTAAGTTAACATAAGATGAAAAAAAGAAAAAAGAGATCTTATGTAGACTCTTGCACTTAGAATAGAGGCAGAATATGGACAGCACATAAATATTTGTTGATCTAATTTGTAACAATGGAAAAACAGTTAAGCACCAGTTCAAACAGGCCAGGAATCAATATTAGTAATTCAACAGGAAGAACTGGCAGCCAGATTCCCTGCATCCAAAAATACCAAAATATCTACAACTGCTATCTGATGTACTTACTGGCATCATCCATGAATTCAAAGTCACCTCCTAGTTCAGAACTTGAAAAGTGATACTGATCTGGATCTGCCAGGGCGCTCAGCAGAATCAGCAGTACCACGGCATTGATGATCTGCAAGAAGAAAGAAAAAAATCAAGTAACCCCAAGATATAATCCTTATAATAGAAATTATACTGACCATGTGGAGTTCAGCTTCAACAGCTGCTTAACCAACACTAAAGGCCACCTACTGAGGGAGCAGGCAAACATTCCCAAGGTAGACACACGCCAGCCCATTCAGATGCAGCCAAGGGCACACGGGTTGGGGCACAGGCAACAGCTGGATTCCACCTCACTGCCCCCCTGGGCCGGGCACCCTAGAGCAATAAACAAGCGTCACAAACATAGGTGGCAGCCCTGACGCCACTGGTTAGAAAAGGACAAAAACTCTCCCATTAGCCACGCACACTCTAATGAGCAACCGCGAGACTTTTCAGGTGATCAAACAATTTCCACAGGCTCAGACAATCAGAGCTTTGAGACCATCTAAGAAAGAGTCAGAGAAGGATTGCAAAGCTACTTAGTGGCAGAGCCAAGACGGTAACTCCTGCAGTAACACATGGGAGCCCCTTTCTGTCCCAGGCCCACACTTCTGTGTTCTGGATACTGCTGAAGACACATCCCTCAGGTCCTTCACACTCAGCTGTCTAAGTGGAATTCATCTTCCTTAACATCGCCCACCTCTGCTCCTCTTTCTCTGTCTCTATCTTAAAAAACAGCACCACCGTTAATAATTAAAAGTGGAAACCATTCAGCACCGTGCTAAGTGCTTTATGTGGATTCTCTCTCTCATGGCCTGCAATAACCTATCGAAGGAGATATTAAGTTATCCCTATTTTATAGATGAGACAACTGAGGCTCAGGGGTTGCAAACATTGCCCCAAATCAGGTAGCTAACAAAAGGGAGGAAGGGGGTTTAAATCCAGGAATTTCAATTCCCAAAGCCAATCTCTTAGTCTCCTGCTCATACTTGAAGCCTGACCCCATCTGGGCTCACCGCCTTCCTCACCCAACAGCCAGCCTCCTGCACAATTCTGACCATTCTCCTCCCGCACTTCTGCTCCCTTTACTCCTCCTGAGTGCCCTTGCTGCATCCTTTGCACATGTACCAGCCATGACAGGGCTGCAGGGGCAGCTGTCCTACATTTCAGGGGAGGCATAAGCTGAGACTGGGTTATTTCTCCTTTTCTCTAAGTTTAAAAACTTATGATAGTTTTTAAAGAAACTATCTTGTCAAAATGGAGAGAAAAGATGAATGACTTTTACTCTTGTCAAAATGGAGAGAAAAGATGAATGACTTTCATACACAGAGAAAATTCTTTTACTAACAATGTTAACTAAAGTCATCCTTACTATAAAAATCATATTTGGAAATACCTATTTATAGAAGAGGTTCAAACGGAGAGTCGGTTATTTGTTTACAAAACATCCACTCCAGAATCCATTTCAAATGGCAATCCCAAGTGATTGTTTTAGGATTGTTGTAGGATTTGGAATAATTATTTTTCTTCCTCTTTTTTCCAAACTGTCTAATATGGTGTGATTGCTTTTTGAAAAAAAACTATACTAATGAGAACAGCAATTTCGCAAAGTATGCATGTATATCACTAATTGAAATAGAAACTACCAGCATGTGGTTAAAATTTTTTCAGGCTACAAAAGCGTATACGGTGGAAAGCGAATCTCCCTCCTACTCCCACCCACCAGTCACCCTCCCCACAGCGGTTATGAGAACTACCGTTTCTTGCTTCCCTCCAAAGATCCAAGAAACCTCACGGCACATTTTAAGAGAACGTGATCAGCAAAACTCTAGTTGAACACAACTTTTCAGAACATGTCTAAGGCTTACAGGAAGGCGCGAATTAGTCCCACGACTGGCACCCGATGTTCGGCAAAGATGTTCTTTGATAAACTGTCAAGTTTTCTTGGCATTTCATTCCCTCTACACCCTTATCTTTGGAAAAGGCAGTCAGTCCAAAGATTATGGACTGAAATAAAATCAGATGAAATAACCTAAGAGTGTGTTTTTAAAAAGAACAGCACCATACAAGGATAACGTATTCATTTTTGTTATTGTAACGGGGTAGGTTTTAAGGTTGAAAAAGGAAAAGCATAAATTTGGGATTCATGGGTGAAGTTTTCATGAAGGGGTGGAGCAGGGAGGGTAAGAGAAGATGGAAAGCTGAGGAGGCAGTGCAGGGAGTCTGCTTAAGCAATCACAGCTGCAGGGCTAGGCGCAGAGTTTGGATTTTATTCCAAGTGTAACAAGAAGCCAGTGGAGAATATTAAGGAAGAGAAGAGTGTGATCTCATTGGGGTTCAAATGAGTAAATTATGTTAAACACCTAGAAGGGTGACTGGCACATAACAGCCACTCAAATGAGTTCCCCCACCTCCTCAAACCTCAATAAGAACCACATATAAGCTCTTGGCTGGCATCAGTCACCTGGTTTCCAGACTTTCTAAGTGTTCTGTAGCTGCTTTCTGCTCTTTCTGTTCCAATGGGCCTGTCGACTCTTAATCAGCTTGTTATCCTCCCCTTCCCTGGTTTATTACCATAATACACTTATTAAATGCCTACAACAGATCAGGTACTTTGCTGAGTGCTTAGGAAGAACTCTCCAGGACTCAGAATATGCGATTAAATAAGGCATGTACCAGGCCGGCCCAGTGACACAGCGGTTAAGTGTGCACGTTCCACTTTGATGGCCTGGGGTTCACTGGTTGGGATCCGGGTGCGGACACGGCACCGCTTGTCAAGCCATGCTGTGGTAGGCGTCCCATGTATAAAGTAGAGGAAGATAGGCACGGATGTTAGCTCAGGGCCTGTCTTCCTCAGCAAAAAGAGGAGGATTGGCAGAAGATGTTAGCTCAGGGCTAATCTTCCTCAAAAAATGACTAAATAAATAAGTCATGTACCCAAATAACACAAGGCATAAAGCAATATGCATGACAAGAGTTCTAAAAAAGAATAGTGGAAGTTCAGAGAAAGATACTATTGAAGGCTGAGACTGGGGTCACGCAGGGGAGCAGCAGAGATGGTAGCATTTGGACAGGGACTGGAAAGATGAGAAGGTTCTGGAACCTGAGAGGCGTGGAAAAGAACTATTTCAAGTAGGAGTTAGGTCACTGGGATGGGGCCTATGCCGAACATAGCAAGTGGTTCAGTGTGGTTGGAACCCAGTACAGAAAAGAAAGCGTTAGGGGCTAAAATGAGAAATGCAGGCGGGGCCAGATGTGTAGAGTCCTCAAGCCAGGATAGGAATTTGGGGATTTGAACAGTTAACAAAGATGCCGTAAAGGTTGTTGAAGTGAGATAGGAAACGATCAGAGCTAGATCATTAGGAAGACCAAGCTGGAAGAGTCTGGAGGCTCAAACAGAGGCAGGAAGTCAGTCTGGGGATGACCACAATAGTCTGGCTGAGAAACTAAGGGTTTTATCCACTTCATCTCTAATTCTCATGACAACCCTGGAGACCGTCATCTTACGCACTAGTTTGAGAGGTTAAGTGACTTTATCTTAGGTCTTACGTGTGGAAGAGCTATGGCTGGAACCTCAAGGACTTTCCATGTGAAGGCAGAATTATTAGAGACTTAGTAAGTAAAGATAAAGGGGAGCAAACAAGACTCGGATATGTCGAGCCTGGGTGACAAAATACAGCTCGTCATTATCAGAAATAAGGATTGTTTGAAGGACTATGACAAGGTTGATTTCAGATACATTGCACTGGTAAGTGCTTGCAGGATGTCCAAATAATCAAGTTTTTAGCTTGCCCTGCCTTTTTTTTTTTTTAGAAAACTCCTGTGGTCTGATATGAGCTACATTTTTTGTTTTTTTCCTTTTTCTCCCAAAGCCCCCTGGTACATAGTTGTGTATTCTTAGTTGTGGGTCCCTCTAGTTTATATGTGGGATGCCACCTCAGCATGGCTTGACAAGCAGTGCCATGTCCATGCCCAGGATCCAAACTGGCGAAACCCTGGGCCTCCCCAGCAGAGCGTGTCAGCTTAACCACTCGGTCATGGGGCCGGCCCCTGCCCTGCTTCTTTTATTGAACCGTTGGTATTCAGGTCAGCCCTCCATTTTCCTGTTTGCCTACTCAAGTTCTGACAGCCGGACACCTAGTCTCGTGTCTAGTCTCACCTAGTCTCACCCTGCTCTCTGCTGCTCAGCCTCTGAGCCCACTGCCTCGTTCCTGAGAGAGCTCTGGCTCCTGGCTCCATGTGTTCTTCTCACTCCACAGTGGGTCTTGGTTCCCATACGCGGCTGTGCCCTTGCTGCTCCAGCAACTATCATCCTCTCTCCTGTCCCTCTAGCCTTGTGGCCCTTCTCTCTGTGCTCACAAGCCATAGACCACAGACCTGGGGCCAGGTTCCCATCCAGGCACTTGTTTGAGAGACAGTCCAGAGAAAGGAGATAGAGATAAAAGAAAGATGTGATGATAAAGTCATTACACGTCACAAATGACTCACTACCGTGCTCTTTTAAACACAGAGTGACATTTTCATAATCGAAGGTCTGTGTGCCGACACATATTTAGTGTATTATTACACAAAACCTCAATCGTTGGATGGGAAGTTGGCACACCATGGATGAGGTGGATATAATAAGGTGACGGCGATCCACGAGGACCTAGGTATGTGCAAAGGGGTAAGGGGCAAGAGTAGCCAAGGTAGTAACTAAACACGATCAGATAGAAAAGGTCAAATATAAGAAAAAGCCCCAAGAACACTGGGGTACTTCCCGAAAGGCAGAACATGGAAATCACCCAATCATCAATTATGAGCAAGAATGAGATGTCGCCACAAATGAGAACCCAGAAAACAACGAGACTTGCCAGGCGCAGACTATGTAACGACCACAACTAATCTAAATGTAAAAGAAAGAGAGGGCACATTTATGTTCTCCTTTGCTTACTGTTCACTTACACTGGGCTCGCTTGGTCTGTTTTGCTAGGTCGTGTACAAACTGTTCCTGTTCTATTCACAAAGTGTTCCCGTGGTGTCACATTTTTTTCTTGTTCTTGACAATGATTACTTCCATATGTAAGTAAATTCAACTTCTGTCCAATTGCTTAAGTGGTGTTAGGCCCTTGTATGTTCTCCAGGGATCCAATGTGCTCTTCCCCCTTAAATCATGTGTCAGATCCTAAACGGACAGTGAGACCTGCAGCTTGAATCCAAACAACTGAAAATGTAAAATGCAATTATCAGCTCACTTTCTAAAAGGCTCAATAAAAGAAACTTAAGAACACTCAAACCCACTGAAATAACAATTATATAACAATCAGAAATTTGCACAGACAGTTGTGTCCAAAAATGATCACTGCAGACATCTATAATAATGAAAACCTGAAATAAAAGTCAGATAATGACTAAATAATATTACAACCAAATAAAAGAACACTACGAAGGCGTTAAAAAGCATATTAAGGGGACTGCTCCAGTGGCACAGTGGTTAAGTTCATGTGCTCCACTTTGGCAGCCTAGGGTTCACGGGTTCAGATCCCAGGTGAGGACATACAAACTGCTCACCAAACCATGCTGGGGCATTGTCGTACACACAAAATAGAGGGAGACGGGCACAGATATTAGCTGGGGGACAATCTTCCTCAAGCAAAAAAAAGGAAGATTGGCAACAGATGTTAGCTCAGGGCCAATCTTCCTCACCAAAAAAAAAAAAAAGGAAGAAAAAAGGCATATTAAAAAAATTAACAAGAAAATGTTCATAGTATAATGTTAAATGAAAACCACAGTACAAAAATTTTATCATTCCAATTTTATCTATGTTGATAATATGCTCACATGTATAAATCACAGACTAAAATCACTAAAACATACAATATTATAAACCATGTGGCAGGTTTGCCAATGCCTTGTATCTTTAATTATTATTATACATTTTATATTTTCCAAAGCGTCTAACTGTGAGCATAGTTGCATTTAGAGTCAGGAAAAATTATTTAAAGCTTCAAAAACATTTTAATATAGAATAGGTTACAGAATGTGATTATTAAACCTGACTCTCTAAAGATAAACAATTAATAGTAAGAAGATGAACAATAACAAGCAAATCTGGCTAGGCATTCAAGTCAAAACTTGGAAATAGGTGTATCAGAGGAAAAATGTCAGAGTAAAATAAAATAATAGTTAAGGAATCTGCCACTTTCAGCAATGGTGAACTAGGGAATACAAACCAATCTTCTCCCTGAGAACAACCAGAAAATCTGGACAAAATATAAACCATGTCTGCGAGAAGGCATCAGAGAGTTAACAAGGCAGTGAAGAACTACTGGGTCAAGATCCAGGAGAAGGCAGAAATACCCCTAAAGGCATTTGTTGATTCCAGAAAAGATGGATGAGAGCAAAGAGCTTGAGCAGCACCCTTGACAGCCTTGCTGGGCCGGGGAGTCAAGAGCTGGAGTACAGGACCTGCTGTGTGGGGCTGAGGGCAGAAATCCCCCCGGCTTTCCTGTAAGACCCTGAAGGCGCTTCACTACTGGAGGAAGGTGAACCAGAAGTAGACATGCCTGTACAAGGACACAGTCTCGCTTTGCATCATCTGAATCCTGAAACTGGATTAACGGGATCCCCAGTTGTTAGGCCCCTGTAAGAAGTTATTAAAATCCTGAGTGGAGGGGCCAGCCCAGTAGCACAGTGGTTAAGTTTGCATGCTCTGCTTCAGTGGCCCAGGGTTCGCCGGTTCAGATCCCGGGCATGGACCTATATACCGCTTACCAAACCATGCCATGGCAGGTGTCCCACATATAAAATAGAGGAAGATGGGCACAGATACTAGCTCAGGGCCAGTCTTCCCCACCAAAAGAGGAGGATTGGTGGCAGATTAGCACAGGGCTAATCTTCCTCAAAAAAAAAAAAAAAATCCTGAGTGGGGAAAGACATCATTCTATGCCTTGAATTATTTCTTCAATTTTTCAAAAACAATGTCCAGAATATAAGAAACAGGAGGAGACAGGATGCTAAGAACAAGAACCAGCAGCAACAACAGAAAACAGAAACAGACCATAGATACTCAAGATACTGAAGTTAATGAGCACACCCTTTAAAGTGACTGTGTTTACAACATGCAAGAAGACAAGAAAAAACAGAACAAGAATTTTGGCAGGGAACTAGAATCACCAAAAAAGGGATATGACAGATTTAAAAAAGAATAAAGAGAAACTCTAGAATGAAAAAACATGTAGCCAAATCAAGAACTCAATGGGTGGGTTTAATCCATTAGACGGAGCTGCAAGACATTAATGAGTTCAATAAGACAAAAGAAAATACTCAGACACCTGGCTTTAATAAAAACAAAAGAAGAGGGGCCAGCCAGGTGGCACAGTGGCTAAATTCACACGCCCCACTTCAGCAGCCCAGGGTCCACCAGCTCAGATCCCAAGCGTAGTACCTACATGCCGCAGATTGGCAATAGTCGTTAGCTCAGGTGCCAATCTTTAAAAAAACAAAAATTCTTCAAGAATGAAAATGAAACAGACACTTTCAGAAAAAAGTGAGGGAATTCGTCATCAGCAGCTCAGCAGGAAAGAAAGCATTAAAGGGTGTTCTTTGGGCAAAAGAAAAATGATACCAGATGGCAGGCTGAAGATGTACAAAGAAATGAAGAACAAAAATGATAATTATGTTGCCATTATAAATATTGATAACATACAATAACAATAATAAAGATTTATGAGTACAAAATAGAACCAAAATACACAGCAATAACATATAAATCAAGAGAGGATAATTGGAATTGAACTGACGTTAGGTCCTTGCGTTGTCCAGGAAGAGAATGAAGACCAATTACTGTGGGATCTTAAAAAGTCAAGGCCATACGCTGTAACCCCTAGGGTAACCTTTTAGAGAACGGTCAGATTGGGTGATAGATACACAGGCGTTTGTTTAGCAATAACCAAGGGGTTTATATTCTGTGTACTTTCTGTATGTGTGCAATATTCACAGTGAAAATGGTTAAAAATAAATATAAATTGTAATCTGATATACTGTTTTCAGACGGTTGGCTAATTTATATACTCCAATATTTGAAAATTTTTTTTCTAAAAGCTATTAATGGCAGATATGCCTTTCTCTTGGGTCCAATTTCAATGGGCAAATCAAAATGAAATGTATGTTTAAACTTTACTTGAAATTTCTTTAAATGAAACTTTGGAATTCTGATCCAAATGTGTTTTTTAATTCAAATAAGCCCCTGTCTACATGGTCCTGATCTGATATTGACATAAATTTCCAATACTTGCTATTTCAATTCAAACAATTGTGGTAAGTATATTCTGGAGAAAAAACCAGATTTACCATAAAATCCTATTTGCCTAAGAAATTGACTAAATTAGTTCACCTGTGTGCCCAACACTCTGCTTGAAAACTGGGTTATACCAAGAAAAATAAGACACATCCCGCCCGCAAGGATTAGCAGGCCAGGGGGTAAACAGGCAGCAGCAGCCAAGTAAAATGTAGAAGAAATGCTGTAAGAGTCATTGATTTATTCATTCAATCATTCAAAAAATTGCCTATGAGCCAACAAATACATGCCAAGCACTATGCTAACATCACATATTTATGACAGGAACCCCTCAAAAAGGCCTGCCGTCTAGTAAGGAAGACAGTCAAATAAACTGGATGTTCCATTCAAAGTGAAAAGGAATTCTGCCGGATTAATGGCTGGGGGACAGGCGGCAGCTGAAAGACTTCACAGGAAGATGTCTTTATTAACGCCAGAAAGTAGCAGACTTTTGGAAATCTTGAGAGACAAAGATCATAGCACAAAGAATTTTAGGGCATCAGACTAAGTGGCTAAGAATTAACTGTTAGAGAAAATACAAGGAAACAAAAACATAAAATAAGCATCTCTTGGGAGCCCTCTGAGTTAGATTATAATTACAATCGATGTTCTAAATTGCAGAAGCTATAAATCAAAGGACAGTCTCTAGGTTACATACTGCAAAGGGAAAACTTTAAGCTGTAAAATGGAAGTTGTATCTTTTATTAGAGCCCCATTTCACATGCAAATTTTTAAAATGTAGAGATTCTTTTCCCCCAAATTCAACGAGGTCCTCCTGATTCACCTTGTAGCCCAGCCTGTCCTCCTCATGGGTGAGGAATGAAATCAACAAACCACCACCACTGCTTACTCCATTTGGAGTTATTGAGGGGCTGCCTCCCCTGCGAAGGGACCACCACTACGCCATTCTACACATGAGGACTCAGACCGCAGAGGAAACCCGCACAAGGCCACAGCACTTTCAGGTGAGACTCTATCATTGGTCCTTGGATTACAAATGCCACACATGCTCTTTCCAGTCACCCAGGTTCCACCCAAGAAGCCACCACACCCAGTTCACAAGCCCTGGTGACTCTTACCCAATCCCCTGGCAGCAGGCTCAGAATTCTTTTCAAGGGAGTGTTCCAGACAGCCACTCTCAATGCAACAGAGGTTGGCAAGCAAAATGAAACCGATCTGCCACCGCAACAGGAGCAATCTCAATTTCTCTGAAAGGACGTGGTTGGGTTCTGAGACACTTTCGGGCTGAGACACAACTGTATGCTCTCAGAAGACGGGGCCCTCACGACTAATGAGAAAGATGTCTGAACAATGGACAGAAGGTGGGGCAGCAGAAAGAGAAAAGCTGTCCAGAGAGCCTCTGGGATACTTGAAAGTGGGGGTGCGGATGGGGAGGACGTGCATGCTTCATTCCTTTTATGCCTTAAAGAACATTCTGGATATCTGAATATGAAGAGATAGGCCTAGCCCAGAGCCTGGTTTAGGACAGCCTATGGAGACCTAAACTCTGTGCATAAAGAAAGCATCAAGTGCTAGAAAGTTAGAAGGCTGGCATCTGGAAGAGAAAAGAGAAAGCGCAAAATGCTCAAGTGATGTTTAGCTCAGCAAACATGGTGGTCCCTGTGTTCTAATATCCTCTACTCATGAGGTCTGATAGTCCCTATTTGCGACCATCCTATTCCAACAACTTGGATTATCATGAGAGATGCTTTGAAAGACTGCTTGAAGCGATTACATTACTTATTCCTTGTTTAGTTTTAATATATAAAAAAATACTTTATTCCTGTAGCTGTCCACGAAAGACAGAAGTAAACTCATAAAACAGAAGAGAAAACTCTTCAAAGTGAAGACAGTCACAGACTTAACCACTAGAATATAAATGTTGCATACCATTCAAGAACAGGGTTGTTATATTGTACTTTAGAGTTAAAATCGTCTAACAAAAGAGCAATACAGGGGCCGGCCCGGTGGTGCAGCAGTTAAGTTCACATGTTCCGCTTCAGTGGCCTGGGGTTCGCCAGTTCGGATCCCGGATGTGGACATGGCGCCGCTTGGCAAGCCATGGTGTGGTAGGCGTCCCACACATAAAGCAGAGGAAGGTGCGCACGGATGTTAGCTCAGGGCCAGTCTTCCCCCGCAAAAAAGAGGAGGCTTGGCAGCAGATGTTAGCTCAGGGCTAATCTTCCTCTAAATAAATAAATAAATAAATAAATAAATAAATAAATAAATAAAATAGCAATACATTCAATACCCAAAAACAAAACAAATTTCAAAATTAAAGACAAAAAAGCATACACATCTAGAACTGAAACAGTTTGCAATTCTAGAACAAAAAGCTGCTGAAGTACACCTTGACAGCTAAGTTTTCTATAAGTCTTGTCAAATAAAATCAAATGTAATGATATATTATAATCTAACCATCTTTTTAGACAAAGAAATTTTTGTAATCATAATGCTGAATTGTTGAATAATTACTTTCTCCTTTCCATACATAAAGTATATTCCATAAATATTCATTACTATGAATCTAGGCAAGGGAACATTCTTGAAGGTGATGTCAATATCTGATATTGCTACTTTTAGTTAAAAGAAAACAGTATCAGATACTTCAAAAGTAGACAGCCTCTGAAGATCATTGTTCTTAGCAATTCTCAAAGTAAACTAATGAAAAGATTATCTAGTAAATTATGAATTACCTGTTACTAATGTAAATACATATCTTTAAGATTCTATTCTCGTTTACAAACTTACTTTAGAATAAAGATTATCTGAGAAACTCCCATTTAATTTTAAACTGTTGGCAGGAAAAAAAACAGGCAAAGAAATATTCTCAGGTAAAAATGACAAAAGAATCAAAGAAGGCACCGATTGTAATTTCTAACTAAATTTTTAAAAGATTTTCACAAAAGTGCTATAGCATTTCTCTGTTATTAAAGTTTATTCCTTATAACTTCTTTGGCTCTCCTCACCAAGACTTCAGTTAGTAGTTCTGTTTAGTATCTTTTGAAGGAATAAAAACTAAAAGTCAAAGTTTTAACTACATAACGCAAAACTGTAAGACAGTTTAGCATCAGAAATGTATGAGTTCACTAAACCATCGCTACCAAAAACGTGGTCTGCAGACCCACAGCTTCAGCATCACCCAGAGCTTATTCCTGATGTAAAACCACAAGACTCATCCCAGACCCAATGAATCAGAAACCAATGTCAGTAAGACCGACAACTGACTCCTCAGCCGCCAAGAAGTCAAAAGACAATGGAAGGAGAGCTTCAGTGTACTAAGAGACAAGAACTGTCAACCAGGGCTGTATAGCCAGCAAATATATCTTTCAAGAATGAGGGCCAAATAAAGATATTTTCAAAGAACAGCTGTCAGTCTACCACCAACAGATCCTCTCTAAAGGAAATTTTAAAATATGTACTTCAGACAGGAAGATAGTGCAAAAGAAAATGACAGATCATGTACTTACCATATTTTGAGTGTTAAAATATACTTTCTTTTTTTTTGAGGAAGATTGGCCCTGAGCTGCCATCCGTGCCCATCTTCCTCCACTTTATATGTGGGATGCCTACCACAGCATGGCTTGACAAGCGGTGCCATGTCCGCACCCAGGATCAGAACTGGTGAACCCCAGGCTGCCGAAGTGGAACGTGGGAACTTAACTGCTGTACCACCAGGTAGGCCTCTAAAATAGACTTTTTTAAAATAAAAAGTACAGTGATTGCAAAAAGAAAAAGAGAGAATAATGGACAAAGAGAGATATAAATATGTGGGTAATTCTAAACAAACATTGATTGTACAGATCAACATCTTGGGGAGCTTTAAAAAAAGATACCAGGGGCCGGCCCAGTGGTGTAGCAGTTAAGTTCGCACATTCTGCTTTGGTGGCCCGGGGTTCGCCAGTTCGGATCCTGGGTGCAGACCTACGCACCACTGTCAAGCCATGCTGTGGCAGGCGTCCCATATATAAAGTAGAGGAAGACGGACACAGATGTTAGCTCAGGGCCAGTCTTCCTCAGTGAAAAAAAAAAAGGAAGATTGGTGGCAGATGTTAGCTCAGGGCTAAACTTCCTCAAAAGAAACAAAAAAAGCAATTAAATCAAGTCTAAAAAAAAAAAATACCAAAATACAAGAAATGACTGGTGCTAAAGAACTTGTATTGTTCAAAAGAAAGGCAAAGATATTGTTAACTCTAGATTTTGATGAGTTAAGCATACATGTTAAAATTTATTGAGTGAAGCACTAAAATAATAGAAATAGGGCATAACTTCCAAAATAGCAGATAAGAAAAAAATGGATGAGAAAAAACTCAGTCAATATGAAAGATGGCAACAAGAGAGAAATACAGAAACAAAGATGAAGTGTCCTAATCCACTAGTAATCACTGTTAATATAAGTGGACTAATTTCTCCAGTTAAAGACAGACTGTCAGGCTCTCCAACACTGCCACCTCTATCCCCACACTCCCCTCCATGCCTTACTATAGTGCCACACATTCTCTTTTGTGGTATTTATCAAAATTATGTTCCAATATGTATTTGTGGGATTACCAATTAATATATATTAGTTACTGAGTAGTATTTATATCTTCTACTAGCCATGGATTCCATGTTGGCAAGGACTGTATCTATTCTGAATCACCATTGTATCGCCAGCACCTAGCACAGTTCCTAACACACAGGAAGTTCTCAAAATCTTCTAAAGGAGGAATGAAGGAAGGAGGGAAGAAGGAAACTGGATAAGCATCAACATTCCTTCTAGGCTTAAACTTTTACAATTCTTTCCTTTGGAGATGGGAAGTCCTTATCCATAAGCAGCTATAGTGATCTGATCCATAAGCTAGCTGCATTTTGTGTCTTATATGGATGACTATCTGCGTTTTCATACAGAAATTGCTGTTCACGTGCTCTTCATTTTATCTTTTTAAAAATTCTTAAATAGTCCATTAAAAACGCCATTAATGGAGCACACCTTGGGAAAAACACACTTACATGTGGACACCACTTAGTTTTATCCACAGTCATAACTATTTTTCTGACTTATTTAAATGCTTTTTGTGATATTTTTATAAATATTTGTTTAGAATTATTTATTTTTAGAATTAGTAACTCCAATTTAGAAAGGAAGACTGAAGTACTGCGAACTAACTAACACTGTTTTGTAGACCGGAATTAAAGCCCCCTGTAGTTGGTACAGGTTGCCCACTGGGCAACAGGATCTTAGAAATAAGGCCACGGGGCTGGCCCGGTGGCACAGTGGTTAAGTTCACATGTTCCGCTTCTCGGCAGCCCGGGGTTCACAGGTTCGGATCCTGGGTACGGACATGGCACCGCTTGGCACACCATGCTGTGGTAGGTGTCCCACATATAAAAAAGTAGAGGAAAATGGGCACGGATGTTAGCTCAGGGCCAGGCTTCCTCAGCAAAAAAGAGAAGGACTGGCAGTAGTTAGCTCAGGGCTAATCTTCCTCAAAAAAAAAAAGAAAGAAAGAAGGCCGCCCTTAGATGGCACATCATACTAGTAGACAGCCCCAAATCTGCTCCCTTCTTTCACAGTCACTGGCCCATCTGATACACAGATGCCTGGGTAAAGGCGACACCTCCCAGTCTCCCTTGCAGCTAGGTCATATATCTCATTTTTGGTACTGGGATATAAGTGAAAATGATGTGTGCAATTTCCATTTCACATCCTTAAAAAGTAAAGTTGCTTGTCCTCCAGGTGCCCTTTCTCCCTTCCAGCAGACCAGAAGACAAACATGGTGCTGGCGAGCTGTCTCCAACCACACAGCCGAGGAAGCACCCTCCTTAGAACCAGAGCAGGAATCGGTGCATCACTGTGACACAGCCGCCCCACCAGCCCGGGGCTCTGGACGGCCTCACAGAACAACGTCTGCCAAGCCTCCCTGGACTGTTCATACAAGAGAAATAAAGTTCTATCTTACATAAGTACTGCATTTTTGCCTCTCTCTGTCACAGCAGCTTTATCTATACCATAACAAGTACAGAGGTTAAAGTAAATATTAACACGAAACAGAAAAGAACAGATATCAGAGGACAAAGGGAAAAGACTCCTAGCCCAGCAATGCTGATCAAGGGTGGGGTGATCAAAACTGAGCCCTCAACAGACCACTATCCGAGAAACAGACCCCTCTCTTTACTCATAGTTGGAAGAAGCCACACTGTCCCCTGGAGACTTGATCTTTTTAGTCCGGAATGTTATCTCCCATGAAGCTGGCCTCACCAGGCTGTCCTCATGAAAAGCGACTGAGTCCTCAAATTATTCAACACTCATAATTTAGTGTCCTCTAAAGGAAAGGGATACACAGGCCTAAGGATAGGAGTGTTCATCTCAACGACTGTATTTGCCCACTGAATATTAATGAATTGGCATTCTGGTTTTACGTGTCAGTCTACTATGAGTTCAGCTGGTGTGAATCAGCCACTCAGGTGTAGAGCACTGACAAGATCCAACATCTGGTCCAGGAAGGTTGAGGGCTCATTAAGGAAGGGCCAGACTCTGATCTATCCCGTCTGGCCTTGCCTAGGTGACCTCCTCAGTGCTCCTTTTTCCAACCTGTAACTCCCCCATTTTTGCAACCCTCAAGCCCTCTACTGTTAGTCGACACAGATGTCAGTACCTACTATGCACCAAGAGTTACGGCTTCACCATCTCTGTACCAGGAAACAGCTAGCTATGTAATTTTTAGCAGAAAGGAAAGAAAGAAGCTCAAGCTTATTTTTACTAATAATTTGAAATTGTATTTCCTCAAGCATTTTTTGGCCCCCACATATTTCCCTGACTGCAAAATAATTTTCCCTTGGAAGCTGTACCTGCAAAGAGGCAACTCTAAACCCTTAAAAGTTTGCTAAGAGCATTGAAGAAGTGAGGTCTTTGCTTTCTTTTTATTTCGCTCCAAGTAAAATGGGTTACCCAGTTTATAGCTCTTCAAGAACTCTCATCAAGGTTCCAGAAGCTCTTCTAAGAGCTAAGGGAGCTGGGAGGAAGAAGAGAAAGCAGTGAATTGTGCTGCTGGGGCTCACACGTTATTTCCCCTAGCATCCCTTATTGACCAATAAGATATCGGCCCCAAAGAGGATGGGATGGGAAGGGAGAATTGTGGTCTCTTCCTTCATGGCAAAGATTCAAAGTAAGTTGACAAAACAAATATACTACACATTTAGTTAGACATAATACACTTCGTGGTACAAAACCCACATTAACCAGTTTAATACTTGATGCTTTGTTAGTAAAGTTATATATATTTAAAGTGGATCCTAGAGAGACTGATACCAATAAAACAGCTTTGATAGCGATCTTTAATTTATTTCTCAGCCAGCTTGTCTTTAAAATGTTCTGATGGGCCCGCCCCATGCCCTAGTGGTTGAGTTCAGTGTGCTCCACTTTGGCAGCCGAGGTTCACAGGTTCAGATCCCGGGCAGGGACCTACATCACTCATCAAGCTGTGCTGTGGCAGTGACCCACATATAAAGTGGAGGAAGACAGAACAGATATTAGCTCAGGGCTAATGTTCCTCAAGCAAAAAAAAAAGGGGAAGATTGGCAATGGATGTTAGCTCAGGGTGAATCTTCCCCAGGGGAAAAAAAATGTTCTGATGAACATGTATCATAACATGCAATAAAAGCTAAAAAAGATATTAAATACCACTGAAATCTTCACTGGCCAACATTTTATGGAACTTCCCTTGATCCTTTATACTGGGGTGAATAGGGTACCAGGAGAGAGATCCTGTACTTTGAAAAGAGGGCTCACTGGAGATTTTTCAAAATTCTAGTTTCTCTCACTATCAAAATCTATTCAATTCCTGAATTTAGTCAGAGAAAGTCTGGATGGCAAGAGAGACTTGTATCACTCGTTCACTGATAAAAATTGCCAAGTGTATGATTCGCACCCTTAGCACACAAGAGACTCAGGCTGGAAGGAACTGTACCTGCTCCATCTCCCATCCGAAGGACTAGAACATACCCTCTCTGGTTTTCCAGCCATCGAAAGGGCCTGCCACTTTAATCTTCTTTAAAACCTGCTTTCATCCTATCACCTCTGTCCAACGCCTGTCCACTGCCTACAGAAGAAAATCACACTCTTTAGCTTAGCATTTCAGTCTTTTACAACCTAACACAGAAGGGAAAACTCTAGGTGATAAAGAACACATAAGTACAGTAAATTAGCCCATATTTTGCCTGGACTTACAGGCCAAGTTATAGAATCTGACAGCTGGAAAGAAATTATTAATCTTAAATAAGCATATCAGCACCTATCACGCCTGATTCCAGGGTTGCTTTGAGGTCCAAACAAGAGCAAATGCGAAAGCCCACTGAAAACTATCAATCACTCTACAAATACAAGACACTGGTTTTACCATCCAGCATTACTATCCAGACAAAAATCACTAGTTATCACACCAGAATTTCTCAGGATATAAAAAGAACCCATCAGGCTTGGGTACACAAACAAGCTGTGACTTTCAAAGTGAACTAGCTGATTATTTGAAAGGCGACGTCATAAAGCCAATGGGACTAGCTACTCTGAGCTCTTTCATCTTTTATAATCTGATATATGGCCAGTGACCCTATGAATAGTGTCTGTCACAAAGAGGCATTCAGTATGTACTTGCTGAATGATTAAGTTCCTAAAATACACCTGGATGATGATAAAAAGGATGATATGCACAAGGGGGACCCAACCCAGGTGTCAATGACAGGTGCTTCCAGGTACAAGTACCCCTTTTTAACACCCTAAGAAAATTGTGCAGCAAAACAATGAAAGAAATTACAAAGGACAAAGTATGCTTGAGCGTGTAGAGAGAAATTCAGGTCCTGATGTTAAAACATACTCCACAGAAATGAGGGCTTTCCCCTAAGGAGTGCAGCAGGTATTTTTTATTGTCCTCCAAACATTCTTTCCTCCTCTTCCCAATAACAGTCTCAGATTCCCTGGGAAATTACTCATCCCTCTGCTCTCAACCTGGTGTTTTGAGTAAAGTTAACCCCACCCCTAGGTCACATCCCTCCTAATCTATAGTTCGAGGGCTAGAAAATATCCCAGACCTAAACTGATCAGTATATTCAGTCATATAACCCTGACTTCTGTCTGGTTCTGGGGGATAACTTAAGTTTGTCAAATCAGAATGAATTTCAGGATTTCGGGTTTAAGTACTGGTTGGCAAATACAGCAGCCATTTGTACCCAAAAGGAAGATAACCTGAAAGGGGAGGAGATAGGAGAGAGGGTAAAGAGATGTGGCAGAAACCAGTGTGTTAATCGTTTAAGCCACTTTAAGTTGGCTTGAAACACACAGGTCATGAAATACACAGACCTCCCTGGGACAGTGAGCCAGTTTTTAGGAGCAGGATAACAAGTTCATATTCCTGTTTCAGAAAAATACCTCTGGGAACTGCATCTATAATAGACTGGAAAAAAAATGGATTATTGATGGCAAGGCTAGAAGCAGAGACCAGCTAGGAGAGTATTATAATAGCCAAGTGAGCGCTAGTGAGAGCCTAAATGAGGGAAATGGAGGATAGAAGGAGGCAGAGCAAAAATCAACAGGTTGTGGAGATGGAATAAAGGAAGAGATTAAGGTAGCAAGAGGAATAGACGCATCTAGCTGGGAAGTCTAGATAGATAGTGGAAGACAGACTAGAGTATGGGCAAATTTGGGGAGCAAGTTAATGGATTCAGGTTTAGAATAATAAGTTTTGTTGAAGAAAGAGAGGAAATCCCAGAAGACTGCAAAAGTAATCATTCTGCTTCAAGTATTTCTTTTATATCATGATCCCTCTGGAAACCAGGACAAGTCAGTCTTCATTCTCTATGAAGATGGATAAGCATTTTACTTGTCTTTCTAAAAACATTTATAGTTATTAAGGATCATGTAATAATTCAACTTTTTTAGGTTAAGAGACTAAGCTACCTTTTTAAATGAACAAATACAAAACTCTAACATCATAACACCAACATAACTCAGATCATAACACAAAAATTGACATGAGATGGATCACAGATCTAAGTATCAAAGCTAAAGCCATAAAGCTTCAGAAGAAAATATAAGAATATCTTTACAAATCTGGGGTGGGAAAAGATTTCTTAGAACACAGAAAGTACTAACTGTAAAAGAAAAAAATGACAAATTGAACTTAATCAAAATTAAAAACCTCTGTTCCTCAAAATATATCATTAAGAAAATGAGCAGACAAGTCACACACTGGGAGAAAATAGTCACAAAATGTATATTTAACAAAGGACTGGTGTCCAAAATATATAAAGAGGTCTTACAAATCAATAAGAAAAAAAGACAAAACCCAAAGTAAAAATGGGCAATAAATAGCACTTAACAAAGGAAGACATATGATTGGCCAATAAGCAAAGATAAACCATTCCACATCATTAGTCACAAGGCAAATGCAAACAAAAGCCACCAGGAGCCACCACTACACACACAACAGAATAGCTAAAATGAAAACAATTAAACACCAAATTTGACAAGTATGTGGAGCAACGAACTTTATACATTGCTGGTTGGAGTGTAAAAGGACAGGACAGCTTTGGAAAACTGGTTGGCAGTTTCTCATAAAGTTAAACATACATCTACCAAATGACCAGCAATTCCACTCCTAGGTATTCACTCAATAGAAATAAAAACATACATTCACAAAGAGTCTTGCACAAGAATGTTCAGAGCAGCATTAGCCATAAAAACCCCAAACTGGAAAGAATACAAATGTCCATCATGCAGCAAATGGATAAACAAATTGTGGTATATTCAATGAAAAGGAACAAGCTATCGATAGAGGCCAGCAACATGAATGAATCTAAAAGACTGTATGCTAAGCCAAAGAAACCCAACACAAAAGCACAGTTACAATTCCATTTATACGAACAGGCAAAAACTCATCCATGGGGTAGGGGTGTGTGGGGCGAGGATTAACTTGGAAAAGGCACAAGGGAGTGTTCTGGGTTTTGGAAATGTTTTCTAGGGGTGTGGGTTGCATAGGGGTATGCACTTGTCAATTCCATGAACTGTGAATTTCACCATATGTAAATGATGCCTCAGTAAAAGAAAGGAAAAAAATAAAACAAAGACAAACAAAAAATGGTCTCTAATATAAATATCTAAAATAAACATGCTTTGTTACTGGACGGAAGGAAATCTTTATTAATCCAAGGCAAAAACAAAACACACAGACAACTTTTAATAGGTAAAACGGCGGAAACAGGATAGACTAAAACATCAGACCACAAACCAACCATGGGAGCTTATGTAAAACACCTAAGCTCTCTTGGCCTCGGTTTTCTCATCTACAAAATGGGAACAAAAAAACTTACCTTACCAGGAATATGTAAAAATTAAGCTTATGCAAAGCATCTAGTATAGTATCTGGCACACAGGACCTCAGCAAAAAGGTAGTGGCAGAAAACAATTAGTTTAGAATTTCATCGTAAACGTTTGGAACCTTGTCATTAATGTTTAGAAACTTACCATAAAAGCTTGAAGCCCACCAATCAAAACCTGTTCCACCAGCATTTCCACGTGCCAGCCTGTTCTCCCTAACCTCTTAAATTCCACCCCAAATCCTGAATTGAAGAGACAGATCTGAGGGCACATACCCCATCTCCCTGCAGATCAAGCTCGCAGAATAAAGCTGATTTCTCCACTTCCCCCTAAAAAGAAAGAAAACTCATAAAAAAGATCCACTTGACCTACCTGGCATAATAAGCAATTATTTGTTATTTAAGGAAGAGCTCTTCTAGTGGACTCTTATCTGAATATCTACCCATCACCTCACCCTTTTTTCCTGAAAACTCTCCCCTAATAAGTGACCCTGCTCCATCCAGATGGCTGGGGCGTGGGGGAGGAGGGGGGCAGGGACAGGAAGGAGAGAGAGGTTGCCTCATTCTTCAGTGACCTGCTCCCTCATCTTAAAAATGTCCATGTAAATCAAAGTTTTGGATAACCAAATTATATTTAAAGGTACGAGAGGAAACTGTTAAAAAAAAAAAACTCAAAATTGTTTTATGAAATGCAAAAGACTTTTTATAAAGATTACCAGTACTTAAGCCAGGTTTCCCATTTATTAGGTTCACCTAAAGTGGCATTCTTCCATCTGCTAGAAAGCTTTCTAATTATCTTGCAAAAGGCCATATATTTCTAAATGCTAACACATGCACACCAATAACTACTTTCCACAAAGAGCATGCTGGAACAATAGACAAAGCGTGCAGAGTACTCTCCTTTTCTCATACCAATACTGTCTGGTTGGATTGCAGCCAACAACAGGGCTCAAGTAGATTTATCTTTCCTGTAGCTCATGTAATACATTTGCCTAATGCAGTGCCCTAGATTTTACAAATTACATTCACTGATGTACTTGCAAGTCTGCAGAGTCGAACATTATCAAGGAGGACACAAGACATTTGTATAAAATGGTCTGTCTTGATAATCAATAAAAGCACTAACTATTTTGAGGCCACCTACTACCCTTTTGCCATAATTTAAAATTTCTGTGAAGGATTTCTGAGCTTTTAGCAAAGTCAAGACTGAGCCAATACGCTGCTGTTCCATCTGCATTCACACTGCACAATAAGAGCCCACACACACCAAAGAACTGTTTGAAAGCTTTTAAGGCCAAAAATTTCTATTGTGCGGGCTGTGATAGGCACTGACTAAAGGCAACTTGCAACTATAAAAAGCACCGAAACCACCACATGCCCTGCGGGAAATGTTTTGCTTAAAATGGCACAAGGAATCAGTTCACAATGAGAAATAACGCCCATATTATATCCAAATATTGAATATGAACCGACAAAAAAATTCTTATGATTAACAAGATTTATTCTCACTAAAAAGTTTTATATGCCATCTTACTACCATTTTTAAGACACTTCCAAGTGGTGCAGTGGTAGTCACTGCAAAGTGGTTCGGGTCTAACTCTCTATCATGATGTCACAAAACCCAAAACGCAGTGGAATCAGACTCGGTGTTGATGCAGTCTAGGAGTGCCAACAATCAACCTGGAGCAGGCACGGACACGGGGTAAGACTCCATCAAGTTTCCTCACTGCCCCCATACAAATATCTTAAAAGCTCCAACCTAAAAACAGAAAATCCCATTTGCCTGCGGCATCAGTTAAGTAAGGTACCAGGATTCCCTGTCAATGGGCAGGAAAGTAAGTGGGTGTAAAATGGCTTCCCCGAGCGGACTGAAACGCGGTAAATCACAAGCAAATCCCTTCCAGGAGTAACGGCATGACAGCAAACGCGTGGGGGGAACCCCTCGCGGAGTGTAAGAACCCCCAATCATTACAACTCGGATCCAACGTGCGCAGGAGTGAATGGACAGCAAATCCGAGGGCAGATGCGGGCAGGGAGAATGGGCACGCCGGGTCTGCAACCCTGACCACGGGGGGCAGCAAAATGTGCCCCGTCAGCCCACGACGCTGTCGGCAACCGTCAGTACACGAAGCCCAACGGGGGTGAAAAAGAAAGAAAGAACAAGAAGCACGTGCTCCGCAGATAAGCTGAGACCTCTTCGGCCACCAAGCGCACTTTCGTCGGAAACCGCGGGGCTCCGCCGCGGCCCCGTGCGGGAGGGCTTTCGGCGGCCCTCCGCTCTGAGCGCCCCAGGCCCACCCCGCACTCCCGAAATGCCCCAACTCTGGGCCCTGACCGACCCTCGCCACAGGTTGGCCCAGCAGGGGGGTATCGCGGCCAGGCTCCCCCAGAGAATTAAGTTTCTAATAATATAGCTTTAGGCGGATTAGCGCCAGCGCCACTCAACCCAGAGGCCAAACTAGGACCCAACTCGGTGTGAAGAGCCGGGGCGCGGGCGCCTCCTCCCCGGCAGGTGCGCCCGTGGTCTGCCGCGCTCACCAGGTACCAGACGCCGAGCAGGATGGTGCCGGTGCGGACATGGCAGCAGAGGCAGCAGCTGTTGGAGTAGAACCGCGTCCAGGGCGCGACCATCTTCATCGCTCGGGCCGCGGGCGCAGTGGCGCGAGCGCGCGCCCAAGTTTGCAGGAGCGTCGGCCGCGTCGCTCGGGGCCCGCCGCGCGGCTGCCTTCGGCTCCTCGGCCGCTCCGCTCCCGGCTCGCTAGCCGCCCGCCCGCCCCGAGAGCTCCGAGCGGCTGCCGGGACCGGACCCTGCGCTCCGAAGGCGGCGGGAGAAGGAGGAGGAGCAGGAGGGGCGGGGCGGCCCGCGGGCCACGTGACCCGCGCCCCGGCCCGTGATGTCACCGCAGGCTCCAGCCAGCTGTGGGCGCCGCCAGCCCAGTGTAAATAAATAAATCATCTTGCACAGTCGCTCAGTCCCACAGTCGGCCCGCACTGGAGTTCCGGGCCTTCCCTCTCTCGTTTGGTCTTTTGTGTAACTCTATCAAGGGTTTGAGATTCCTTTACAGTCTCGTTGGTTGTGGATTTCTTCCCGACCAGTTCTATCTTGCAGATAATCTGTAGGTGCAATGTATCACTGTTGTTACCTTGCAAACTGGAGGAGGGAAAACTGCGGGTGTGCTTCCGGTCAACTGCAGTACTTTGAACCACTGCTGAAGCCACCAAGAGCAATTTGTCTCAGCTTCCCAGCTCAATTATTGTGGTAGTAAACTTTTCCCAGAAAATAGGATGTGTCAAGGACATCCTCGCTGTGCTTCGGGTAGCATTTTTAATCATGACTGCAGCTCTCAGGAAACAATCATCAAGCTAATTACTGCCACAAGGTCCCTGCAAGACACAACATAGAGCATTAAGAGATAATGAAAGATAGGACTCCAGTTTGGGGTCATTTCTTCCCATCTGATGTTTTGTCTCGAAGCGCCCTTGTCCTAGGTTAACCTCTAATCACTGTTTAAGCCAAGCATCTCAGACAAGTTAGATTATTAGCACCGTCAAAGTTGGAGCAAGAGAAAAATTGGTTGGATTTAAATTTCTTAAAGACAGGATAGATAGGAAGGAAGAGGAATATTAAGGCTGCTGAAGTGCAGGACTGGTTAGTTTTACAAGGCTGTAAAGCTGTCACATTCTTACTGTATAGCTTAACCTGGATCCGAAGGGACCCCCCCCCCAAGTCATCCCCAGAAAGGTCAGGTGTGGGCCCTTAATCAGAAATAATGAGTAACATCGTGGTGGGAATTAATCAGAAATATCAAACAAGAATGTTTTGTTTTCTTACTACGAAGTTCTGTTTTCTTTCACGTTGAAGACAATTTTCTCTTTGGAATCTTCCATTTAATATTTAATTATGCCCGTAGCCACTTCTAACTAGCTATAGGACTAGCATTCATGCTCTGAGAACGAATGGTAATACGGAATCAGGATGGGGAGTGCTATTTTCTAAATTCCAGGGGGCTGGCCCCGTGGCAGAGTGGTTAAGTTCGCGCTCCACAGCAGACGGCCCAGTGTTTCGTTGGTTTGAATCCTGGGCAAGGACATGGCACCACTCATCGAGCCACACTGAGGTGGTGTCCCACACGCCACAACTAGAAGGACCCACAACGAAGAATATACAACTAAGTACGGGGGGGCTTTGGGGAGAAAAAGGAAAAAATAAAATCTTAAAAATAAATAAATAAATTCCAGCAAGTTCCCATATTACCTCTTGCCTTTCCCTCCCCACCAGAATTTCAGATTCATTATGCAAATGACTCATTGATTCAAGGGAATTCTGTATGTCAGAAAGCTTACTATTCAACATCCAAATTTACAGACAGTTGCCAATTTGCTCTAGATAAGAAAAGAGAGAGAGTAGGGGAAACCTGGCTGGAGAAAGGAGGTAGGGAGAGAGAAACAACACATCTGCAAGTGAAGTTTATTAAATAAATGTTAAAGTCAGGGGCCAGCCTGGTGGCATAGCAACTAAATTCACACGCTCTGCTTTGGTGATCCAGGATTCGCAGGTTCGGATCCCAGGTGTGGACCTACACACTGCTCATCCAGCCATGTTGTGGCGGCATCCCACATGCAAAATAGGGGAAGATTGGCACAGCTGTTAGCTCAGGGCCAATCTTCCTCACCAAAAGAAAAAAAACCTTTAAAGTCAGTGTTTTTGGAGTTGTATTTATTTGGATGCAAGAAAATATGGTGATTGGCCACAAGAAAAGAACAGAGGCTTCCCATGGATCTTAGTCACAGCTGGGTCACTCGTTTTCAAACAGTGGCATATTTAACTGAAATACTGATTGTAGTAGGACAGTTGTTTAGGCAAGTCGCCTTGTTTTCATCTGTAGGAGCCTCAGCTTCCAGGCCCACACTTGCTTCCTTTCTGCTAGAGTGAAGGACCACAGCCTCTGTAACTTTGGTCAGGTTGCCCCACAATTCACTCATCCTTCCTCTCCCATTCTTCATTGTCTCCATGATGCCTTCATTACTGAATTTTAAACCCTTGTCTCCTTTTGGACTTTAGAACTTGCAACCTCTTTCTCACCTAAGTCCTTTCCTTTGTCTTCTTGAACTCCACTTTTTCTCTCCCTCTATCATCCATCCCCCTGTCCCCCTTCTTGGAGCTGAGCATGGCTGCCACCTCAGAGAACATGCAGTAGTGCCCATCTATAAGGAGCTCACAATTTAATGAGAGAGATAGAGAAGGAAATGATATGTTTAGCACAGGATGCTATGAGAACCCCATATCTCAGCTTTGGGAAGATCAGGGAGGTGACATCTAAGTCCAGACCTGTAGAATAACTTGGAGTTGGCTAGGGAGAAAGACAGAGGACCAGCCCAGGCAGGATGGGAGCAAGCTATGCAGGGAACCAGCAGCCTGCAACTCACAAGTGTAGAAACAGCAAGTACTACAATAGCCAGGCGTTAACATTTGAAGGGAAGGAGGGCAGAATAGAGAGAGATGAGGCTAAGGAAGTTCTGGGGATGTCAGTGTAGGTAGGGGAGGTACCAGAAAATGAAAAGCTTTTCATGTCATGCTAAACTGAGAGGTCTGGAGTATATTTCTTGAGGAAAATGGGAATTCTGAATTCTGAGAGTTTCATAAATATTAAACCAATATGACTCAATGATAAATTAATGTCACAGCTTAAGGTACATACAAGCGAGATAAGACCAGCTATATGATTTGTGAGGTTCAGTCCAAAACGAAAATGTGAGACCTCATTGAAAAAGTATTAAGAATTTCAAGACGGGGGCTGGCCCCATGGCTGAGTGATTAAGTTCGCCCGCTCCGCTTTGGCGGCTCAGGGTTTTGCTGGTTCGGATCCTGGGCGCGGACGTTGCACCGCTCGTCAGGCCATGTTGAGGTGGTATCCCACATGCCACAACTAGAAGGACCCACAACTAAAATATACAACTACGTACTGGAGGGATTTGGGGAGAAAAAAGCAGAAAAAAAAAAAAAGATTGGCAACACTTGTTAGCTCAGGTGCCAATCTTTAAAAAAAAAAAAAGAATTTCAAGATGGCAACAGTGGAATATTAAACCAAATGTGGGCCCTTCTAAGTGCAGGAGTCTGCTACTGCCCTGGACACATCCCCATGAAGCCGGCCTTCGAGATAGGCCTCATATCTCTCTTAGAAATTAAAAACAAAACTAAACAACAAAAAAAATGAGAGGGCAGTCTCTTGTTTCTGTCAGAAAACAAAGAACTGCTCATGGAGACTGTGATAAATGCCAATTTTATAGGCGTGTGTGGAAGAAAATAAGTCGAATGCCAGATGATTCATTAAAGGATCTGGATCTTGTCCCAGTTGGGGATCAGGACGGTGAAGGTCAGAATGTGGGGCTGGCTCCAGCCCTGAATTGCAGCCAAGGTGGAAGTCAAAAATCCTGATTGATGTGCTCTCAGAGACCCATGTAATTAATCATAGATTTATTAAAGCACAAATTCGGGGTTTGGTCAGGTTCTAACCTGGGGGTTGTGAGAAAGAGTGCATAAGATTCAAACTCTGCCTCCAAGAAACATAAAATAACGAGACAGACAAAGGTAGGCAGAGGGAGTCGTTAGTGGTAGATGGTGTGGCTAACAATAAAGCAACAGCATTCTGATTAATAGTGATATTAATATGGCACTCTATATAGTTTATCAATGTTTAAAGATTTGGAAGACAATCAAATACATTTGTATTAGTCAAAGTCCAATCAGGAAAATAGAAACTGTTCTAGATATTTCAAACTGGGGGAATGTAATGCAGGGAATTGGTTACTGTAATAAAATATTTCACAGGTGCCATCTTGACCCAGTTTTGAAATCATAGCTAAAAACTCTTAATTTCCCTTCACAGGAAAATTCCCTTAACTTCCCCCACTCCAGCTACTTCTCTTATCAGGCTCTAACACGCCCAGGTGCAATATTTACTTACCCAAGACCAGTGACCCCAGAGACCTAACACCCAGGGATGGCCCTTTCTTCCTTGGGTCCACAGAATTATTCAAAATGCCCAATCCCCAGGAAGCCCTGGAGATCTAGCTAAACTCACCCCATTTCCCATAATAAGCCAACTCCTACAGTTCCACCTTGCTGTGCCCCCGTCCCCAGGTGCAACCCCCCTGTGGCCCTGTTTGGCGGTCTGCTCTTTTTGGAGCTGTAAGCAGCAAAAAGTCCTGCCTTTCATCCAAGCACCATTGTGTTGTGCCCCACCATAGGAATAAACCTTAAGTCTTACACCACAGTTGCACACAGATGAGAAGACAGGCAAGAGACAGAGAGGCAACCCAGATATCGGCAAAAGTAGGAAGGAAGCTGCCGTCACCTGCCCGGCTAGAGCTGAGACCTTGGCGGGAAGGGCTGTCCAACAGAAGTAGGGCTGCTGTTAGACATGCTGCCGCTGTTGGAAAGCCCTCCCAAAGCAGAGAGGGAAGAGGAGAAAGGCCTTGGCCTCTCCCATCCTCCTGTCCTCCAGTCTTCTATCAGTGCTTCCCGCTGGCTGAACTCCCAGAAGCCAGCTGACAAGTGGCCTGGGAGACATATTTTCCTGTCATACAAAAATAGCAGGAGGTACACAAATGTTCATAACAGCGTTATTCACAATAGCCAAAAAGTGGAAGCTACCCAAGTGTCCACTGAATAAATGGATGGACAAATCCATCAAATAAATGGATAAAGAAAATGTGGTGTATCTATATAATGGAATATTATTCAGCCTTAAAAAGGAAGAAAATTGTGTCACACACTACAACATGGGTAAACCTTGAGGACATTATGAAAGTAAGTTAAGTCAGTCACAAAAAAGGCAAATACTGTCTGATTCCACTTATATGAGGTGTCTAAAGCAGTCAAATTTGTAGAAATAGAAAGTAGAATGGTGGTTGCCAGGAGCTTGGGGGAGGAGGAAAAGGGGAGATGTTTTCCGCTGGGATCGAATTTCAGATTTGCAAGACGAAAAGTTCTGGAGATCTGTGTCACAACAATGTGAATATAATTAACTACTGCACTGTACATTTAAAAATGGTTAAGATGGTAGATTTTATGTGTTTTTACCATAATAAAAAAAAAGCATTTTAAGGAATGAAATTCTGGTACACACTACAATACGGGTGAACCTGGAAAACGTTATGCTAAGTGAGATAAACCAGTCAGAAAAGGAAAAATAATTGCATAATTCTACTGATATGAGGTACCAGGAATAGGCAAATTCATAGGGACAGAAAGTAGAATAGAGGTTAGCAGGGGTTGTGGGAGAGGTGGGGACGGGGACTTATTGTTTAATGGGTACAGAGTTTCTGTTTGAGATGATGAAAAATTTCTGCAAATGGATAGTGGTAATGGTTGCACTACAATGTGAACGTATTTAATGCCACTGAATTGTACACTCAAAACTGATTAAGGGGTCGGCCTTGTGGCTGAGTGGTTAAGTTCGCGCATTCCACTTCAGTGGCCCAGGGTTTCACGGGTTCGGATCCTGGGTGTGGACATGGCACCAGTCATCAAGCCATGCTGAGGCGGCATCCCACATGCCACAACTAGAAGGACCCACAAAAAATATACAACTATATACCAGGGGGCTTTGGGTAGAAAAAGGAAAAATAAAATCTTAAAAAAAAAAAGGTTAAAAGGCTAGATTTTATGTTATGTATATTTTACCACAGACACACGGCAAAGAGCAGGGGAAGAAGGGCAATGGATTGAGAGCAAGCAGGCAAGTTAATCTAGGCAGTGCAACATCCAACCAGGAAATGTTGTCAAGTATAATTTATCTTCTTCGATGATCTAGAAAGGCAGAATCTTGCAATGCCTTAGGTCATGAAACAAGAAGATCAGTGAATCTCCCCTTTCTCAGTTTGCAGAATTTTGTAATAAAAGCGCATGAGTTCAAGACATAATTTGCCAATGATTGCGTCTTTGGGAGAATCACTTAATCTCTGTGAATTTTATAAAATGGAAAAGATAATCCTACTTTTATAGTTGTTGGGAGGTTATTACAGAGTAAAGCATGTTACATGCCTGGCACGTACTAAATGTAATAAATGATAGACTTAGGCAAATTTAGCATTATGTAGCACCTGCCAGTGTTGTACATGTGTTAGGTAAGGCTCACAAAAAACTTGGGAGCTAGGTACTAAAATCCCCATTTGTCACATGAGAACACTGAGGCTCAGAGACTTCAAGTCACTTACCCCGCGTCTTGCTGCTAGGCAGTGTCGGGGCCGAGATTTGGATCTAGGACGGTCTCACTGCAGAGCTTGAGTGCATTCTGTTCTCCGTGCTGCCACTTACATCCTATCCTCAGGGATTTACAAGCTGAAGAACAAACACCTGTATAAAGCACCAAATAAAAACGTCAGCCCATATAGGTAGCCCCTACATGATGTGTTCCTAAAAATATATATATATGAAACCAGAATGTCCAAAAGTTGATGCCTTTCTGTTCCTGGAGAGTTAAAAATCTTTCTAATTACACCCAAACTTTTAAACACATGCTTCGATGATATTTCTTTAGCTTTTTACAAGTTTCTTAATTTGTTTCCTTCACAAATGAGCAGAGTCGATTAGCCTCAATGGTCTAGGGAACCTCTGATTGAGATATTCACAGCTTCTGGCATACCTAAGCATGCCTCTCAAGTGTTTTAAATTTATGAAACCTATGTTTCTTATGACTCATATCAGCACTTTAATTTTCCATTTACCATCATTGGTTATAAATTAATAAGGGCTAAAATGCAATAAAATATTTCAATGTTTGTACAAATAGTTCCTTAAGAGGGCAGCACTGCTGAAATTGCTGCAGCAGATGAGATCACAGAATGGCAGTTTGTCAACCGAAAGATAAAGGTTCAAATTCAGCAGAAGAAATGTTTCCTAAGAGAGTGTGCTGGTTGTACTATGGACCTGTTCATCGAAAAATCTAATTCCCTCTCTGTGATGCCCCTCCCACAAGCAAGATTAGACATCCCTGCCCTCATGAACTCAGGAGTCCTCATGTAACTTGATTTGGCCAATAACATGGTTAGAAGCCATGTGGGAGGAAGTTTTAAGAATCAGATGACGGTTACCAAGTGGATTTCCTCCTCTGCCTGGAAACAGGCAATGTGACAGGTAAGACTGCTCCATCGGCAGTCCAAGAGTGAAGATGGCATGGGTCAGAGCACAGCCAACCCATTAGACATGGAGTGTGGGTGAGAAATGACTTGTGGGCTTGTTAGTTAGCACAGAGTGACCTCACCCATCCTGAGGATACAGGGTGTCAGTGGGCCATGCATGAAAATGTGGTTGTCACATAGCAGAGCATTAAAAAGTAGCAGTGATACTGAACTTCTTTTTTTTCTTTTTTAAAGATTTTAATTTTTTTTCCTTTTTCTCCCCAAAGCTCCCCCCCGGTGCATAGTTGTATATTCTTAGTTTGTGGGTCCTTCTAGTTGTGGTATGTGGGACGCCACCTCAGTGTGGCTTGATGAATGGTGCCATGTCCTCGCCCAGGATTCGAACTGATGAAACACTGGGCCGCCTGCAGCGGAGTGCTCGAACTTAACCACTCGGCCACGGGGCCAGCCCTATACTGAACTTCTTAATCTCAAGTTCGTGTGCTCCATGCACAGCAAGCCAAACACTGAGACATCGGTGCTTGGAGATGGAGAAATGCCCCATTTGAGTTGGCCAAGAGGAGAAAGTGGGAGCATGGGTTCACTCATATCCACCTTAACAAGAGCAGAAAGCAGGGGGGTTTTATAGAGCTAAGGGGCTTGGCAGGAGAAACTTAAGAGAAACAAAGGGGTCACCCCTGGGCAATCTGCAATGGCTGCTGGGGGCTGGCCATCTGGTGATTGCAACCTCCCCAAAAGCATTCTCTTTTTTCTGCAAAACAAGCTCACAAATCCTCAAGGCCTGAGTCACCCCTCAAGTTATACAAGAAAACAGCAAATTGACAAGATTTGTCTATGTCTGTGCTGGGAACAAGGTCAAAAGGCAATCATGTTCCTATTGAATATCTACAGTAACCCTCAGGGACCTGGCTTCAGCAGGTTAAGTGCCTGAAAGTGGCACCTACAGCAAAGGCACCAGAAAGTTAGCTGAAAAGTTTCTATGGGAGATTAGGCAAACAGAAAGCCTCCACAGGGGAATTAGAACTTAGTGTGAGCTGTGAAGGGAAAGGAGGATGTTGGACGACGAGTAGGCTGCACCTCTTCTCTGTCCTATTTTAATTGTCTGACTATGCATTTTCAAATACCAGATAATTAAAAGGTCAAAGAAAGGAACAATAAGGATATGAGAAGTTTCTTAAGCAAATGATTCAGCTAAAGTGAAAAATATTCAGCATAATGTAATGGACAATTTTTATTCCCATCACCAGATTTCATCACATCCTAAGATTTTGCTGTCTTTGCTTCCTGTTTTTTCTAAAGAAATAAAACATTACCCATACTGATGTGGGGACCTGGATTTGGCCACCCCAAGATATGTCTCTTTGGCATGATGATTATTTGAGGCTAGTTTCTTTGCAGACAGGAAAGCAACTGAAAAGTAGAACTTGCTTGCCCTTTTTTAGGAGACATTTACATTGTAAAGGAACTCTCCATCTGTAAAGATCTCCCTAGAAACTCTTAATCAATACCAAAGGCAAGGACTTAAATCTGCATAATAATCTTATTCCTGTTTCTGGTAACCTCCTGTAGCTGACTTCCCTCCTTCTTCCAACGTTGGCATTTCTTTAAGGATTAATCATCTTTCCTTAGACTGGGAACTGATTGCTGCACTCACCTGTGACCACCCAGCTCAAGACAATAGACTTGCCTCCTGCTATGCCCTCCGAGATAGCAGACCACTACCTGCTGTGTCCATCAAGCGCTGTGCCAACAGGGCAATCTTGTGACTATTGTGGGAGGGACATTTCAATCATATGTGAAACACCCTGTTTGGGGGTATATAACCACTCTGTGCACCCCACTTCTTCGGTGCCCTTTCTTCCTTCGGGAAGAAAGGCCCCAGGCCATGGTTCCTCATAAAGCTTTGTTTAATTTTCTCTTGCTATTCTGTTTCATGTGAATTTAATTCATTCTCCGGCCAGATGAACCCACTTTGGATAGAGGAAATGTCTTCCTCCCCTACACTGACATTTTCACATCTTGAGGTATATGGGGTAACTATCTGGGTTCAAAACTAATTTGGCTTGAACTAAAGCAGCCTGACTTGTGGCCTATCAAAGACATGTTGTCCATCTGCATTAACCATTTAAGAACACACTCTGTTGAGGTTAGAATGCAGATTTTCCCTCCTGCGCCCCCTCCTAACGCTGGTGTTGGTCCCTTCCGGGCATCAGAGCCATGTTGACCTGCTACTTGGCAACTGAATACCTTTTAGAAACTTTGGTGAATATGCCTCCTGGGCGTATTTAATGTACATTCTTTGTTCTAAAAAGGTGTAAGACTACCGAAACTGTGCTTCTCTGGAACACTTTCTTCCTTTGTGGAAACTGTCTTCCCGGATTATAATCCTCACCCTGGCTCAAGCAAAACTCACTTCATCTCTCTTGTCTGTAGAATGGTTATTCATTATTTTGCATTGACAATACAATAAGTTCAAGCTTCCTGCATACCCCTCCCTGGCCCTATTTTTCATTTTTAAAAAGTCCACATTTACAACTCAGTAAGTTAGGCATTGAACAAAACGAGGAACCGTCAAAGTAAAAGTCTCACTTAGAAAAAATACGCCTTTTTGATGTCAAAATTGAGACGCATACTTTTTTAAAAAATGAAACAGTTTATTATATCTAGTGTAAACACAAGACAATCATTACAAATGTGAACCAGTCAGAGGAGGGAACTGATGGAAAGATAAGATGATATTTAATGACTACATTACTGTTTTCTCCAGTTATGCTTGCATAGAATTGGAAAGCAATATTATCCTCGCTCTTAAGGATTCAACAGGATCATGATGTTTCAGAGCTGGAAAGGATTTGGAGCCAAGTTGAATCATGTCTTTATTTTACAATTGAGAAACTGAGGCCCAAAGAGGCAAAGCAACTTGCCCAAAGTCACACAGATAATTTGCGTCGGAGCTAGAGCTTTATTCCCACATAACATTACCTTCCAAGACTAGTAAGGAAGAGAGACCAAAAGGGGAAGGCCAGCCATCTGTGAGCGTGAAGTACAGGCAGCTTTATGAGAAGAATATTGCTGACATGTTGGAAGTAGTGGACTGGAAAGGGAGAGGGGCACTCATGTGGAAAGGACTGCTCTCCTTCCAGTGGAGCCTGGAGCCCTTAAGAAGTCAGGAAATGCCTAGTGACTGTGTAGCTGGGTACCTGAGGGTAACTGTAAATATTCAGTAAGATTGCCTTTCAACCTTGTAATAAAAAGAAGATAATCTTGTCAATTTGCTGTTTTCTTGCTTAACCTCAGGGGTGACTCAAGGGTCACAGGGATTTATAAGCCTGTTTTGCAGAAGAAAAAGAGTGCCTTCAAGGAAGTTATGATCACCAGATAACCAGCCCCCAGCTGTTCTTGACCCCAGAAGTCTGATTGCCCAAGGGCTTCTCTGGAGTGAAAGGAACATGGATTTCCCCTTTGTTTCTCCAAAACTCCTCCTGCCAAGCCCCTTAGCTCTGCAAAACGCCTTGCTTTCTTCTCTTGTTAAGGTAGATTTGAGAGAACCTATCCTTCCGCCTTCTCGTTTTGGCCAATTTGAATAAAACTTTCTCCATCTCCAAGCACCAGTGTCTCAGTGATTGGCTTGCTGTGCATCGGGCACACAAACTTGAGATGAAGAGGCTTGGTATCAACTGTGCCCCAAGACCATGACTGCAGTGGTTGTCTGAAGGCAAGTGCTGCCTGCTGGGGTCACCCTGACAAACAGGAGCCTCGCTGGCAGCTCTCTTGAGCTGGCCTTAGGACTTGGCGAAACCTGCAGTGAAGCTGAGTTATGGGGCCTCAGGATTCTAAGGGCCCCAGAAAGGTGTGAGGCATAGAGAACTTCGCTGTTTCTCCTCCCTTTTTCTCTGAGCAAATCATCCATGGGCATTGTTGTCATGTGTTTTATTTTTGCTTTTATAGTCTGAGGGAGGTTTTATGCCTTTTCTTTTTTATGTTGATTCTTTTATATTTTGCTGGGGTTTACATAATACTCAGAAGCAAAGAATGCATTTAAATTTTGCTTCCTTCTTGAAATGAGAGATTTAGATTAAGCAAATACCAGGGAAGTTTTCACCAGGGTATTTTAATTTAGTAAGTCAACCATTTTAGATCACATGAAGCAATCCGTCTTTACCTATGCCAAGATCCTTGCTACAGAGAGGATTTAACACATTCCCGAGATGTGCTTGAGAAAAGGCTGAGGGTACTTTGTTTATGAAAATGTTTGGCAGACTCTCCTGTTTTCCCCATGGAGAAAAAAATTTGCACTTGGAAAAATGAACTGTGCTAATACCCATGAGTCCATACTGATATAAATAAATGAATGAACAAATAAATGAGGGAGAAGAGATAAATTCTCTGGTTCAGAAAAATCCCAAGTAATTTATCAAGATAACTTTGACCACAAGGAGATGGAGCATAACTTCCTGCTCCGTAAGTGTGGGCTGTGCATAGTGACTTCCTTCCAAAGAGCGGGGTAGAAAAAGTGGGGGAAAAGAGTAACCTGGAGAAACCTGACACACAGACCTCAGCCAGTGGTCAAGGTTAACATCAACGGTAATAAGTCATGTTGATAGTGTGTACCCTTGATATGGTGTGATGATGAAAACGGCACTTTACCTCTGTGATCTTCTTCCCCCAAACCCATAACTCCAGTCTCATTATGAGAAAAACATCAACAAATCCCAACTGAGAGACATTCTACAAAACATCTGACCAGCACTCCTCAAAATTGTCAAGGTCATCAAAAACAAGGAAAATGAGAAACTGTCACAGCCGAGGGGAGTCTAAGGATATGTAACAACTACCTGTAATGTGGTCTCCTGGATGGGACCCTGGAACAGAAAAAGGACATTAGAGAAAAACAAAGGGCATCCAAATAAAGTAAGAACTTTAGTTAACAATAGTGTATCAGTTGACAAATAGAAATGGCAAGCAATAGGATATATTGGAGTATATGAGGAAGCCATTTGGGGTAAACCTAATTCGGCCTGACTTTTTGTTTTTCCAAAAGGGCCTGACCGTGGCCGTTGAGCATGCATTGTATATCTGCTTTAGACATTCCCTATGGCAAGAACAAAGGCCCTTGAGATAAAGGTGCAACTTCCCTCCCCGTCCCAACATTGGCATTTCCTTAAGGATTAAGCATCTTTCCTTAGGCTGGGAACTGATTGCTGCTCTTACCTGTGACCACCCAGCTCCAGACAACAGACTTGCTTCCTTCTGCGCCCGCTGAGATAGCAGACCCACTACCTGCTGTGTCCATCAAGCACTGTGCTGACAGGGCAATCTTGTGACTGTTGTGGGAGGGGCATTTCAATCGTATGTAAAGCATCCTCTTTGGGGGTATATAACCACTCTGTATACCTCACTTCTTTGGTGCCCTTTCTTCCTTTGGGAAGAAAGGCCCTGGGCCATGGTCCTCAGATTTTAGCTCAGAATAAACTCTCCCAAATTTTCATTTATAAATTGGTTATGGATTATTTTTGTTGACAAATACTGGCTCATTAATTGTGACAAATATGCCACACTAATATAAGATGTTAATAATAGGGGGAAGTGAGTGTGGGGTACATAGGAACTCTGTATCACAGCCATAATTTTTCTGTATATCTAAACTGTTCTGAGAAATAAAGTTCATTGAAAAGACAAGGACAAAAAAGTGAATTGTGCTGTAACTGAGGAGAGGGGAAAATTGTTTTAAGAGAGTTCTAGACAGATTTTGTAAACGCTCAGATAAACATTAAAACTTTTTGGAAAACTCTAAATTCCCTTTGGCACCACCTATGCCGAGTAATTTAGCTTCATCATCTTCCTTACAGAGGACAAATAAGATGTTTTGTGAGCTAATGAAAATATGATAAACATTTTAATAAATTAAATGAATCTGTGATACTTCTCACAGTGCCTTTTGCTTACCCCTTTGCAAATCCCCCCTCCCCCGCCCTTAGAATCCCTGGCAAATTTTATATAAATATTTTTTTATTGGCTAAAGGATTTAAAGCAAATAAATATGCTATTTTTGACTTCAAGTCTTTCTCATTTAACTCTGCTCTTTCCACCTTTTTCATTCAGGCTTCATCATTCTAATGAAAATACCCATTGTGTGACAGTTTTTATTTTACAGTTCACTTAATCTTACAGTTTTCTTGTAATTGTTTTTTGGTAAAGTTCCCTTGCCACCCTCCACTTTAAAAAAATGTATTTAACAGCAGTGCATTCCTGACTGTGATCTCTCAAGATCTGACACAACGTGCGAGGTTGGAGAAGATCTCAAAATATTTCAGAAACTGAGAATTCAGTAACTATTTGTTGTGTACTGTTTGATAAGAAAAATGGATCCAGTTTTCAGCAGCTAGTAGCAGTCTGCATCGTCATTTGGTAGAGAAGGAGTGGAGGACGTTTTGTGTTTCTTTGAGTTCCAGGGACAGTGGTGAAGGAAGGGAGGAGCCCCCTCCCCCAGTGTTCTGTACAAAGATTAGGAGACAGCCTCACTGAAAAACCGGGGGCAACCCTCAACCCTAATGTGAAAAATGCCCTTATGGCACTTCCATTGAGCTGAGACTGGCTGAAAAACGGCTCTGGGGCCCTTTGGAGCAGCTGTTGGAGGTGTTTCAGTTCATTCCCACAGCATTTGTTGGTAACTACCTCGTGCCATGTCCCTGGGACCCAAGTTGATTGAGACACAGGTGCTCCCTTCCTTGAGCATCAGAATCAGTCAGTGAACGCGTCATGTCCTAGAATGCTCTCACTGTGAGACCCAAATGTCACCAAGCATTGAGTCACATCAATAACACCAGACCCAAGCTCCTACACTTCCTTCTACTGGAGTCTCCTGCCTCTTTCAAGCCCCTACCCAAGAGCTGACAGAAAGAGGAGCCTCTCATTGCTGACAACTAGTCTGCCAGCTTCAGGCTTCTCACATCTCATCCATTCACCCTTCCTCTTGCTCTGATGGAGTCCGCTGGTTACAAAGCAGCTCAGAGGAGCCTCCCCTGCACCCTGCCTCAGGGCTGGTCTCCTGACGCTTCCAAACCCTATATGTCCCAAGGGAACAGAGCAGGGCTGGATTCTGTTCAGAGTCAGGGGAGCTGTTCTCTCCTATCTAGGCGGCTGTGTGGCCCTGGGCCCCAAAGGAGAGCTTCACAGATATCTCAGAAGAGCTCCTTCATCCTCTAGAGGCAACTTCTCCACTAAAAACCCAGAAATCTCCAGAAGCACAAGCATCCATTGGTATGTAGGCATGGCGTCTTCTCTCGGGTAGATCTGAGGGGCCCCCTGAGATGGGCAGTTGGGTCTCTGTGGGTGCACCAGTCTGTTTGTAGCCCATGTGCATGGTGGAGTTGATAGAGCATCACATTGGGCCAGGGAGGCTGCAGAAGAACAGCGGCTCAGGAGAAATGGGATCCCTGCAAGAGGGTGCTCAGTCATCAACCTGAAGGAAGAAGGGTCCAGGGTGAGGGCTGAGAGACTGAAGGAAGATAGAAGGCTCAAGGGTCTGAGAGCAGCTGTGGGTGGATCGATTGCAATGAGAACATGGATGTAGGAGCAGCTCCAGAGGATGCAGAGGAGTGGGGCAGAGGGTCCCCAGGGAAGCCAAGGGGACGTAGATGAGTCATCTACATGGACACGGGAGGTCACCTGGGATGATGGCAAAAGGTCTAGATGGGGAGACTGTGGGCCACGTGCTAAAGCCTTTAATTCCACGTGGGGAGATCCCCAGAGCTTGGTAGATGCAGGTCCCTTTGCACCTGGGTGGGCGTGCTCTGCCCAGCTGGGCAAGCCAGCCTGAAACCCAGCCCACACTCCACTATAAAAGCCTGGTGCCATGGGGCTGGGCTGTGTTCACACAGAGAAAAGGGCACCCTAGCATCAGCCTTGGGCAGATGATCATGATGAGGCAGGGAAAATGGCATAGTGGGATGGCATGAACCTCAAAGTAGGGGTTTTTTTACAAGAAGACAGAGGAAAAATAGTCTGGAGTGGCATAAGGGAGGGAGGAGAATGCCACCTGCCTTCTGGCCCCATGACACAAAATTCTTCTTGTCAATAATAATAATAATAATAACAATAATAATAATGGCCAATACATACAGAGCTTACTGTATTTCAGACACCATGCTAAACATTTTCCATATAAAACTCATTAAATCCTCACAACAATCTTATTAAGTAGGTACAATTATTAGCCCAAATTCACATTGAGGAAACTGAGGCACAGAGATTAGATTCCTTGCTCCAGTTCAGGCAGGTAGTGGTGCTAGGAAACAACTCCCAACAGTCTGACTCCAGAGTTTGTGCTTTTAATCATGAGGCTAAAATATAAGGTCTGCTTTCTTTCAAAAAGAGCTCACAAAAGCTAGTTTTATATCCCCCAGATTCACAAAATTTGACCCAAGTTTATTATTTTTATTTTTGCTGAGGAAGATTTGCCCTGAGCTAACATCTGTTGCCAATATTCCTCCTTTTATATGTGAGCCACCACCACAGCATGGCCACTGATGAGTGGTGTAGATCTGCGTCCAGGAACAGAGCCCAGGAGCAGAGTCCAAAGCAGAGCACGCCAAACTTAACTACTAGGCCACTGGGGCTGGTCCTGACCCAAGTTTAATCAACTCTAGTTTGAAAATTCACAGCTAAACTTTACTTCTTTCAAGACAGAGAAGATCTCACTTGATAGAGTTTCTCTCACCCTCTAGCTTTGCCTATGTTGCCCTTTGCTTCCTCCCCACCTCCTCTCCTCCTTACACAACTCTTCCATAGGGCTCAGATCGCAACCTGATCTAACTTCTGCATCTTACCCTCATTTTGGGATTAGCACCTAAGTATAGCCTGTAGTATTCTCTAATTAGTTTTGCATGAGGTAGAAGTTTGTTACTGGGCTCCTTCTTCCTCTAATTGTTTAAATACATGAAAGTTATGCATGCAGGTTGGTGGAGACGCAGACAGCCTGGCTTGGTGGGAAGAAGCTGGAATTCCAGCTGTTGGCTCTGGAACCTCAGGCCAGACAAACATTCAACAGTTATTGAGTATGTAGCACATGCCAGGTGCTCTACTGGATGCAGATTGAACAGAAACTCACCAGACCCACTTCCCTTCCCTCTGTACACACATGTAGACCACATTTCCCAGATTTCCTTGCAGTTAAGTGGAGCCATATGCCTGTGTTTGGGCCATGAGTCATGGGTGAAAGTGAGATATGCCTCTTCCGGGCCCCGCCCACAAACACCCACACACAAGCCTCCACTTTCTTCTCTGACCAAAAAAATCCTTTAAGTTTAGAAATCCCTGCTAATGGAGCTTAGGAGGTTATAGGCAAATGCTTGCTGATTTGTGTGTTTAATTCTGTGATTTCAAAATGCTAGCACCTGCAATAGATCTTTTGGGTAGCTGTTGCTGAGAGGATTAAATCTGAAATAATACTTTTTATACTGAATTCCCTCCAAAACACATTTTTAGGGTTTGTTTCGGCAACTGAGTGATGATTGAAATAAAATTTCTAAATATTATTTGTCTCCTATTAAATCAACTACCCCTTCCATATCTATTCTATTTCTAGCAACACAATTGCAAAACCGTTTATCTTGAAGACTGTAGTCCAATCTTATTTCAAACGTTTCTTCTGTGCTATGAGTAATATACTTGGTTACTTGACAGGAAACCATTGTTATCCCCATAAAACATTTTGCTGCATAGCAAAACCTCCTGATTCTGTGACTTTATGCTATTTTTTGCCTGTACTATAATTCTCACATCAATTATTGCAGTTACTTTTCTTTTGGATTCCAGGGAATGTATAAAACTTGTAGTAAAAATAATAATTCGAAATCAAGTTAATCTTGATGTAGTTTTCCACAAGGAGTCCAGACAACTACAGGGAAGGGTTGTAAAGTATGAGACGAGAGCTAGACAAACACTGGCTAAAGTCAGACGGAATTCCTAAGTGTTTGGACACTCGTGCATTCACATCTATCTTATTTAAATGATGGACCATCATTGGGTATTAGAACAAGAGGTCAGAACTCTCCTGTGCTTCCTCCAGCTCTCACTGTCCTGGCCATAAACAGGTCAAATGATGTCAACCATCAAACGAGGATAATTGTAACAAGAAGAATAATAGAGACTGATATTAAGATTGTTTGTGGGGCTGGCCTGGTGGTGCAGTGGTTAAGTGCGCACATTCCACTTTGGCGGCCCGGGGTTCGCCAGTTCGGATCCTGGGTGCGGACATGGCCCCGCTTGACATGCCATGCTGTGTTGGCGTCCCACATATAAAGTAGAGGAAGATGGGCACAGATGTTAGCTCAGGGCCAGTCTTCCTCAGCAAAAAGAGGAGGATTGGCGGCAGATGTTAGCTGGGGGCTAATCTTCCTCAAAACAACAAACAAAAAAGGTTGTTTTTATCCAAAGCAAAATGTTATTTTTTTGAGATAAGAAATTTCTTAGACTTTGATCGTCATGATTTGTCCCTCTCCTGGAATTCGGTGGCCCTGGAGCTCTGGCGTACCCAGCCTTCTGCTCACAAAGGGCTCCCTGGTGTGATTTCTGAGTGAGAGAGCTCTGTCTGAACAATAGCAGACAAGTGGCGTTTGCCTCACTGTGAAGTAACCTGGAGCCTTCTCTTCATCCTTTGTCCCCACCACTATAGTTCTCACCTGCAGTCCTCCAGCAGCCTCAGGGTGACCAACTGTCTCTGTTTGCCTGGGACTCAGGGTGGGGGTTAAGGGTTGGAAGGGGAGGCTCCCGGAAGGCAGACTTTCCAGTCCTAAGACTGGGGAAGTCCTGGGCAAACCAGGACAAGTTGGTTACCCTGAGCAGCCCTCTTCCTGGTGTCCCTGCATTCGTCTAGTTTCCTCTCTCTCATCCATCCTCCACAGAAGAGCCAGAAAGATCAGACAAATATGGTCATGTCACTCCCAAGTTGGAAACCCTTTGACGGCTTCCTAGCATCATTAAAACTAAGCCACTTTACAGGGCATACGAGGCCTTCTTTATGGTTCGTCCCCTGCTGTCCCCCTGGCTTCATCGCTCATCAACACCCTTCCTCTTCTCACCCTACCCAACTTCCCCCAACAAGCTGCACTGCAGGCTCCAGCCACACATGCGTCCTTCGGCCTGTACATGAGGCACACTTCTCTGCCCAGGCCTTCTTCCCTCACGCTGGTCCCTCTAACCAAACACTCTTCTCCACCTCTTTGATTTGTCTGCCAAGGTCTTGTCTTTGATGTCACCTCCTCAGGCAAGTCTTCTCTGATTTACCCTATTTGAGATAGGTGTCTGTATCAGGATAATTTTTGGCCACCCGTAACAGAGTTGTGACTACTGAGGCTTAACAAGGTAGAAATTCAATTTCTCTCTCATGTAAAATGAGTGTGGAGATAGATGGTCCAGGGCAGTTTGGCAGTTGCTCAGTCACTGGGGACCCAGGCTCCTTTATTTCTGCACTCACGTCCTAGCACAGATCACCTCATAGTCCAGGCTGACTGTTTCAGCTGTCTTGCCCACATCACAGGCAAAGTGTTTTGGATTCTGTATTTGTCTAATTGGCATCCATTAATCATAAGACCAAACTAATGGCCATAGTTGTTTGCATCTCCCCTGTGGTACAGAGCCCATACTCTGAACCACTTCCTTTATCTAATGCTCACACATCAAGCCAATATTTCTCCTACCCTACATCAACCCAGGACCAGGGACCAGACAACTAAGGACAGCCCCTCTGCCCCAAAGCCTGCTGGAATTATTCAAACTAGCCAATGTTAAGCTTGCCTTCCCTTGGAAAACACAATAAAGACTGTGGCCCATGTGTTCCCCTTGCACCTGCTTTTGCATCCTGACCAAACCTGGTGCTTCCCCCTGTGGCCCTGCGTGGTGTGGCGTGCCCTCTCCTCTTGGGAACTATAAGTAATAAATTCTGCTTTCCACGGCATTAGCTTCTCCATGTCATCACTCAGTCTCCTTTATAAATTAAGACCCAGGCACAAATCACAAAGTGAGTCAGGTCCCTTTAAGCAGCCTTCCCTGGCCCACTGACACTGCAGAGTATGCCCATAACTAGTCTCCTCCCCAGAACCACCTCCAGAAGGGGCTAGGAGGGAGCAGCATCATGCCGAATAAACAAGAGTTCTATCAGGGTAAGCTCTCTGTGTGATCTCCTGGCACTCTGTGCCTCTCCTCTGCTAGCATTTATCCTCCTGTCTCACAACCATCTGCTGACTTGTTTGCCACCTCTCTAAGGGCAAGTTGGTAAGATGAGGGGTTGATTTGTCATGTTTCCTCATCGGCTGTTGTATCCCTGCACCTGACACCGTCCTGAACATTGTAGGTACTCAGTACTGCAGAAGGAAAGCACAGCTTCATGACTATTAACCTAGGGACAGGGTGACACTTGTCTGCATTGTTAGGTTAACCACACCTTCATTATAAGATGAGCAACACATTTGTCATGTTGTCCATCTATTTATGTAGTCATTAAACAAATATTTTTTTGAGCACCTAAATCAGGCTAGTTACTGGTTCTAAGCGCCAGAGATGCCGTGGTGAGCTAAGCAGACCAGGTCCTTTATTCAGTACTATGTTTAAAAGAAACTCCTGGCAGCAGATCTAAGCCTTGCTGGGCTCACCTTCCTTTTTCTTTTAGACAAGTTTAATTCTGTGCTTTTGACAGTAAGTATTCAATAAATCTCAACTGAGCCACTGGTTGAAACAAGAAGGACAAAGTGGGGGATTTTAAATGTCCTCATTATCATCCCAATTTCCTCTTTAAAAATGTTACTTGGTCATTCTTCCCTTTTAGGTTTTATAGCCCCGAAGAAATGAACAATTGGATAGTAAGGACTGGATATGAATTCTAATTCCCTTCCCTGGGATGTATCTCTGTAACATTTTGTACGGTTTTCCTTTGAACTTTGGAGATTGTAGAAATTTATGCAGAATAGGTTTTTAGAGTGAACTGGGCCACACAGTGCTGCACAGTGTTATCTTTCCTGGTCCCAGGTTTTAGCTTTAAGGTCTGGTGTGGCAGGAAAGCCCCCATCTCCTGTCACATCTCCATACAGATTCTTCAAAGACAGTTTCCCTAAGCTTACATCTGAGAACATGAGCTCACTTCCAATTAATTATTGGAATAAAAATAATATTTTTCTATTTTTAATCATAAATATATATTTAAACCTTTTCTCTGCTCACCTGCCTTTCTTATGGTAATGGTGATGGAAATAAATTAAAGTAGTATGTTCTAACTTAGGGATATGTCAAACAACATATTACCAATTTATTAGTGTCAACGCAATAAATGGAGTCTCCCAAACAAGATTCTGCCATTTTTATTAATTAATGTCAGTGCAGTGGAGTCTAAACACAGAATGGTTTCTTTGGCTCCATCCGTGCCTTCCTTCATCCATTTTCTGTTGAATCCTCCTTTCCTCTCCCTTAGCGATGTTCCTGGAAGATCCCCATCGTTTCCCAGTCATTTTCAGTAATTAAAGTCTAGAAGCGTTTATAACTCTGGGTTAAACATCACACTTGCCTCCCCTGCCCAGCACTTGCCAGGCTTACAGCCTAGGGATTTGGAGGTAGACGGAGCTTGCTCTGCGCTTTCATTTCTCTCTCTCTTCCGCCTGGATGGAGAAGGGGGCTCGAGATCTCCTTTAGGGACTCCTGCTTCCTCCATACTCCAGTTTCTCCGCTGTGTTAAGTAACCAGCTCGGAGAGAAACTGGATCTGCATTTTTTCCTGACTGCTGATGCTCTCTTCGGGGTTGTGAAGGTTAGTTTTATATGTCGCCTTGGCTAGGCTGTGATGCCCAGTTGTTTGGTCAAACACAAGTCTAGATGTTGCTGTGAAGGTATTTTTTTAGGTGAGGTTAACATTTAAATCAGTAGACTTTGAGTAAAGCAGATCACCCTCCATGATGTGGATGGGCCTCATCCAGTCAGTGGAAGGCCATAAGAGAAAAGACCGAAGTCCCCATGAGAGGAGGAAACTCTGCTTCCAGACTGCCTTTGGACTCACGACTGCAACATTGGCTTCCACCAGGATTCCAGACTGCCAGCCTGTCCTGCAGATTTCAGACTTGCCACCTCCCACAATTGCATGAGCCAATTCCTTAAAATAAATCTCTCTTGGGGCTGGCTCCATGGCCAAGTGGTTCATTTTGCACACTCTGCTTCAGTGGCCCAGGGTTTCGCCGGTTTGGATCCTGGGCGAGGACCTAGCACTGGTCACCAGGCCATGCTGAGGTGGCGTCCTACGTGCCTCAACCAGAAGGACCTACAACTAGAGTATACAAATATGTACTGGGGGGGAGGGGCCTTGGGGAGAAGAAAACAAAGATTGGCAACAAATGTTAGCTCAGGTGCCAATCTTTAAAACAACAGTAATAATAAAAATAAATAAATAAATAAATCTCTCTTGGGGCCAGCCCAGTGACGTAGTGGTTATGTTTGGCATGCTCCACTTCGGCAGCCCAGGTTCGCAGGTTCAGACCCCGGGAGCAGACCTACATTATTCATCAAGCCATGCTACGGCAGCGACCCATGTATAAAATAGAGGAAGATGGGCACAGATGTTAGTTCAGGACCATTCTTCCTCAAGCAAAAAGAGGAAGATTGGCAACAGATGTTAACTCAGGGCTAATCTTCCTCACACAAAAAATAAATTGAAAATAAATAAATCTCAGAAATGAGCTATCAAGCCATGAAACGACATGGAGGAACTTAAATGCATATTATCAAGTGCAAGAAGCCAATCAGAAAAGGCTACATACTGTATTATTCCAACATATGGCATTTGGAAAAGACAAAACTATGGAGACAGTAAAAAGATCAGTGGTTGCCAGGGTGTAGGAGTGGGAAGTGAATAGGCAGAACACAGAGGATTTTTAGGGCTGTGAAAATGCTCTGAATGATACCATAATGGTAGATACATGTCATTATACATTTGTCCAAACCCATAGAATGTACAACAAGAGTGAACCTTACTGTAAACTATGGACTTTGGGTGATAAGGATGTGTCCCCTGTCCTCCACCAGCAAATGCATCACTCTGGTGGGAGATGTTAATAATGGTGGAGTCTGTACATGTGTGGGGGCAAGGAGTACATGGGAAATCTCTGTACCTTCTGCTCAATTTTGCTGTACTCTAAAAAGTAAAATCTTACTTAAAACAATCATTTAAAAATATCATATATCTTTGGGTGGTGAATATGATGTCATCACAGGAATTGAAATATAATGCTGTACACTTGAAATTTGTGTAATGTTATAAACCAGTGTGGCCACAATAAAAAAAATTTTTTTGGTCTCGTGTATATATATAGATTTCCACTTTAAGGCCTTCAACTGATTGAATGAGGCCCACCCACATAGTGTGTGTGTGTATACACAGTCTATTGGTTCTGTTTCTCTGGAGAATGCTGGTAAGAGGTTTTGTCTCCTTCTCTGCCATCACTGACTGGTCTGTGTCAATGGCGTCCATGTGCAGGGCAGAAACCCAAATCTTCAGAAGAGTTTCTCTTGGAGCACCTCTTCATTTGGCTGGGGTGGTGGTGAAGGACAACTCCTCTCTCCACCTCACAAAGAGGGGAGGGAAAGCCACAGTGCACTGCTCTAAGCCGTCAGGGAAGTGGGAGGATTCCCCCCACCGCTTTTCCTTAAGGTTCTTATGGCTGGTCAAATAATCAAAGAGGCAGGTTAGCAAGAGAAAATCAAACAAAATTTAATAGCATGTATACATGGGAGAAACCCAGGGTAAACTGAGTAACTCGGCCATCTGGCTGAGTCCACCGATTTAAGTACCCTCAGCTACAGACAAGGAGGACATAATGATTTGGGACTTCAAAGGGGAGAAAGACAATCTACATAGAGATGGAATGCAAAAGTTTGATAAACAGGACTTTGATAAAAGTGGACTTCGCAAGGATCCCCCCAAGTGTACTAGATAGTTATCTATGGTGATGGCCTGTCCTGGAGACAGCCTTTATTTTAAATTTCTTTAGGCAGTTTGGGGGAAGGTCAGATGCTCTTCCTGAGTCTTTTGAGGCTTCATTGTCTTCAGCTCGAAATAGTCCGCAGACCAGAGTGGCGCACCTTGGGGCGGCCGCCCTCAGCCCCATCAAAGCCAACAACGTTCTACTCTTGTGACTCTTCCCATCTCCGCTCCCAGTCTTTCGGGTGGAGGTTGGGGATTGATGAGATGGGAGGGCATGGATCATGACGGTGCCGAGTGATGGCAGTTCTTTTTAGAACATGGGGTACTTAATGCCCCTTGGTCCTCAGCTGTAGTTCTCAGAAGTCAATTCCAGGGCAATGGGAAAACTTCAACTCAGCGTCAGTTATAGTAAATTTCCAGGATGCTACTGGGCATTCCTTGGGGAAAAAAAAGTTCCAGGTCCAAACATATCTGGGGACAACTAAGCGAAACAGAGTTAAACATTTTTCTTTTTTTCCCCCAATTATTTTGTTGAGGTCATAATAGTTTATTACACTGTGTAATTTCAGGTGTACATTATTATTTATCAGTTTCTGTGTACACTGCATCGTGCTCACCACCAATAGTCCAATTTTTATCCATCACCATACGTGTGTGCCCCTTTTACTCCTTTTGCCCACCCCAGATACCCTCCCTCTGGTACCCACTAACCTGTTCTCTTTATCCATGTATTTATCTTCCACATATGAGTGAAATCATGCAGTAGTTGTTTTTCTCTGACTCATTTCACTTAACATAAACCCTCAAGGTCCATCCATGTTGTTGTAAATGGGACTATTTTGTCTTTTTTATGGCTGAGTAGTATTCTATTGTATATATACCACATCTTCTTTATCCAATCATCAGTCAAAGGGCACTTGGGTTGCTTCTGTGGCTTGGTTATTATGAATAATGCTGCAGTGAATGCAGAAGTGAATAAGTTTCTTTGAACTGGTGATTTCAAGTTCTCTGGATAAATACGCAGCAGTGGAATAGCTGGATCATATGGTATTTCTATTTTTAATTTTTTGAGAAATCTCCTTACAGTTTTCCACAGTGGCTGCACCAGTTTGCATTCTCACCAACAGTGTACGAGGGTTCCCTTTTCTCACATCCTCTCTAACATTTGTTGTTTTTCTGTCTTGTTAATTATAGCCATTCTAACAGGTGTAATATTATATCTTATTGTAGTTTGGATTTGCATTTCCCTAATAATTAGTGATATTGAGCATCTTTTCCTGTGCCCGTTGGTCATCTGAATATCTTCTTTGGAAAAATGTCTGTTCACATCCTCTGTCCATTTTTTTTTTAAAGATTTTGTTTTTCCTTTTTCTCCCCAAAGCCCCCCCCGGTACACAGTTGTATATTTTTAGTTGTGGGTCCTTCTAGTTGTGGCATGTGGGACGCCGCCTCAGCATGGCTTGACGAGTGGTGCCGTGTCTGCGCCAGGATTCGAACCGGTGAAACCCTCAGCCCCCAAAGCGGAGCACATGAACTTAACCACTTGGCCATGGGGCTGGCCCCTCTCTGCCCATTTTCTGATTGAGTTGTTTGGTTTTTTGTTGTTGAGTTGTATGAGTTCTTTGTATTTTGGAGATTACCTCCTTGTTGGATAAATGATTTGCAAATATTTTCTCCCAGTTGGTGGGTTGTATTTTTGTTTTGTTTATGGTTTCCTTTGCCTTGCAGAAGCTCTGTAGTCTGATGTAGTTTCACTTGTTGATTTTTTCTTTGTTTCCCATGCTTGAGTAGACATGGTATTCAAAAAGATACTGCTAAGACTGATGTCAAAGAGTGTACAAGCTATATCTTCTGCTATGAGTTTTGTTTTTTGTTTTGAGGAAGATTAGCCCTGAGCTAACATCTGCTGCCAATCCTCCTCTTTTTGCTGAGGAAGACTGGCCCTGAGCTAACATCTGTGCCCATCTTCCTCTACTTTATATGTGGAACGCCAGCCACAGCCTGGCTTGACAAGTGGTGTGGAGGTCTGCATCTGGGATCCAAACCAGCAAACCCCGGGCCACCAAAGTGGAACTTGCAAACTTAACTGCTGCGTCACTGGGCCGGCCCCTCTGCTATCAGTTTTATGATTTCAGGTCTCACCTTCAAGTCTTTAATCCATTTTTAGTTTAAGTTTTGTGTATGGTGTAAGATAATGGTCTACTTTCATTCTTTTGCATGTGGCTGTCCAGTTTTCCCAGCACCATTTATTGAAGAGACTTTCCTTTCTCCATTGTATGTTCTTGGCTCCTTTGTTGAAGATTAGCTGTCCATAGATGTGCAGTTTTATTTCTGGGCTTTCAGTTCTGTTCCATGGATCTGTGTGTCTATTTTTGCACCAGTACCATGCTGTTTTGATCACTATAGCTTTCAAGTATATTTTGAAGTCAGGGATTGTGATGCCTCCAGGTTTGTTCTTTTTTCTTGGGATTGCTTTAGCTATTTGGGGTCTTTTGTTGTTCTGTATGCTTTTGTTGTATGTACTCATGGAATATCTTTCCATTTCTTTACCTTCTGTTTTTTACCTTCATCTTCTATTTCTTTCAAAAATGTCTTATAGTTTTCAGTGTATTGGTCTTTCACTTCTTTGGTTAAATTTGTTCCTAGATATTTTATTCTTTTTGTTGTGATTGTAAATGGGATTGTATTCTTAAGTTCTCTTTCTGCTAGCTCATTATTAGTGTATAGAAATGAAACTGATTTTTCTAAGTTGATTTTGTACCCTGCAACTTTGCTGTAGTTGTTGATTATTTCTAATAGCTTTTTGGTGGATTCTCTAGGATTTTCTATATAAAGAATCATGTTTTTTGCAAACAGCGAGAGTTTCACTTCTTCCTTTCCAATTTGGATACATTTTATTTCTTTTTCTTCCCTAATTGCTCTGGTCAAAACCTCCAGCAGTATGTTGAATAGGAATAGTGAGAGTGGGCACCCTTGTCTCATTCCTGTTCTCAGAGGGATAGTTTTCAGTTTTCACCATAGAGTAGGATATTGGCTGTGGGTTTACCAGATATGGCTTTTATTGTGTTGAGGTACTTTCCTTCCATACTGATTTTACTGAAAACTTTTTTCATAAATGGCTGTTGGATCTTGTCAGATGCTTTCTCTGCTTCTGTTGAGATGATCATGTCATTTTTACTCCTCATTTTGTTAATGTGGTGTATGACATTGATTGATTGTGGATATCGAACCATCCCTGTGTCACTGGTATAAACCCCACTTAATCATGGTGTATGATCCTTTTACTGTATTGCTGTATTTGGTTTGCCAATATTTTGTTGAGGAATTTTGCATCTATTTCATCAGCAGCGTTGGCCTATAATCTTCCTTCTTTGTGCTGTCCTTGTCTGGTTTTGGTATCAGGGGGATGTTGGCCTCACAGAATGAGTTAGGAGGCATTCCATCACCTTCAATTTTTTGGAATGGTTTGAGAAAGATATGCATTAAATCTTCTTTGAATCTTTGGTGGAATTCTCCAGAGAGAGAAGCCAAAGAAGCCATCTGGTCCTGGAATTTCATTTTTTGGGAGGTTTTTGATTGCTGTTTCAATCTCTTTACTTGTGATTGGCCTATTCAGATTCTCTATTTCTTGATTCAGTTTTGGGAGGTTGTATGAGTCTAAGAATTTATTCATTTCTACTAGATTATCCTAGTAGAAATTTGTTGGCATATAGTTTTTCATAGCATTCTCTAATAATCCTTTATATTTCTGTGGTATCCATTGTAATTTCTCCTCTTTCATTTCTAATTTTGCTTATTTGAGCCCTCTCTCTTTTTTTCCTTAGTGAGTCTGGTTAAAGGTTTGTCATTTTTTTATCTTCTCAAAAAACCAGCTCTTAGTTTCATCAATCCTTTCTACTGTTTTTTTGGTCTCTATTTCATTCATTTCTGCTCTAATTTTTTTTTTTAAAGATTTTATTTTTCCTTTTTCTCCCAAATCCCCCTGGTATATAGTTGTGTAATTTTTTTTATAGTGGGTCATCCTAGTTGTGGCATGTGGGATGCTGCCTCAGCATGGCCTGAAGAGCAGTGCCATGTCCGCACCCAGGATTCAAACCAGCAAAAACCTGGGCCACCACAGCGAGCACGCGAACTTAACCACTCAGCAATGGGGCCAGCCCCATCTGCTCTAATTTTTGTTATTTCCCTCCTTATGCTGACTTTGGGCTTTGTTTGTTCTTCTTTTTCTAGTTCTGTTAGGTGTAGTTTAAGATTACTTATTTGAGATTTTTCTTGTTGGTTGAGGTGGACCTGTATTGCTATGAATTGCCCTCTTAGAATCACTTTTGCAGCATCCCAGAAGAGTTGGTATGATTTATTTTCATTTTCATTTGTCTCTGGATATTTTTTTTATTTCTCCTTTGATTTCTTCATTGATACAATGGTTGTTCAGTAGCATGTTGTTTAGTCTCCATATATTTATGACCTTCCCAGCTTCTTTCTTGTAGCTGATTTCTAGTTTCATAGCATTGTGGTCAGAAAAGATGCTAGATATGATTTCAATCTTCTTAAATTTATTGAGGCTTGCTTTGTTTCCCAACATATGATCTATCCTTGAGAATGTTCCATGTGCACTTGAGAAGAATGTGTATTCTGCTGTTTTTGGGTGGAATGTTCTCTATATATCTATTAAGTCCATCTGGTATAGGTTTTCATTTAAGTCCACTATTTCCTTGTTGACTTTCTGTCTTGATCTATCCATTGATGTATGTGGGGTGTTGAGGTCCCCTACTATTATTGTGTTGCTGTTAATTTCTCACTTTAGATCTGCTAATAGTTGCTTTATATACTTTGGTGCTCCTGTGTTAGGTGCATATATATTCATAACTGTTATGTCCTCTTGGTAGAATGTTCCTTTTATCATTATATACTGCCCCATTGTCTTTTTTATGTTGAAGTTTGCTTCGTCTGATGTAAGTAAGGCAACACCTGCTTTCTTTTGCTTGCCATTTGCTCCGAGTATCATCTTCCATCCCTTCACTCTAAGCCTGTGTTTGTCTTTAGAGCGAGATGTGTTTTCTGGAGGCAGCACATTGTTGGGCTTGTTTTTTAACCAACACAGCCACTTTGTGTCTTTTGATTGGAAGTTCAATCCATTTACATTTAGAGCGATTATTGATATATGAGGGCTTAATACTGTCATTTTATCTCTTGTTTTCTGGTTGTTCTATATTTCTCTTGTTTTTCTTCCCTTGTATTTCTGACTGCCATTTCAGTTTGGTGATGGTTTTCTCAGTTTTCTCTTTATTTATGATTTGTGTCTCTGCTCTGATTTTTTGTTTAGTGGTTATTATGAGGTTTGTATAAAAGATCTTGTAGATGAGATAGTCCATTGTCTGACAGTTTCTGGTCTCCATTAGCCTAAAGAGATTCCATCCCTCTCCACTTTCCTGTCTAAGTTATTATAACAAATTATCCTGTTTGATGTTGTGAGTTTGTGATTATAGTAGAAAAAGAAGTGTTTATAGTTATTTTAAATGCTTTCCTTCCTCTTATCTTTTATGTTATAATTGTTTGCTAACCTGTCCTGATAGAGAGCTGCAATTTTCTGACTTTGTCTGTCTATTAATCTCCTTGCTTAAGGCTTTCTAAATCTTTGACTTTTTGTTTCAGGTATGAGGGCATCCTTGATCATTTCTTTTAAGGGAGATCTAGTGGTGATGAACTACCTCAGTTTTTGTTTATCTGGGAAAGTTTTTATTTCTCCATCGTATCTGAAAGATAGTTTCACTAGATAGAATATTCTTGGGTGGAAGTTTTTTCCTTTCAGTATTTTGAATATATCATTCCACTCTCTCCTAGCCTATAAGGTTTCTGCTGAGAAACCTGCTGAAAGCCTGATAGAGGTTCCTTTGCAGATTATTCTCTTCTGCCTTGCTACCTTTAACATTTTTCCTTTGTCAATGACTTTTGCCAGTTTTACTATTATATGCCTTAGAGAGAGTCTTTTTGCATTGATGTTATTAAGAGTTCTATTGTTTTCATATACTTGTAAGTCCACTTCTTTCCCCAGGTTTGGGATGTTCTCAGTTAATATTTCTTTGAACAAGCTCTCTACTCCTTTCTCCCACTCTTCCCTATTGAATGCTTATAACCCTTATGTTGCATTTCCTAATTGAGTCAAATATTTCTCAAAGAATTTCTTCATTTTTTTTAAGCCTTGATTCTCTCTTCTCCTCTACCTGAAGCATTTCTATATTCTGTCCTCTAAATTGCTAATTCTGTCCTACACAATGTCAGCTCTGTTTTTTATGGTTTCTCGATTTTTTTTTTGTCTCATTCATTGTGTTCTGCTTATTAATTTTATTCCTGAGTTCATTGAACTCTCTTTGTGTTTTCTTAGAACTCATTGAATTTCTTTATAACTGCTTTTTAATTCTCTTTTATTTAGGTTGTAAATTTCTTTGACTTCAGGATTGGCTTCTGGAGACTTGTCGTTTTCCTTCTACTCTGGAATGTTAATGTAGTTTTTCATGGTGTTCAATGAAGTGATCCTTTGCTGGTGCACAGTGGTAGTATCAGGTGGCAGATTCCACCTGCCACCACTGGGAGGGCAAGGAGCTGTGTTCTCTGAACCCTGGGAAGTTGTGCATGTAGGGCTATTCTGCATTTGCCTGCTGGCCACAGCTGCTTGGCAGGTCACTCATACATACACAGGCACTGGGGTGCAAGTCTGCTGCCTAGGCCAGAGACCAGCTGAGCTGGTGCCCTAGGCCAGGGGGTGGCATGGGGTGGTGGAGGTGGTGGTGGTGCTTTCTTTTGCATGAGTGCAGGCCCACTCTGTGCTCACCACTCAGTGTGGAGTGTTCCTGTGGGCTGGCCTGCAACTCTGAAAGTGAAAGTATTTGTGCACAGGTCTGCTTGCTCCCCCACCACCTCTTACAGTCTCATGCCAGCTGCTGCGTGAGGACCTATGACCTAGATCACGCTGCTGGGGGGTCAAGAGATCTGCTTACCTCTTTCCACTGCTCCCTGTGGATCCAGTACCCCCATCCTTCAGATCTATGGCTGTGTGGATCTCTCAGATGTCCTATTGTGCTTCGTAGGGAATCCTTCATTGGTTAAAGAATGTCCATTTGGTTGTAACTTAGTGGGGAGAGACTAAGGGAACAGCTCACTCTGCCATGATGCTGACATCACTCTAAACACTTTTCTTTCATGCAAGGTTTCTCTGAAACTCTAATATGCTGATGTGAATGGCAGAGTCCTGAGAGAGGAAGCAGTATACTGGAATTCCTGAACTTTGAGTCTGGAACACAGTTTTGAGACTCAACTAGTAATAACTCCCAAAAGTGTTTCACGGAACACTGGGTTGGGACATTTTGACTTAGTAAGATGACTGAGATGCTGGTTCTATTGCTTGCTCCTTCCTAGCTGCACAACCTCTTTGGGATTTGAGATGATTACTTAACTTCCTGAGCTTTGGTGAGCATCTGAGATAACTCACATATGGCACCTGCTATAGAATAGATGCTCCATCCATGATAGCTATCCCCACAAATACATCAATCATAACCCATCCTACCACCAGTATGTATATTTCATCAATGGTGCTTTTGTAGTAAGAACAATCAAATGTGTGAGCTGCAATTAAGAAGTCTAAATTCTGAATTGTGCTTTAAAAACATTTCTGCTATGATCACTCTTTATTTTTCCATCTTTCAGAATTGGTACATGGAAGAAATCTGATGCATTTTTCCTAACTCCAAGAAGATCTGAACAGTTTTTATACTGGTCAAGCTAACTTTAAAGAGATTGGTGAAGTCACAGAGAGTATGTTAAATACTAGAAAACTCAATATCCTATTACAAACATGCAACGAGTAAACATAATTTTCTACAACAAACAAACACATCATGCCCAGACATGACGTGCCCTGAGACAGGAGGGATTGGAACATAATTAGATAGCTTCCATCCTCTGCCCAGCCCCCATCCTTGGGTGGCAAAAGGGAACAGTGAAGGGGAGTCTTTTTCTCCTTATGGGGGAGATTGAGAAGGGACTGCCTTGTGATGATTGTTCAAAACCTTCTTGGACCAGGGTTTGATCAGACATGGGAAAGTACCATTATCTCTACTTTTGTGTTTTATGAGACAGTAGAGTCAGGCTGAAAAATAGTTTTATTCACCATTTTTCAGAACATCACCTCATATTTTGTGTGATTTATGGTACTAAATATTTTGGATCCAGACAGACATTATGGCCAGATGTTTACTGTATTAAACAGTGTTGATGTTTAAAGCTATAGAACATTTAATCACTAAAGTTCTTAGAAAGAGAGCTTCTTGAAAATAAAGTATTTAAATTTATGACGATAGTATACAGAGTACATATACAGAAGGACTTTTAACCCAGACTGACTCATGTTTATATTGTGGATGTCTTCAAGGTATCCAATCTGGAATGCCCTCCAGCCTTTATCTTCCCCTGAGTAATAGAAGGCAATGGCTGAGTCAGTGCCTTCTCTTCCCATAGTCTCATGTCAGAGCTCAAGGATTCTCAATCTCTCAAGGATGTTGCTGTTAGAATCTTGTGTTCTTGATTTTAAGTAAGGCTGTTTGAAAGAATTTGGGATTACTTATTTATTTGTTATTGTGGTAAGAGCACAACATCAGACCTCCCTTCTCAAATTTTCAAGTGCACAATACAGTGTTGTCTGCAGGGACAGTGTTGTACAGCAGATCTCTAGAACTTCTTCATCTTGCATAACTGAAACTTTCTACCCACTGAATAGCAACTCCCCATTTGCCCCTCCCCCAGCCCCTGGCAACCAGCATTCTGCTCTCTGTTACCAGGAATATGACTAGTTTAGAGATCTCATAGGAGGGGAATCATGCAGTATGTGTCCTTCTGTGACGGGTTTATAATTTTTTAAAATTCAGCAGTGCTTAACATTTCACAATGAAAAATATCTTTGTTCCTTTTTCTAATATATCCCTAATGACCACGATCAGCCCAGAACTCACTGGCCTCACCACATTTTTATCAGCTACCCGTGGGGCACACGAGGGGATGACTATTTAGAACTTTCCGTTTGCTTCAACGATTTCTGACACAATCAGGCTCCCTATGATAACAAACCAAATAACCATCCCCAAGTGGATTTTATGGTCCGTTATGCAGTAGCCGAATCTGATGTGGAGGTAAACATTTCAACAAAATACCAGATTTTCAAAAGGATTTGAGCTTATTTTCAAATTCGCCATTATTATAAAGCCTTGCTTTTGCAGAATGCAAAATGGTACAGCCACTCTGGAAAAGTTTAGCAGTTTCTTATAAAACAAAAAAAGCCATTACCTTACAATGCAGCAACTGCACTCCTGAGCATTTATCACAGGTTCATGAAAACTTATGTTAACATAAAAATATGTGTACGAATGTTCATTGCAGCTTTGTTCAGAATAGCTCAAACATGGGAACAATCCAAATGTCCTTTAATGGGCAAATGGTTAAACAAACTGTGGCACATATATACCACGGAATGCTACTCAACAACAAGAGGAATGAACTATTGATACAATAATTTGGATTGGTCTTAAGGGAATTATGCTGAGTGAAAAAAAGTCCATCCACAAAGATATGTACCACATGATTCCAGTTATAGAACATTCTTGAATTGACAAAATTATAGAGATGAACAGACTAAGTGTTGCCATGGGTTAGGGACAGGGATGGGGTTGGGGAAAGTGTGTGTGTGTGTAAAGTGTATGTAAAAGGGCAGCACAGGGGAACCTGGTGGTGATGGAGCTTTTCTGTATCCTGACGTGCTGATTCCACGAATCTACTTGTGATAAAATGGCACAGTATTAAATACACACACAGAAAGGTACGTAAAACTGAGAAAATCTGAATAAGATGGTGGGTCGTATCAATGACAGTTCCCTGCTTGCAATATTGTACTAGAGTTTTGCAAGATATTACCTTTGAGGGAGACTGGGTGAAGGTTATTTCTTCACCTGTATTCTTTCTTACATCTGCATATGAATCTGCAATTATCTCAAAATAAAAAACGTTTAATTAAAAAAAGGTTTTGCTTGTAGCTGAATATATTGCAGGGTAAGCAATTCTTTAAATCTGATAGACTATTACAGAGAAAAGGAAAATTTTTGTTGGTTCCTACTAGGGAATGGTATACATTGCAAAACAGACCTGTAGGCCTCAGGAAAGTTATAAATCACTTCTGTTATCGAGAAAGCAATTTGGTATCAGTATCCTCTAGAAGTCAATGCAAGGATAAGAGCAGCATAAAGTGAAAGAAACCTAGGTAAATTCTCAATAAATTCTAAAAAGAAGGGGCTGGCCCCGTGGCCAAGTGGTTAAGTTCACGCGCTTCACTGCGGCAGCCCAGGGTTTCATTGGTTCGAATCCTGGGCGCGGACATGGCAACGCTCATCTGGCCATGCTGAGGCGGCATCCCACATGGCACAACTAGAAGGACCCACAACTAAGAATATACAACTATGTACTGGGGGCCTTTGGGAAGAAAAAGGGAAAAAATAAACTCTAAAAATGAACTTTCAATTATGTTTCTTATTCTGTAAGCTCAGAATGGGCTCTCTACTTCTGCACATCCAGGCTGAAAATTTTCCCACAGGCCAGTTTCTATGTTTGGACATTAACAATTAGTTTGTCACACTTAAAAAACATCTATCCAACAAATGGCTCTTTGTTCTTACTGTGTGGAAGGCACTGTGGGGGTGCAAAGGGATGACAGGCATCGAGGGCCTCAAAGAATGTACAGAAGCCCACTGAGGAACACACGGCAGCAGGAATCGGAGTGTGATGGACACCTTTGGGTGGAGACAGATGAAGGCCAGGGCTGTGCAGAGGGGGACCAGTCTCTGTGTGTGTGTGTAGAGTTAGGGATGAGGACTGAGGAGATCAGAGAATGATTCCCAGAGATGGTATTTAGACTGATCTTGAAGTGATTGCCTATGTCACTCTTTAAATTTAAATACAACACAATTAAATTATAAATATATTTCCTTAGTTGTACTAGTGCTAGTGCAACTAGCACTAAACAAATATGGCTAGCGGCTTCCACATTTGGCAGCACAGATACAGGACATTTCTATCACTGAGAAAGTTCTGTGGGGCCATACGTGCCTAGAACTTGACTATGCCGAGCTGGGGAAGGGCACTCTGGGTGGAGCAGGCAGCAAGAACAGGCAGGAAGGGGTGTGCACGGGGCAGCAGGAGATGAATGCGAACAGCAAATTGGAATCAGATTGTGAAGGACCCGGCTGGAAGTTCAGGGGTACGAAGAGCAGCATCTTTCCTTTTTTTTCATTTAACAATATATCCTGGGGATCGGGAGGTATTAGTAGAGAGTTTCCATATTCCTTTCTGCAGCTGCATAGAACTCCATCATTGAAGGTAATGTAATTTATTCAGCCAGTCCCTCTTGATGGACACCTGGTCTGCTTCCAGTCTTTCACTATTACAAGCAATGCCTAATGTATGAGATATTTCATATTTTAAGCAAAGTCCTCTTGAACTCAGAACCCAATTCTCTAGCGCTTCCTTGTTTGAAAAATGGCAGTTAGGGGCTGGAGTAGAGGGGAGAGAATGTCCTGTGTTTAAATCGCCATCTTGTGGTGGTTTCAGATTCCTCCTTAAGGTTTTTAAACCCACCCTCTGGCTTTGCAATGGTAGGCACAGAGGCGGGGGGTCAGTAGTGGGCACTCACTTACCAGCAAAATCATTTGCTTGGAGTCAAAGATGCCCTCAGTACAACCTCAGTACCCTTGTCTTCTCCAGCTGTTACTTTGACTGTATTGTCCCACTTACCACTTAGGGTCTCAAAGAGACTTCTCATTGCTCTGGGTTTGCATCAAAGCCCAGCAAAAGGGGCCAGCCCCTTGGCCGAGTGGTTAAGTTCGTGTGCTCCACTTCGGTGGCCAGGGGTTTCGCTGGTTCAGATCCTGGGCGCCAAGCCATGCTGAGGAGGCATCCCACATGCCACAACTAGAAGGATCCACAACTAAAAATACGAAACTATGTACCGGGGGGCTTTGGGAGGAAAAGGAAAAATAAAAGCTTTAAAAAAAAAGAATAAACTATTGACACTTGCAACAACTTGGATGGATCCCAAGGACAATATGCTGAGTGAAAAAAGCCAGTCCCCAGAGGTGTATACTGTATGACTCCATTTATATAACATTCTTAAAATGACAAAACTGTAGAGACAAACAACAGATTAGTGATGGTCAGGGGATAGAGATGAGGGCAGAGTGCGGGTGAAGAGTGTGCGTGTGTAACCATAAATAGGTAGCACGAAGGAGTTCCGTTGTGACCATAGGCATTTGTATCTTGATCATGGTGGTGATCATGTGAATCCACATGCGACATTACTTAGGCTGCACATACACACATATATTAGTGAAACCTGGTGAAATCTGAATAGGATCTGTCAATTGTGCGAATGAGACCTATTACCTGGCTTGGATATTGTACTATAGTTATGTAAGACTACAATCGGGGAAATTGGGTGAAGGGTACAGAGGACCTCTCTGGACTATTTTTGCAACTTCCTGTGAGTCTATAATTATTTTGAAATGAAACATTTTAAAAGTCTAAAAAAAAGGTACTAAGTTAGATGTGGCCAACTTCTCTTTTATGGCTTCTAGGTTTCCAGTATTGGTTAAGAATATCTCCCCAACCTCTTGGTTGTAAATGTAGTTTCCTGGATTGTCTTTTAAGATTTTTAAAAATGTTTCAGCCTAATCTATCTGTAATTTATTTTCATCTAAAGTATGATGGGGCCCAACTTTATTTTCTTCCAGTTAGATAAGTTATGCTAATAACATTTATTAAGAAAATCATCCTTTTACCACTGAAGTAAAACACCACCTAAATTATATACAAAATTCCCATGTATATTGGACTGTATTATTTCTGGATTCCTTACGTTGCTCTCCTGACCTGTTTGACTATGCTTTTGTTAATAATTTATTAGATTACATCGATACAGTAGACATTAATCAGGTTTTGGCTGCTCAATAAATTAACTTTGAATGTCCTTTATGTTTGACTATCCCACATAGTCAAAATTCATTCTCCAGTATTCCTCACTGCTTGATAGACATAGATATGACCTTGCCTCTCCCAAACAAACTAGGAGAGCAGTGAGGTAAGAAGCCTGAGCAGAAACCAGTTGTGGGCACATGGGACAGTGGCCTCCAGCGGCAGAGGCAGCCGTGGTGGAGCTCACACCTTCAGTGCTGAGCGTACTCACAGGAGCTGGCAGATGGATTATTTTTGCTGGAGCAGCCTCTGAACATGGCTAGGTGTTACTCCTGGAAGGTAAGGGCCTGGATCTCCGGGGCTTCCAGACCCCTTTTCAGCTTACACTAGCCAGAGGGGATCCTGGGTTTTACAACTATGAACCCTGACAGATACAAGCTGTTTCACATTTTATTCTGTTATCTCGTAGTCGTAAGGCAGGTTCCCTGCCCCTCTCCCGATGCTGCATACTACTTTCTCTTCTCTTTTTCAAATCGTTCTCATAATCTTTGAGGTACTTTAAAAAATCTGCATTCTTATTGGAACTGAACTCAATTCATATATTAATTTTGGAAATATTGGTATTTTTGTTTTCCAAATAAAGAATAATACAGGTTTTCATGTGTTAGATTGCTTCTGTCCTTCAATAAGACTTCATAGCTTTCATCTGGTCTTGTGTCTTTCTTGAAAATCTTATTTCTAGATATAATAGCTTTAGTTGTGATGTACTCGGAATTTTTTTCCTCCATTTCCTTTTCTAGGTGCTTATTTTAGTACAGAAACTTCTTTTGGCTTTTGTATATCTGCCATTTTAGTGTATTCTCTTCCTAGTGCTCATAGCTTTTTATTAGATTCACTTGGGTTTTCAGGTATACAATCAAGAAAAAAAAGAGATAATTTCTTCTTCTCTGACACTATACAATTTTTTAAAACTTTTTATTAAGATTATGATAGTCTACAACCTTGTGAAATTTCAGTTGTACATTATTGTCAGTCATGTTGTAGGTGCACCACTTCACCCTTTGTGCCCTCCCCCCACCCCCCTTTCCCCTGGTAACCACCAATCAATTCTCTGTCTCTATGTTTAACTTCCACCTATGAGTGGAGTCATACAGGGTTCGTCTTTCTCTGTCTGGCTTATTTCACTTAACATAATACCTTTAAGGCCCATCCATGTTGTTGGGAATGGGATGATTTTATCCTTTTTTATGGCTGAGTAGTATTCCATTATATATATATACACACACCATATCTTCTTTATCCAATCATCAGTTGATGGGCATTTAGGTTGCTTCCACGACTGACATTATACAATTTTAAAATTTTATCTGTTAAGTTCTCCAAGACAATGTTGACCTACCTTGCACTGATTTTAATCGAGATGACTTTAGTATTTCATTTTTTTAAAAATCTAAATTCAGAACGACTATTGGATTTTGTAAAATATTTCAGCAGTGTCATGATCATATACTTCTTCTGCCTTAATTTTATGATGAAATATGTTAGATTTCTTGACGCTGGCCCACACTTGCATCTTTGGTAGGTGTTTTATTCTTTTGATAAACCATTGGTTTTTATTCGCTAATAAACAGAAATGCCACATTTCCTAGTTCCAGTGCTGAGACAGGTTTTCTTCCATCTTTCATTATTGTGGTCATTTCAATTTTGATGAGAAACGGGAATAGCTGCAACTTTTCCAGGTAATCCTATAAAGTTTTTAATTATTAAAGACAGTTTAGTAGGGAAAGAAATCCTTCATAATTCCACTATCTTAAATTACTAACAGCTCTTGCTGTTGTGCTATAAACCCCCTTGTGGTGCTTGTCAGCAAGCCTGCAGCCCCTTGACAACCTCACAAGGAACTCACACCCTAGACAAGGCACCTGCTGCCTTCTGACTCTGGGGGCGGCTCCCGTTTAGAAGAGAGCTTCGCTACTCCTCTTCCTCATGGAAAGGTTGCCATGCAGTGTGCACTGCAGAACTCTGGGGCACCAGTCATTGTGCCTATTTTTTTTTTTTTTGAGGAAGACTAGCCCTGAGCTGACATCTGCCACCAATTTTCCTCCTTTTGCTGAGGAAGATTGGCCCTGAGCTAACATCTGTGCCCATCTTCCTCTACTTTATATGTGGGACGCCTGCCACAGCATGGCTTGACAAGTGGTGCATAGGTCTGCATCCGGGATCCAAACTGGTGAACCCCGGGCCGCCAAAGCAGAATGTGCGAACCTAACTGCTGCGCCACCGGGCCAGCCCCATGTACCTATCTATAGCTATTAATTTCCCAACAGATGTCAGTAGAATGACTTGAGGAAGGAGTACCAGTGAGGCTGCCATGACACCGTTCTGGAACAAGGCTAGATGTTATCTGGGACCCTTAGCCAGTTCTGGCACCGAGAAACACCTGTGCCAAGTGGGGCATCTGAGAGCAGCTATTTTCATCCATGCCTTTCGCCCCTTGATCCCATTACCAAACAACAACAAAAGTCAAGCTCTCCCCACAACAGCCCCTACTGGTAATGTTTTATTTCTTAAGCAGAATGGTGGTTTCAGAGGTGTTCATTTTATTATGTTTCGTAATTTACGTACAGGTTACATATATTCATTTTGAATGCTTTGAGACAAATAAAAAAGCACATATATACAAGTAAGAATGCCATTATCATGGAGATGACCTTGAATTTGTTTACATTTTTCTTCAAATAAACCTCAGTACTCTTAGTATTACTAGCAAGCATCTTGCAATGCACCTCATATACCTGTCGATGCTAGGGTTAGAAATCAATCTTCTGTTAAAGTATTTAGAAAGAATAGTAATGCCTTTTTTTAAAAAAAAAGATTACTTTATACACCAGGTAATTCTACTGTAACTTGTTATAATCTATATTCGCAGTATTGGTGTGATAGCAGGCTACTAAGTTTCTTTCAGCCTGTCCCTAGGATTTGAGCAGTCACTGAGTGGCAGAAATTTCCACAATCTATTACATATAAGTTGGAACATTATTAGCTGCTACTCTGAGCAGCATCCAGATTTCAAAATTTCTGTTCAGTTAGAAAAGCTAAAACCTGATCTTAAAATGATGTTTGGGTGCAGGATATACACAGTGTTATGTCAACCCTGTGATAGAGACTCCCAGCTGTGCTCGACATCCAATTCTCTGCCGCTTCCTCAGTAACGAATCCTGAAATGCTAATTTGGCCCCTGACAGCCCAGAGTAAAGACTATTATTTTCCATCCCTCTTTGTAACTAGTAGGGTCAAGTGATTAAGGTTGGGTTGATTAAGACCATGTGGTGTGAATAACTTGTTAGAAGAGTTCTTAAAAGAAGGGGCAGAAATGTTGATAAATTTCTAGCTGGTGCAGCTGTGTACAATCATGACCTGAAAGCCACATGTTAAGAACAGGGAAGAGCAATATAGAAGGAACCTGGATCCCTGACCCTGCAGTGTCACAGCAGCGCTGGACTGCCTCCCCAGACTTTTACATGCAAGAAAAAGAAACTTCCACCTCATTTAAATCACTATTGTTTGGGGACACAGCCAAACTAATACGTAACACCAAGTTTAGGCCTAATTTCCTTAACCTAAAGGTTGATACAAGTGATAAATTGCACCTGATGGCAGTTCCATCTATTGCTAAGATGATGTAAGATGGAAGCTGTTTCCCACAGAGAACACTGTGTGTCACAGAGATATTTTGAGAGGGGCTTAACTCCAAATATTTGACTTCCAACTAGCCTACAAGTACACCGATGGTTTTAGAAAGAAACATCAAGAACACCAAAGAGTAAATTGCCTTAGACTAGCTTAGCATGCAAAACGACTGAGAAGTCCCTTCTCATAAGAACCATAATGAGCAATTTAAACAAATCAAAAATGGTTTGTTGTATTTACAATACTCAACGCATTTGACAAATAACATATTTGCATTCCCTAAGTCTTTTGGAAAGTAATTCCAGTTTGTGCAATGAGTTTACAGGAAAGCCTTAAGACATCTATTAGACATCTTAAACTCCAGATTTTGAAAGATGTTTCACACTATATTAATAGAGGACTGTTTTTAATTAAGAAAAGCTAAACTCTGTAGTTAAGTATTGCCTTTCAACATCTTTAACCCAAATACAAACCAGAGTAGCTTATGAAATAATATCATTAGATTTGGATGAATTATTTCCACTGCCCCCAACCCCAATCAGACGCATGCGCAGAGTAAACATGGTAAATTACAGTACTGACATTTTCCTTCAGTACTCTTTTTGGACTCTCTCAACTATTGTTCTACTCAATCCAGGGTACAGATAGGTAGGATCCAGTCTGGGGACTTCCTAAACCACTACCCCCTGCTCCCGAATAAGGAAGGATTTCTGTACGTACGTGCAGACAGGTCAGGATTACAGAGATTTTTAAGTAGTTTCTCTAGGATGCCTTGTTTGCTAATCAGAACAAGGTTCCCCTCCAGGCTTGACAAAGCCGAAAGGGAGCAGTTAACTCCCAACTAACCAACTAACCTTTTGGGGACCATCTAATCAAAGCCTCCAAAGGACAACAGGCTCCTCTCTCTTCCCTCCTCCCTGAATCCCTACCATGATTTTAGTGCCTTCCGAGTTAATGATGGAGAATAGTTCCTGGGTTCAGATTCCAGAAATTGCTTTAATAGAACATAAAGATCTTCCGCAACAGGTAGACAGCAATGAATGATACTTTAATCGTGCGAGGGTTTGCACCTCATGCATGTGAAAGAGAATGAACTTACTAATTTTATTTTTTTGAGGAAGATTAGCCCTGAGCTAACTGCTGCCAATCCTCCTCTTTTCGCTGAGAAAGACTGGCCCTGAGCTAACATCCATGCCCATCTTCCTCAACTGTATACGTGGGACGCCTACCACAGCATGGCGTGCCAAGCGGTGCCATGTCTGCACCCGGGATCTGAACCGGTGAACCCCGGGCCACGGAGAAGTGGAATGTGTAAACTTAACCACTGCACAACCAGGCTGGCCCCTGAACTTACTAATTTTATCACTCATAGCTGCCATCTCTTAAAACATAAAATCCTGTCCTAGCTCTTGAGCCAAGGGGAAGGGACAGAGATATCTCCACACTTGATTCACCCCAATTTAGCAATGCACTTCTCCATCTCCACCCTACATCTCTCCTGAAAAGACAGTGTCTCTAACACCTGGTGTAGATGGTTGAATGGGACATACTAATCTGGAGAAATAAAGTCCAACATTTGACACAACCAACAAAATTCCAAGATAAAGAAATGGTGAGGTAGAGTTGAGAGAGTTCAATTAAATTTTTTGGGCATAGATCTTTCGCCACATTCTAAAATTACAGACTCCCTATTGAATTCTCCCTTGTGATACCTTTACAAAGTGCTGGAAACTTAGGAATTCTTGCATCTATTTAGGAAACATCTATGTAAAGCTAATAAAGTCATTTGAAGAAATCCATTCCTGGCACTTTAGCTTATTTACCCAGAGATTGAAGCAAATAATAACAATGCTATCCATTTGCTGAATTTATTTAAACAAATCAATTTAGAAATATCATAAACAAAACTTCAGACATGTAAACATACTGCCATGTTCCTGAAACAGATGTTAAATCTGATAAAAGTTAATAATCATTTGTTAGGAAAGCTGTCCATTAATAAGGCCAGTCTTCAGCAAAACTAAAACCATTTTGTTTCTTTAGCTTTCCTAGTCTGACAATGCAATACTATCAAACCACAAATATAATAAAGACAACATTGGATGGATAGATCAGTACCATTGGTTACAGCTGTTAAACGGTTTCATTCTTGGTGCCACATAAAAACAATTAAGCCAATCACATCCAATAAATCATGGCTTTTTTTCTTTATCACAATTCACTAAGTGATGTTAATTATGGTCCTTGTCAAACACATTTGGTAAAGGCTATTTACAGTGTACATGGCTGAGCATGCACTATTTATAATTACAAAGATACCTGCCAGTTTATTACAATAAAATTACACAGTGCCTGAAAATGGTGAAACATCTCACACATCATTTAAATCAATACAGTTTCAAGCAGGAAACGTTCCTTATTTGATCACAATTGCAATAATTACATGAAAACTCTTATAAAAACATGAATCCCCTTCAAGAAATTGATGCATATTCTACTCACTACAGGTTAAGGCAGTAAAAAAATGTATTCCTGATAACTGGAGGTCTTGACAATGTCAATTAAAGCTGTCTGACTCTAGTTTTTCATTCTCCATCATATACTCACAATTCTGTTTGTACAACTAGTTTGTGAAAGATTTTATTTTTGAAGTCAAAAAGTATCAGTAACGAAGAAGAGTTGACACTGGAAAAAAGTAATTGCTAGGGAAAGGAAAAATGTAAGTTGGATTTTGCCTGAAAGTTCTTAAATCATAAACAAGAGCATTGTTTGTGAGTCTGAATCTTAAAAGTATAAAACAAATACATATAGTTTACCTTTCTTAATTTAAAATATACTGTACTTTGAACAATTCAAGTAATGTAAGACTATCAAAAATAAGTTCATAAGCCATACAAGTGTCTACTGCATTTTCAATGTTTTAATTAAGAACTTTTTAAAAACTGTAAACTAAACCATGACAGTTTAGTTAAACAAACATTAAATGACTTTTTATTTGCACTTGTGATTCCTTTAATACAAATTGCTACCAACAAATATGTAAAGATATGGCAGATTATGCATTTGATCAAAGCACTTTGATTTAAGCATAAAACAAATGGTATAAGTTCTGTGCATAAGATCCAAGAAGCTGCCTAGCAATTTGCAGGCAACCATCTCTCTAATCAGAATCCTTTATTCCTCGGCTGCAGATGAGATAGGGCACAATCTGTTGTAAACAGGGCACTGCTGTAAAACCAGGATAATATTCTTAAGTTAGGATCGTTCTTGTTAAATTGAAAAGACTTTCCCCAAGTGTCTTCCAGCACTGTAGTATATTCTGCTGACCTCTTAATTTCATAAATTAACTTTCCTTTGATTCCATTTTTATGGTGGTTGTGTTCACAGTTTTGTTTTAAAAATTGGTTTAAATTTATATAAAACTCTGTACATGTTCACAAATTATTGCATAAACAGCATAATCTTCAAGACAGTGTTTGCAAACACATGTCCAATTCAGGAAAAAAAATATTCACGTTTCCCGTCTGGCTTTTTTCTTCTTTTTTATTTGTTTGGGAGATTCCCAGCTAGTTTCAGACTTGGCTAATGGGGCGAAAAAAAAGAAAAAAGGGAAGGGAAGAGAAAAAAGTTAGGAAGATAGTGAATACTGTTGTCTCCACAATGTAAAAGCAGTATCAATGAAAACATGTTTGAAATCCACTAATAATGCATTAGCCTTAAATTTTAAGTTTTTAAGTTCTAGTTCCACGTTTTTTAGGTTATTCTGTCTGCCTTCCTCCTTTCAATTCCAGTGTATTATTCGGTTTAACCACATGGATGATATTTCACCAGTTTTGACCTAGAAAAACCATCATTTAATATGGCTTAATTTAAGTAACAAAAGTGAAAATAGGTAAAATGGACATAAAGGTAGTAGAGGGAGAAAAGGAGGGGGGAAAAAGGACACAGATCCATCTGCAGACTTGAGAACATGCGCACAGAGAAAGGGAGGGACCAGGTGGACAAGGGCAGGTACCAAGTCCTCTGTGTAGGTTCTTGGCCAGCCACTCTTGACTGGAGTGATTTTAGCTCCTTGGACCTTACAATGGAGGTCCACAATGTTCCAAGGAGTCGAGCCTTGGCGAGGGAAAGAAAAGGCTGATCTATTAATCCATTAGACTTCTAAGATCAGAAGTCTAAGTATCTTAGATTTCTAAGATATTAACACTTATAAACAGTACAGAGAACACACAAAAGAACCAAAAAGGAGGATTACTTACTCTGTGAAGGAGGCACACTATTTTGCTTAGTATTTGACTTGGATTTATCTGTCTCTTGTAGCATCGGTGGCACTTGGGAAGAGCTCTTGTCAGAATCGTTTTTTGACAAAGTAACAGATGGCTCGGTAGAAATAGCAGGTGGAAGAGTCTTGATAGGCTATTTTGGAATAAAATGATCTTAGATTTTTGTAAAAAATTTCAAAGAAAATTAAATATCATAGTAATACCAAGAGGTTGTAAGTAAATACTAAGCAAATAAATACTAAGATGGTTTCCAGAAGCGCTCCGACTCATGCCTGCCCTCTAGTGACATAACCTAATAGATCTTTACCTACAATAACCACAAATACAGGTTGAGATAAAAATGGATGAATTTACAAGATGTTTACTGAATCTCAAATAGGAGTGAATAATTCCATTTTTATTAACTTCCATATTTTTCTTTTCCATTACAAATCGCATGATTGTACACTTGTTAGCAATTCAGTGGTTCTGTCCACTTCCTACCAACTCTGAATTTCTGAAAATTTTTTCATGTGAAAGACAAAAAGAAAATAGCCAATTTCAGAACTACCACTAGGTGATATCCCCTTTTCTCCTTCTCAAGAGGTAGGGATATCTTAAGCAGCAGCAACAATAGCTTCAGTTTCCTACCCAAGGAAAAAGATGGCCTCATACAAAAGCAGACTAGGGCTACTAGTCCTGCCGATGAAAGCAGCTAGTAAAACTCAGGTCCAAATCTTCAGAGTTTTATCCAGTCTGGTAGTGAGACCCTAATGCTTGGGGCCCAGACTCTTTTTTTAAAGATTTTATTTTTTTCCTTTTTCTCCCCAAATTCCCCCAGTACATAGTTGTATATTCTTAGTTGTGGGTCCTTCTAGTTGTGGCATGCCACCTCAGCAAGGCCTGATGAGTGGTGCCATGTCTACGCCCAGGATCTGAACGAACGAAACCCTGGGCCGCCGCAGTGGAGCGCAGAAACTTAACCAGTCGGCCATGGGGCTGGCCCCAAGGGCCCAGACTCTTGAGCCTTGCTTTTCTCCTCTCCAACCTGAGAGCAGAAAGGGGTTTAAATGATCCAATTTGCCTCTCTGAGGCCTGTTAAGGAATGGTCAGGACCAGGTAATGACAGAGACTCCAACACCTGGAGTACCTTGAGGCTTTAAGAGATGAGTACATCATCTCACCCTTTAGCTTTACTTGTGACCAGTATTTTGAATACAGAAACAAGGGTAAATAATGTTTCTCTTGCCCCTTGTTCTTCCAAGCTCCATCGTTCAACAAAGTACAATAGGACAGGAAACAAGAGGAGAAGCTTTGTACACGCGGGAAATTACTGGGATTCCTTCTTCCTACTTCAGGTATCTGAAGCTGCATTTATGTTGCTCAGTTTAGCTTTCTTAATGTTCCCTGTATTTATTTCATACCCCAAAGTTTTATCACATATTTTAAATCTCCTTTTCCCTTCTATTCTCTCACTTATCTACATTATATCACAGAAGGACTCAAATATTCCTTAGAAGATGGCTTCTAAGAATGACTAAAGTAAAACATCCAAATGTCAAATGACCCTTTGCAGCCCTACTATTAAACCTAACCAGGTATTGAGACTGCCTCCTTTTACCACAAAACACACTTAGGGAATTAAAACATCAAATCCAAATAAGAAGTATGGTTAAGATTTTGTTTTAGTACAAGACTGTTACACATTCTTTCTCTTAGTGGTAACTAAGGTTCTTGTCTAAAGCTGTTTCAGTAAATACACAAAGTATATTTACCTTAAATATAACAAATATATTTCATTAAATACACAAAGTATATTTGTAAGCTCCACAAAGGGAGAGGTTTTTCATCTGCTTTGTTCTCTGATGTATCCCCAGAATCTCAAATAGTGTGTGGCATGTAGTAGATTCTCAAAAATTTTTTTTGAATAAGTAAATAAATGAACCATGCAACTCTAGAATTTCATATATTTCAGCATGATATAATTTATCTAATTAGAAATCACAGTTTAAAGAGGCATAGTCTTTGGGTCACTGGCCTAGACCTTTTGTAAAATGGTGCCTTCTGACACACCAAAAATTTCCACAGAAGGCATATATTTAAGAACCTGTCACCAAATTTTAAACATATCTTACATTTCAAGAGGTTGGACCAGAGTCATATTACGTGAATGCTTTGAGGAAAATGCAAGCAGTCACATTTCCTCTAAGCCATCTATCCCTTGTATGCCTAGAAATTCAATGGGAGAAAATACAGTCTATTGGCTCTGGTTTTGCTACTGATAGTTATGCGACTTTGGACAAGTTATTCAACTTCTCTAACCTCATTTATATAACACGTTCTCCCTTTCTCATGGTGGTGTAAGGACTAAATTATTTAGAGTATTTTAAATGCTTAGCACAGTGCTTCAATAAAAAATTAATTACGATACAATTCTCAAGGCATCAAAATTTTATTCCTTAAATAACAAAAAATTACCTGGCTATTTTTGATGAGTGCTTCAGCTGGATCACTAGTGCTTATGGTCTTCAAAGAAAAAGGTTTTTCTTGTTTTGGACGGACTTTAGAGGTATTCACTGGAAGCTCTTCTCTAATCTCTTTTTCCAATTCTCCTGTGTCCTAGAGACAAAAGTAGTCTATTAGATGATATAAATCACTCACTTTTACTATGTAAAATCTATTTGGTTTGCTGTACTAATGTCTAGAAGATATTCCAAGAGAACAGTTTTACTTCAGAAACTATCTAAATAGCATGAAAGAGCATATGAAACTCATCCTCAAAGATTCATGAAACGTAGGTGCCTCCGAAACATATACTCATCACCCCTCTTTGCGCGGGGGTTTAAATCAGCTGGGAATTAAAGAACGATGCACTCACATCCCCAAATGGGAACCATTCTGATTTACCAAACCAACTCAAACAGAACAAACTAAACTCATATTTTTTCTTTTAAAAAAAAGTAGAGTGAATTAGTTGATACTCAAACTAAGACTTTAGAAATAGCATTTCTCTTAATGACTTCCTCAAGGAATGAAATACTTATACATAAGTACATTTTCTAGACAAATTAAGCTTACACAATAGACAGGACAGAGACAGGAATTTCAATTGTGGCCATCCCACAGTCTAGCTGTATAATCTCAAAGACAAATCATTTAGTTTCCCTAAACCTTAGTTTCCTCAATGGTAAAATAAAATTTGCCTAATTTCTAATGTTCTGTTCAAATGTTAACATGTCCATTCTTAGGCCTTCAGATTTTTAAAAAGTTCCAGCAAAATAATTCTAAAGCACATTATATGCTTAGGTATACGAAATAAGCATGAACGAGAATACATTAAATAGGACCATCATTGTGAATTGTATTGTTCTTTACCAAACACATACATATATATGACTGTTCTTTTTAACAACTGGCTAAGATGATCCTGAAAGTTTCCTTCCAACACTGATATTCGATAAAACTTGTTCACGATGGTAGTGGGGTTAGAGAGTATTTAAAAATTTGTTATGAATTTAAGTTGAGCAAGTATTTTGGAAGTATGTATGTAGGATTTGCAATCTGTAGAAAGTTAATGAGAAGACCTCAGTTAGTTTCATCCTAAGGTGAACTCTAACAGTAAAGAATCCTGCTAACCACATACCAACAAGTAAAAAGAACTCTATTGAAAAAAAGAATAAATTTCAAAATATCCTCTTTTATGGATAGGATACTATGTGCTATGTACTTTACACAGAACTTCATGGATATCTCATTTAATTCTCAAAGCAACCTATGCAGTTAAGTAACTTGTAGGCCATAATTTAAGTCACAGAAGTCTAGGAAAAGTTTGGCTAAATGGATTTCAGATAGTATTATTAACAGAGGATAGCTGTCAATAACATTTCCCATTAGCTAGCTCAGCTAACAAGAAAAGCACATCTATTACGTAGTTTTAGTCTTAGTCTTTTCACCCACTGATCTTAGTCACGTTAACCTTAATGCTCACCAATTACTACTACTGAGAAAAAAACTTATATTGATAAATGGATTGGTATCATTTATGAAGGGTTTTGCTTCCCACAACAAAAAAGAACACATTGTCTTAAAAAGTCATGCAGAAACTTCTACAAAGAGAACAATAAGTAGGAAAATTACTATGTAGGCTATCCTCTAGAAATACTGGCAATCTCCTATATCTAAAAGAATGAAAACAATGAGCCACATGGTTGTAAGTAAGGAATAAGATTTTTATAAGTTGTAAAATAATGGTGATATAGTGTTTTCAAAAATAAATCCATGCTTATTTCTAGTAATCTAGTATGTATGAAATTAAAATATCTTTTTTCTCATCTACACTGTAATCTAAAAATTTCTCCCCAGGTAAGAAATACTAAAGAAAAGGAAAATGTAGGTATGATAGAAGGTTTCTGTTAGAAGAAAAAAACAGGAAAAGATACTAAGTGGAACAGCCAGCCAACACAGTCAAGTGAAAGACCCCATTTATTATACACATGGCTTTTCTCTAATTGTGCTAAAATTCTAAATTCTGGTTATTCCAAAGAAATTTCTGTAAGTGTGACATACTGTACCTCCGTTTCCATTTCACTATAATATAAACCAAAATCCACCAGACTAATTTAGAATTTTATTTACTTACTTTTGGATTCATACCTTTGATATGATTTTTATATAGAGCAATAAACATTTTATTACAGTATAATGTATAAAGTCTTTTAAAACATTCTGTAAGTTTCCAAATGCTTTTCAGGTAAATTTGATATCTCATTTTGTCTTTCATCTCTACATATTCTCAGTGTCTGCATATCATTCTTTTCACATTCAGCAGTAGTGCTCAGTGAACAATGTTTGCTGTTTTGATTTTCTACCTGTGCAGGAGAGTTATCGTCACCTTGCTTCTTCTTTTTCTTTTTTTTCTTTTTAGATTTCCCGGTTGGAAGAGCTCCCTCTCCCTTTTCTTTATCATCATCTGAAACCTGATGTTAAAAGCAAAAGTATTAAAGTGAACCAGCTGGTTTTCATTATTCAGAAAATTATTATGGAATAATTTCATACATTAGGTTCAGTCTTTATCTCTCAAATTCTAAATAAGACAGCAATAAGTAAGAAAACTGATCTAAAATTACATAATTAAAAAATAAAGTACAGGGAATTTCATTCTCCTGTTGTCTAAAGATAGAACACTTCTTACAACTTTCATCACTCAAGTAGAGAGCTGTGCAAACCTTGCTTTTAAAAACTCATTGGAAAGGTAATTCTGTTTTATTTCAGAGTTTAAATGTACAAGTATTTGCATTAAAATTGAATTTGACTCTGTTAAGAGAATGACAAGCTACAGAGTGGGAGAAAATATTTGTAAGTCATATATCCAACAAAGGACTTGTGTCTAGACTATATAAAGATCACTCAAAATCCAACAGTAAAAAAAAAAAAACAATCCAATTAGAAAATGTGCAAAGATATGAACAGACATGTCATGACAGAGGATAGACTGACGGTAAAGAATCACATGGAAATATGTTCACCATCATTAGCCATGAGGAAAAGCAAATTAAAACCACAATGAATCTATCAGAATGGCTAAAATAAAAAATAGTGACAACAGCAAATGCTGACAAGGATGCAGAGAAATCAGATCACTCACACACTGCCAGCGGGAACGTACAGTGATACAGCCACTCTGGAAAATAGTTTGGAGTTTCTTAAAATATTAAATATGCAACTACCATACAACCCAGGGATTGTACTCCTGGGCATTTATGCCAGAGAAATGAAAACTTATGTTCACACAAAAAGCTGTACACAAATGTACAGTAGCTTTATTCATAACAGCCCCAAACAGGAAACAACCAAGATGTACTTCAACCAGAGAATGGTTAAATAAACTGAGGTATATCCAGACCATAGACTAACTCAGAAGAGTAAAAAAGAACCAATTAATGATACACAGCAACAAACTGGATGAATTTCTAGAGAACTATGCTGAATGAAAAAAAAAACAGTACTGAAAGACTACATACTATATAATTCTATTCATATACCATTCTTGAAATGACAAAATTAGAGAGATGAAGAACAGATTACAGGTTTCCAGGAACTATAAAGGAGGTGGGGATGGGAGGGAAGAAAGTGTGGCAATAAAAAAGGGGAACATAGGCCAGTCCTTGTGGCCTAGTGGTTAAGTTCAGTGTGCTCTGCTTTGGTGGCCCAGGTTTGCTTCCTGGGTGTGGACCTACACCACTCTGCTAGTGGCCATGCTGTGCTGGTGGCCCACACACTAAAAAAGAAAAATAGAGGAAGATTGGCAAAGATGTTAGCTCAGGGTGAATCTTCTTCAGCAAAAATTAAATAAATAAATAAATAAATAAGGGCAACATGAGGGATCGTTGCAGTGAAGAAAATGTTTTGTACCTACTGCATCAATGTCAATATCCTGGTTGTGATATTGTATTATAGTTCTTCAAAATGTTACCATTAGGAGGGGCTGGCCCCATGGCCGAGTGGCTAAGTTCGTGCACTCCGCTTTGGCAGCCCAGAGTTTTGCCAGGTCGGATCCTGGGCATGGACATGGCACCACTCATCAGGCCATGCCCAGGCAGCGTCCCACACAGCACAACCAGAGGCATTTACAATCAGAATTTACAACTATGTACTGGGGGGCTTTGCGGGGGGTGGGGGGGAGGAGAGGAGGAGGAGGAGGAGGAGGGAGGAGGAGGAGGAAGAGGGAGGAGGAGGAGGAGGAGGAGGAGGAGGAGGAGGAGGAGGGAGGAGGAGGGAGGAGGAGGGAGGAGGAGGAGAAGGAGGAGGAGGAGAAGGAGGAGGAGGAGAAGGAGGAGGAGGAGGAGGGAGAGGGAGGAGGAGGAGGAGGAGGGAGGAGGAGGGAGGAGGAGGAGGAGAAGAGGAAGAAAGATTGACTACAGATGTCAACTCAGGTGCAAATCTTTAAAAAAAAAAAGTTACCATTGGGGGACACTGGGTAAAGGGTACAGACAGGGGAATCTCAGTATTATTTCTTACAAGTGCGTGTGACTGTAGAACTATCTCAAAATAAAAGCCTTAATTAAAAAAATTGAATTTCAGCAGGAATGTCACTGAAAGTAACATTCCGTATGACAAAAATAGCAAACTAACACTGTTAAATTAGTATACATGATGCTATCTTATCACATATACCATATGGTTGAATTTTCTATGGAAAAGTGTTTTTTGTTCATTCTGCACAGGTGACAGCCGAGAATCCTAGGCTATCCTTATAGGAAGAGCTGATTTTGGAGAACTGCTCTTTCTCTGCTCAGCACCATAGTCATTAGGATGATTTTGGAAGTTTCATGAACCACCAAACAGTTTACAGAAATTACTAGCAGATAGAAAAACAAAATAAAAAAAAATCTTGCACAAACTTAGCTAAGAGATTTTCAGTCCAAGTTGGCTCCCAGTTGTGAAGAAACTTCCGTAGAAGTTTTCACCATAAGCTCATAATGATTAAAGTACCGTGTGAAAAGATGTATCCTACGAAGGATATTCAGGTCACAAGGACTTTGGTCTGCTTCTCAGCCAATTATAATCCAACCATAAGATAAATGTAGTTCCTTGTGGCAAAATACTGTTTTTGTTCATAGGGAAAAGACTGTAATCAGCTCCATACCATCTTTTAACTCACATAAAAGAACTGACATTTTGACAAATTTATTTTAGATTTTTTAAAGTAAGATATTACTAAAAATTTAAAATTCCTTTATATTCCTTCCCAATCTCATTCCCATACTACCTCCCTAGGGGTAACCGTTATCATGAACTTCTTTTGTGTCCATCTAATCAAGTTTTCTATAAATTTATGAGTATCTACACATACAAAATTTACATAAATGGTATCACAGTGTATCTTTCTGTAACTTGCTCTTCATCATTCAGTATATTTTTAGATTCTAATCATATTGATATTAATGTAGCTTTATTTCATTGATTTTTAACATCTTCCTAATATGCCACTGTACAAACACATCACATTTCATTTCTCCATTTCCCAACTGATGGGCATTTAGATAGCATCTCATTTTTGCTTAGAAATGTAAAAGATGATCTTTGAATATACTCAGAAAAAGAACTTCTATGATATGTAGTAGTCTTTACTCCATTCAGTGGTTTTACTGTTTAATTCTGATGATCAGGCACAGGGAAGTTCTAGTTGAAGAAATAGACTTTGGTTGTAGATTCACTAAACATTCAACAAATCCTGGAAACTCTAGGAAGCTTTTGTAGGTCCAATCTAAAACCCACTTTTCCCCCCCAGCTTTCTTATTACCTGTTAATTGTCCCTCTCTACATTTATTTACACCCTTAGTAATGAATCCCATTAGTACCCCTCCTTTTCTCTGGTCTCTAAAGATGAGAGGCACTACATGCTATTAAAGGCCAACACACGGTCCACTTGTGCCTAAAGTTCCCCTATCCCAACTCCCAAGATCATACTCTATTAGGCACATCTCTTCCATTTATGTATAACTTTTACTTTATTCTAGATCCTTTTCCTTTTTGTCTACAGATACTTTAAAGCAGGGGTTGGCAACTACAAATCTGGTCAAATGCCAGTTTTTGTAAATAAAGTTCATTTCCACCTTGGCTATGGCCACTTTTGCACCTCTGTATGGTCCTTTAGTAGAAAGCCCACCAACCCACACACTAAAATCTCTCCTATCATTAAAATACAAACAACCTCCAACAAAACCCTTCCTGATATCACAACTTCGCTGTTATCACGCTACCTCTCCTCCATTCCTATCCAAAGTTATTTTTTTTTAAATCTTATACTTGTTATTACTAGTTTTTAGCCTTCGTTGAGAGTTCCCCAGACTTCTACGTTTGGTCCACTGATCTTTTCAACTTTAAATTTTTCCTAGGTATTTCACCCACCCTCAAAGCTTTAACAAGCATATACTAATAACCTCCAAACACAAATCTTTTCCTTAAGCTTAAACCTGTTACAACCAACTTCTCTTAGGTATATCTACAAAACACCCCACATTTAACACATCCCAAACTGAACCAACCATCTTTCACCCAACTAACTAGTTTTTGCTACTATATTCTCCAGTTGGGAGCACCACTTCCACTCTCCCAGTTATCCAAGCTACAGTCCTGGAAGTCATTTTGATAACTCTCCATTTAATTCTAATCACATGTTCTGTTGATTTTACTGCAATTAATTTTTCAACTCTGTCCCCTACTCCGCATTAACTATCCTTACCACCAACGTCACGGACTACTAAACCACCATTAAATTGGTCTTCCTGCCTTCATTCACATAGGCCTCCACTCCTTTTTCTATATGGGCTGCCACAGTAGCTGAAAAACCACTTTAACTTAAAATTCTTCCCTTATTTATAGGATAAAATCCAAGGCTTTAAGCATGACATTCAAGGACTTCTAGAATCTGGTCCCTGCCTCCCACTCCAGTCTCATTTCTGACCACTCTGATTCACTCTGCTTTTACTTCCAGGATGCCTTTGCTAAAACTCCCAAGTGCTTCCACAATACCCAACACATACTGCAACATTACTCTTACTTGTTGATATGCCTGTCTCCTTCCTCTCCTCCTTAACTAAGCTCCTTGAAGGCAATAATTGTATCTTATTTACCTTTGTTTCTCCACTAGCACAATACCTGACCCATGGTAGATGCTCAATTAATGGTTATTGAATATTGATGGTCCTATTATTTTCAGAGCCTCTTGGACTTTTCACCCTTATTCCTATAACCAACTGGTAGCAAAGTTTGATCAGTAGCTTTATGTCTCTTATAAATACCACTTCCATTTCTTTTTCAAAGCTATCAACTTAGTTCATTATCTTCTACCCTGTTCATGTACTGGCCTCTTTAATGTTTACTCCAAACAGTAAAACAGCCTCCCAAACTGGTTTTCTTGTCTTTCTGCTATAATCCAGCCTAATCCTATTGATGATTAAGTTATTCCTAGTTTAAAAGCTGTCAACCAGTTCTCATTACTTATAGAAATCCATAAAAATGTGGCAAAGTATATATTATTTCTTTCATTTACTAAATGCCAAGCATGTTGCTAGAGCTGTAAAGATAAAAACTTCGTGGCCCCTTTCTTTAAGGAATACAGCCTAGATGGGGAAGACAGATATTTAAATAATTGATCCTATCACCAACTGATTCCACACATGGGTAGTATTTAGCTCTCCACCAAAAGTGTTACCTATTTTCTGCCTTGGTGCCCTTTCTGTTGCTCTGAACCCTTCCTTAAGCTTTCTTTGGGAATTAATCTACTCTTCTCTAAACACACTAAGAGCTAGTAGGCTACTGTAATAATTCTGATAAGAGGACAGAAACTGTGTTGTTTTCTTGTCAGTGTATAAACAGTGCTTTCTACATAGCAGAATCCTCAATAATTTGTGAAAAGAATAAACAGCGATATAGAGAAGGTATACGATGATTGAAGGGAATATGATCAGAATGCCTCTCTGAAGCAATTCCACCATTGGAAAAATTTGTAATACAGAATGTAACCCTTAATAATTCTAACATAGTTGAGTGCACAGAAACATAAACATCCCCGCCAATCCCTTGACTCACTTTTTGATCATCAGGAATTGGTTCCTGGGACTTCAGAAGTGAAGCTCTTTCTTCATCTACCCAATTCCCCCACTCTTCTGCTGGCGCGTTCCAATCAGAGCTGGGATCAGCAGAAGACAGACCATCTAAAATTTAACAGTGTGAATTAGGTATCCATCATTTCTGCCAAAAAACTAAAATGCAAAAACTACAATTCCTTATCTTGAACTAAGCTGTAATTTTTAACTATTGTTCTTCTTTCTCCCAAGCACATTTTAAACTGGAAAAAACCCCATAACATGATGGTAAAAACCTTTACCCAACTTCTGCAGGGCACATCATATCGCTAATTAAGTGGAATTTCTAAAAAACTCCAGAAAACATATGAATTAACCATATAATCCACTGTCCCTACTTACTTTATCAGCAGTCTCCTGAATTTGCTCTTTTCCCTGTTTATGTCTAACTTGGTCTAGGATATGGTCATTTTTTTGCCCCGATTATTACAACACTTTTGTAATTGATTTATTTCCTAGGGTACACATTAGTCCATCTTGTAACAGTGGTGCCAAAATTATGCTTCCCACCTGTCATTTTATCTATACCTCATCCTCTTCTTATAAGCTTTTCAAGATCAGGTTCTTCTTCAAATTCACCAAGTCATGACAGAATATTTAATCTTTTCTTTTTCTCTTGCTCTTTCAATACTTAACCTGTACATTCTTACATTTTTCAGATTATTCAATGCTACATTTTTGCTGAGGAAGATTCACCTGGAGCTAACATCTGTGCCAATCTTCCTCTATTTTGTATGTGGGTCACTACCAAAACATGGCCACCGACGAGTGGTGTAGGTCTGTGACCAGGAACTGAACCTGGGCCACTGAAGCAGAGCACGCCAAATGAACTTAACCACTAGGCCACAGGGCTGGCCCCAACAATGCTACTTTCATCAGGCCAAAATATATGAGTCACTTTTAGGGCTTCTACCGTCCTATTTTCAAGAACATATATATATATATATATATATATATATTTTTTTTTTTTGGTGAGGAAGATTGGCCCTGAGTTAACATCTGTGCCAATCTTCCTCCATTCTGTATGTGGGATGCTGCCACAGCATGGCCTGATGAGAGGTGCGCAGGTCCATGCCCGGGATCCGAACCTGCAAATCCCGGGCTGCTGAAGTGGAGTGGGCAAACACAACCACTACGCCAGCCCCAAGAATAAATTTTTATTCTAGACTTCCAAATTCCTTTCTTTCACTCTAGGAGGAACTGAATTTTACCTCCCTTGGGAAGCTATCACTGGCTTATTCTAAAAGGGAAAAATATTCTTTGGCTTTACCCTAGTTAAATAAGTAGCCCTAAGTTAACCCTTCCTTCCTCTCCCTGGACATCATACACTCTTCCATATATACTTCTGTAATGACTACTGTCACGCTTTGCTTAACGACGGGCATACCTTCTGAAAAATGTGTCGTTAGGTAATTTCATCATTGTGCAAACATCATAGAGTGTACTTACAAAAACAAACCTAGATGGTACAACCTACTACACACCTAGGCTATATGGTACTAATCTTAGAGGACCGCCACTGTATAAGCGGTCCGTTACTGATGGAAATGTCATTATGCAGGGCATGACTACACTCACAGCCAGGTTTCATTCACACTGATTTAAGACGACAGAGGTTAGGCTTTATTTCCAAAAGGTTAACAAGTCATTCTAACACTGCTTTATCAAAAAATCCTACCTTTCCCACTAATGCCAAATACTACTTTTACCAAATACTAAATTCTTTCATATACATTTCAGTCTGTTTGTGGAATTTCTATTCTATTACACTGATCTATTCCTGAGATAGTGCTATACATAATGTAACTAATACGTTTTAGTACCTAGAATGACAAATCTCCCTGCATTACTCTTATTTGCTTTGCTATTCTTCTTTTTCCATGCAAACTCTTTTACTTTTGTTTAAAGGGGAGCTATTATGATACATCCTTATGAAGGCTTTGAAATGTATGTTTTAGAAGAATATATAATGATCTGGGGAAATGGTTAAAAAAAATCATAGATAAAACTGGCTATAGAGTATGATCCCAAATTTATATGAGGAAGAGATAGAAGAAAATAATACATTAATAGATATATCTTAACAGTGGAATTATAGGAATTTCATCTTATTAAGCACTTACGATGTACTAGAACTTGAGCTAGGCAGGTACGAGAGATAAAAAAATGAGGATGATATAATCTCTCCCCATGTGGAGCTCACAGTCTGTCAATTCAGGGATGGAGATAGGTAAGCACAACAGACAATTAAGTACAGTGATAGCTACAGTCACTGGGGGTGGAGAAAGGGAGAAGAGGGGCTAAACCAGTAGATGGGGAGAGACTGAAAACATATGCAAGAATTTATAAAACACAGAACAAGTGATTACAAGTGTGAAATGTGTTACAAATAAGGAAGCCTCGTCCTATATTTTTAAATTTATTACCATGAGCAGGTATTACACGAGCCAGTATTACAGAGTATTAACAAAGAGGTTACGAGCACGGTCTTCAGAGTCAAACAGATCTACATCTGAATACTGCTCTGCCACTTAATAACTATGTGATTTTGGTCAAATTTCTTAATCTCAATAGGCTATATACCAACTTCATAGGGTTTCTGGGAGGATTATGTGAGATACATGTAAAACAGTTCATAGCAATGCAGTAAGTGCTCAATAAATGGTCGCTATTGTTTTTATGTACCACTGATGACATCAACAACAGAAAGCCAGTTTCTAAGCTATCAGGCAATAAGAATTTATTTCTCATAATCTTGATAAATCTCTCAATAAGATATACTTGGTACGTCTTAATGCAGAAATCATTTTTACAAGTATAAAGGGATCTAGTAGATGTCTGGAACCAATCTTACACCAAGCATTCACATCAACCATAGTGTTAGGAGATTAGAATGCCAAAGCTGTCATTGATTTTGCTTAAACCTCACAAATCTAAGAAACTCAGATTTGGAAACCTGTGTCCATAAGCCAGGTCTCTAAAGTCTCTTGCCAGAAAAGAAACTTTATTTTCTTTTATTAAGAAAAAAAGTTTAGGCAAGTGAATGGGCAATATACTAATATATAAACTATTTTCTTAGTAAATATGGTGGGAAGGGGTGTAAGAGATAAAAATCCGGTAAAGCACTTAGTAAAATTATTTTTTAAAAGGCTTAAATGGCCACAGAGTTTGGGCAATAACTGTAGCTTATGGTTTAACTTCTATAAGAACATTAACAGAAGTGTAAATCTCTGTTGGATTTATAAAGCTTTACGGTGATTTTTCCATCTTTATTGATTTCAGACTGGTTTTTTGTTTGCTTGTTTTTAATTAACTGGGATCAAATAAAACTGCTTTAAAACAACGGTTCAATCTCCTAAACCTAAAAACTGTCATCAGGAGATTTCTCAATGCATAATTCTTAAGATTCATGGGGCTAATATGCTAAAAAACTTCTTACAGAAATCATGTAGTATAGTTTCACTCATAGTATAGTTCTATTTTTAAGTAGAGTAATTTCTCATTTCTCAAAATTCTTCCATTAGTTTGCCAGTGTCTTTTCAAAGAGTCATATTAGCTATCTTCTCAGAATGATAAGGAATTGGTCTCTCCATTCAAGTTGATTGTGGAATAATGTTTTAGGTTTGAGCATCTCATAGCCAGTCTCTATTTTATCTCAGTAAGAAAATAGCTGTTGGTGTTTCTTGTCAGAACTTAATTCAGCATTAACTTTAATAAAACAAAACAATTATGTTAGAAAGACATTCTCCAGGGTTTAAACAGACAATACTAATTAATCCCACTGAGTAGGCTAATTTTGCCCTTGGGAGAATATCAACAACAGCACTGCAGCACTTACTGAATAGTTACTATGTATCAGGCAGTGTTCTAAGTGCTCAACATGTATAATATCATCTAATTCTCTCAACAACTCTGTAGGGGAAGAACTACTATTTTTGCAGATGATGAAACTGAGGCATAGGATGATCACGTACCTGCCTAAGGGCAAAGGCAAGGAAGCTAAGATTCAAACCCAGGTAGTCCATCCTCAAAGCTCATGCTCTTAACCCCTTCACTTATGCTGCAGCCAATTCATTCACTCTGGTGTGCCAACAAAAACAAAGTTATGTTCCAAATCTGAATTTTCACAGGGGTTAAGATGATGATGTTCCTTTATGGTCAAAATAATCGATAGATTTAACATCTGCCTTTAAAAATGTTATCTTCTATACTTTGGCATCTTAACCTTATATACAAGTGCTTGGGTAGATTCAATGCCTCTTTGTCAGATAATGATGTCTAGGCCTCAAACCAGAGGGTCAATATATTAATCATATCACACTGTTTAAAACTGTAAGGCTAGTGTGTGTGTGTGTGTGTGTGTGTGTGTATATGTGGATTAGTAATCTCAAATACTAAATCATGCAGTCTATAAATTTAGAAGGAATAATTAAATTCACTCAGTACCAAAATTAGCCACATTAAAGATAACACAAAAAATGAAATTCATAGAGAAAATGAAGTTAAAGAGAAACTTTGGACTTAAAAGACAGCCAATAGAGCAAACAAACTTGAGAAAGATGGTGTTCCTGATACTTATTACTTTAAGTACAGAGTCTTGCGGATACATGTTTTTTCAGTCTTTTATTTTAGCAGCCAGTCATGTTTTTCATATTACAAGAATTCTAAGATAGAAAAAAGTGGAGCTATTCTACCCAAGCAGGGAAGCCTAGCGCCCTGTTTGCTCAGTTTTCCTCAGCCCTCAACCCACAGCTGCCCAAGACACCTTACTGCTATTTTCTTACAATCACTCCTACTATTCCTGTAATCCTCAATTCTATTCTGCACGTAGCTGATCATTCTTCCCAAAGTACAGATAGACTATTTCTTTCCAAGAACAGTGCTTTCACACCCTTGTAATATCTTGGATTTACAAGATACTTTATAATTTACAAGGAGCTTTCATGATCAGTCATTGCCTCATTAAAACCTCACAATAATCTATGGAAGTAGATATGGCAGATTATTTGTTCCATTTCACAGCTCAATTAACCTAGATTCTAAGATAAGTGACAATGTCCAAGCCATACGATGTACTACGTTTTAAAGTCAAGACTAGAACTAGGATCTACCTTCTAAACTAGCACTGCAACCCTCACCTCCCTAATCTTTAGCCAGCAAGTCAAGGCTTTTCACAACAGGGCGCTTCCTCGTCTACTGTTCTAATCTCATCTCCCTTAATCTGTAAGAATTGTGCTTTAAATAATCTATATAGAGACTAATTAGTCTATAGACTAATCTTTATATTGTGTTGCAAGTTTACCTTTGTGATTACAATCATCACCAAGGCTGTATCATGTGGCAGTTAAAAGCATGAACTCTGGAGCCAGACTAGCAAAGTTTGATACCATCTCTTTCCACTTAACTAGCTGTGTGGCTTGGGGAAAGTTAGATAGCTTTTCTTTGCCTCAGTTTCTTCATCTGGAAAGTGTGGAAAAAAATAATACCTATCTTGCAGAATTGTCAAAAGCATTAACTAACTTAATAATTATGCATAAGACTTAGACCAGTGCCTGGCACATAGTCAGGTGTTTGCTTTTATCACTATTACTTCTGAATGCCTGTGTGTAAAGTACTGCATTAGATACTGAGGATATAAAAGAGTAAGCGAGAGTTCCTATCTTCAGAGGTTTTCAACTCTACTTGAAGAAACAAAGTAAATTCTTGAAAATATTTTTTTTTTACAAAGACCAAAATGGTGGAACATTGCACAAGGTAACATTTTTGTACAAGGTAACATATAAGTGCTAAATAAATAGTAGAAAGGATGTGCTGTGAAAATTCTGAGAAAGGAGTAAATTCTAAGGTTTGAGGTTGTGGGGGAAAAAAAATCTCGGATTTTTTTTTTAAATGAAGATGGTATGAGCTTTCTGAACATAAAAACTATATTCTTTTTCCCTTCCTCTTTTTCTGACTCCTGCCTTTAACGTTCCTATGGTTCTACTGGAAATTAGGCTAAGAAAATGGTTTTCTACCAATACAAAAACTTGCACACCTCACACATTCAAAGTCATTCCTATATATTCTATTTGCTCTATTACACTAAACTAGGAAGAGAAACAGAACATTCACTTAAAACAAAAATTTTATAAACTAGAAAAACTATGGAGCAATCATAAGAAAACTTCATTTTTAAATATTGCCTCAACATGAAAAGTGAATTTAGTTTTAATTCTACAGGTATTCAACAATCAATTTTCAAGTAGTACATTTGGTATTAAATTATATTACTATGACCTAAAAGGTGAGAAATTAGAATTAGAATTAAACATAAAGCATGAATTCAGGGTGCTAGAAAGAAAACTCTGAAGAAAAATAAAATCAAAAAACAAAAAAACCATAATTTTTAAAAGGACATACTTAACCCAGACCATTCATCATCGATATAGGGTTGATTACGGCTAACATCCCACTGATAATCAGAAGTGGTAGACTGAGAAACTGGCTCAGCAGTAGACCCTTAAATGAAAACGAATGCAATAAAATTAAAAATGGAATTTTCTAATGATGTTTCATAACAATAGTTCTATATTTTGCACACGGAGACTTAATTATTTTTTATTTCTCCTAAAAGGAAAAATTCAGACATTAGAAAAAGAGTTAAGATGAAGGAAAGGTAGAACTGAGGGTAATTTTAGATTAAGCATGATAATCACTTGATCTAATTCACTGATGAGAAATCTATTTTTTCCCTATACCAATCCATTAGATTTTGTCTTTTATAATATATACTTCAAACAGGTTATTGAACAATTTCAAGAAGTCAAAAAAGTTGTTTTATTTTTCTTCTTAATGGAAAATAATAAAGCACAGAAGAAATCTTGGATGTTTCAGGGTATGTTTATACCCTCAGAACCCTGAAGGAGAGAACAAAAACATGTCTGAGTTTGCTAGAACCTTCTGCCTAAGGAAAAGTTAAAGAAATAGACAGATGATTATCTAGAGAGGTAAGGCAGAGAGAAACCTAAGAGATAAGAGAGTTGTATTGGTGGTTAAGAGACCAAGTTAAGTTCAGGTACATTTAAAGAGAAGAGAATATTATCTTCTAAGTTTTTTCTGTTTTTGTTTTCTTGGGGGGTGGTGGAGAACAGGTAGGGTGAGAGTAGGGGTCACATAGTCCTTTAGGAATCTGATGAAAGCTGTGGTGGACTACTGGCCAGAACTTACACAAATTTTGTACATAGTTTTGAAGGCATATAAAGTTCATGGATGCCAGGTTAAAAACCCTTGCTCTATGGCCATAAATTTTACACTGTAAATCTACCACAGTAGTTCTTCATCAGGGATATATATATACTCCAGACCTTCTGAACCAGAATTTCCATATGTATCAGAGTCCTTAAGTAACTCTGATACTCACTTTGGATTCAGAGCCACTGATATAAAGAAATGGTTAGAAGACTTACATACAATCACTTCCTCTCATCAAAGTCCTTACTAACTTACAAATTTTCACTTGGTTACAATGATCTTACTAGCGTTCCACTAACATAACTGCTTGATATATACTGAAAATAGTTACGTTTTTATATAAACTTTAACAAACAGAGTGACCCCTATAAAATTCATATATTATTAGCACATTAGCTGCTTAGAAGCAGTACAGTAACACAGTTGCTATTTCTTTAGCAGCCCACGCTGCTTTCTCCAAATGTATGAAGAGGATAGCATTTGTGTTGTACAAAGTCACCCCATGAAGGAAGCAATTAACTTCTACCTCTGGAACTGAAATGTAGTCAATGGGACCAGGGGTTGGCAAGCTACAACCTATAAGCCAGATCCAGCCACCCCTATTTTGTATGGCCCATTAGCCAAGAATAGTTTTTACATTTTTAAATGGTTGCAAAAAAAAATCTGAATAATAATATTTCGGAACCAGATACACTCATCTGTCCATGTATGGCTGCTTTCCTGCTACAATGGCAGAATTAAGTATTTGCAACAGAGACAGTATGGCCCACAAAGACTAAAATATTTACTATTGGGCACTTTACAGAAAAAGTCTGCTGACCTCTGTTTTAGACTAGTGACTTCAGACACTGTGGCACTACATAATCAGAACACTAAATCCATGAATTCCATGTGAACCAAGCATTACAAACTAAACATCTCCCACGTTTATGTAATATTTGTTAAGTACATACAGCTTCTATATGATTAATAAAAGGCATATCCATTTAAGTGAAGCTGAACTGATAGTAGTTTTTAAAGTAATCATGTATTTTCTAAATCAACAGATACTCAAAGTAGAGTTAATATGCGAAGGTCCACATAACCCGAAAGGCTTAGCTATAAACTCATGATAAGTAAGAGCAAATAGAAATAAAACGTCAAACTGCAAGTAGAAGTATGGTAGGAGTACACTAGTAATGGAAGAGTGTCATGACCCTGAAAGGAAGGCCTTCAAATGGCATTTGCCTGTGTGCCAACAAACTTTCAGTTACGTTAGGCCACAGAATCTTCCTATCTCCACTACAGAAAGGAACTAAGCCACTTGCAGATAAGAATTTAGGTCTTTCTTTCACCACCTTTTTTAAGGCCTCTGACACTTTATGTTATATAGCTAATATTTATGTTGATAGCAGTACTTGACACTGATTATTTTTTTAAATGGCAAGTGCTAAAATTAAACAAATTTTTTTAACTAAATGAAAGACTGTTTTCACATACCAGAAACAGCAGAGTTAAGTGTGAGAGATGCAAAAGAAGCAGAATTCTGTTCAGAGGTATTCATTCCCCTATCCACACTAGACCAAGCAGCTGTTAAAATAAAGAACGTCACTTGGAACCTTCAATTTGCAATGAAACTTGAAAGATATGTACAGATTTAAAACTACGATAACAATACTTAAAGATAATTTTAGAAATTAGAACCACTTAACACAGCAATAGCTACTATTTATTGAATGTCTAACATGTGCTGGGCTCTTTACAACCAACCACTTCTGATCCTTAGGGCAACCCTACTAGGCTACGTTTCAGAGTAAAGTGACTTGCTGACAGCTAGAAAGCAGCTGAGCCATGACTGGGACTTCAGCTGATTTCCAAAGCCTAAGCTCTTCCCACTGTAGCAGCTACCTTATTATCTACCTTAATCAAGATACTACTTTGGGCCAGGCACTGAACTTGGTACTTGACATTCATTTTAGCCAATCTTCACAACTACTTAAATATGAGGTTCATACAGGTTAAATAGCCTATTTTCCATAAAAGCTAGTATGTGTAAGAATAGGGATTCATACCAAATAGGTCTTTCTGAACTAGTCCATGCTCATTCCACTACATCGTGCCATCTTCTTAACATTTTCAAGAGATTTCTTACTTATATATGAGTATTTTAAGGAACACATACATCTATGAGACCAATCACACCTATCTTTCCTCAGTGACTCTCTGCAAACCTAATTTAATATAGTTTCCTTTCAATCTCAACAAAGGTCCAAATCCAGGTAGGCAGGAACTCTAATCTGCTGCTTAACTTTATCTGTAGCAATATTAAGCAAGTACCACCTAATTTATGTCCTAATTATGAAAATGTTACATAGCTTTTACAAGTAAACTGCAAATATCTCAAAAGGTCATAGTTCTTAACATTACTCAATAAAACTTGACAATCTTTTATTAAATGTGAAAGGATGCTTTATAGCATAGAAATTTATGCTTTCTTCACTGCTGAAAAGGAGGCTGGGAATTTAGGGGTTGTTTCTTCCTCCAAATAAAGTTTGACATTTCCACACAATTTTTGGACACTGCAGGGGGAGGAGGGAGAACAAGCTTAAGAACAATATTAGAATGATCTAGAGTTTTCTTCTTGGGGACATTAGTCAACATGAGTCTTTCTAACCTTAAAAGTGATGTGGAAAGCAAATAACATAGGAAGAAACAGTTTTTCCTACTTAAATACTAAAAACTCTGTAGCATATTGCATCTCTAAACTAAAAAAAATAAACAAAAGATATCTGCAACAAGTACAATAGAAAAAATTACATGTTTAATGCACAAAGAATTACAACTTAATAAAAAAAACCCCAAACAGTAAGAGGCCATTAGACAAATGGGCAAAGAACATGAATAGACAATTGATAAAAGAAACAGAAATGATCAAGAAAGTTGTGAAAAATATTCAACCTCATTAGTGATTTTAAAAAGTTAACCAAACAACTCATGTATTTTTATTCATGCTTATTAAATTAGAAAAGACTTTAAAAAATAAGGATATCTAGCCTTGGTAAGTACATGATAAATAGCACTCATACTGATGCTGACAGTATAAATTAGAATAACTCTCTTAGAAAACACTTTGACAATATGTCATAGAGCATTGTAAATCCATATTCCCTTTAACCCAATAATACCACTCCTGAGAATCTATCCTAAAAGCAATAACCCAGAACCAAATATATTCAACGTAATGTTCAAAACCAAATATAGTTAATGTAATGTTATTTACAGCAGATAAAAAAGGGAAAAATTATTTCTCTGATAATATGGGAATAGTTATTTACGGTATGCTTACATAATATATAATAGGGCCATTAAGTAAAAATACTACAAAAAGTAAAGAAAACGTTTATGTTACAACATTAAGTTGGAGGTGGGAACATAAAAATGCTTGTCTGATTTGGACTATGGGAAAAAAAGACCATAAAGAAATACGAAAAACAGTGGTTGTCACTGGTTGGTGTGATAACAGTGAGGTTTTCCTTCTCCTTTTGCAGTTTTCCACATTAAACATGCCTTTCTTTTCTATAATACACACATACTCGAAATTAAGTTGCTTTTAACTTGATGGTTCTCAACAGAAAAAAGCTTTTCAACTACTGGTCTTTATCATCAAAATCCAGGGGAAAAGTTAACTAGAAACAGGCATTTTGTAGACTGTCAAATAGTATAAAAATGGATGCAATAAGCTATACTTCCATTTACTATTTTTTTTTTTGAGGAAGATTAGCCCTGAGCTAACTACTGCCAATCCTCTTCTTTTCGCTGAGGAAGACTGGCCCTGAGCTAACATCCATGCCCATCGTCCTCTACTTTATACATGGGACGCCTACCACAGTATGGCTTTTGCCAAGCGGTGCCATGTCCCCACCCGGGACCTGAACCAGCGAACCCCGGGCCGCCGAGAAGCAGAATGTGTGAATTTAACCGCTGCGCCACCGGGCCAGCTCCCTACCATTTACTCTTTTTATCTAAACTCAACAGACTACTCAAATTAATCAAAAAGTCTACTCACATATTACACTTATTACATCACTAAAAATACACAATTAAGGATGTGAAAGCACTAAGTAAAGAGTAAACAATAAATGCTATTATTCACTTATTTAGTTCCCAGTGCTCCGTATAAAGGATCTGAGAGAGTTAACTATACTATTATTTCTGTATGGCCTTACTACTTTTTCTACTCATGGATCGTTTTTCGTTCCTGGAAAATTCAAAATGTACCAGACAAGCAACTTTAATGAACTTAAAATTTTCTAACAGCTCTTACCAATGCCAGAAAATATTGAACGGTCACTCCAGCTTCTTCCCCAGTCTTTTCCATTTGCATTAGCATCTCCAGTGTCTTGACCCCAAGCAGACGGCTCGGTTTTCCTCTTGCCTGAAGAAGTGGGTGAAACAGAGGTCCACTTCTCCTCACCTGGACTCATCTGTGAGGAGAGTTTTATAGGCTTTTCATTCCAGCCTCCTCCATTTACAGTGAGGTTTTCATTCAATCCTGAAGAAACTTAAAGAAAAGGAAGGAAAGATTAAAAACTAATACATGACTCCTTGTACAAATTGGGATATTTTCAAACTTCTGATTGCTTGGTTCATATTTATCACTCAGTTTTTTCCCCTACTGTCCTCTAAATAGCTTGAGCTTTAAAGATAAAAAGAAGAATTTAAAAAGCGAATGAACATCATGGATGACTTTTAATTAATTTAAAAACTAAGAGTAGGTTTGAACTTAATAACTATATATATATTAAAGATGTTTTCAACAGCAGAATGACTTGCTCAAAAGAAGTACTACAGAGCAAACAGGAAAACTCCACATGTTCTGGTATACTCAGAATACTCACCCTCTAGGAATAAGAAGACTTCTCCTTACACATTCTTTCCTCAAATATTTATATATATACTATGTATAAGACAGTGATTCTAAAACCCAGCTGCACACTAAAATCAACTGGAAAATTTAATAAAAATAGATACTGCAGCCTCAGCCCAGGCCAATTATAATCTGAATCTCTAGGGGTGGAGCCCAGGCATCAGCATCTATGTGTGTATATATTTGTACGCAGGTATATGTACATATGTGTATGTATGTGTGTGTGTGTATATACACACACAAATACACATGGGGTGTGTGTGTGTATAAGCACACATATCTTTTTTCATACACGTGTGTTTTTCTAAGCTTCCTAGATGATTGTAATGCGTAGCCAGGATTGAGAACCATGTGAATGAAGGAAGCCGACAGTGTTAAGAATAAGCCTGAAACAAGCAGCTGCTTTTTCATTCCTAAATTTATGTTTTACCACAACACTTTAGTTTTTAGGTAAGGTATACCACTCTACTTAATTCAATCTTTATCATAAACAAGTAAATAAAATATATTTTCTATTTGTGAAGCACTGCATAACGATATGTCCATTTACTGTGAAATATTTGTTAAGAAAGCAGTTAAAAATATATATTATAAGTATTAATGCTTTTTTCTTAATAAACAGTGGTAAAGTCTTTTACCCCATATATGCCTATATTAAACCCAAGTCTAAAAAAAACCCCTTCTTTTCTCTGTTGGCTTAAATGATGAAAGCAAGAAGCAAAATTGCACATAAACTATTCCTAAAAGAATATTTTTACATATAGGGGACATGGGCAAGCAACTAGAACACACCAACGACCGTTAGAAGTGGGAGTGATTTTTCTTTTATCTATTTTCCAAAATCTCTGGACTGTGTTTATGTTACTTTAGTAGTTAAAAATCACTTTTAAGTCTTTTTTCCCTTCTGTGTCATTCATGTGAGGAAAGAGACATGTACATAAGTTTCTATTTTGATGGGCCTTCAATTTAAGTTACACGTAATTTCTCTCACCCTGAAGTGTAGAATCTCCTTTTCCAGACTTAAAGTTGCTAACTTGAACATTTAGATGAGAATCACCTGGTTGAAATAGAAATAAAATTTATTTAATACTAAATAGGCCACTATGCACATTAAATTAGGAGTAATATACAAATTAATTTTTACCTACTATTTATAATAATAAATTGCTCCTTCAAGTACTAAATTCTTACACTAGAAAACAGTCAGTCTTACAACATATTTAACATGTCCTTAGGAATTGAGTTCTCTAGTTACCATATTCTTAGTCAACTAAAATGCCAATAAAGGACCTGGAAAATCGCCCAAGTATATGTAGCCTGCTGTTCTGCAATGGTTACCAAGATTCTTTTAAGTAGGAACTGGAAAACTGGGCTCTGTAATTGGATTCAACTTTGCCACCTCTCAACAATACCAGCTGCCTTTTCAATAATCCTGGAAGCAAACACATCAACTTAAGAAGAACTTTGCTAGTATTTGGGACCAGGACTTAGGAAATACGGCAAGAGGTGAGAATATATGTTATAACAAAGATACTATTTCTATGACACTAAAAAAATAACGGTAACAACATATCAAAAAACCAGAATGACAAAGGATTGTGCTAGCAAGGAAGGCATGCACAAGACAGTGAAAAAGGGTCACCAACAGAAACTCATAAAGCATGGCTAATATGTGACAGAGAAAATGGGTAAGTAGAAGTCATTGCTGTACCAAAGCAATAAATTCTACCAAGTCATCAAGCAACAAAGTAAAAAGTAACAAGGCTAAGAAAGTGATCTGGAAAGAAATGGGGGCTGGGAAGCAATTAACAAAAGGGTAAAGGAAGATAAGTCAATGCCTTGAAGCAAGTTGAACAGTATCACTCTGCAGATGGATGTCTCCAGGGTAAAAATGATGGCAATGTAAACAGCTACCTAGAAGCCATCAGTATTGGCCTAGTTTGAACATTTCAAACAGTTGGGAAGAATATTAGCTCAATAACCTGTGAAGTTCTGGTCTAGCTTTATCAAACATCTACGGCATTCTCAAAAAGCTGGGGTGGTAAGAAATCCAGATAGAACCTGCACTACTCAGAATATGACTGTTTCATCTTGGCATGAAAGCACTCAACATGCAGAATGGTGACAAATAATCTTATTTAATTATGTGTATTGTCCACCATAAGAAACAGATATAAGAGAGCTGGAGCAAAGCAATACACATGAGAAAAAACAGGCAACATCATTTTCTCATGTGACCCAAGGCAGAAAGGCAATTTTAATTTAATAAGCCATTCATTAGGCAGTATGTAACAACAGCGCTGGGATCAGCTAAAACAATATGTGGTCCACAATGCTCTCATGAAGAAGGGTATATCAGCACAATGATGTAGGCAGTTCAAAATAGTCAGATTTCGACATAATGATATTTTGTATATCTGATTAAAAGGAGTTGGATTTGATGTATCACTCTTATTATGTTCCACTAATATACCTTTATTCTTCTTGGAACCAACAGGAAATGATGCAGTTGTAAGTTGCTCGGTGGAAACTGTGATGGTATTTTCTATCCCAGGGATAGTTGAATCCAATGAACCAGAATCAGTCTGCACCTTATCACGTTTACGCTGCTGTCGTTTCTCTCTGTGACTAATTTTAGTTTCCCAGGCTCCTGACATAGCCCCAGAAAAAAAAATGTTATTCAGTAAGGGGAAGACAAAAAAGTTGTAGTTTTGAGGGGGAAAATGGGGCGGGGCACACAAAATAACATGATAAATTTAGATATTAAACTAAAAACCAAGGGTGCTGATTATAGTAATTCACCCTAAGAACGTACTCTAATTTCATTACGGTATTTTAGGCAGCTAATTGCCATTATTTATGCTGGTAATTTTTATCAAATCTGCCATCTATGGTTTAGAAAAAATGATAGATATCTTTTTACCTTGCTTGATAGAACTGATAGGAGAGTGTTATATATAATTACTAAAAAATGGGTTTATTAGGTGACAACAACAAATGGCTTATTCAGGAATTTTGTACACAGCCTTCTAGAGATGGTATATATAAGAACAATGGGGAAGAAACCCAAACCATACTTCTAGGAAACAAAAACAAATGGCTTTTCAATGGCTCAAGACATTGAGCTCTTGGGCCCTAAAGTTCAAGGTGGTTCCTTTCAGGAAAAGCACTATTAGATCTTTAAATAATTTAGATAAAAAAGTGTTTCCTAACAATGTCACAGATATGTACATTAAAATCTATAGTTATTAAAAAGAAGAGCAAGATATACGATTAAGCGAAACAAATGCAGCCTTTATATAATGCACCTTGATAAAAAAGGATTAAATTTTTCTATAGTCCTTTCACTTGCTCAAGTACCTTCATCAACTTCCTTTCCATCATGGCGTGAACTGTTTTGCACTGCTTTAGCATCTGACTTTGATTTCTTCTTATTTTTCTTTGACTGAAAGTAAAATAGAATGTTACTTAATATTTCATTATGTTTTTGAAAAGGTAGGAGTCAGTAAAATACATAATGAAATGTATGATGCTGACAATTAAAAAAAATAATGTTTGGTTAAAAAACAACATATTAAATGGCAATAATATGAGGTTACCATTTATTGAGTTGTTTCTATGTGCTAAAGTACTTTATACTCATTTTCTTATTTATTCCTTTAAAAAACTCACTGGAGAAGGTATTATTCCCATTTTAGAGACGAGGAAATGGAGACTTACAGATGTTAAATATTACATGGCTATTCTGGGTCACATTAAGTTAGTAAATTCTAGTCAAATTAGGAACTAGGTCTATCTGGCTCCAAAGTCTGTGCCCTTAGATACGCTATTCTAACTCACATCATAACTAAGGTACTATAATACGGTGTTTCCAGAGCAAGAAAACAAAAACCTATAACTAGTGTTCATAAGGAAAATGATGTACTGATTATTGGTTTTGGACTTCATAAAGCAGATTGCTGACATACCCTATGCATAACAAATTAATGAGTCAATTGTAGAAAGTAGGTAATATTTTGTGAGTTTCAAAGCACTGTGAAAATACCTAGGACTTGTATATGGTAGATGTTTAATAATTTATTAAAGAAAAATACCCACACACATATAAGATATGGACATTTTGGAATGGCCTTCCAACTTCCTTCTGCTAATATTATTTTCTCCTTTCAAAAGCTCGCTAAAAACTTCATAAAGCCATTTCTATATTTAGATAAGTGCTTCCAGAAGAGAATGTTCATAAAATAGTAATTTTATTTATACTTTGTATTCATTCATTTAACTATTTATTGAGATTGGCTATGCAAGTATTATTGTGCACTATCTTAAGGTGAACAATTAAAAAGAGATTGATCCTTACAGTAAGTCCTTCTTATGGGTAAGTAGTAAATGACAGTTTGAATAAGTAAAAAATTACAGCTAATTGCTTTTCCTATCAATAAACTACTTGCAAATATTATCAAATGGAATGACCTCTTAAAGGCAATTAAAATTATCTTTGACAATGGAAACATATTAAAAAACTACCAAAAATTTTTTTTTACGTTTCCCATGGTTGATTTGCATTTGTTTCTTTGCATGTTCTCATTATCATTAACATGTATCATGTTTAATGTACTGCTTTATTACATCTACTAAACCACGCTCATATTCACTTTAAAAAATCAGGATATCACCCATATACCATAATATTTACCCTACGAGTATAATTCAGTGGTTTTGAGTATATTCAAAATTACACAACTATCACCATTATCTAAATCCAGAACATTTCCAGCATCCCCAAAAAGAAACCCAGTACTCATTAGCAGTCACCTCCCACTACCTTTTCCCACTGGCACCCACCACTAATCTACTTTTTGTCTGTCTCTCTCTTGCTTGTATCCACTTTTAAGTAAAGATAAACATCTGTGAATTACAGTCTAAAGTAGGGGTCAGCAAACTTTTCCTATGAAGGACCAAATAGTAAATATTTTAGGCTTTACAGGCCATAAGGTTCTATGTGTAGCAACCACACAACTCTGCCGCTGTAGCATGAAAGTAGGCATACACAGTATATAACTGAATGAGCGTGACTGTTTTCCAATAAAATTTTATTTACAAAAATAGGCATCTGGCTGGATTTGGGAGCCAGAGTTTGCCAATCCCTGGTCTAGAGAAGCACTGGCCGATAGAAACACAATGTAACTCATATATGTAATTTAAAATTTCCTAGCAGACACATGTTAAAAAGTTAAAAGGAATAGGTAACATTAATAATCTATTTACCCCAATACATCCAAAATACTACCACTTCAAAATGTAATCAATTAATCAATATTAAAAACTATTAATAAGATAGTATGAAAAAGACTAGTAAAGAGCCACATGGGACGAGTGGACACCATATAGTACAGTGCAGACCTACAGAAATTAACTGAAGCAGGTACCCCCATTTTACAGATAAGGAAACTGAGGCCATAAAGAGATTATTATATAAATTGCCTACATCATAGGGTTATTAAGTGGTGAAATCAGGATTAAAATCCAGTTCTGACTCCAGAGCCTGCCCTTGCAAATACTCTGATATTCTGTCTCTCTACATTTAAGTCCAAATACAAATTTAATCTTGTATTAGCTATGTGATTTTGGGCTAAATCATACTAAACCCTTACCCCAAATGTCATATGAGACAAAAATGCCTACTAACCTCACATAAGGTTCTTTTAAGGATTAAATAAGATGTGAGAGCAGACTGCTAACTACAAAGCAGTGTACGTAAGATTTTTTAAAGGAAGGAGACTATGAAAAAGGATAGAAATTACATTCACACTGAAATATACTGTGATTTATCACTAAAATCTGTGGAAAAACAAGGAATGTTATCTAGGCTTCTGTCTTGGTTTAATTTTACTATTACCTTTAAAAGAAACTAACCAAAAAATAATGTTCACTCAGATGAGACTTCATAACATAATATACTACAAAAAGCTTTAAAATAAATATGCATACATACTGCTATTCTGAGCTGCTCCACTACAGTTAACACTTTTGAAGGAAAACTGTGAACACAAATCTCTGGGTTCCCTTGTTACTATAGTTCTTTCCCCACCCATTTGTGGTCAAGCTCCACTATGGAGCTGGATGAATTATTAAACTAGCCTCTCTTGAATGGTCTTCATGCAATCAAGATTTAGCAAATATCTACATATGTCAAACATTGTTTTAGGAGCTCAGAATATAGAACTGAATAAAAGTTTCTACTTATGGAAGCTGTGCTATAATCTAATAGGAGAATCAGACATGTAAATGAGACATCAGGAGAAATTCTTATCTTCAGTGGCTTTCCTCCAATGCTCACCTTCCAACAAATCTATACAAGTCCAATTAATATACCTTCCCATTAAAAAAATTCCCAGACACTTCCTACCATCTATAAAGTCTAATAACTTCCTTATATGACATGTAAGGTCTTCCACAAATTAATCTCAATGTTATATCCTTTTATTTATAGATAACCATTGGTTCCAACAAGACTGTCACCTCTAAACACTCCCCATCTTTGTCCAAGCTGCGCTGACTGTGAATTTTTCTCTCAAAATAAAGTGTTTCAGCCAGGGTGCTGAGGGTGATTTTCTTTGAACCATCTGCTCCCCTACTGACGTTCAATGCCTGAAATGACTTGTACTCATTAAACATTTAAAACTGCCATGAATTTGGCCATTTCTTACAAACTTCCTGGTAACATTTCCAATGCTGTTTTACTGTGCAAGTGTTCACAGTTTTTTTTAATGATAACATGAACTTCTTGAAAGCAAGAGAATAAGAGATATTTCATTATATTCCCAATAGAATCTCTATTTCACTTAATATGAATGACTCATGATAGGCACTGATATACAAAGAGGAAGGGGAAAAAAAGAATCTGCTCTTGAGGCCGGCCAGGTGGCTTAACGGTTAAGTTCACGGGCTCCGCTTCAGAGGCCCAGGTTCGCTGGTTTGGATCCCAGGCACATATCTACACACTGCTCATCAAGCCATGCTGTGTCAGGCATCTCACATATAAAGTAGAGGAAGATGGGCATGGATGTTAGCTCAGGGCCAGTCTTCCTCAGCGAAAGAGGAGGACTGGTGGCGGATGTTACCTCAGGGCTAATCTTCCTCAAAAAAAAAAAAAGAAAAGAAATCTGCTCTTGAGGAGGTCTGTCTATCATTACATATTAGCAGGGGCTCAGATGTAGCACGAAGCAAAGTACCCTTAATCAAAAACCTCCAAACATTATTTGAAACAGACATCACTTAAAGCATTAGAAGTGATCCTAAAAATTTGTTCATAAAGTAAATCCTTTCCTATTGGCTTCCATTATAGTTTCACATTTTGTCTTCTATTTCAAATGCACAGAATACAGATACTACAAAAAATTGAAACTATAATAGTCTCATTAGAAGAAATCTGTCAGTCTTATATGTTAAATATATATGTATATATGGATGTACGCACGTGTGTGTCTATAGACAAAATCTTTATACATACACACACACATATAAAAATAAACAACACTCCTAAGAGAGAATGAACAATGAAAACACACACAGTAGATACTTAGTGGCTTGGGACTCAAAATAATATTTGCATCTTGAATAGCAAATGGCTCTACTGTTCTAAATCTAGACAATGAAAAAGCTTTGATAAATAATCATTAGATCTACTATCACTACTTTTGAAAACTGCTAAAGAATATATACAAAATACAATGGATTGATAGTTCCTTAGGAAATTGTGATGCCTAAGAAATAGAGTTTAGAGATTTCTAAAATATCACTAGAAGGAGTTAACCAAATATGCAAATAAGCAGCACCAATACTCCACTGGCAATCCATGGATGGAAGACATGGTAACTCACTTAAACACCTGAGTAAGTACGCCAGGTAGAGAGGTTTGCTATTCACTCTCAAAGCAGTGGGCTAAGTAAGCTTGTTCTTACACTTCTATGAGAAGAAATTGAGCATATACTCCAAAATGCTTATTTATGAAATCTATACATACCCTACTATTGATAGTGTATACATTTGTAGAACATAAATATTTTTAGTGAGAGCAATATGACTGAATATGCTTCACTGTTTTTGATAATCTTCTAAATTCATTCATTTTAATATTTGGTATTAAAACTATCGTATCAGACAAAGGTAAAGTGATCCAAATGGAGGACATACACCATTAGCCATGCTTGCCAAATTATGACATTAATTTTTCAATCTCATCCTCTAAATATTTTTTGTGAAATTTAACTCTATTAAAATTTCATCTTCCGGGGGCCGGCCCAGTGGTGCAGTGGTTAGGGTTTGTACGTTCCACTTTGGCCGCCCGGGGTTCAGCAGTTCAGATCCTGGGTGCAGACATGGCACCTCTCAGAAAGCCATACTGTGGCAGGCGTCCCACATATAAAGTAGAGGAAGATGAGCACGGATGTTAGCTCAGGGCCAGTCTTCCTCAGCGAAAAGAGGAGTATTGGCAGCAGACGTTAGCTCAGGGCTAATCTTCCTCAAAAGAAAAAAAAAGAAAAAAATTAAATCTTCCTCAACATCACTCAGTTGTTCCTGCAATTGAATCTAAAGGTTCTACTTTCTTTTGGGTATTTTTAGCAAGTGGATTCACTAAAAACACTTAGAAAGTTTTCTTTTTTCTTTTGGTGAGGAAGATTGGCCCTGAGCTAACATCTGTGCCTATCTTCCTCTATTTTGTATGTGGGATGCCACCACAGCACGGCTTGATGAGCAGTGCATAGGTTCTCACCCATGATCTGAACCCGCGAATCCTGGCTGCTGAAATGGAGTGTGTGAACTTAACTACTACACCACCAGGCCAGTCCCTAGAAAGTTTTTAAAAACTGGTTTATTGCTATCACTTACACAACTCTTTCTAATTAAATCATTTCAGTCTCAAAATAACTCTATGGGGCATATGCTACTAACTCCACCTTACAGGTGAGAAAAGGGAGGTACACAGTGATTAACCAACCCCAAGATGACATAATTAGTAAGTGTCGGAGCTGGGATTTGATCCCATACCATATCACCATGCTCCAGAATCTGGGCTATGTTACTTTTCTGTTAGAAAACTGCTCTCAAGCTGTTAAGTTGTGCAGATATGAGAATTTTCACAATAGACACATCCTTTTTAACAATAAAAGCACCTAATGATGTAAACTTTTCAGAATACACTCCTCATTGCATAAGTTTCTTTTAAAAACCAGCTACTACTTTCTGATACCTTGTTAAACTTTCCTTAACACCCAAGGGACAAATTAAGTATAAATTTTTTCCAAAAGTACCTGCTAAGTAGACAACCATTTGTCGTTATAAACGAGATCAATATATTTAAACACTTTTTATTTAAAAAAAAGAAATCTGTGGCTTACTTTTTAAGTTGGTTGGCTTTATACAAGTATTTTGCCACAATATAATCAATGGCTCTTCTTTGCAGAATAAAAGATGATGACTACCACTTCACCCTTACTATATAATCTAAAGGTTTGGTTTTTCAATTTGCAGTCTGGCTTTAACCTCTTATGACATCATAGTTTTCTAGAAATAAAGTAGTGAATGAATTTCATGTGTGGTGCTATCTCTATAACCTTATCTCTCTACCCCCCAAATTTTATGTTTTGGGTTTAATTCCAGTCAAAGTACCCCTCCGTTAGTGGTTTTTATTCAGTTTTTCCACAAAAAATTTTTAAATCAAATAAGTGATCTACTGTTGAGAATATATCTTTGTGGGTATCATCTTTAGTTGCTCACAAAAATAGTTCTTTATACATTTCATTATTGAAAAAGAATCTAGCAAGTTCCCTAAGCTGTAATGATAGAAATATCTGTACTTTCTCCCTCCCAGACTGTGCAATTTACTCTGCTACCGATTTACTTAAATTATCAGCAACATTTTTACACTGTGTCCAACAGTACATACTGACGAAGGAATATGTTTTGGTTGACTATCATATTGGTTTTGCTAATTTTACCATGGCAGAAAGAACAAGTGTTTCCCCATGGTATGTCTTTCCCTTTAAACAAGAAACCTCAAGAGAGGCTACTAAGCATTTATATTTAGTAAGATTCTGTCATATTGACTATTGCATAAATAAACATCTCTAAAAAAACTGTAGAGGTTGGTCTTCATATTCTGAATGCTTAGACAGTGTGCTAATTGGGATAATTTCAGAATATCATTAGCTAAAATCTCAAGGCACATTATAAATGGCCAAAGTTTCTTACCAAAAGTAGAAATGCATTCTTATTTAAAAAATCTTCCTTGATGATTTTAATTTTGTGGGGACCAATTTCTTATCAGATCTGGTTAAAAATCATCTTAACCTCATGATGATGTGGAAGATAGAGTTCTTAGTAGGAATAGTAGTGTCCACTCTCTTCTTCTACCTGTTTACTTGCATTATTATCATCTGCAATCTGCAGCTTCTTTGCAGTCTGTTTACTAGAGATTAGTTTAGCTTAAACTGGGTAATACAATCAACCCACGGAATTGAACAAACATAAATAGCAATCTGTAAGAATATGCTATAAGCAAAGAATCAATTAGGTTACTTCTTCGAATGTAGCTTCCCATTCTTCTCAGGATCCTTCCTATATACTGTCTCACTACCCTCTAACATTTCAAATGAGGGTGCCAATGACTAGCCCTATGTAAAATATGAGAAAGGTTAATTGGTTGGGTTTTTTCTTTTTGGTAAAAAACTCAGTATAAAAGAAAGCCTAATATTTTATTCCTTCATCACAACGGATCTTCTTGTGTACGCCACTTGGAGACTGTGGTCTTAAAAGCACATGCTGAAGGAGTTCTAGGACTATGCATAATTTGCTCTCAAATTCATAGAACCTAAAATACGAAAAAATTATGAGTTAGTTATCAAAGAAAACACAACAATGATTTCCATAATTAAACTCATCCTTTACCTTTAACTTCTTAACATGAATGAATAGTCCTAATATTAGACAATACTCCCAAAATAAGCACTATCACTTAGAGTGGCAAAATGTACATGTTGGCAGCAAAAGTAGATCTACTCAAAGGGCTAACTGCTCTCTTGGCAGATTTTGCTATTTTAAAGAACTGTAAAGTAGGTAGAGCAGTGCCCAATTCATGCTGAGAAGATCAACTTAGGGAATATAAACTAATATTTGTATAGCATCAAAACTGTCATAAGAAGGATACTGTACAAATTTTAAATGATATTTTCATTTTAAAATTAGCTATTTACAAACAAGGAAAGTAGCCAGGTTCTGAATGTAATCCTTATTCAATTTATTCTCTATTCTGGAATGTACTGGTCCTTAAAATTCTGGTGAAATGACATCTCTAATATGTCTAGCCCTATAATCATCTAACGTCTCTGCTGGTAATGTCAGGAGTGATAAAGGAAATGGAGCATGAAAAAAAGGAATGCTGAGTATTTCTAAAGGTTAGAAATGGATACTATGATGCTTTGCAGTCTGCAGACTAATGGCTGGTATATAAGGTTTTTCACTAACTCATGGCAAAACTGATCTATTTTCTGAGATTTTTGTTCTTTCTACTTCCGTTGTGTCAAAATTCCTTTCTTTTTTTGTAATGGTAACGGTGGTTTTAAAAATGTACTTAAAATTAAAATTGTTAGTCAGTGAAATTTATTTTGAAACTTTTAGCAACTGCCACTTGAAAAGCCTGAAACCATTGTTTCAATATCAGGTTCATCCAGGTTCTGCCCAAACAAATATGGAAAGTCCCTATTTTATATTGCTCCACACTCTGGCCTTACTTATTTTTCTCATTTGTCTCAAACATACAGATGAGTTGGGCATGGTTAAATGGCAAAGGATGGATGGTTCAAAGGGCATACTAATTACAATTCTCTAACTTTATCCATTCTAGCAGTTCCTAATCTTAGTAACTTGGTGACATAATTTCAGGATGAGATTAATGAAGAAAAGTCTCACAAACCTTTTTAAAAGTAGAAAGGCTTGCAATTGATTTCCCCTGCTTTGGGGGGAGGGGTGTAATTTAAATGAGTCAAGATTATTTCACTCACTACTCTTCTGATACATTCTCCTGAATGGAAGTGACGAGTAGAGTTGCAGGTGTAGGGAAGTGAACACAACTTAACTTCAGCTCTTTCTCTTTACTTAGTTATTTTCTTCCACAGAGTTATCACTTGACATTAGAGAATATATTTGTTTGTTTTTAGTTGCTTTCCCCACTAAACTTCACGAGAATAGTGACTCTTGTATCAACCATTTTACCAACTGTTGTATTCCTAGTACCTAGAATAGTACCTTGCATATAAACGATATTTAATATTTGGTTAATAAATGAAAGAGCCTAAGGCTAGACTGTATTACATATAGCCCTGTCTATCCAACTCTCACTGTCCCCCCAGATCAAACCTCTGAGCTATCATATTTGTACACCTGATCCATCATCCAAGCCATTAAATTATTTAAATATGTTTGGTGTGAGCTCTTAAGTTATGGTACACCACAAAAGCAGCATGGCTATGAAATCACAATCTTAAAAAATTTACGAGAAACTTTTTCTAAGAACTCTTTTTATCTAGTTCTGAACTCCTTCCCAGGTATAGTTCTCACATTTCTAATAGACTAATGAATTAATTCCACTTTAAGATCCCATTCTCAGCTCAATCTTAGCATGTTTAAAACCAAATTCACCATTTCACTGTATTTCAATCTCCTCTAGCCACTTCCTGCCTAATACAATCACTGTATTGTGGAAAAATGATGGGCTAGGGCAGGAGTCTTAGTTCCACTATTTGTTAGGGGTTTAGACAAAAAAAGTCAAGGAGCAGAAATGAGGGTTCTCTGGTAAGGTATTTCCTCTTTTACAAAAAACTACTTTAAGGTAAACTTAAAGAGAACCTTGAAAACTAATTCCTTGGGTGGGAAGCCAAGAAAGCATGAAGCTATAGACTCCAACACAAGGGAGGCTGAAAAGTCGAGTTCGAGACCTAGAGAATCAAACTATATCAAAGCACTCCAGATAATGAAACATTTTAATGAATCCAAAAGACTATATTAGGAGTTTAAAATAGGAGTTCAGCAAAAAAGGATGCAGATAGTAAATAGTTTAGGCTTTGCAGACAATAAGGCCTCTGTCTCAACCACTCAGTTTTGCTGCTGTAGTGCAAAAGCAGCCATAGACAATAAATAAATGAGTAAGTGTGGCTGTGTTCCAATAAAACTTTAAAAAATAGGCAGAGAGCCAGATATGGCCAGTAGGTCTTGGTTTGCCAATCGCAGGTTTTAAACCACAGTTTCTAAGATGTATTATGAAAGTAAAACACAAATGTACATAACCTCTATGACCATGCCAGTGTTCTCTATTTTGCTAAGAGCTCCTATAGCTTAGGTTTGTTTAAAACCTATGCTGCCTCGGAATAATTTTATCTTTAGTCTTCTAAACACTGATCACTCCTAGAGCAGTGGTTCTCAAACTTCTTGGTCACAGGATACTCTTCTATACTCTTAAAACATATTGAGGATGTCAAAGAGCCTTTGTTTATGTGGGTTATATCTATTAATATCTACCATATTATAAATTTAAACTAAGAAATTGTTTAGATGTGTATTAATTTATTTCAAAATAATAAAACTAATTACATATTGTATAATTATACCTATATAAAAAACTATATTTTCAAAAAAAACACATTTTAGTGAAAAAAGTGGCATGTTTTACATTTTGGAAATATCTTTAATGTCTGGCTTCACAAAAGACAGGTGGATTCGCATATTCGCATATCTGCTTTGGTATTCAATTCTCTGTGATATGATTTGATTGAAGTATATGAAGAAAATCTAGCCACATACACATAGACAAGTAATTAGAAAAGGGAGGAGTATTTTAAAAGTCTTTTCAGATAATTGTGATACTCTTTGATATTACACCATCTTGATGAGTAGTTGCCAGGGGCTGGGGCTAAGGACAGGAGAGGAGAGGAGAATAGGGAACAATGGCTAATGGGCACAAGATGTCCTTTTGGGGACGAGGAAAATGTTCTAAAATTAAATTGCGGTGACAGCTGTACATTTCTGTAAGTATACCAAAATCATACACTTAAAAGAAGTGAATTTTATGGTATATCTCAAAATAAACAAAGAAAACCAACGTGGCTGGAGGTTAGAGAGGGTAAGAGGTAGAAGAAGAGACTTGAACCACAGGCACAGCCTTCAGAACATGTTCAAGATTATGGAGTAAGAGCAATGGGAAGTCACGAAAGATTCTAGGTGGAGGAAGGAAAACATATGACACCAAAACTTGTCAAGTGGCAGTTTCTTAAAATTGTTGCAACATGGAATCTGAGACTGCATCAATGAACCTTCTATACTCTATTGCATTAAGATTCATTGGTCTATCTTGCACTTTGAATGAATCTTTTACACTTGCCTGATTTTGTAACATGTAACCATTGGTCATTTGGAAAACACTGGTTCACTGAGTTATATAGATCTTCCAAAATGTTAAAACATTCCATTATATACAATATTAAAAATCAATATGAAACAATATAAAAAAATAACAGGGCCAGCCCCATGGCTTCATGGTTAAGTTTGGTGTGCTGTGCTTTGGCAGCCCAGGTTCACGGATTCTGATCCCAGGCACAGACCTACACCACTCATCAGCCATGCTGTGGCAGCAACCCACATATAAAGTGGAGGAAGACTGGCACAGATGTTCACTCAGGGCTAATCTTCCTCAGCAAAAAAGAAAAAAGAAAAATCACATTTGTTAATATCACGTCTGATCTCACCAGAAGTTCTCTAAACCCTGGCATGTTGTTTAGCTCATGGTGGTGGATGCAGATTTTCCAAATTTCTAATTTTCACTTGGCAACACATCACTTTATCATTTGCAACAAATATCAGTTGTTTCCCTTGAAGTGACAGGATCATCTTGATTATTTTTGAGAAAATGTCTACAAATACCCAAGTCTAAATAGCCATGGCTTGTCTAACAGTTTTCTTTCAACTAAAAATGGAGTAACATAAAATAAGTGGCTAGTCCAGCTTGCAATTCAGTTGTACAAGTGTTTTTCCTCATGACAACCACTGTTCTTCAGTACACAGCATACTTTCCATTTCATCATACAGAATAATTAAAAAGCTTGTATTCAAAGGTTAAGATTTAATAAAATTAATAATTATCATTTTTACTGCTTCATCAAAGACACTCAAATGAAAGTAGCATTTTTTTTTTTTTTTTTACTGTGAGTGGATTACAGTGAAGAATACGACTACGAGTAGTTTGATCTCACTGCCTTGAGTTGTGCTAAGGAGTCAGCAGTTTTATTCACTATTGCTTTCGCACCATTAGTGCAAGTAACAACACAGTGAAAAAGGCAAATAATGTCTTAATTATTATGAAAGTAGTTTTGTCTTCTGGGACCCAAGAAAATAGTCCCTGGGGTCCATGGACCACACTTTGAGAACTGCTGCATCAGAGAAATTGAGGGAGCATTATTTACTAGCTATGTGATGTTGGGCAATTCACTAAATTTTTTCATAATTCTTATAAAAAAAAAAAGGATTAATACCCCCCTTGGAATTGTTTATCAGGATTAAGAGATGTGAAAATATACTGTGTAGCATCACAAAACCCCAAGAGCTTATTAATACTTATACTGAATGACATCAGTATTTCTGTAAGATACCTCTGATTTCATCCTGAATGAGCTGATCATGAGCAAATTCTATACATTTTTGCTTCTGTTGTTTTTCTAACAATCTTCACACTTCTATCTTAATTCAGACCCTTACAATCACAGACGCAAGACTGACCTGTTAATCATAAATGTTGCTGCCAGCTGAACATATCTAAGTTTTTATCACATTCTCACTTCACCATGACCAGTCAAACTTGTCTAGAGTTTTCCCTTGACTATGTCTGAATATTTTCTTTTGTTTCAGCTGAATAATGTCCGACTGTGTTCATTTTTTTCTCTCCCTTGCCAAAACTGGCCTTCCTACTTCTACTTACTGAAATACTATCCCTATCCTTAACAGTCCAATTAAGTCAATCTTTTCTGGCTACCAAAATAGGATAACCTTTCTCCTCTGAATACCTGGCACTCAATGCCTTACGTTACCTGATGCCTTCTTTTGTGCTTGCCTTTCCTTAACTGGACTGTAATCTCTCTGAGGACAAGTATATCTTACATTTCTCTTTATTCCCTTCAGCATCTAGTAGCACAATGCATTCAGCCTGACTAATGGTCCTATGTGTCCTCTACTAGAGACTATCATCAATGAAACATTGACCTTCATATCCAAATAAAGACCTAAAAAATTATCGTAGTTTAACCTGCTTTATAGACCCAAGATCTATAACTCCTGTCATACACAGTTTTTAGACAAAGGTTTATCTATAAGGCTTACTCAATGACAAGGGAAGGTATTCAGTATCACAGCTTATAGTGCAATTACTCTACAGGCAAATTGGATTTCTCAAAGTGCCCAAGTGGCTGTGAGAGGAAAACGAATATACAACAACGTATATTAAGGTGCATAAGTAGATCTAAGATATGTTTGTTTACAAAGAAAGATAGTAAGTCTAAGAAAACATCACATATTTAACCCACACAAAAACACACACAAGGGGCCGGCCCTGTGACCGAGTGGTTAAGTTCGTGCGCTCCACTTCGGTGGCCCAGGGTTTCTCCAGTTCAGATCCTGGGCGTGGACATGGCACTGCTCATCAGGCAACGCTGAGGCGGCATCTCACAGAGCATAACCAGAAGGACCTACAACTAGAATATACAACTATGTACTGGGGGGGCTTTGGGGAGGAGAAGAAGAAGAAGGGAAGGGGGAAAGAAAAAGAAGAAGATTGGCAACTGATGTTAGCTCAGGTGCCAGTCTTTAAAAACACACACACACACACACACACACACACACACACACACACACAGCGCAATAGCATAGAAAATGAACTGAAATAAGTCACTTAAACTGAACCAAGCTAAAAAAGCATAAATTCAAGACGCAAGATGGCAAAAAGAAACACTAGCCATGAGTTGTAGCATTATTTTTATGCAAAAAGTCAAATCAAATAGACAACAGACCAGAGGTACAAGCTTCATACTGAAAAAGCCACAGCAACTGAAAGGAGCCGGTACTGCCAAGCGATTAAAAAGTACACGGGCTTCGGCATCAGAATGAGCTGAGTTCAAATCCTAGTTCAGAAACTGTAGGGGATTAGTGAAATTACAAAATCCCTCTATGCTTCAGAGCCCTTAGCTGTAAAATGGGGCTATTAGTCTCTGCCTGGCAGAGTTCTTAAAAGAATCAGAAATAATATAGAGCAGTAAAAAGCACAGACTTTGCAATCAGATGGGTCTGAATTAGAAGTGACTGTACTTTTAATAGCTTAGGTAACTTAAGCCACGGGTTTATCATTTGTAAGATAGGTATAACACCACCTCCTCAGTGCTCTTTTGAGGATAAAGTAACATATATATATATAAAGACTTAAAAGTACACTTAGTAAGCGCCCAATAAGTAGTCCCTACTAGATATATGTAAAGGTATTCATACTTAAACATGTACCTCACCTTGCAATGCCTGCCATATTTAAATGTCAACTATTATAATTATTTCCTATCATAAAAAAATTCAGAATGATTACAAATTTTAAACTGTGGTTTTACATCCTGATACCCCCAATCTATATATGATTAGTCAATCAGAGGTAGTTTGTTAATTATTCCAACCACAAATTTTTCAGGATAATTCAGGGAGTGGAAACAGGAGTGCCTATAAAATGCTCAGTAGTAGAGAGGAAGCTCAGAAACAAGGAAACACCATATAGGAGACGTATAAATCTGTATTATGCATATAAACTATTCATCATATAAATTCACAATCCCTAAATTATATGCATATCTGTTAATACAAGTCATTTACTATTTATTTTTCTGCCAAAGGCAAGTCAGACAGAAATTTAATTCTTTCCCATAACTATCCTTCATTTGAAGCCATCCTACCTGCAGCTGTCTTGGTCTAGACCAATTTTACTGGGTTATAGGGGGAGAATGAACTCACCAATTCCTCAAAGATATTTTGAAATTGCAAGTATTAAGAAACCGTAGCAACCATTTCACACCACTATTCTATGGGGCTGGAACTGCTGCACCCTGGTTCCTAGAAAACACTTACCTACCTGTGGTTATTTTTTATTTGTTTTTCCTGAAAAGGAGTTATACATGCATAGGGTTAAAAAAGGGTGGAGGTGGGGGAGAATAATGTACCAAAAGGAATGAAATGGAAAGTCTTTCACTCACAACAGGAGAAACTACTGTTAACAGTTTCTTGTTCATTTTGCCTACTTCCAAACTAAATTAAGTCAAGTAAAAAATGGGTCAGTTCTAACACTGGCAACTAGAAAAATGAATAAAATCCCAGGAATGTACCATTTATGGAGGATGACAGATTGTCTTATTTGAAAACTTAAGAATTCATATCCAAACCTTTTAATAATAGTATAAAACATATTCTTTTGTTAAATCAAGTCCAACAGTGTCTAATAAGTAGACAATTATGTCTCCCACAAGAGAAATCTATTTTTTTAATGCCAGAAGTGCACTACTAACAAAGGAACACAATTCTATTTTTAAATAAGTATGTTACATATCTGGAAACTTACTCACGTAAAAGATTTTCAAATCACGTATAAATTGTCTCTGGCATAATGAAGATTTAACAATGCCACAGCAATATTTAAAATACTTGGTGATATATCTTTCCTTCTAAAATAACAAAAAAACCCACCTACTTAAACCTTTATCACCCACACATCTGCTACAATAAATTCAGGTGATCAGTATTCCTTAAATGGGGGTTATATGTACAATTTCGTGAAACAGAAAAGCATCATTTTTTATATGCCACTCTCTTCATTAAGAACCTTGCATATAATTTCATATGCTCCAAACTTACCTTTTCATTTTTCTTGTCTGTCTCTAATGGCTGCTTTGCTGTTACACTTCGAGGAGTTCGGACAACTTCCTCCTCAGCCACTTCAACAGTCCGTCCATTTGGCTGTACAAGCAACAAAAAAGAATCTTGTTATCAAACTGCCTGGCAGATCAAACCAAAGATCTGTACTCAGGAAACAGAATATACTACAATCAAATGCTACCCCCTGACCTGAATTAAAAAGATTTTTGGAGAGCCATGTTATTTAAGACTTGATGGAGTACTGCCCCTAATAACTGTGATTTGTAATATAATAATATAATAAACTCATAAACAAAATTCTGTAGCATAAATGTATTTTCATATCTCACCCAGGTATCAGTCTCTCCAACAAAAAACAATGGAATGGAAGCAGGAAAAAGGAGAAGTAAACTCTCTGCACTCTGACCACCAATTAGCCATGTAATCTCAAATATTTCACTCATCATCTGAGTCTTATTTCTATATCTATAAAATGATAGGTCTGACCTATTTTAAAAGTCAGCAAACTTTTCCATTAAAGGAGAAGATAGAAAATATTTTGGGCTTTGTAGGCCACAGAGTCTCTGTTGCAACTACAAAATTCTGCTATTGCATCATAAAAGCAGCCACAGGTAATACATAAATGAATGAGTGTGGCTGTATTCTAATAAAACTTTATTTACAAACACAGGTGGAGCACCAGATTTGGTCCATGGACCATAGTTTCTCGGCCTCTGTATTAAATAATATCTAATGTCTCCTATAATTCTATAATCTAAGGGCTCTACCATTCTGGGATTAAAAAGCTTTACCAACCTACTGTCACAGCTTAAAAAGGCTACCTTAGCTTTCCTAACCTTCCTACAATAAAATGACAGTACCTAGAGGTGTTCATGAGTAGAATTAAGTCTGTGAATCTCAAATCTGGCTTTCAATCAGAATCACATTTCGGGGGTTTTCAAAAAAACATAAACTTTCTGGATCCTACTACTTCTTTTCACTTGCTTATTCTCCTCATATTCAACAGAGTAAGTTAGTAAATCAATGTACTAGTGTCAATTGCTTTATTTCCAGTTCTGCCAGAATGTGCTTCCACCAAATTGTTTACTAGTTGTAGCAGAGCTATACTCAAGAAAACAATATGAATGTTCAAAGTTTCTATAATATGACTTTACCTGCATTTATTAAAAATGATCAGGGATATGCAGTTGGAAAGAGACCATTAATATTCTAAAACCGAATTTGTAGGCTCCCCAAAGATTGATGGCAGAAAAATTAAAAACGAAAGCTGTCTTTCAGCTGATTAAATTCCTAATTAATCCAAATTTAATCTGCCATGTCTTAAGCAACTTGTTAAAGTCAGACAGCTAACGCCAAAGCCAAGACTCCTCATTCTTGACTTGGTTTTCTTTCTTCTGCGCTGTTCTGCCACTTTAATGTTGCCCCCAATCCCTCTCTGTGTGAATACATATGTGGTGGGAGAGAGGAGGCAGTGCATAAAGAAAAGGTAAGAAACTCCAGAAAGGAATTTGGACTTAGAGCCACAACCACATCAGGAAAGTAAAACTTCGTTTAATTCTACTTTCCAGTATCACCTAATTTCACTTGTCAATTCTTATATGCTATTTCTTGGTTCATATTACTTTTTCTAATTTCCTGAGTTCAGCCTCACCTCTCTATGTAAGTCTTGCACCAAGTGAATCATCTTGCAGCTCCGATCCCACAGTTTGCTATCTCTTCAACTGGCAGCTCACAAGGCTTACATCTGCGAAACTGCATTTAACCAATCCCTTGAGGAAACTCTCCATCATAGTCATGTACACAGCACCTCCATTTTACTCAAGTAAATGACTACATTGAGTCATTTAAATTTATCTAACTGCTAAAAGGTGAGGAATTAAGTGGTTAAAAAACTACGAAAAAGTTCAAGGCAATTCCTTTGAGATCAACTGGAAACACTATTGATACAGCTTTCCAAATGAAAGGTGAAACAATCTTTCCTTTCAAACAAATACAAAGTCTCAAGTCCTTAATCAGTGACCAAAAGCTGTAACACTCAGTTTCCATTTCATAGGCTCTGAAACATCAGCAAGCCAAAGGTGGTCCTACGCTCCAATCTGTGCCAATTTTACATTCTTCTTTGCAAGATCAACTTACATAACAACTATAACTGCAGCTGTTCTCTCTGGTCTATGCAGATTTCCCAATTTTCCAGTAACTCTTGGACTTTATATAGCTCTCATAACTACTGGTATTCCATAAGTCACCAACAACTCCCCATAAATGCCTGATACCATGAAACAACAAGCCTCCTATCCGAAGAGTGAAGTCAACAGAATTCTTGGGTAGCAGGGAAAAAGGATACACTATGGTGGTTGTGCCTCTCCTAGCCATCAGCTGCACTAATCTGTCCCTTTATTCTGCTAGTCAAGAAGGCTTTGTCCTGGAAAATCATTAACTATATTTAAATTAGCAAATCCCTAAATGGGAGCCTATTATGTAGATCTGTTCACATGAAAAGTAACTAATAGCAAACCAACACTTCAAATCCAATGTGACTGCCAATCTGGGTTTTATATGAAAGTATTATTTTCTCAGATCATGGAGCCTTAACATACATGGTATGTTTCTACAGATTAGCAATTACACAGGTCTCTCATTGTACCCCAGTGTAAAATTCTCTGGAGAACTGTGAGGTGTTCCCCTCTAGGGCCAACCAAAGTTAATTTCATGTATAGCAAATCAGACCACCCAAGAATGTCCTTCATATTTGGTGAAAATCAACCAGTAACAGAAATGATATAATCACTTTTAGATGGATAAATTCCTTGTAGGGAAGGCCATGTCTGCTTTATTATTATACATTCCCTGAACTCCCATCCCAGATCCTTTTTTAAAATGCATTCACAAAAGAACATGTTGTGTGTGTGTGTATGCATGTGTATTGGAAGGGGTGGTGATAAACCAGAAAGAAGACACCTAGCTGACAATCAGGAAAATAAAATGGAGGAGGGGCCACATAGCAGGAGAGTAAGGTCTTATTTAGGAACTCCTGATTTCAAGGAAATAAAATTCTTCATGTTAGTCAATCTTCAATTTATTAATTCCGTAAATATTTATTAAGTATTAAGTACCAGGCAATGGGATAGGGATCTCAGGAACAAGGACATACGAAAGGAATTTGCCCTCCAGGAATTTTAAAGTTCAGAATACAAAGATATGCTTAATAGACTTCTACTCCATTTTAGCAGCCCTTACATATTTGCTAAGCTGATTCTAAATTGCAAAGGAATCTATAGCTAAAGTAAGCGTATATAAGGTTTTACATTTGACTTCTAAAATGAAATCATTTAGAAGCCTGTTTCCATTTATTTATGTAAATTTTACTTCTAGCCACAAAATGTAAAAACCAAACTAAAAGTTATTGGAAACCTTTTAAGTTTGGAAACTAGAAGGGCAGACTACCAACTACCAAAAACTGGAATATGACAAGACCACGGGCTTTGGAGTTGGACAAACCTGAGATTAAGGCTCAACTTCTACATTTGCAAAATCTTGCTATATATCCTGAGATATTCCCTTTAGTGGTAAAGATCCTTGTACCTTGTAAACAGCTAGCCAAAAACTCAACTCTTCAGGAATTCTAAACCATCTCCTTGTTGACTGCATCAGGGATGCTCAGGGCTACTTTCATATGATAGAAGGATGACACTCAATACCTGTCACACAGCCAAATTATGCTAAGGATGATTTTTGGAAAACTAAATACAGCGCTGATTTTCAAGATTTTCCATTTGATGGGTATTGAGACTACAGGTGACAGAGAAGACACATATCCATGCACTTCTTTTCTTGGATCCTGATGGATGCCTTCTGGGATACCGGCATTCTGTGGAAGAATTTGAAAACTACTAGCATGGTTGGAAAGAAAACTGAGTAAATTTTAAAACTGGTCAAATAACACCAATTCCTCACTTAGACTTCTTGATTCTGTTTGAATAATAATAATTCAAAAATACTTTCAAGGCTTTCACAACCTTGAGAAGTAGCATATTAATCAACAATGCCAAAGCGCAACAAACAACTATTCAGAGGGTTTATTTCTGCTCTTGGCATAAAAGGTGAGCATGACTACTAAAGGTCTTTTCTGTCAGAACTATTAAAGATCTTCTTCTCTGTGTAGACCTCTGGCAGAATAAAATGATGAGATGAAAAAGTCCTGTCATATAATTAAACAAATGGAACCAAAATTCGGGAGCTTACAAAGGTCATTATAATTTTCAGCAGAAATTTCTGATTCTAAAAATAAATTTCGAAAGCAATAAAGTAAGTCATAACAAAATTGGATTTGTTCTCTGAATGCAATGTAATATTCCGGAACATGCTATCAAAACCAGAGCAATATAATGGAAATAAGTGAGTTCTTAGACTAGAAATTAGGATATTGTTTTGCCTTTGAAACGCCTTTGCTCTATGACCTAGAGTAAGTCACTTAATCTCTCAGTTTCAAGATTCCTTTCCTTTAGGAATAGTTGTTTTACCTATCACTCTGGCTTTAAAAAATTTTTTTTTTAAAGATTTTATTTCTTTTTCCTTTTTCTCCCCAAGGCCCCCCAGTACATAGCTGTATATCAGTTGTGGGTCCTTCTAGTTGCGGCATGTGGGACGCCGCCTCAGCATGGCTGGATGAGCAGTGCCATGTCTGTGCCCAGGACTCGAACTGACGAAACACTGGGCCGTCTGCAGCGGAGCGCGTGAACTTAACCACTCGACCACGGGGCTGGCCCCCTTTTTAAAATTTTTTTTTAAAGATTTTATTTTTTCCTTTTTCTCCCCAAAGCCCCCTGGTACACAGTTGTATATTCTTTGTTGTGGGTCCTCTAGTTGTGGCATGTGGGACGCCGCCTCAGCGTGGTTTGATGAGCAGTGTCATGTCCGCGCCCAGGATTCGAACCAACGAAACACTGGGCCGCCTGCAGCGGAGCGCGCGAACTTAACCGCTCGGCCACGGGGCCAGTCCCACCTTTTTAAAATTTTTAAATATTTTTTTTAGGAAGATTAGCCCTGAGCTAACATCTGCTGCCAATCCTCCTCCTTTTTTGCTGAGAAAGACTGGCCCTGAGCTAACATCCGTGCCCATCTTCCTTTCCTTTATACGTGGGACACCTGCCACAGCATGGCTTGACACGCAGTGCGTAGGTCCACATCCGGTATCAAAACTGGCGAACCCTGGGCCGCTGAAGCGGAATGTGCGAACTTAACCACTGCACTACCAGGCTGGCCCCTCACTCAGGTTTTTTTAATCAAATGATTATTTTTTTAAATTTAAAATTAAATTTTAAAAGTAGAAAGTGACTTAAAGGTAGAAAGAAAAACTCTGCAGGTGTTAAGTAATATAATTCACCGTACTAATATCTGGGATAGTACAGCAAAACTACTACCTAAGATTAAAGACATAATTCTATTGGGAATATCTTAAAAGACAAATTTGTTTAGCCCAGTAACAGATTATCCAATTACAACTGTGAGAAGTCATTTTAGCTAATTCATTTAGCATTTAGTTCAACAAATATTACCAAAGGCTCTTACATGTCAGGCACTGTTTGCCATTATGTATCAAGGCTTACAATCTAGTGGAGGGGAAAAGACTCCAAAAAAGTAAATAAATAATTTATAAACTGTGATAACTACCATAAAGGAAACATACATGAGGTTGAGACAGAAAATAGAAGGAGATGCCTATTTCAAATAGCATGATGCGGAAAGGATTTTCTGGGAAGGTGAGGTCTAAAGGCTATTAGAATAGTGGGGACAAGATTATTCCGGAAATGTTAATAATAGCTCGTGTAAAGGCACTGGGTTGTGAAAGAGTTTGAAGAACTGAAAAAGATCACTATAGTTGGAGAAAGCAAATGAAAGGAAACTAAAATCAGCTTAGAAAGAAAAGCAGGTTTTGGGCTACACAGGACAGTTTAGGTTTTAAATGCAAAAGCTACTAATGTGTTGGTTTTAGACAAGATGGTGATATGTTTTTTAAAAAGACTCCTTACTAGGGTGTTGACAAAGGATTGGAGGCAGTCAACAGAAACTACTGCTGAACAAATGAGCCAAGATGACAGCAGAATGAGAGTAATTAGACTGAATATATATTTTGGAGATAAAATTGATGGTACCTGTTGATGGATTAGATATGAGGTAAAGAAGATACGAGGAGGTGAGGAAAAGGGAAGAACCAAGAATGATTCTTAGATTGCTGGCCTGAATAACTAACTGGATGGCCGAAGTCATTACCACTTACAGAAATGGGAAAGACTGGGAGAGGGTAGGGAATTATGACTTCAGTTTTGGAGATGTTAAAGTTTGACACATATGTCAGATTTCCAATTGGAGCAATCAAGTATATACTTAGACATGAGGTTCTGGAGATAAGAGGAATGGTCCAGTATTAGATACAGACTAATATACAGTTGATCCTCATTATTTGGAGATTCCATATTGGCAAATTCACCTACTCACTAAAGTTTATTTCCAGCCCCAAAATCAATACTTGAGGTAGTTTCCTTATTATTTATGGACATGCACAGAGCTGCAAAAAAAATCTGAGTTGTCCTACAGGCAAGCTCCCAGGCAACGCTCTGCCTTCTTGTTTCAGCTCTCATAAAAAATATAAAATACACATATAAAAAAGAGAGACTAACACTAGCTTGGGAGCTCAGAAAGGCTTTACAGTAGAAGTAGCACCACAGCTGGGCCTTGAAGGATAGGTAGAAACTGGTAAAGATACAGAAAGAAGGGCCTTTTAACAGAAGAAAATAATACGAATAATGAGACACAGAAGTCTAGCTAATGGTAATGTCTTAGGGTTGATGTTAAGAGAGAAAGCTAAGAAGGGGTGAGAGCATGAAGACGCTCAAGTGCCATGTCACAGACTGAATTTTATTCAATAGGTGACGGGGAAACTACTGAAAAGATGTGAACACGAAAGTCACATGATCAGAGTTGGGCTTTAAAGATTTAACTGGCATGAGTGTGTAGGAAGGATTGGCAACAGAGAGACTGGAAGCAGGAAAACCAGTTAGGATGCTTAAGAATAGTCTAAGTAAAATGTAATAAAGTCCCAAACTAGGGCAGTGGCAGTGAAACTGGAACAGAAGTAATGACTACAAAAGACAATGTGTACTATTAGAATGATTTATTGGTTCTAGAAGGATGGATCTTACAAAATTTTAGCTAGATGAGGCAAACACAGCCATTTTCACTGCAAAAATAAAAAGGTGGCTCGTATGGCTGTTTATTAGGCATGAAAAATAGGAATAGCCATATAAATACTATATTATGCATTCAATAATTATTTATTGAGTGCCAAGTACTGTGCAAGATTATACAGTAGCGAACAAGACAAAACACTACTCTTTTATTCACTCAGTTTATAGATACTGACAATTGCATTATAGCAAATCTTTATAAAAATTCCTATACTAACATAAAAATAACTAGTACACTAAGATAAACTTTCTTTGAAGTTGATCCTGGTTATGGGCTTTCAGTTGAAATTCAAAGCAACAATTGTTAAAGATCAGTTATCTGAGATCTCACACCCATCTAAATCATTGCTTAGATTAAGTCAAGTGAAAAATATTTACTGAGTACCAATACTCAGATTGAACTATGTGTCATGGAAAATACAATAAAGATGGCAATGACTTCCAAAAATGCCAAGATCTAAGCCTAGCGAAAAGTGCCACTCTCTTCACTTTTAATAGGGGAACAAACTGCAATTCACGCTCTAAAAGACCTATGGCAAGATATTACTAGGGGATAAAAACCAAAGTGATACAAAAATTTCAAAAAATGCTTATGAATAGTTTTTGAAAAACTAAACATCACCTACTCTACAAATAAAAACAAGCTAATAGAAACAAATCTTGAAAATGTGAGTTGCAAAATTTGGAATAATTTCAGAGAAAACTAAAAATAATGGAATAAAAGGATGAAAACAAAATATTTAAGGAAATATGCAATGTCTTTTCAAAGAAACCATAGTTTACTTAACTGAATCCACTTGAATCAGATTAAGTATATCCTAAAATGTATATCAGAATGATGTAGTAATGAAGAGATGATTTATAAGATTAAACATATTCCACTGAGAAATCCCTCTTACACTATGGATCTTATGGCCCAATTCCAGTGAGTGATTTTCAAACTAACAGGCAAGGATTTACCAAGGTAGCTTATTAAAAATGCAAATTCCTGGAACTCAGTTCCAGAGATTTTGAATTTCTAACACCTGTGGTGGGGCTCAGGAATTTACAAATTTTAACAAGCATTCAAAGTAACTCTATTGTAAGTAGTCAGGGAAAACACTTTGAGAATCCTGCAGTGCTTGAACTCAAATAAGATCTTCAATTTATAAACAAGCTACACAGAGTAAAGTTAAATGTCTTACTCAAGTTTAGAGTTCCTCATTCCTGCCAGGCTGACAAGAGTGAAGTTTTCCTCCCCTGGGCCTTTGCAGTTTCTTCAGCCTCTCCCACTATCCCGCTCCTACCCATTTTCAAAGCCAAAGTCTGTGATAAGGTCTTTCGTGGCCACCTGGGCTCACATTGGGGTTGCACTGTTAATTTTCTGAATATATCTTTTTCCACAACTGCAATAAAAAGCTCCCTGGGGAGAAACTGAGCTTTTACTTTTGTATCCCCTTCAGAGAGAGACATATGAATATTGTATTCCTTTGTACTGCCTTCAATTTGCAAGCAGTATCCTGCTTTCCTCCAAGTAAACACTTAGCACAGCGCAAAGCATAGAATACTAAATAAACGGCAGCTTATACTTCTTAGTTCTATAAAACACTGTTTTTCTAACTGTGGGTCATGCCACACAATCAACTGTGAAGCTAATTTAGTGGGTCACAAAGATCATTAAAGAAAAACAAACAGAACAGTATGATATGTGTGTGGGGGGGTTGTAACGTAAAATGTATCTCTTACGGTAGGTTGTAGTCAAAATAATTTAAAAGTTACAATTTTGTAAATGTTTGTTAAACTTCTCCAACACATCTTTACCATTAGGTATGCAAAGCTATCTTCTCAACCAAATACCGTTCAACCATTCAGTTAGTCTTCCCATTCTCCACTCCCCAAAGCTAATACTAGATATTTATTCATCCCCTGCTTCCTTAACTTAAATGAAGAGTAGAAGAGATAAGCCCTAAATCTGATGAGCATTTTTCACAGTACAAGTTTCACAGTAGTCCATGTTCCCTCTTCAGATGAGTCATCTGAGTGTTATGATGCACTTCGGATGGGCTCTTGGAGCACCTGTCTCTCTACTTGAGTCTATGTGAAATTCGAGATGTCCCAAACAGGGCTTCAAAATTTTCACAACCTGCTTCATCCATAAAGGGCTTAGCGTTATTAATGTATGTGGTTTTTTCAAGATCACCTTTTTCCTTATCTTGAGCCAGATTCTTTATTTCCACCATAACATTACTTTCTGGTAATCCTTGATGCTCTTTACAAATTTAAATATAACTATATATGTTCCAAATCAGTTCTATTTTTCTCCTATCCTAACTTAAGAGAGTATTCATATTGACCAAGTTGTACCCTTTTCTAGGTTTTGTTTGTATCTTGCACCCTCTTAGTCAGCAGGGAAAATGTGAATACTTATCTAAACCTAATAATGTGGTAATTGTGATCTGTCACGTCTCTAATACAGCCTTATTCATTGTAGTGTTACCAACAATACTCTCATTACTTTAATTTGAACTCAAACCCCAGTTTCTCCAATAACTCTCCTAAATCTCTCCATTAGTGTATCATACTAACCTCATTAACACTGCTCACACCTCTAGAGCACCTATCAGTCTATGCAGTATTAGAATTATTTATGAATCTGTCTGCTAACACGGGTCTCCACAATTAACCCTAACTCCTATGTGTATACCTCCCACTGCGCACCAAACACCAGAGTGCACTTCACTTTAGCGCCCTGGTTCATCTGCTTTATGCACTGAAAAGGTGAAGAGCTTAATTCAGTGGATGTAAAAACAGGTTAGGAGCTGTTTCTAATTCTGCACACCCTCCATACTGCTTGCTCAGTTATAAGGTATTTAAAAAAAAATACAACCACGAAAGATACAATGGGAGAACCGTGGAGAAATGGCAATAAAGAATGTAGAAAATATGAAGGCATGATGAAACGGATGTAATGCTCTCTGCATTTCCACACGTGGTCCGGTAAATCGGTGCCTGAATCCCTCAGTCCGCACCATTCTGCTCTGTCATCTCCTTCCCCTCTATTTCGAAACCTCCCACACCACTTCGCTGAACCTGCCTTAGCTCGCTCTTAGGGCCAGGGACCCCAAAGCATATTAGTCAACCGACTCCCTCTCGCCTTGCTCGTGTTAAGGCCTCCATCGGCCACATTTACGGGAATAAGAGTAGGCAACCATTTCCCTTTAACAGTCTCAACTAAAATGGAAGCGCGTCTAGACCCGGCTACCTTTAATCCTCTGTAAGCCCCAGAGTTTTTAGGTCACCGTACTTCCCCCATTGGCCACCGTCTCAACGTGACTTGCTAGACATCTGTCTTCCAGGCGCAGGCTTTCCACAACTTCCCAGCACCACCTTAAGGTCTCATTACCCTCTACACACGCAGCCTAGCCACCCGTAGGCCTCAAGCAAGGTTCTACGTTATTCTGGCGGTCAAGGTTCCCGAAAATAGCTTGACCTCTGGGAGCTTTTATTTAAACATACCCCAGACCGTCTAACTTCCTTCCTCGAAACAGGGCTTCCCACCCGTCCTATACTTCCTGAGTTCCCACCCTTCCCCAAGTAACGCGTCCACCGGTCACCTCCTGCTCCCAGGGGATCGGCACCCGGCTCTCGGCCCCCCGCACGCCCAGGGTCTGGGCGCCCGCCCCTCGCCCCGACTCACCCCCGCGTCCCCCTACTCACTTTGGGCTTCTCGGGCAGTTTCTTCCGGTTCTTCTTCTTCTGCTCCTCGCTCCGGAGATTCTTCAGCTGCGCCAGATCGTCAGGGGCCGGGGCCGGCGCGGCCGCCGCCTCCTCCCGCTTGCGGGGCGGGCTCCTCCGCTTCTTGCGGGCGCCGGCGCAAGCCGCGGCCCAGCCGTAGCCGAGCAGGAGGAGCAGCAGCAGCCCGAGCGCGCCCGTGCCCACCAGGATCACCCAGCCCGGGTACCGCTTCGGCTCCAGCCCCAGGTCGAGGCCCAGCTCGGTGCGGAGAAAGCCTAGGCCGACCGAGAGCATTTCCCGCAGCCGGGCCGAGCCCTCCTCGGCCTGCCGGGCCAGCTCGTCCAGCCAGCTCGGTGAGCTCAATGCAGCCATCTTCCCTCCTGTCACAGGGACTCGCGGGATGACGCCGGGCCGCAGAGACGCCGTGGAACAGTCAAGGGAAGCGAGGAAGGGCCGAGCCGACTGCCTCAGGACGAGCGCATCGCGGCCGCCCCTCGCGCCCGAGCCGGGGATCGGCCGCTGCCGCCGCCAGAAGGAGAGGGGGCTCCCTGTTCCCCCTCGTCAGCCTCACTCCGCCGCCGGCAGGAGGAGGGGGCGGCGGGAGGGAGTGTCTCCAGTGGCGGCCGCTAAGCGGCGTCTCGGCGCCAGGCCCCGCTGTCCTCCCTTGGCGGAACAATGGCGGCCCCGGCCGCGATCCACGCCGCGCGCGCGGACGCCGGGGAGGGCCGCGGGTCACGTGGGCGTTGGCGGGCGGTGCATGGGTGTCACGTGCGGGCCAGTGGGGCGGGGCGGGAGCCGTGCGGGCGCGGGCGTGGCGGTTGCCGTTGGGGGTGACCCGTTGGGGTCTGGTGGAGGTGCCGGTCCTTTGGGCCGGTGACTCTGGACGCGAGCCTAGCAGGGGTTAACTGGAGGAAGTCTCCGCCGGGTGACTGGTGGCCCGCAGCTAGGAGACGTGGCGCTTTGAGTGAGCCAGGGGAGGGGCTCTCGAGGAAGCCCGGGAGATAGGGGGCGGGCGGGGAAGCGTGAAGAGCGGGGAACCGGGTCACGAGTCAAAGTCGCCCTAGTAGGTGCAGGTTTTCTTCATCTCTTTTCTGGAAGTGGTGTTGGGGTCGAAGGGGCTTTCTCTCCCTGGGTCACCGGTCGGCTAGATCCCTCCAGCGTGGGCTCGGTTGAATCTGAAGCCGGGCACTCTTCTTCCAGGGCCTAGGCGTAATTCGCGAATTGGGTATTTCTCTTCAGGGCCCACTGCTAACGCTTATTGCGTGCCAACCATTTGCCAGCCTGGCTAGGGCGCGTTCGCATCGTGTCGCTCATTCACTGTTGCTGTGGCTGTTGTTAGTCCCCAGAATTCAAAATTTGGGAAGCCCGTGGGCGGCGCTATTTTCCTACTAATTTGTAGCTTTAATAAGAAGTAATAAGAGAAGCACACTAGATTGTGTTGACATGTAGAGAGCTTCCTCGTTGCATTTTAAGCTTTTATCCAAGACTACAAAAGGAGTTTCGAGAAATTTTATAGGCTGTGTTGACTATCTCTGGGTAACGTTAGGAGGAAATGAATTTGCATTTTCAGCTTTTAATTACACGATGTTTGGAGGCTCCCCTAGGGTTTTAAAATTCCATTTTACTGTAAGGAAACTCTGTTTATTCTTAAATGAACTAAATCCTGCAGGCTTTCTCAAAAACTAGAAAGGGGCTAATATTAATAAGCACCGAAAGCCAAAAATGTATTAAGTATTTTGACCTATTTTGCAATAGTGTTGTAATGCATCTTGTGATCAATGGGTGGAAGGGAGTTTTGTAAATAATAATAAAAATAAACTACTACTCCTGCTAAGCGTTATACAGACTTAAATTACAAGGCCAAAAACTTAGTGTCATCGGGATCTGCTTTAACTCTAAAAGGTTCCAAATTCCATTTATATTTCTGAAATTAGGTTTATAATCCTACATTTATGTTTCGGTTCTAGAGATGTGAAGGGTGATGACTTTCCTAATAATTTGCACTGCCCATTCTAGGTTAACATCTGTGGATTTATGAATTAAACTAATATACAATAATAGTAGTGGGGTTTGCCTGTTCTTTTGGTGGCCTAGCAAGTATTGATTATGTGAAATCATATGACCTTTCTTCTTTTTTTCCATGACTGTCTTTTAACCTTAAAAAAGGTATGTTTACTGTATTTGGTAATACAGATATAATCATTTTTCATATATAACTTTCTAGTCATCTTTCCAAGTAATTTTAAAAACAAAAATGGCATTATGCAATATTTACTGTTTTGCACTTCATGTGGTCATGAACGTTCATGTCAGTTGATAAAACTCTCTGATAAAGCTCACCAGGAACACACCTGTAGTCCCACAAAGTTAGGTTTATTAACTTGCAGCGGAATGAAGTTTAGGTAAAACTTAAGCAATGCTTTGAAAAACTCAAAGTAAAGCAGGCTGTGTCTAAAAGAGTTAATATCAGGCCTGACCTGTACAATGGAATACCATTCAGAAATACAAAGGAATGAGCTGTGAATACAAGCAGCAGCATAGATGTATCTCAACATAATTCTGCTCAGTGAAAGAAGCCAGGCCAAAAAGAGTACGTACTATATGTTTGCATTTATATGAAGCTAGAAAATGCAAACTAATCTGTACTGACAGCAAATCACTGGCTACTTGGGGAGGGAGGGTAGAAGCAAAGAGAGGTGAGAGGGAGGGGTTCCAAAGGGGATTACCAGGAAACTTTGGGGAGTGATGGACATGTTCATTATCTTCATTGTTGTGATGGTTTTATGGGTATATATGTATGTCAAGACTTACAAAATTGTATACTTTAAATATTGTAGTTTAATTTATGTCAAATGTACCTCAATGAAGGAATTCAAAGTGACTCTCAAGGCTCACATCCTTACAAGAATGGGATGTTCCATTCTCACTGATGGGATTCCTAACAATCTATGATTTTAAAAAACAAGGTTTCCCAACTGTATCCATCAAGCTATATCCTTGATGTTAGTTAACAAAAGCAGTTTTTACAGATGTGCACAATAAATATTCACTTATTTTCTGGCTCTACTGTAGTTTATTTAACATACTTTATTCTTGGATAGTTAGATTATTTACGAATTTTTTGTTTTTGTTTTTTGCCCTTGAATGCAATTCTGTCATGGACATGCTTGTTAACTAGATCTTTGTGAATATCCATAATTACTTCTTGAGGATAAAATGCTGGCACTGTAATTGCCTGAGCCATAGCCCACAATATGTGATTTAACCTTTTTAATTTGAAAGTTTTAAGGGAGCTGCAGAAGTTCTACTTAGAGTCTCCCATTTCATAGACGAGAAAAAGGAAACTTCAAAGGGTTGTCAAACCCTAGAGTCAGAGTGGCTGAGCTCAGGGCAGAACGCAGTCTTCCCACTGCTCTTGACCCCTTGGTTGGTCCTTTTTCAGTATACTGTGTGATCAATTCCTGGGGTTAGCATGTGTATTTGTCTGCTCGGGCTGCCATAACAAAATGCCATAGACTAGGTAGCTAAAACAACAGAAATTTATTTTCTTGCGGTTCTGGAGGCTGGAAGTCTGAAATCACTGTGCCACCATGGTCAGGTTCTGGTGAGGGATTTCTTCCTGGCTTGCAGATGGCCACCTTCTCTCTGTGTCCTCATATGGTGGAGAGCCAGCCAGCAAGCTCTCTGGTGTCTTATAAGGGCTCTATTCTTATGACTTCATTTAACCTTAATTACTTGCTTAAAAGCCCTATCTCCAAATACAGTCACATTGGGGTTAGGGCTTCAGCTTTGGAATTTGGAGGGGAGACGCAAACATTCAGTCCTTAACAGTGCAGGAAGCTTCTGTCGAGTAGCTTATCTTTGAGGACCGATGAAAGAAAAGTGTAGGCTTGGGTTTTTAAAATGTAGACTATTTCCATTATAAACTCCTGGGTCACAGAATTATACACCTAGGAGGAAGATTTTACAGTAAGTCAGGCAACTACAGTTTGCCAAGAATTTGGAGATATGGTCAGGATAGAGTTATCCTCAGAATAAATCTAGTAAGAATTAGTAAATAAGGAAATTATCTGCAGAAGTATCCTAAGGTGAAAGATGGTTTATAAATGTGTTGCTGAAAGTGCAAAGACATTTCCAAGTCTCTTTGAAAGATCAGAAAATATGCTGAGAACCTGTATGGAACTGAAATTAGAGCATGAGGATAGAGGCCAGAGGAAGCAGAGAAAACTGAATGTAACAACAAAAGTGAAAGTTGTGATGTAGTCATTCAGTGGAATGCCTTGCAGCAATAAACATATCAAAGGATATTTACATTCTAATACTATGTATACAAAGTTCGAAAAATAAGTTTACAGATAAAAACGTAAAACCATGCATGGGAATAATGTACACCAAATTGAGGATAGTGGTTATTTCTAGGGAAAGCAAGAGAAATGGGGAGTGCAGTATACAGGGGGCTGCAAATGTATCTATAATGTTTTCTCTCTTAAACTAGGTTATGGGTACAAGACTGCTCCTTGGATGATCTCTACTTTTTGTATGCCCGAAATACTTTGTAATTAAATTTAAGTGACAAAAGTAATAGTTTGCACAGAAGCCTGACAAAATAAGAGGTTCCCTTGACTATACAATTGCTGGGTTGCTATAATCTTACAGTGGAGAAAAGTATATTAGGCCATCTTAGCTCAATAGGTATCCCCTAAGGTCATTTAACCCCCTTTGCTCTGATTTCATGTTCAGCACACCACACCCATGTGAGGCTTCATGTAGACTTTACTACATAAGAGAGAATGGGTTGAAGAGCTGACTTAAGTAATCTGATCCTCTCAGCAGTTATATTAGTATAAATCATGCATTCTCAGTGGAGCAATACTGCTCCCATAGGGGTGAAAATTATTAGTTCTTGGGGCAAAAAAACACACGCCTTTTTAATGTATAATGTATAGACAAAATACACTAGATGCACAGATACACAGTATATCTGTGGCATTAAATTTCATGGGTTGCGATTGGGAAAAAATTTCTAAAAAGGCCCTAAGAGGGGTGATATTGAAAAAATGGTTGAGAAATACTCGTGTAAAGGAAGAAATTGTCACTTGGTTTCATCAGTTAAGCTCCTGTGTTTTTGTTTAATCAGTCTCCTTGGGTCATTTATTCAATCATTTTTTCACTGGACTTTTATTAAATCCCAGCTCTTTGCTTTAAATACGTGCTGTCTATCTTAGAAATCTCAGAACCTAGTGAGGATGATGGGCCCTTTCTTAAATAGTCTTAATACAAGAGATTATTGCTATAGTAAGGGATCATACTGCATGCTGTGATGCACCTCTGAGATCCCCCATCAGTAATGAAGGACTTATTCCCCATCTTTCAGAGTATTACCAGAAGTCGTCTCTTAGGTATCAGATTTTTGGGGAGATTCCTGAGGAAAACTTTTTCAGCCAAGGTCATGTGTTCTTCCAGGGATAGCCCGCATCCAGTGATTCATCAGCCTAGGGGTATGAACTCTGGCTTTCTTGCCCCAACTTGGGACAAATTTAAAGGACCATCCTAGCCCCAGAGCACTCCCTGGGCTTGGCTGAGGACTGTCTGTACTGTATCTCAGCTCAGTTCTCCCTCTGCCCACTCCTACTTCCTTCTCTTCCTTCCACTGGCATTTGTTCCAAGAGCACTTCCTTATATGTTAATCTATCTCAAAGTCTGCTTACCAGAGGACCCAACCTGTAACAAAGATGAGGAGGTATTTACAAAGTTTTGGTATCACCAAAGAGGGAGGGATTATTTCTGCACAGGGGTAGTAGAACACTTTAAATGCAATATGTTTAGATTAAGTCTTGAAGGATGAGTAGAATGTTGCTAAGAAGAGAAGGGAAAGGGTGGGGAGGAATTTCCAAGCATGGGGACCAGCAAAAGTGAAGGCCTGTGGCATGAGAGAACATAGTATGTCTGGGTTATGGTGAACACTGTTTTGTAACCAGTGATAAAATCCTTAAGATTTTGGTGAGAGATTGAAGAGGGAATTGTCAACAATGACTCCTAGGTTTCTTACTTCCAGCTGGACAGATGGTGGTGCCATTCAATAAAGTGAGGAGTATTGGGAAAGAACTAAGTTTGGCAAGATTAGTAACTTGGTTTTATACACAATGATTTTGAGGAGTGAAAAATACCCAGATGAAGATATCAAATAGGCAGGTATCCACCTGATACATGGGTGTGGACTCCAGAGGAGAAATGAGAGTTGGAGGTACCTCTTGGTTTCTTTGTTCCAATCGTACTGTTAATTCCTCAATCCTTTGATGCTTTCTATTCATACAAGTCCCTTGAACTTACTCTTCCCTGGGCATGGAATTGATTTGCTTGCTTTTACTAGTTAATTCCTGCTCATTCTTCATGTCTCAAATGAAACATCATTTTCTACCAGAGGCTGTGCCAACCAGTAAATCAGGTCACTTCCTCGTGTTACCTATTTTCATAGTACCATGAATTTTTGTATAATTGTGAAAATTTTAATTTCATATTTATTCATATGATGTTCTCTCTCCTTCTGACTATGGGAACAGGAACTGTGTCTGGTTTTGCTCATCATTGTACTATATACCTAGTACATGGTAGATGCTCAGAACATATTTAAAAGAATAGTTGATGTTAATGTGAATAAAAAATCACAATAGGTATTTACAAATGGTGCAAAGAAATATTCCAAATTGAAGACATCAGTATATTGTGGAGGAAAGAGTCTAAGATGCCCCCCAGTTATCCTGCCTCCTGGTATTTACATCCTTGTGTAATCCTCTTCCCTTGAGCATGGGAGATATTGCTTCTAACCAATAGAATATGGAAAAGGTCAATGGGATGTCACTTCTGTGATTATGTTACATAAAATTGTAGCTTCCACCTTGCTAATAGACACTATTTTCACTTTCCCTTGCTGGTTTTGATGCAGTAAGCTTCCCTGAGGAGAGGCCCATATGCTAAGAAAATAAGGGTGGCCTCCTACCAGCAGCCAGCAAGAAAGCAACACCCTCAGTCTGACAACCCAGAAAGAACTGAATCCTGCCAACCACCATGTGAGTTTGGAAACATCTTTCTCTGGTTGAGCATCAGATGAGACCCCAGTGCTGGCTGACACCTTCTGAGAGACCCTAATGCAGAGCAGCCAGTTAAGCTGTGTCCATGTTCCTGACCCACAGAAACTGTGAGATAATAAATATGTATTGTTTTAGTCTGATAAATTTGTGGTAATATTGTTATGTACCAATAGACAATTTTGAGGTTTTAGTACCTGGTAGTGGAATGCTGCTATAATAAATACCTAAAAATGGGGGAGTGGCTTTGAAACCAAGCAGTAGTCACAGGCTGTAAGAATTTTGAGGAGGTTGATAGAGAAAGCCTAAATTGCTTTGAACAGACTGTCAGTAGACATATATATGTTAAAGACAATGCCAGTGCGGCTTAAAAGGAAATGAGGAGCATGTTTTTAGAAGGGGCATCTTTGGAGGAAGGGACATCTTTGTTATGTAATGGTAGAAAATTTAGCCAAATGTCTCCTGCAATTATATGGAAAGCAGAACATGTAGATGATGAATTTAGATATATAGTTATGGAAATTTCCAAGCAAAAGTGTTGAAGGTGCTACGAGGTTTCTTCTCAATATTTATAGTAAAATGTTAGAGGAGAGAAATAAATTCAGAGAAAGAAACTGTAAAGCAAAAGGAGCCAGGACCTGATGATTTTGAAAATTTTCAGCCTGTTCAGATGGGAAAAGATCCTAAAACTAAGAATGGCTTCCAAGCACTGACTGGACAAGTGGCATAGAGAAAAAACTGAAGATGTGACTATACGGCCTTTTGTTCAAACCTCAGAAAGATCAAAGGAACGGAATATTCGGTCAAACAAAAGGACCTTGAAAGAAATGAAGGGTGTGCCTCAAGGAACCTCTCAATTAAACCAGAGACCTTCTAGGAAATTTAAGGGCATTGTTCCTCAGTAAAATCAACAGGGCCCAAAGTAGAGAAGGTTTTACCTAGAAGAGATTTTTGGATGGGGTTTTTGTCCAATGCAATGAATCTCAGTGAAATTCATAGACAGCTGACAAAACTTTTGAGAAAATTGTATCACCAAAAACACTGCCACTTTGGACTGAAAGGGACAGAGAGTACAAAATGAAAAGAAGGTATTGGACTTCCAAACTTCTACTGGCAGAAGGCAGGCTGAGAAAACTAAGCTGCAAACTGGTACTACCTTTTGTGAAAAAGAAATGGAGACTCAGAACGTGGAACCAAGAGTCCATAGGGTGGAGCCAAGACCCACGGAGAATTATTCCTAGACTTTTAAACCTAATCAAAGAACTTCCAATATTTGCTGAATTGTATTTCAGAATTGCTGTGGTACACTGATGCCTTCGTACTTCCATTTCCCCCCTTTGGGAATGTCTATTGTTGTTTTCTTTTGCTTGTCACAGCGTTGTATGTTGGGTATCCAGGAGGAAGAAAACTTGTCTCTTCACTTTCACACTTCCCCTAAATTGTGCTCCAGGAGACATACTTAACAAAACTACACCTAAGGAGCCTCATCTTCACATGGACCTAATTTAGATGATGAGATTCTAAACTTTGAGCAGATGCTATAATGGGATGAAACTCTTGAAGACCTTAGGAGGAGATGAATGTATTTGGCATATGAAAGTGATGTGAATCACTGGGGACCAGAGGATGGTCTGTGGTAGGCATTTTCCAAGATGGCCCTTAGTGATCCCTGCCTTCTGACATTTACAGCTTTGTGTAATTCTGTCCCCTTAAGTAACTTACTTCTAAGAACGAATGGACTACCTCAGCAGTGAGGGAAGGTCATTTCCGTGATCAGAAAAAAGATTCTGATCTGGCTAACAGACTTTCTTCATTGATGGCTTTGATGGAGCAAGTTGCCATGTTGGAGAGGCACATGTGGCAAGAACTGAGGGCAGCCTCTGGCCAACAGCCAGCTGAGAACTGTTCAGTCCAAAAACCCGAAAGGAACTGAATCCTGCCAACAACCAAGTAAGTGAGATTGGAAGTGAATCATTCCTCAGTTGAGCCTTCACATGAGACCCCAGCACTGGCTCATGCCTTGATTTCAGCTTTGTGAGAAATCTTAGATAATTAAACTGTACCTGGACTCCTGATTCACAGAAACTGTGAGCTATATACATTTTAATTTGCTAAGTTTGTGGTAACTTGTGACACAGCAATGGGACTAATACACCTATTATATTGCCAGAGTTGGAAAGGATGGGCAAAACTCAGTGTTTGCAAGGCCGTGGGGGAACAGACATTCTCACACAGTGCTGGTGAGAGTAAATTGGTACAGAACTTTCTGAAGGCAATTTGGGAATATGGATTTAAAAGAAATCAAAAGTTCAAAATGTGAATTTTTTTTATCCAGCAAAGTCCATTGCTAAGAAATTGCCCCAAAGAAATAATTGGACAAATACACAAAATTGAAATCACATAGTCTTTACATTGTAGTTTACAATCTCAAAAAGTTGGAAGCAACCTAAAGAGGTGATTGTTTCAATACGTTGTGACATACACGAGGATAGGAATATTATGCAGCCATTAAAGAATATGATATATATCTATGTATACCAATTATATACTGACATGGAAAGCCACACTGATAAGTGAAAAAAATCAGGTTACAAAAATAACATACTTAGTATTGGTTCATTAAAATTTTAGAATATGTATATTGTTAGAGAGACATCTGGGAAGATATTCTCCAAAATCATAACAATAGTTTATAGTAGCCACATATAAAAACTAGGACTTTGGGGTGTTTTTTTACTTTTTTCTATACATTTTTATGAGTTGTTTGAATATTTTATATGAAAATATATTATCCTTTTTTTTTGAGGAAGATTAGCCCTCAGCTAACATCTGCTACCAATCCTCCTCTTTTTGCTGAGGAAGATTGGCCCTGAGCTAACATCTGTGCCCACCTTCCTCTACTTTATATGTGGGATGCCTACCACAGCATGGGATCTGAACCAGCAAACCCCGGGCCGCCGAAGCAGAACGTGCGCACTTAATCGCTGCACCACCAGGCCGGCCCCTATATTATCCTTTTAATCAGAATAAAATAAGGTTGGTTTTTGTCCTTCGTTGAAACTTTACCCATGGGGTGATTATGCAGCACATCATATAAACAACTTCAAATACCACAGAAAAGGAATAGTACGACTGTGCCTATATGCCCAGAGAAGCCATTGAGTCTTGGTGACATTTTAAGTCTGAACGGTGAGTAATGATGCAAGTGAGATATAAACTCTGAATCATACAAAATCACCCATTGTCTGTACCAGGTAAAGCTGAAGCAGTGGCAACTATTTTGCATGGGTTTCACACGTGAGCACGGTCACAGAAGGAATTTGTTCAGAGGCCAACTTCTGTCTTCTGAAATATTTTCTTCCTTCTCTCTAAAGTAAGTTTTTATTCATCTTTGAAAAATAGGAAAGAAGCTTATTATTGACCCATAGAAAAATTTCTCCCAAGAGGATAATCTTTTTTTGATAATTAATCGGTATAACTTAAATTTAAAATGCCTCCCTGGGAAATGCTTCCTAGGAGTTATAATATTTATTTAAGTGTTGTGTTTCATTGAGGCCCATTTTGCTGAATAATGCCACCACTAAATTTTAAGATATGCCAATCCATGTGATTTATTAATATGACCAATGGCTTCTAAGGTTCCAGTTAAATTTTAAGATGTATTTCTAAACTTGTGAAACCTTTATTACTAAAAAGAAAACTTCTTTAGAAGGTGACAAGTGGCCTCTACTGGAAGAGAGAAAAAAAATAAGACCTCAAACCTCATTTGAGACCTAGTGTCTGTAAAAATGAGTAGCTATTTTGGTAGCTGAGCAGAAAGGAAAGAAACAGGTGTCCTTGCTGGGAAAGACCAAAGTGCTCATGTAAATGAGTAACCTGAAATACTCAAAAGTTGACAAAAGAACTGATAGTGTATTCTAAAAAAAATCAACTTTAGTAGTTAGTAAATTTATTACTCCAATTTGGCCTTGCTACATCTCTTATATCCTAAATTTCATGAATTACTTGAACCCAATGGGCTTTTTTTTTGGGTTTTTTTTGCTTAGAATATGATGCAAGTGAATTGCAAGTATCAAGTATGGTTTCTATTTGGAGAAATCTCTTTTGTCTATGCTGGGATCCTTAATCTTGATGAGCCATTTTGTGAATATATGTGAGAGCTTTGATTGCTTCAGTACAAATCTATCCCCTTTACCAAAAAAGGACATTTTTGGTAGATAGAATCTTTTTCAGATAAATATGTTAAGACTTTATTTTCTTGGAAAAATAAAACCAATAAATTATAATATTGAATACTAATTACTTTAAAATAATATTTCATAGTTATATCTAGTTTTGGTCAAGAAAATTATCAGCTTCCTATTCTTCTCCTGTGAGCATCAAATGAAATCTATGTGTGTGAAAGTGCTGGACAGATGCAAATTTAGCAAGCAATTACTTTATGATTCCTGTTGGAAGAGGTTGTTTAGTTCCATGTGTGTGCTCTGTCTGCAAGAAAACCCCCATTAGTGCTTTAGTTGTAGCCTCCTCTTCCAAACAGGCTTCAATCATAGGCAGGAAGATCTGAGAGAGGGAGATTAACAAACTTTGCCTACTGTTATCCTTTAAGAAATAATGGTGTTCTTTATCAAAACAGTCAGATATAGTGATAATGAGGAGTAACATGAGCAAAAGTTTGGAATAGAAAAGAAGCGATGTGTCTTTGGAGACGTTTACTTGACTGCAGCTAAGGGCTGCTGTTAGAGCATTGTGCCTGTCGGGCAGGGACAAGAGCAACAGGATGTCTTAGTTAGCTTGGGCTGCCATTACAGAATACCACAGACTGGTGGTTTAAACAACAAAAGTTTATTTTCTCACAGCTTTGGTGACTGGAAGTCTAAGATCAAGGTACTGACAGGGTTGATTTCTCCTGAGGCCCCTCTCATTGGCTTGTAGATGGCTACTTTCTCACTGTGTCTTCACATGGCCTTTTGTCTGTGTGTTCATGGAGAGAGGGAGATCTGTGGTGGCTCTTCCTCTTCTTGTAAGGATACCAGTCCTATTGGATTAGGGCCCAGCCTTATGACCTCATTTAACCTAAATTACCTCCTTAAAGGCTGTATCTCCAAATGCAGTCACATTGCGGGTTAGGGCTTCAACATACAAATTTTGGAGGGGAAAAAATTCAGTCCATTAACACAGGATAAGATCTGGGATAGATGACTGACGTTCTGTGATTAGTTCATGTGACATGGGGATCACTATTCCATTAGTGAAAATAGCTAAGTTGAGAGAAGTTAATTTACTGCTACAAATCTTCATTTTGAAATGAGATGACTCTTAGGACTTATTCATGGTTTGTGAAACTGAAAGTCCTCATAGCCTCTCCCAGATGCTCCCTAAAGGTTCTCTGAAGGCCGTGTGATTTCTTTTTCTTTCAGCAACATTTAGGGCTTCTGTTTTCTGACTTACCACTCTCGCTCAATCTTGGTAGCCCAAAGAAAGTTAGACAGACTAGAAACACACATTTCTTCTCCTCTTCTAATGCTACTTTTTCACTGTCTTTTATATGTGGTAGCCACAGTAGAAAAGAAATTATGGTCATATTGAACATGACAGTGAAGTAAAACTTCTAGGCACTAGGGCTCTTTATTTAAAATTATTTCTCCTTTCCTGACTGCTTCCTTGTCTTTAGAATTCTAAGAGAAATGACTCAAAACTTGCTTTCTCACTTAGTTCTCTAGCTGACTTATTTATGAGTGGAAATTTGCATCTAATAGCAATCTACTTTCTAAAATTGTTCATAGTTAGAACAATCCAAGTGCATATCAGAAAGTTTTAAATGTGTCCATTATCTCTTCTGAACAAACTATTCTTAGCCAACTTTAAAACTGAGGGTCAAATGTTGTTAAATATAGATTTAGAATAATTCATTTACATCTGCTAAGAGGATTTAGCAACTGGAAATTGTTTGCTTATCATGAATTATTGGAATGCTTCTAGCTTTTGCCCTAGCTGCTCCAAAAAGAACCAAGTTCAATGTTCAGGCGCACTTCCCCTAACAGACTACATTAATGTTCTTTATGAGTAGACGGCATTGTACATAGCCTTGAGAACAGGGTTTGTTCACTGGATTTGGATTTTTATAATTAGCCAATAAAATGATCATTTTGAACTATTGCGTGATGTTAATGGCCATCAATTTTAGCAAATTTATCATTCCTCTTTATACAGAAATGTGTATATTTCTTGGAATGTTTGATTGCTCCTTGACTTACAAACTCTGTAACAACTAATGAAAATGAAATAGCAATTAGTAAGAAAAGCATAAATTCTAAATGCAATACAATTGAACTTAAAATTGTGAGGTGTTTCAATTAGGATACAGATTAAGCTGCTTTAACGAAGACGTACAGGGCTTTAAACAACATAGAATTTTATTTCTCATTTAGCAGTCTGAGTCATTTCTCACATAATTTTGATATGTTGGCTCCTTCCATCCTGTAGTTCCACCGGTGTCCCTAGAATATTAACCTCATCTGCTTGGTTCTACATGGCTTGTCACCAAGTCCAAGTTCCAGGCACCAAGATGGGTGAAGAAGGAGTAGAATAAAAGGCACACTTTCCACTTTAAGGGGCACAACCAGAAATTGCATATGCCACTTCTGCTCACATTCTATTGGCCAGAACTTAGTTATATGGCCACACTTCCCCTGGAAATACGCCCAGCTAAAACTCAGGGTTTTATTACTTGAGGGAATATGAGAAGATGGATATGGCATGCCAAAAGTTGTGACTCTTCAGTCTGAAATGGATACTCATCGGTCTAAGCTGGTTGACTGTGGATTCACTGTGAAGGAAAAAAAAAGCAAAATAATGCATCATTAGCAAAATGTTGAAAATACGTTGTCAAAAACCGAGTCTAAAAGATGAAGTATAATTAACTATTTTATATATGTTATAGGTCTCAGCAATGGAAGCTCTCCTTATAACTTGATTGTTTGAGTTTCAAAGATTTGGCCTTTGAATTTATTTAGAGTAACACTTTGTATGAAAACAACGAACAACCTATCTGTATGGAAATTTCTGGCTTGTCCTTTGTTATGAAAATTGATAGAATCAGTGTTACAGAGAAAGCTAGATGCTTTGAGTGGCCTAGCTTTCAGTTAAGAGTGTAGTGTAGTGCATTTCAGTAGATGGAGCTTCTCTGTTGAACCTTAGAAAGTGCTTTGATTTTGTGCACAGGGAAGAGTCTGTTCTCAGGCATCATCAGGTAAGTGCACCTTAACCAGAGCTGCTCTGGAGGGAAGCAACATTCTCCAGTCTCCTGGCCAGTGCTCTGCTGCAGCTCTATCAGTCTGCCTGGGAAGGGGAAAAAAATGCAGCTTGAGAGCAAGTGATGTGCCAGGAAGCGTGGAATGTCACTGCCCCAGCCTGGGTCTAAGTGGGACTGGAGAAAAAGATGATTGGAGAGTTCAGGGGTCCCAGTTCAGTATGGAGAAGAGTCACCTGATACTTCTCTGCTCTGAGCCATTTTAGAACATTAGAACCTTAACAAGGGGTGAGAGACTGACCAGGGTGGCCATCTCCTTCAACACCAGAACCACTATGGCTTGAGATGTTTAATACCAGGACTAAGTAGCCATGTTCTTGGGCTTCTTTGAGGAGTCCTCTGAGTCTCACCCAGCCATGTTATATTTCGTTTGGTAGTCTGCTATAGCCCTGAGGGACCTCTAAGAAATATGAGATGCCATAGCTTCCTTCTGGCTCCAATGACATGAGTTTTCTACCACTGAAGGCATTCCTTTAGGTTAAGCAATAAAGGTTGTAGCCGCCCCTGACGCAGGAAGGGTTAATAATCACTGGAAAAGGCTTGCCAACAAACTGTGACCCAGAGGTGAGAAGGCCAGTCACGGGTAAGACCTCCAGGGCGGGGCAACCTAACACAGGAGCGGTCACCTGGGGGCACAGATGGAGACACGATATTGATATTGGGAGCAGGAGGGGCCGTTGCCTAGGAGACCTTGCATGCTCTGAGATAAAAATATACCAGCACAGGGGCTGGCCCCATGGCCGAGTGGTTAAGTTCGCGCGCTCCGCTGCAGGCGGCCCAGTGTTTCGTTGGTTCGAATCCTGGGCGCGGACATGGTACTGCTCATCAAACCACGCTGAGGCAGCGTCCCACATGCCACAACTAGAAGGACCCACAACGAAGAATATACAACTATGTACCAGGGGGCTTTGGGGAGAAAGAGGAAAAAAATAAAATCTTTAAGAAAAAAAAAAAATATACCAGCACAGCAATAACATGATAATATCAGAACAGAGGCCGAGGGAGGGCTCCTTGAGAAATCACTAAGAATTCTTGGCATTCGCTAATTACTTCATCCAGAACACCTGAGTATGTTTAACAGATGTAAGCTATGTATATATTGAAACGCTGGTTATAATAAACTCAGAGTGGCCATCAGCCCTCTCCGCATCTATCCTGACGTGTACATTAGATTGCGACACCGACAAAGGTGAAGACCTTGTTTCTGAAAGCCACAGTCTCTTACATTTTCTGGGAGGGCCAGTGAGTGGGATGTTGTAACTCTAGTCTTCCTTAGCTCATAACCATTTCTAACTGGCCTGTTTATCTGATTAACTGGTTGGTTCCTTGTAATTCTAAAAATTCCTATTGCGTGGTCTGCATCATGGAAAGGGGAAGCCACACATAGAACTTAGAAAGTGAGTGGGTTCAGTGCCAGGCACTCTGATAAGCACTTAATGTACATTATTTTATTTAATCCCCACAATTGATGAGGTAGATATTATTATCATCCCCTTTTTACAGATGAAGGAACTGAGACCTTCCAGGCATTAGATAACGTGTTCAGTACCCTACCACTAGTGAGTGGTGGAATTGAGATTTTGAACACAGGTCTGTAGAGTTTTGGGGTTGAAGTCTGTGCCTCTTCACTGTCACACAGCAGCAGTTTTGAGGAGTGTTTAACCAAGAGCAATAAACAGTCTGATCAGTAATTTTTACTTTTTAACAAATTATGTAGCTGCAATATTTCTCTAGATGTTTTCTCTTCATACATTATTGTATTTTTTTAAAGACTTTATTTTTCCTTTTTCTCCCCAAAGCCCCCCGGTACATAGTTGTGTATTTTTAGTTATGGGTCCTTCTAGTTGTAGCATGTGGGATGCCACCTCAGCATGGCCTGATGAGTGGTGCCATGTCCACGCCCAGGATCCGAACCAGTGAAACCCTCGGCCACCCAAGCAGAGCACACGAAGTTAACTACTCGGCTACAGGGCCAGCTCCCTATTCATACATTATTATAAGTTTATAAGATTTGAAAATAGGAAGGGTAAAGAGACCTCTGAATACAAATTGCAAAATAAAGCCAGATTAAGTAATCTTCCTCCAAATCTAATGAAATGAACAGAAGTAGCAGGGAAAAATAGACAACAATTCATGAATAGCATCTGAATAAAGGAGAACAATTTTACATCGTAAACTTCAAAAAGTGACAGAAGTTTTGGTGTAACTCTTTTCTTCACACCCACTCCACAGGAACAGTATCGAGAAATCTGGTGATTTTTAACAGTCTTCCAGTTTGGACAGAAGCAGTCTGAGGGAGTAGGTAGGTAACCCTGGGAAAAGTAAAGGAAAATGCCTCAAGTGTAGCTGACCCTTCTTACCCCTATGGGGCCTTGACAGAGGCCGGAAGGCCTCCATGTCTTCCCATCTTCCAGGTCCCTATGGGGAGTAGGGTGAATGAGAGGAATACAGCCACAACTGGGTGGGGTCAGCACTCCTTGCATGTTGTTTAACTCAACTTTAAAGGAGAAATCAGAGGCTCCTCCCAACCTAGTGTGGGTCTCCCCTCACGTCCCTCCCACCATGCCCTCAGGCTAAAGATAAGTGGATTGAAAGCAACTCCAACGCAGTAAATTAGCTCCAAATGGGTCAGGCAGACTGGTCCTAAATAAAGTAGAAACGTTATATTACAGCAAATAGGAAGTCAGGGCAGAGCTATCTAATGAAAAATGAAAAGAAATGGCATGACAAGTAAGCAAATGCATTAGAACAAGAAGGAGAAGGAGAAGGAAAAGAAAGTACAAAAAAACATATTTTAAGGGGGAAAATGGGTTTTAAAATAACTAAATATACCTTCTTCAAACAAGATTTCCTCAGAGTCCTTTAAGGTATAGAATAACTTTGTGATACTATTATTCTATAAAACTAAGGCCCAAAAATGTGATAATAAAACAACAGAATGAAATGAACAGGGAAATTTCAGAGCTAAGGAAACTAATTAAGACCCCAACAAGCACCATTATAGATCTAATAAATAATTTAGGAAGAGCAAGGAACATGATAGACAATGGTTGGAAATAAAATTAGTGATGTGGAGGAAATGCTTGCAATAATCAGTGAATGCAGAGAAAAGGGACAAAGATTAAAATATGTAAAAGGCAATCAATATGGAAGACAGAGACCATCCAATATAGATAACAAATGGAATAGGCAAATTAGATAGATGATTAAAAAAACTTTCCCTAAAATTAACAAAACTGAATCCTTTGCTATAAGGGCTCATTGCATGCTAGAAAAAGTTGATACAGCACAATAAGCATTGAGACATACTTTGGTTAAGTTATTGACTTTCAAGGATAAGAAAAGAAATGTTTAACTGTTCAGGAAGAAAAAGTAAGTCATCTGTAAGGAGGAAAATTAGGCTTGCCTTAGACTTCTCAGCGGTATTCAAAACCAGAATGCAATGGAGCAATATTTACAAACTTCTGAGAACAAGATATTGTGACCCAACCAAATAATTGCTTGTTTATAAAGTCAGCAAGCAGGCTTTCTGAAACATGAAAAAATACAGGGAAGTAGTATATAGAATCTAGTGTGTAAGAGATATAAAACCTGAGAGCTCTTCTTGAAAAATATCCATTTGACGTTGAAATCCAGCCAAAGAAATGAATGAAGATCAAGAATTTAGGAGTGGTAAAAGAACCGGAAATGAGCACTGGATCCATTTTAAAAAAGAACAAGGACTAAGTTACTAGAAGTATCACAATTACAGAATACAACGTGATGTTTTATAGCCTGGCAAAGTAAATATAATATAAGCAATGAAAAATGGAATGGGGGAAAAGTACATGTAGGAGAAATAACAAGAGTGTATCATCTTTCATAGCAGAGAGTCAATTCATGCTATCTAAAATTAAGCCACATAGTTAAAAAAAAAAAAAAAGTAGCATTTCCAAGCCTTTGATGATTTTTATCATCTTTTTGCTTAACCAGAGAGCCAGCAAGGCAAGCCAGCATATGTATGCCAGATTCGGCTGCAGCTGTGTTTTGGTTTTGTAAGACCAGTTCAGAGTTTTTAAATATGTTTACATCTGAGTGTCTTTAGATGCGGGTGAACTTGTCAGTTAACCCCTATTTTCCACCTTCTAATTTCACACATTTAGGGGCCTGTGTGGCCCCACCTTTGGACAACTCTTTAGGAACTGAAGTCTCCTCTGGTGAAGAATCATTTATCTGAAGTTCAAGAATTCATAGAGTAAGATGAAATAATAATTGATCAATAGACACAGTCCTCTCATTTGTTTTGTAAGACTTTTTTTGGGAGGGGGGGAACATTAGCCCAGAGCTAACATCTGCTGCCAATCCTCTTTTTGCTGAGGAAAACTTGCCCTGAGCTAACATCCGTGCCCATCTTCCTCTCCTTTATATGTGGGATACCTGCCACAGCATGGCTTGATAAACAGTGTGTAGGTCCGCACCTGGGGTCCGAACCAGCGAACCCTGGGCCGATGAAGCGGAACATGTGAACTTAACTGCTGTGACACTGGGCTGACCCCCTGTAAGACATATTTTTTTCTGGCATAACAAATGGTATTTTCCTGTACATTAGGATGACAGAAATCTGTCTCCTGGCCAATGTAGGCACTGCTGCCCCACCTTTTTCTTAACTTGACTGCAACCAGGCCTTTGATTCCAGTGCAATCATGAGTAATACACAGAGAGTGACTTTTATGAAAGATCCCTTTACTGAGTAGGAACACTCCAGGGAAGCTACTCCTTATGCTGTGTCTTTACTCTATTTAAAGCCTTGAGGGCTTAGCTGCTGTCACCTCCTAGCTATTTCTTTGGCTCAGCTCTAACTTTCAGTCCTTTAAATAGAGTACAGATTGGGACTGAACTAGAGCCAGAAGAAACAGCTGATTGGCTGTGAAGGCCCTCTTGGGAGGTTCTGACCCTTGCTTTGGAGGCTGAGCTGGTCATTCTAAGAAAAACTGCAAGGGCAGCCCCAGGGTCTAATCTGATGGCCTTAGGAGGGACATCTGATAGACACTGGAGTAACTAGTGCTCAGCAGGAGACGAGAGATTAGGCACCGAAAAAGAACTGCAGAATTCTCATTAGTATTTCCACACACACATACTGTATTGGTTCTTCAGCAACTGCTGAAGACAAAAGGCATTACCTTAGAAAAGCAAAACTAGCCTTTTATTTAAATTAAATCCTGCAGTAATCAAGAGTGAGATCCTCTCACCCTTAAAGTTGATCTTCTAAACATTTCCATATTTAGAAAGCATTCATGGGAAAGAATAAAGGCTGGACTGTATGATGGCGGCAGTGAGAATGGGGGAGTAGGTATGAGCCCATCCATTCTCACCACCACCGTCATATGTCATTCCATGTGAAAGGAAGGACCAAAGGCTCATACCATGAGGAAGGTTCATACTATGTCAAAGGAAGAACCAAAGTCTGGTTCCTGGTTGGACATGGGAACAGAGAAGGAATCAAGCTTGACCACTTGAATGGCAAGTGATATCATTAACCATGGGCAGGTGAGGGGTTTACACACAAGGTGTTCTCACTCACACACTTTTTGCTTTTATAGGTAATACCATTACAGTCAGAGCATTTCCTCTAGTGAGATGAATTTCCTCTGTCTTAACAGTTCTCACAAGGACACTTCTCTTAGATAATCTCTCTGAAACCACCTCGACAAATTATCCAGTGTAGATGGACTTCTTGTACATAGCATTTTTGTTATGGGAAAAAAGTTCATGAATTTGTGTAAAGCCGATCACAATTAACCTTTGATTAACTTCAAAGTTCAGCACTGAGAAAGGTAAATTGCTTGCTACTAAAATACTTCAGGCATATTTAGACAATGATATATTTTTAACCCATTGGATATAGAGAAGAACTCTCAGTGGAGACTATTTCCCCCATTCTGCATGCTATTCTGTGATGTCCTTTCAGTTTATATCTGAGGGTGGCATCATGTGTGAAAGGTCTGGTCACATTTACTTGTATTTAATTAATTACCAATTGATAATAATTATAAATTGGAAAAATTTGTTTTTCTTAAATCTCTAAGTCCAACTTATTATTAATATTAATAAATCTTGTGAATTTTTGTTAAAATTAAGAAAAATTGCTTTCACTTTCCTTTTAAATCAATGTTCTATTAATTTAAAAATTCAACAGATTAAATTCCCCAAAATAAAACTAGTTTATTGAGTTTTCTTAAACATTTTAAACTACTATTTACAAGTTTAATACCATAGCATCAAATCTAAGATGCCATCAGTTGTAAGATGCACCATTATTTTATGTAGTACCAAGAAAGGAAAACACTACCAATGCTATCTTATCACATCGATTGTAAGACATACTCAGGTTGCAGATTTGTTATAATGAGAAAAAAAATGTGCATCTTGGAATTGATAAACTACTGTATATCTGAAGATCTCAAATAATATAAATGCAGCGCATTTTGCTTGTTAGGTTTGAAAAAAGCAAAATCTTTCTAAGCATTTAAGCAATTCTTGTAAATCTAAATACATTTTATTTATTTATTTAATTTTTTAAAGATTTTATTTTTTTCCTTTTTCTCCCCAAAGTCCCCCGGTACATAGTTGTATATTCTTCGTTGTGGGTCCTTCTAGTTGTGGCATGTGGGACGCTGCCTCAGCGTGGTTTGATGAGCAGTGCCATGTCTGTGCCCAGGATTCGAACCAATGAAACACTGGGCTGCCTGCAGCGGAGCCAGCGAACTTAACCATTCAGCCCCGGGGCCAGCCCCTGAATACATTTAAATTAATATCATTGGACTGAATATTTGTATCCCCCTACAATTCATCCGTTGAAATCCTAACCCCCAAGGTGATGGTATTAGGATGTAGGGCTTTTTGGAGGTGATTAGGTCATGAAGGCAGAGCCCTCATGAATAGAATTAATGCCATTATAAAGGAGGCCCAGGAGTCTCCTTGCCCCTCCCCCTATGTGAGGACACAGCAAAAAGGTGGCCATCTGTGAACCAAGAAGTGGACTCTCACCACACACCAAGTCTGCTGGCACCTTGGTCTTGGACTTCCCAGCCTCCAGGACTGTAAGAACTAGATTTCTGTTTATAAGCTACCCAGTCTGTGGTGTTTTTGTTACAGCAGCCTGAACAGACTAAGACAATACAGATTTCTCAATGTAGTATATCTGAAGTGTTTAAATACTCTTTATAAATGTAATCAAACTCTGTTATGCATTCTAAAATAGGTAGAAAAAGACACGGAAAATTTCAATAAATCATAGGGCTAATATATCAGTTTCTATAATATGGCAGATTCTCTTAAACATTTCAAACACCTTAAATTACAAACATACTGAGATTTTTTTTTTTTTTTTGATTGGCACCTGGGCTAACAATTGTTGCCAATCTTTTTTTTTTTTTTTTCTGCTTTATCTCCACAAACCCCCCCTGTACACAGTTGTATATCTTAGTTGCAGGTCCTTCTAGTTGTGGGATGTGGGATGCCGCCTCAACGTGGCTTGACGAGCGGTGGTGCCATGTCCGCGCCCAGGATCCGAACCCTGGGCCGCCGCAGTGGAGCACGCGAACTTAACCACTCGGCCACAGAGCCAGCCCAGAGATTTTCTTGATGTTTACAAAACTTATTCCTAAACTTAACACAAAAGAATTAGTAATGAGTTTGGTTACTTCACAATCATTATTCTTATTTCAATGCCTTCTTGGTATTATAGAGTCACTTATCCAATGAGCAGATATACCATCTCCATTGGGCTAAAGTTACTGGTTCTCAAAACACCCCCATTGGATCATAAATTAGATCAGCGTTTCTCAAACTTTTTTGTGTCATCACCCTTTTATATCCTTAAAAATTATTGAGAACCCCAAAGGGCTTTTATTTATACGTTATAACTATTGATATTCACTATTAACAGAAATTAAATCTGAGAAATTAAAGAAAATTTTTTGATTCATTTAAAAATAACAATACTAAACCCATTACATGTTAACATAAACAATACATTTTTATGGGACAAGAAACCTATTTTTTCTAAGGCATAAAAAATTCTTAAAAAAATTAGTGAGAAAAGTGGCATTGTTTTACATTTTTGTAAATCTTTTAAATGTCTGCCTTAATTAAAGAGAGTTGGACTCTCATATCTGCTTCTGCATTCACACAGTGGTGATATCACAGGTCGTGTAACCTCTGGAAAACTCCACTGTACACTAGTGAGGGAATGAGAGAGAAAAAGGCCAAAAATTCAATAGTATTATTATAAAAATAGTTTTGACCTCATAAATCCCTCTGAAAGGAACGGTTCAGTCACCCCCAGATCACATTTTGAGAACCACTGAGTTGGATAATAATGAGTTAAATAATCAGGCCATGACCTGGGTGCTACTTACCAGGGTAACTCTACCCGGGGTCACTCTACAAGTGACAGTGCTGAGCCGCCTTTCATAGTTGATTTGTCTGCTGTGGCAGTGGGGGCAAGTCTCCACCTTTTGTCATGTGTCCCCTAGGCATATGTTAGGTTTCATACTTAGTTAATTTTTTTCAACTTTTTATCTTATGGTTTAGGAAGATGGAAATGTTTTTACTGCATGCTTAGAACTCACTGAACTCTGCACTCTCTCATCTAGATTGTAATATTCCCCTTTGCTGTTTATTTAGACTGTATATTGTTTTTACATTTTTCTTTTCTGGCTCTTAACTGTGATTCTGCAGTCAGTTTATTGCTAGGGCCTTAAAGTCCTTCTCTCTTGCATGTAATAGTCAAGCATCCAGACACTGCTACATTGTCTGTATTCAGTAGAAGCTGGATAACCATTTGTTAGAGAAGTTGTAGAAGTGCCTCCTTCGTTAGGCAGGAAATTGGACTAGACCAATGATCTCAAAGGTGTCTTTCCATTCTAAGTTTCTGTGCTGCTTCTCCTTTCTCCTTTCAACCCTGAAAAATGGCAGGCTGCTCTGAGGACTACTGGAGATCAGGCCGTCTGCTTGCCCTTCTGATATTCAGTCAGGGTTGTTAGAAAGTTAGAATGTTACCATGTTCAGGTAAAAAGACATAATTCCCTGGATCCTTTGCAACTAGGGGTGACCTTGTGAGCTAGTTCTGACCAATGAGATGTAAGCAAAAGTCCACAGGGTGGGGGTTCTGGGAAAGTGATTTTTTCCCTTATAAAAAAGGAGCACACTTAGAAGAAATGTGTCTTTTTACTTCTTTCTGTCTGGAATGTACATGTAATACCTGGAGAAAGGTAGCCCTCTTATGACCATGAAGAAGAAAGCCACATGCTAAAGACTGATGGACAGGAAGCTAAAGGAGGCTGAGGCCTTGATGATTCCCTCCAGTAAATGCGTGAGGCTTAGTCTACCTCCTTTTGGACTTCTTGCTGCACGAGAAAAAGAATCCTTCTTTAAGACACTGTAATTGAGTTTCTGTTACGTGCAGATTAAATTTATTCTTAATTGTCTAACACATTTGCTACTAGCTAGTTGTGGCAGTTAGTGCCTTCTCGTGGTGCTTTAGCCTGTCATCTCACCGCTGGAGTATTTTTGAAGAGGTTAATACCATGGTACAGTGCAAAGAGCGGCTTCAGAATTAGCTGGAAGAATCCTGGCTCTGTGTCACTAGCTGTATGACCTCAGGCAAGTTACTTAATCTCTTTGAGCCTAAATCTTCTCATCCATGGAAATGAAACTAAGATTTAATATCTCCTGGTTGTTGTGAGGATTAAATGAGGTAACAAAATCCCAGCACAGTGCCTTAGGTGTCAAAGGAGGTACTCAACAAATGCACATTCCATTTCTCTGTTACAGAAGTTAAGCAGTTCCATTCAAAATATTCCAGACCTATCTCCTACTAGTTTGAAGTTGAATAACAAAAATGCAGCAGGATTTTGGTATGCTAATGCCTAGGGAAATATTTATACAATAAGCCAGACAAGGTGGGGTTGCCTGTGACAACTGGAAGGCTGTGCAGATGGGAAAGGTAGTGTCCTGATGCTCTATGGAAGCACTGATGCTGACCTTTGGAGGATAGGGGATTAATAAGATGATGATGATGATTGTAGTAGCTAATATTTCTTAAGCACTTACTATGTACTAGTCACTGTGGTGAGCACTTTATATTCATTATCTCATTTTTAACACTCAAGACCTATCAAGTAGCTACTGTTATTATCTCCAGTTTGCAGACAAAGAAACGGAAGCTTAGAGAGGTTAGGCAAGTTATCCAAAGTCACTCAGTGGTAGAGTTGGGACTAGTATCCAGCTCTAACACCAAGGTCATACTGGTGACCATAGCCTTTTGATGAGATGTAAATCAGTGATGAGCTGAAGTTGATTGTGAGAGCCTCTTACATATATCTCTTCTCAAATCTGTGTTCAGTGAAGTCACAGTGGTAGCTTGAAATCAGCACTACAGAAACTGGCCAATGGTACAAATCAGATCTCTCCCCCACTTTGCCCTAAAAGCTGGCTGTTTTAGAAAAGCAATGGATCTGGAAACAGTGAACCTGGTGGATAGCAGATACTAAAGTATTGAGTAAGTCAGGGCATGGAGACAGCTTGAACATTTATCCTGAGTCATTAGCCAGGCAAGATTGACTCCTATAAACAGGGGCCTAGAAGAATGATCCTTGGGGCTCCAGAGAAAAGGCAGTGAAGCTGGAGTGAAGGTCTGAGGATCTCAAACAAAAAGGATGTAATGTACATTTTCCCAGTCATTCTAAGATCCTCTTTTCGAGTCCCTTCTCTATGCCGGTACTTCTATGTGTCACATATAGAAACATAAATAGAATAGAATCCCTTCTCTTGGTTAAACAAACAAATACACAAATAATAATAATCTAATGTGGGAAAAAGTAATAAAAAGCTATGCACGTAAATTTTTAGTGAGGTTGGAATTTATCTGTCACAGCTACTGTGAGTAACCCTTTTAGTGCTTCCTGGATCTTCTGAGGAGGAGTCTCCTTTATTATGATGGACTCTGTTAAAAATTAAAAGCTTAGGTTATGCATATGCAGACACTGCTCTTGTGTTGTCTCAAGCCACAATGTAAATGTGCACAGCCGTAGAGACCAATAGTACCCCCGTTAACATCTATTTGTCCAGTAAGTTGGTAAAGACGCCCAACTTTGGCTCTCTGAGGTTGACTTTCTTCCCCCTTTCAGTAGCCATCATGTGTCTTCAGATTGTCAACTAGGAAAGGATCTGATATGTCACTTAATGTTTATTGACCCACTGTGTGCCTGTCTCTACTGTGTACTGTTTCCATCACTGTGTTACTTTGGCGCATTTTTAGTTGTTTAGCTTCAACTTTAGAATAAAAGGATTTTTCTGTTGCTAAAGGGATTTCAGCAAACTGGTAGAGAGATTTTGGAGGTAAGAAAAGGGTAGTCTTTGCAATCTATGCCATATTAAAAAACAACTTAAGTATTTTAGGGAAAATAAAAAGATGATGAGAAGAGGCTGGGAGGGAAGGATTTTGGAAATACTTTGCTGTTCATCTACACAGACAGCCTTTTCTCTATTCTGGAGGAAAAGCAAGGGAGAGGCTCATCCAGTTATTGGCAGTGATGGAGACTAATTCCTGGGAGCTACACTCAGAGTCATTGGGCTTGTGTCCCACTGTCACCAAGTTCTTCCACAATACCAAGCCCTTCTTGTCCAAGGACAGAGAAGAGCAGGATTTCTCCCTTGAGAGCCTCTTCCACCTTCAGTTTGCGCTTTCTGCAATCCTTGTGGAGTTCAGGCAATGGTATGTTCACAAGAGCCAATTGTGAAAATTTCAAGAATTTTGTGAGATGATTGTTAAATTCAGCCATTATTAAAAAATAAATTATGCTGTGGCCAGCCCGGTGGCGCAGTGGTTAAGTGAGCATGTTCTGCTTCTTGGTGGCCTGGGGTTCGCCGGTTTGGATCCTGGGTGGGGACATGGCACCGCTTAGCAAAAGCCATGCTGTGGTAGGCGTCCCACATATAAAGTAGAGGAAGATGGGCACGGATGTTAGCTCAGGGCCAGTCTTCCTCAGCAAAAAGAGGAGGATTGGCAGATGTTAGCTCAGGGCTAACCTTCCTAAAAAAAAAAAACCTAAATTATATTCACTTAAAACTAAATAAATTATATTAAAACAAAGATAATATATATTCAAAGCTCCTCACTCCCTAATTATTTTATTACATTATATTGTTACTTGTGCTCTTGAGGTTATTTATGTCTATTATGTCCATATGGTGGAAAATTATAGTATAATGGTGTGCTACCACTGCACATCTCTTTCTACCTCGGTGTTCTCCCTGTCCTATGATGTCATGTTGGTAGCTTGAAATTGGCCATGGTGCTCCCATGGAAATTTACACTGTGAAATGGTGTAAATCAGGCTACAAGTCAGGGCCTTATTTATTGTTTTGTTGATTAGTTAGACTTAAGAAAGTGACAATAATGCAGGTTAAACTTAAAAATATGTCATGTCCATAATGGTTACATTGTGAATAGCACAAAAAATTAAGGAAATACTTTTCTAGTATTCAAGAACTATTATTCAGCAAAGAATGCATTCACATCATTGATAAGTGAGTCAAATTCTGACATACAACTTCATTGTTTCACTTTCATCTCTTTTAAATGAAAATACCCACCAACACCCATATTGGAACTACAGGCTTTCCTCCATTGCAACCATACCTTGGCTACAGATACAAGAGTTCACCAAAATATCAGCAAAAGCATTCCGTGGGAATCAATTGCCTACATGGTATTTAAAATAAAGAATATTGTATATTTTATTATTATTTGTAAGGTGTGTGCTACGTATCCTTTATGTCAGTAAAATTTATAGCAAACGTATGTACCTATATATACACAAAAAGTTCTGTCTCAGAGTATGGGTTGTTAAGCATTTAGCAGCACATTGCTGTATTCAGGGCCTTGCCTTCCTTAGCACCCACTGCAATCATGGCTCAAGAACAAAATGTGTATTTTTAAAACCAACTGTCTGTCTTCCCTGCTTAGAGTATTAATTCCATGAAGGCAGAGAACACTTCTAACTTATCCATATCTAGCTCATCTCTGTTTTCTCAGGGTCTAGCCCAGTGCCTGGCAGGTGGTGGGTGCTCAATAAATATTTTCTGAATGAATGGATGGGTGCATGAGTGAATCTAAATCCTAGCCTTCATCTTCCTGCTGCCTAGGGTTCCCTTACATTTTCTCTTACATTTCATATTATTTTAATTAACGTAGAATGGCAGTTTTTACAATTTCTTTTTTTGGCATCTTAGAATGAATCCATAATGCTTCTTTTTATTTTTCTCTAATAACAAAGCTTCTGATGAATGATATTAAAACAATGCATCCACTTCATTAATATTCTTATATTGCTTTATCTAAATGACTCTCATTGAACAACTCATTGTGTGGTATAATGCAGCATTTTTCAAACTTTTTGTCTATAACACACAGTAAGAAATGCATTTACGTGGCGACTCCCTAATGCATGTGTACACATGTGTGGGTCTGCATAATGCAATGTACATGTGTGTATGTGTATTTGAAAGAAAAGTTTCCTAAAACAATACTTAATAATGGAATGCACTCTGATATTTTCTACCTGGGGCTAGTCTGTTCCATTTTATTTTTTAAAAATTCCTGGTTGTGCCCCAATAAATTGATTTTGGATTACTGTGTCTCAACCTGTTTTTGAAAAAATGCTGCTCTTTTCAATACAGCTCTCACCCAGAAGGCAAGATATCCTGTTTCATTGTTGACTAATTTCAGGCAACTTACTCTCTGTTCCGTATCTTCATTTCTCCTTTGGTAAAATGGAGAGATGTCATGAGAATGAGCATGATTTCTGCGAGCATATGGTTGAGGAAGATTAGGCCATGTTGTGGTAACAAATGAACCTCTAAACCTCAGTGCCTTAGCACCACAAACTTAATCTCTTGCTCACAGGAAGTTTGGGAAAGTTGGTAATTTTTCCGATTACCTGTCCTCCTTGTTGTGACCTACCAATCCAGGATGCTCCCATCTTGTGAACCTTCATCTCAACACATGGCCTCCATGACCTTCGAGGCAGGGGAGGAAAGACCTGCAACGTAGCATCTTAAATGCTTCCTCTTCCAAGTGACACATTTCTCCTCCCAGCCCATTGCCTAGAACCAATGACATGACCCTGCCTAATGACAGGGTAGGTTGGAAAATTTGGGAGACAGCATAGATATTCTATCAACACTAAATATCTCAGTGAGTTTTTTGGTAAAATAAATATTCAAATTTAGGTCCCACTTTTATATTCTTTCATAGCACCCTACACTTACCCTTCTAAGAGTTATCATAATTGTAATTACATTAGTTCCTAATATCTTATTATGCTCCAGTTGTCTGTTTAGTTATTTGTCTCTCCCAAAGCTTCATGTAGGCGGGGACCATCTGTGCTATTCATAGTTGTCTTCTTAACACCTAGCATAGTGCTTGGCATATAACATGGTAGTTTGTTAAGTTTACTGCTATATTTGTTAAATGAATGAATAAATATATAATCTACATTACGTTGACCTACAGTAGGGAAGAGACTTGTGTAAGTGAGTGATAAGTGTTTTAAAGAATGAAAATGAGATGACAGCACCTACAATATCAGTAACCCGATGGAGTGACTGGTGGACTTGGTTTGCAATTATAGTTATTTTCTTTTAGAAATTCATTATCGATTACTCCTCTGACTGCATACAAAATATTGACACATTGTCTTCAGTGGGAAAAACTGATAAAATAGAAAATCTACTACAAGAATTTTAGATTTCCTAATTTATCTACATTTATATTACTACATATCTTCTCAATTTTCATTGTTCTCTCTTTTTTAATCCATTTGGGTATTATTAGGGAACATTTAGGAGTTTTTTCCCCCTAAGATTTTTATTTTTTTTATTATTTTTTTATTTATTTTTTTAATTTAAATTTTTTTTTCGGATGTACATCATATTTCAAATTCTGGATACATTACGTCATGTTCACCACCCGAACACTAATTATAGTGCATCCCCTCACAAGTGACCCTAATCACCCCTTTTGCCCTCCCCGCTCCCCCCTTCCCCCTTCCCCAATGGTAACCACCAGTCCACTCTCCAATGCTATGTGTTTTTTTTGTCGTTTTTATCTTCTACTTATGAGTGAGATCATATGGTATTTGACTTTCTCCCTCTGACTTATTTCACTCAGCATAATACCCTCAAGGTCCATCCATGTTGTCACAAATGGCTGGATTTCGTCATTTCTTATGGCTGAGTAGTAGTCCATCGTGTATAAATACCACATCTTCTTTATCCATTCGTCCCTTGATGGGCACCTAGGTTGATTGCAAGTCTTGGCTATTGTGTATAATGCTGCAATGAACACAGGGGTGCAAGTATCTTTATGCCTTTGTGTTTTCAAGTTCTTTGGATAAATACGCAGCAGTGGAATAGCTGGATCATATGGTAGATCTATCCTTAATTTTCTGAGGATACTCCAAACTGCTTTCCATAGTGACTGCACCAGTTTGCACTGCCACCAGCAGTGAACAAGGGTTCCCTTCTCTCCACATCCTCTCCAACATTTGTTGTTTCCTGTGTTGTTAATTACAGCCATTCTGACCAGAGTGAGGTGATACCTCATTGTAGTTTTGGTTTGCGTTTCCCTGATAGCTAATGATGTTGAGCATCTTTTCATATGCCTGTTGGCCATCTATATTTCTTCTTTGGAGAAATCTCTGTTCAGATCTTTTGCCCATTTTCTAATTGGATTGTTGGTTCTTTTGTTGTTGAGCTGTATGAGTTCTTTGTATATTTTGGATATTAACCCCTTATCTGATATATGGTTTGCAAACATCTTCTCCCAATTGTTAGGTTGTCTTTTCATTTTGTTAATGGTTTCCTTTGCTGTGCAGAAACTTTTTAGTTTGATGTAGTCCCATTTGTTCATTTTTTCTTTTGTTTCCCTTGCCCGGTCAGACATGGGACTTGAAAATATGCTGCTCAGACCAATGTCATAGACCATACTGGCTATGTTTTCTTCTAGAAGTCTCACGGTTTCGGGTCTTATATTCAAGTCTTTAATCCATTTTGAGTTGATTTTTATGCATGGTGTAAGGGAATGGTCTACTTTCATTCTTTTGCATGTGGCTGTCCAGTTTTCCCAACACCATTTATTGAAGAGACTCTCCTTTCTCCATCGTATGCTCTTGGCTCCCTTGTCGAATATTAGCTGTCCATAAACGTGCGAGTTTACTTCTGGGCTCTCAATTTTGTTCCATTGATCTGTGTGTCTGTTTTTGTGCCAGTACCATGCTGTTTTGGTTACTATGGCTTTGTTTTATAATTTGAAATTGGGGAGTGTGATACCTCCAGCTTTGTTCTTTTTTCTCAGGAATCCTTTGGCTATTCGGGGTCTTTTGTTGTTCCATATAAATTCTAGGATTATTTGTTCTATTTCTGTAAAAAATGTTGTTGGAACTTTGATAGGGATTGCGTTGAATCTATAGATTGCTTTAGGAAGTATGGACATTTTAATAATGTTAATTCTTCCAATCCAAGAGCACGGAATATCTTTCCATTTCTTTGTGTCTTCTTCGATTTCTTTCAACAATGTTTTATAGTTTTCGGTGTAAAGATCTTTCACCTCTTTCGTTAAGTTTATTCCTAGGTATTTTATTCTTTCTGTTGCAATTATAAATGGGACTGTATTCTTAATTTCTCCTTCTGCTACTTCGTTGTTAGCGTATAGAAACGCAATGGTTTTTTGTACATTGATTTTGTATCCCGCAACTTGACTGTATCCCTTTATTATTTCTAAAAGTTTTTTAGTGGACTCTTTAGGGTTTTCTAGATATAAAATCATGTCATCTGCAAAGAGTGACAGTTTCACTTCTTCTTTTCCAATGTGGATCCCTTTTATTTCTTTTTCTTGCCTGATTGCTCTGGCTAGGACTTCCAATACTATGTTAAATAAGAGTGGTGACAGAGGGCATCCTTGTCTGGTTCCTGTTCTTAGAGGGATAGCTTTCAGTTTTTCTCCATTGAGAATGATATTTGCTGTGGGTTTGTCATATATAACCTTTATTATGTTGAGGTATTTTCCTTCTATACCCAATTTATTTAGATTTTTTATCATAAATGGATGCTGTATCTTGTCAAATGCTTTCTCTGCATCTATTGAGATGATCATGTGATTTTTATTCTTCATTTTGTTAATCTGGTGTATCACGTTGATAGATTTGTGGTAAAATTTTTATTTTTGCAAAGAGTATTTGCATTAAACAGTGATTGATTCTGAATTTTCTCTACTCTTTTAACCTTTTACCTCTTGTTGCTTTGTGACAGGCTTGAAATTCAGTAAACTTGTGATAAAACAACTCTGGTTGTATTTCTTTCAAAATGGGGAAAGTACTACTGATAATCTATTCTGTACCCACATTCTCATGAATCTAGTAAGATTTAAAAACCACCTTTTTTATGATCGAGTATTTTATCTCTGGTGTTTGAAGAATCTTTGTGAATATTGTATCTTTGTTTCTTAGAAAAGAGTAAAGAATTAGGCTCGTCCCTTGCTGTATAAAAAACAATTTCCTCCCAGAACAGAATGTTTAGGGGAGATAACAGTTTTCAACCTCAAAGCTATATATTCAAGTCAGAGACTTAATGTCTGGGTTGTTAGATACAAGCAGAATGATAAAGATAGCTTTCCTGAACTACATTCAGGGGGAAAGATAATATTGGCCTTAAATGAGACCAGAGATGCACTCCAGACCAATTTTTTAAAAACTTGGTAGTAAGTCATTCTAAGCATGATTCATTCTGTTGCTGAAAAGTCCCCTTTAATATTTCGATGAGACACTTAAATTCCTTTGAAGTCAAGGGTGATTTGGAGTTGATGTCACTCCTCTTTAACCTTACCTAGTAATTCCACAGGTACTGTAAAAATGAACGAACCATCCACTGCTGCTGTCAGCCTGACCAGTGTGTGGTTGACACTTCCCTTTCTTCCAGATGGTCTTACAGGCGGGCCAGCTGGGCCACTGCCAGCATCTTCTGATTGCTATTGGAAATGGACCAAACTTCATACATCAGGGGATCTAAGAAGCAGACTGTTCTCCATTGTTCAAATTTTTCTATTCAAATTCATATTCCCTTAAGGACCGTATGTCTTTTTGCCTGTCTACAAGTATTACACTTGCTTTTTCATTCCTTGAAAGATTCAGTCATACTTTTTTGGGGATAATGTGTTGGCTTAAATTGTCTTTTTCTTAGGAGTATAAGTAGAGATACATTTTCCTTGGCATGACTTGGACACACTATTGTTTTCCCAATTACTTTTGTTATGTATTTTGGAGATTTAAGATTTTTTGAATGACTGAAATCCAGATGCCAATTGTCCCCAAGGACAGCTTCTGTTCTCATTTCATACAAACCTAGACACAGGACTCAGCACCATTATGCAGTCTCCAGAAAACCCATGTATAGGATGGTGGTTAGTGTGGTGAATTTGAGTCTTTGTTCTGGCTGTGGGAGCTTCGATATGTTAATTAACCTCTCTAAGCCTCAGTTTCCTTATTTCTAAAATGGAGATGATGGTAATAGTACTTGCCTCACAAAGTTGTTGCCAGGATCAAATGAAATAATTTATGTTAAGTGTTCTATAAATTGTGGCTGTTTATTTGTGGGCAAGACTGATTTTTAGAAAACCTTTTATTAAGGAAAATTTCAAATGTATAAGAGGAGAGAGAAAAGTACAATGAACCTCCATGTGAAATGGGCAGAGAGTTAGCCATTGATGATTAAGTAGCTAGGAATTAAAGTTCTTTTCCTTTTTGCACTTACTGATTATAGCTTTTAGCTGTTTACCCACCCATTGTTAACTGTACTGCTTAGGCAATATGCTATCTGACTCCCACTAGGCTCCTATAGATAACATCTCCCGGGAGCCTGGGTCACCATGGTAATGGGTGTGTGAGATGTTTTTCAGGAATTAGAACTCCTTGTCCACTTCAGGCCAGTTAAGACCACCAACTCATCAACTGGGCCTGTGGAGATGTCCGATAGGTGACCTTTTGATGTCAAGAGGCTAAAAACTCCACCCTCAGATCATGCTAATTGCCACCATTTTGTGAACATCCTATGTTCACAACGTAGGATGTTGAACATAGGACCCATCCTATGAAGAGCCATGAAGTCTGACTACCCTTGGGCAGATCATCAATTACCTCACCTCTCCTCACCTCCAATCACCTCTCTCCACACTTCAGACCACCTTGCCCCCACATCCCATAAATATCCCTGAGTCCCTATTTTCAGGGAAGCGAATTTGAGGTTCATGCTCTTGCTTCCTCTCGTGGCTGCCTTTTGAGTAAACTCTCTCTCTACAGCAATCTCGTCGTCTTGTCTGGCTTTCAGGACGGCGGGCAAAAATGAACCTGGTTTGGTAACACATGTTCTCATTTCCCAGTTTCAATGATTATGACTTTGTGGCCAATCTGATTTCAACTTATTTCCCACTTCTTTCCTCAGTAGTATTCATTTGAAGCAAATCTCAGATTTCATATCTTTTTACCCATAAATATTTTAGTATATGTTTTTAAAAGACAAAAAAAAATCCTCATGTTTTAAAATAACCCCAATTCCATTATCACATGTTAAAATTAATAAAAATTCTTTAATCTCATCAACTATCAAGCCACTGTTCAAATTTCTAATTTTCTCATAAAGATCATAATTTAAAAAAATCAGTTTACTTGTTTGAATCTGGATCCAGTTAAGGTCCACACAGTGTGATTGTTGATATGTCTATTAAGACTATTTTAATCCATAATTTTCCTCACCCTTTCTTTGTTTTTCCCTCTTGCAATTTAATTGTTGAAGACACTGGTTGTCTGGGTTTTGCTAACTGCTCACCTGTGTGTAGCGTGCTCCTTTGTCTCCTCTGGTTCTTGTGAACTGGTAGTTAGATCTCAAGGCTGTGTCAGATTCAGGTTGGAGTTTTCAGCAGGACCACTTCAGAGGTCACATAGTCCCTCCCTCTAGAGGTACCTGATGTCTAGTTGTCTCTCTGCGTGATGCCAGCAGCTAATGATGGTTAATGCCTAGATCCATTAATTTGCTGGGGCTGCAGAATGGTGATACTCTAATTTAGTCATCCATTCTTCATTTCTTAGCTGGAATACTATTTGGTTACATAGTGGTATAGTTTATATGGGAAAGGGAGGATAAATGCTTGATTGTCTCCCTTTATCAGTTTTCAAAATAATAAGCTGGCTCACTGGTATCCTCCAACAGTGACCAATAGGTTTATTTTGCTTTACTACCTTCACAAACACATTAAGTAAATAAGTTTGATTATTAAATCCTTTCCTGTTCTTATTTGTATCGATGCTCAATGGTCCCATCTTTGCACAGTGGGAGCCCCTTCAAGTTGGCCCCTGAGCCCTTTTGACATGAGTCTAGTCTTTAACAGCTTCTCTGTTGTCTGGTAGGACAAGATGTTGCAAGCTCATCTTTTATTTCTCCTGCCCCTTGAATCAGTCCTTTCTAAGGAGCCCTTATTTCTTTTCTGGAAATAGTATTTCAAGCCACTGGCTGAGGGTGGAATATATATCTATTTCAACTGATTATAATATATATATTTCAAACACATTTTTTTCTGAAGTGACTAGATATTTTATTGCTGATTTTACTACCTAATTTGTTATGATTCATTCTCTCTTTTGTATTCTTTTTTTTTTCATTTTTACTTATTGAGGTCATATTGGCTTATAACATGTAAATTTCAGGTGTACATTATTGTGTATCAGTTTCTGTAAAGACTGCATCACGTTTACCACCAATAGTCAAGTTTTTATCCATCACCATACATATGTGCCCCTTTACCTCTTTCGCCCTTCCCCCACCTCCTTCCCCTCTGGTAACTACTAATCTGTTCTCCTTATCCAGGTGTCAAACACATTTTTGATCTTTAAGATATATAACAGCAAAACTCAAACTGTAATGCCCATGTAAATAACCTATAGAGATAAGCACCCCTATAATTTAAATCTTATGTATACAAACCATTGAAATCTGTGGTCTTGGCTTATATAGAGGAAATAGTGAAAAAAAATAGTCTCATTTATTGGGAAGTAGGAATATTGGTCTTTAAACAAACTCCGTAGAAAGAAACCCAGTTAAGAGTGACCACTCACACCAGCAGTTTTCAGATCTCTTGTCTGTCTTGAAACTCTTCCTCTGGCTGAGCTGATCTGGTTGCCATCCTAACCAGGAATTACTTGCTCATCTCGATTTCAGCGCCGTGCACACACGCTCCCCACGTTTGGAATGTCTTCTGGTTCTACCCACTGCTTTTGTCAAGAGTTGGCTTAAAACTCACATTCCCCAGGAAGCTTATCTGACCAACTCTACTCTATTAGGATCCATTCTATACCCCACATGCCTCAAATTTAGGGTCGCTAGATTTAGAAAATAATAATACAGGATGCCCAGTTAACTTGAATTTCAGATAAATAATGAATACTTCTTTCCTCTTCTTTTTGGCACGGGACATGCTTATACTAAAAATTATTTGTTGTTTTTGAAATTAATAGTTAACTGAGGGGGTCTTATGTTTTATCTGGCAACTCAAGTTTAAAAGTTTTGAAAAACAAATAATCTCCAAACATTGTTATCCTTGTTTATTATGTTGCTTTCAAAATTTTCCATGAGTTATTTTATGTGTATGTTTTGCTAAGTAGATTATAAACTCCTTGAAAGAGGAAACCGTCCTCCGCTTTTGTAGTGCACCCCTCCCTGACCTTGCTCCCTACACTATGCTGGTCATCGGTTCTGAGCTAATGTTTAATGAATTGAACACCTCCTCAAAGCAAGCTTTGTTTTCAATTAAAGAGAGGTCTTTGATTTAAACATAAAAGACTATAAAGCTAATTTAAAAACTTTTTAAGCCAATTTAAATTTCTAAGGCTGATTTAGAATAAAACCAGAAGTAATTTTCATTTACTGGGTTTTATCCTTACAAAATTGTACCATTATCTTACCTGCAATATATATTTATATTAATTAAATTTAGTAGCTGCTTCTGGCTTTACTTAAAAAAAAGTAGTAGTAGTTGCTTCCAATCGCTTTAATCACTAAACCAATGCAAAAACTTGCTGTGTGCTGGAATCGGCATCTGCCACGTCATGTCCTCAGTGTCAGCGAAGCCTGGGCCCTTTTGAATCCGCAGAGGGAGCCAACTGCAGTTTTGACTTCTCTCTGTGAGAATTAGCTGACTTCTCCTTGCAGAGGTTCAGATGTGGAGGCTCCTGTCTGAAGCCATTGACTTGTCCTTTGTATAGAGATGGAGGGCAGAGGTGAAACAGCTAACTGAGATAACTCAGTAAGCAGGATCGAGTTTACGTTACCAATCGAATGGGTGCAGTTAAAGCTAATACCATGAATTGCAGTTAGGAAAGCAGTTTAATTTGCTGTTAATTCTCTAAACAAGATGTTCTGGTGTACATCAGGATTTTGACATTCTGATCTAGGTTTCTGAAGGAACTGGCAAGGTGGTAAAGAGAAACCTCAGGGGAAACGGCTGAGGGGTGTTTCAACACAGGGACGTGGACACAGCCAACTGACAGAGAAAAGGAAGGGGGTTAGAGAAGTGCAGAGGGCAGAGGAAGAGAAGGAGCTGTTCCTTTTACTTAAAAGGAACAAAAAGGGAAATGGTGGTAAAAAGGGGAGAAATGGTGTGACTGGAGGGAACCTAATCAGGGGAATTCGTTTTTTCTGAAACAAGGAGTGGTTGGGGCCTGCGGTAGGAAGAGAGGAAGTGGGAAGAGACCCGAGGAACCCTTGCAGCCCCCCGGAGGGCTGGAAGGGAGCCCAGGCAGCAGGCCCAGAGCAGAGAGCAGCGTGGGCGGCCTTCAGAGCGGTCCTGGGCAGAGCGGGAGGGTAATTCCGCCAAGCAGAATTAGGGGAGGGTACAGAAACGTTGCAGACAAGCTCTGGTGAGATGGGAGGTGGAATCAAATTTTAAAGAAAAGAAAAACAAAAGGAAAATTATCAGAGAGATACATTGTAGACTTTATTTTAAGACAATGATTTTTTGTTATTAAATCGAAAAAACAAAGTCTTTTAGTTTTTCTTAGAAATTGGTATGGAAGGTCATCGTTACAGATCTCTGTGTGTTTGAGCAGATAGAGCCATATCAGAATTTTCCCCCAAAACTATTAAGAGCTTTAATTAAAATAACACTTGCAATCTCACTATCCAGATATTATAGCCGTTGCAACGTTTTGATGTGCATCCTTCTGGAAAATGCATGTGTCCACATATAGTTATACTGGATATTTAAAAAAGCAGTGGGATCACACTGTACTTAATAATGGTAGCTAACACCTGCTGAGAGCTTAGTGTATGCCAGGTACTGTCCTCAGGGTTTTCCCTATCATACTCTGTTTATTCTTCACAACAACTGAGTGAGGTAGGAATATTGTTCCCATTTTAAAGGGAGGCCCAGAGAGGTTAAGAAACTTGCTCAAGGTCACACAGCTAACGGTTGGGACTTGACCCCAGACCATGTGACCTTAGATCCTGTGATTTTTACCATTATAACAAATCATCTTCCATAGCAGTGTTCTGTGATCTGCTTTCTTTTCACTTAAAAATAACATATATGTTTATATATATATAAATATAACAAATAATGGACATCCTTCTGTGTCAGTATAGACCTTCATCATTAATAAGATGTCATAGTGCATGTACTCAATCCTCCACTGATGGACATTTAGGTTGTTTCACTTTTTTTCGCTTGAGGAAGATCTACCCCCAGCCAACATCTGTGCCAATCTTCCTCTGTTTTTTATATGTGGAACACTTCCACAGCATGGCTGGTGAATGGAGCAGGTCTGCGCCTTGGATCCAAACCCATGAACCCAGGCCGCTGAAGTGAAGCAAACGGAACCTTAACCCCTTGGCCACAGGGCCAGGCCCTCACAGTTTTTGCTATCATATACATGCATCTTTGTTCATTTATTCTATCATTTTTTAATAATTTATACTCCATTTTTATAATTCATTTCTAAAAGTGGGAATTCTAAGTTAATTTTTTTGTGATAACATTGTGAATTCAATTTGTGATTCTCAATGAACATTCCAGCAGCGCTGAGCTCTGAAGTCTGGCGAGCTAAGCTGAAGTTGGACTTCCACATCAGAGACTCCCTATTGCCACCTAGTGGCACTATCTCTAAACTGTAGAGGCAACATGTTGAGATAATTCCAGAACAATCCTGGGAAGGATCTTGAGCAAAATGTTCTCAATTTTTCACTATTACAAATAATACTGTAATGATCAAATTTGTTCATATTTAAGATCACTTCCTTAGGAGATAGAGTCATAGAAATTCTATACGTTGTCAAAAGGTATAAGCATTAAATTTTTTGTCTTATTATAGATGTAATGCATATTATAAACATAATAAAGAAGGAAAATTACATTAAATACAGGAAGAATAAAATGAACTGTAATTTCATTAGAAGCAAAACCATTTTTTAGGTAAATTTTATTTTAATAGTTTTACAAACAAAATTAGTGTAATAGGTGTACACAGTTTAGTAGCCCGCTTTTTTTTTTTCCTTGCTTGCACATTATTTTTTTTTTTTTTAATTTTTTTTTTGTTTATTAATGTTATGATGGATTACAAGCTTGTGAAATTTCAGTTGTACATTTTTGTTAGTCATATTGTGGGTACACCACTTCCCCCTCCGTACCCTCCCCCCACCCCCCCTTTTCCCTGGTAACCACCGATCAGATCTCCTTGTCAATATACTAATTTCCACCTATGAGTGGAGTCATATAGAGTTTGTCTTTCTCTGACTGACTTATTTCGCTTAACATAATGCCCTCGAGGTCCATCCACGTTGTTGTGAATGGGCCAATTTCGTCTTTTTTTATGGCTGAGTAGTATTCCATTGTGTATATATACCACATCTTCTTTATCCAATCATCAGTTTTAACTGACATCTTTTTGGTTATATTTTACTGATCTGATCTCCTCATGGGGCCCTAGGATCATGAACTTTGCCCTATTGACTGTTGTATTATTAACACCTACAACAGTGCCTGGAAAATACTGGTCGACCAACCAAAATTTTGCAAGAACTGAAATTTGCTCTTTTCTTTCCATCTTTTTCCTCTCCATTTTTATGAGGTTGTGTCCCCTAGGCTATAGAACTCTTGACTCTACCTTAAGGGGAAATAGTTTCAATATTGTAATTTGCTGATTATTTCAGCCTGTTCTTACCTCTGCTCTCCCTCTTCTGTCTTTCTTTTCCCTTACTTCCTCCTGTAGTCAGGTGGAGTAAGAGACAACAGGAACCCCCCAAATGAGTTTAATTAGAAAACTTGCTGTAAGTGGGAAGTGGGCAGCCAGGTAATTCAGTGGGGAGAGCCCTGGGCTGGTGGTCAGAAAAACAAGGTTCAGTCAGTATATCCTTGTGGTCATCCCTTAACCAGCTCACTAGTTTCCTGGTGTGTAAAACAAAGGGGCTGGGCTCTGGGGTTCTTTGCGGCTTCAACAACATAGGAGTCTATAATCCTAATGTCTGTATGGGGCAGGGTTAGGGTAAGTGTCATCTCAAAGATAGAGGCAGATGGAGGACAAATGAGGCACCAGTAGAGGAAGGGAGGGACAAACTGGCTGCATGGCTGCATGACCTGTGCAGTGGCAGAGGGTCCCACTGGACGCAGAGGGGCTCTGTGCTTGGTTTAAGGTTCTGCTTTTGCCATCTTGAAAATGTTTAATTTTTGAACAGAGGATTCCACATTTTCATTTTGCGCTGGGTCCCACAAATTATTACATGGGTAGGAAACAGGAGACAGAAGGGAAGAGAGATGTGCACAGATGGCAGAAAGAGCAGAATGAGTAAAGAAATGGGCCTGGCGCCTCTCCTGCTTCGTGGCTCCCACTCCAGGTGTCGAGTCCCCGAGTGCCCCGCCAAATGCTGCACCTGGTACCTGAATCCTGGGGTCCCTATCAGCCTCCTTTATGTATCCCAAAGTCCCAAATTATCCATACTTTCCAGTATCTACTGTTCTCTGCCTTCACAGAAAACTATTGTGTCAGGGAAACTGCTTTTAGAGTAATCTTTTTTTTTTCTGTGAATTCAGCAGAACTTTCACCTTAACACACTAAACATTTTGAGGGTTAAGCCTATGTCTAATTTGCCTGACACTTATGCATAGGCCTGCAGAGAAGAAAAGTTAGAGCACAGCTATCGAGTGTGTATGCCTGCGTGGGGTGGAGAGTGGCCGCCCTTACCCCACTCAGGTGATCTTTTCTCTTCCCAGACACAAAAAAGCCGTGAGAGGATCAAAGGCATTCTTCCAAGGCTTTGGGGCAGCTCCTTCTGTGCAGAGGGCGTGAGGCCATGGAAGCTGGGTGACAGCAGTCTAGAAGTTAAAGTAGGCCTCGAAAGAAAGAAAACAAAACCTCTAGGTTTAAGCAGTTATCTTTAACAGAATCCCAGACATTTCCCTCTCTCAGCTGAATCGACAGAGCACCTGTTGGCATCAGGACAAACCGAGGGCTTAGGTACCGCAAGGTAATTTAATAACTATTCATCGACCTTAAACCACGTGCCAGGTGCTGCGACATGAGCATTACATATATAATTTCATATAATCCTCACAACAACCCGGTGTGGTAAGTATAGTTCCTGGTCTCAGTTCACAGATGAGGAAATTCAAATACAGAGATGAAAAAATATGTCTTGAGTCTCAATAGTGGAATCAATAGGCGGAGAGGTTTTGAGGGCAGTGAAGGTGGCCTCTAAGGGAGTATGGAAATAGCGACATTCCCATTACTTGACTCATTCTTAGACATAAGAGAAATGACTTATCGAGTCTTCGATGTTCCTCTCTGTCCTTAGAGTTTCCTCCGACACTGTGTCCTGTCTGGAGGTGAGGGCCTGCGGTGGGCTTCTCTGACTTCTTATCTTAGACTTATCAGATTTCCCACATCTTAGACTTCTCATCTCTCAAAGGGACAGGTAGAGCAAGATGGTCTAAAATGGGACTTCGTGGTTGCATCTCTATCTTCACTAACTTCTAGCTGCAGTAGTAGTTCCTTCAATTACAAACCACGGTTGTGTTAGTAGCATCTGAGACTCTCTTATCAATAGAAAGCATAGACATTTTCATTTCACATAATGGTAGTTGTCAATATCTTCAATACCATTTACTCCCCTCACTGCTTTGAATTTACAGTGGTTATGAGACTCATGGCTGGATCTTATTATTTAACAGATGTTATTATATCACAAAATTTTAAATGTTTTGTTGTGGTACAAATATATGCAAGTTGCCATTTAAACCATTTTTAAGTGTACAATTCAGTGGCGTTAGTTACATCCACACTGTTGTGCAACCAGAACCAGGTTTCTAAAATATTTTGATGGCTTGTTTTAATGTAATATGTTTTGCCGTGATTCTGTTTGTTTATATTGTACATTTAATAGCATTAGTCTCACCATCAGACTTCTGAAGGGCTCTGGGACACAAAAAGATGAAGAATCTCTGATCATATAGGGTCTTTCCACTTTTGACATACTATGATTACGTGATTCTAAATCAATCAAACTTTTATTAATAAATGAGGATCATAATGTTTCTCTATTAGACCTACTCTTGGGGCCCTCCACTTAACGAGCTTTCTGTCAAGCTGCCGGATGCCCAGAAGGCAGCCGACACTGAGCGTTTCCTTCGGCACACATTCCTGTCCTGGAAAGACTCCAGCGTGTCTCGACTCCCTGCAGGCCCAGGCCCTGGGCTCACCTGGGCTCGGCTGGAGCCTCCCCCTGTGAGCCTGCTGTGGATGCTGCCGTCAGGAAGGGGCAGCGCTCCACTCTTGGTGCTCTGAATCAGCCCGGGGAACTGGAGGCCAGGAGGCAGTCTGCTTCCCCTGGGGTGCTCTCAAGATGGACCCTGCGCAACTCCCCTGCCAAACGGTATCAGACATTTGGTATAATTGGGAAGGTGTCCATTTATTCAATTCATCCATTTGTTCAGTCTTTTCATCACTATTTACTGAGGGCCTGTGTATGTGCCAGGGATACTTTCGTGAAAAAAAGACAAGTTTTTGCCCTCAGGGAGCTTACATTCTAGAGGAGGGAAGGGATAGACAATAACCAAAATAAACGAGTCCATTATATAGCGTGTGGTGATGATAAATTTTGAGAGAAATTGAAGCAGGGAAGGGAGACAGGGAGTGCTGTGAGGGGTGAGTAGGGTTGTAATAATCGCTAAGGCAGCCAGGGAGGCCTCATTGAGAGGTGACATTTGATTAAAGACTTGAATAAGGTTGAGAGAGTGAGCAGTGCAGACATTTCGGCCAGATATGTCAGGCAAAGGGACCAGTGCAAAGGCCCTGAGGCAGGAGCACACCTGGCATGTTTAAGAAACACCAAGGAGGCCAGTGTGGCTGGAGCAGAGGAGTGAGGTGGAGATGAAAGACTGGTTACAGGGGTCAGCTCCTGAAGGGTCTTTAGGGCACTGGGCTTTTACTCTGAGTAAGATGGGAAGCTATTGGAGGGTTTCAAGTACTGAATGAAAATATCTGCGTTAATTTCTTACAGGATCAGTAGGAAGATAACGTCCGAAAGGGTAGAGACCAGTGGAAGGCTGCTGCAATAATTCCAGGAGAGGGGATGGTGGCTCAGACCAGGATGGTGATGGTGAAAGGGGCAAGAAGTGGTCAGATTCTGCATATATTTAAAGGTCTAGCTGAAAGGATTTGCTAATGGATGGGATTCGGGCTGTGAAAGAAAGAGAGGAAGAAAGGATGATTGCAGGGTTTGTGACTTGAGCAATGGGAAGGATGGAGGCAGTTATTTGATGGGCGTCCACTTTATGTCAGGCAAAAGTTTAGCTCCAGGCAGACAGTAAGTGAAAGGAGCACAGTCCCTGCCTTCGAGCAGCTTCCAGTCCGGGGTGGCGGGTGGCGGGGCGGGAGCGTGGGTAGGGGAGACAAAAAAGCAGGCAGCTTTCCTATACTGTCCTAAGCTTGGAGTGGCTCCTTGTACACTCTCAACAAGTTACTGGATGTCCCTTCGTCTCTTGTCCTCATCTGTAAAATGTAGATAATAACAGTACCTATCATGGGTTGCTGTGCTGATTAAGTGAAGTAAAGCATGCGAAGTACTTGTCACGGTGTCTGGGACCCAGTAAGTGCTCAGTTGACGTTAGCCGTTATTCATCATCATCACACATTAGCAATCTCTGAGCACAAATTTTATTTGGTGCCTAAAGGGCAAATGTGTTTCCTAATTATAATCTTTTGGTTGGAAATTTATCAGCTGAACAGTAAGTTGTTTGCATCTCGTCAGTTGATGAATGTCAGTATGCTAAAACAGGAGGAGCTTGTGAAACGAGAACTGAGTTAGATTTTTATTGTGATACAAGTACATATGGGTGTGGAAGGGCAGTGGAAAAAAATCACAGGAATATGTTCTACCTTCTTGAGATTTAAAACAAACAGTAACCAGCATATGTAATTTATTTATGTATTTATTTATTTATTTTAAAAATGATCTCTATTTATTTATTTATTTTTTACAGATTGCCCCCTAGGCTAACAACTGTTGCTAACCTTCCTTTTTTTTTTTTTGTTTTAAAGGTTGGCACCTGGGGGGCTGGCCCCGTGGCCGAGTGGTTAAGTTCGCGCGCTCCGCTGCAGGCGGCCCAGTGTTTCGTTGGTTCGAATCCTGGGCGCGGACAAGGCACTGCTCGTCAGACCACGCTGAGGCGGCGTCCCACGTGCCACAACTAGAAGAACCCACAACGAAGAATACACAACTATGTACCGGGGGGCTTTGGGGAGAAAAAGGAAAAAATAAAATCTTTAAAGATTGGCACCTGGGCTAACAACTGTTGCCAATCTTTTTTTTTCTTTTTTCTGCTTTATTTCCCAAACCCCCCTGGTACATAGTTGTATATCTTAGTTGCAGGTCCTTCTAGTTGTGGGATGTGGGACGCTGCCTCAACGTGGCCTGAGGAGCGGTGCCATGTCCGCGCCCAGGCTCTGAACCCTGGGCCGCCGCAGCGGAACACACGAACTTAACCACTCGGCCACAGAGCCGGCCCGCACATGTAATTTATATTATTTAAAGATGAGTCCATGCCATCAGGTGTTCCCTTTCATCTATTCTGCTTACAGCTCTTGGGTGGTGTTATTTTGAAGGGTTCAGACTTCTGGACTAGATAGTTTAGTAAATTATCTGTTCTCTTTAGCAGAGAGGAGTTGAATTTGATACATATTAGTTTAATAAAATATAGCTTAGGATGGAAGTTCAACTGTCCTGTTACCATCTGAGAAAGACAATTGTGTGTACCCAGATACGATTGCACTAGAGCCTCATTATGTTCATAGAGCTACTGAGGAAATAGGGAGGGAAATGAGGAAGAAACTTTTACCAGATGCCCAGAGCTGTGAAGATCCTCATTTCTTACTTCTATAAAGCAAAAGATCAGCCAATAAATATCAGCGACTGGCATACTGCTTTTTTTTTTTCAGAAGTTTTCTGCTCTTTACTATGTAAATTGAAGCTAACGGCAATTGTTTATAGGCAGCTGTTGCCTTTATTATTTTTTCATTACTGTTTTCATTGAGGTAAAATTGACATATAACATTATATTAGTTTCAGATGTACAACATAATAATTTGATATTTACATACACTGCGAAGTGATCACCACAATAAGTCTAGTTACCATCTGTCACCATACAAAGTTACAACAATTTATTTTCCTTGTGATGAGTACTTTAAAGATTTACTCTCTTGGCAACTTTCAAATGTGCAATACAGTATTATTGACTATGGTTGCCATGCTGTACATTATATCCCCAAGATTTATTTATTTTATATCTGGAAGTTTGTACTTCTTGATCTTCTTCACCTATTTATCCCAGCCCCCCGACCCCCACCTCCTTCCCCTCTGGCATCCACCAGTCTGTTCTCTGTATCTGTGAGTTTTGTTTTGTTTGTTCATTTGTTTTCTTTTTTAGATTCCACATGTGAGTGAAATCATATAGTATTTGTCTTTCCCTGTCTGACTTATTTCACTTAGCATAATGCCCTCAGTCCATCCATGTTGTCCCAAATGGCAAGAATTCATTGTTTTTCATGGCTGAGTAGTATTCCATTGTACATGTTTACCACATCTTCTTTTTCCATTCATCTATCAATGGACTCTTAGGTTGCTTCCATATCTTGGCTATTGTAAATAATGCTGCAATGAACATAGGGGTGCATGTATATTTTTGAATTAGTGTTTTCATATTCTTGGGATACTTACCCAAAAGTGGAATTGCCAGATCATATGGTAGTTCTGTTTTTACTTTTTGAGGAAACTCTATGCTGTTTTCCATAGTGGCTGCACCAATTTACATTCCCACCAACTATAGATGAGGGTTCCCTTTTCTCTACCTCTTCGCCAACACTTAATTATTTCTTGTCTTTTTGATAATAGCCATCCTCAGAGGTATGAGATGTCTCATTGTGGTTTTGATTTGCATTTCCCCAAGGATTCGTGATGTTGACCATCGGCATTGTGCTTTTTACACATGGTCGGCTCCTAATTACTTCCTGGCTGAATGAGTGAGTGAGTTTGAGGGCTAACTTAGGCAGGGACAGATATAAATATGCTTTTCAGGAAAATAATGACACTATGGATTTTAAGAGCAGGTTGCTTTTTTTCAAGATCTTTCACTGACATTACACCCTGTGATCCTCACACCTATTTAGTGAGTGGCCAGATGGGTATCTTCAACTCCATTTTACAGAAAAGGCAACTGCAACCCAATCACTTGCCCAAAGTCATACTCCAAGAAAGTGGTGAGTCCCCAAATCCTCATGTGATGTCTTGCCAACCCCCTAGAGCTGCTTTATGAAAATGAGACACCAACACTTGAATTCTGAAGTTCCAACCCAACTTGAAACAAGGCTTACAAAGCTCTTGGTGACTTCTCATTCTATCAGGTGTGGCCCAAATCTTCTCTTCTAGCCATAAGCCTCTTTTTTTTTTTTTTTTTTTTTTTTTTATTAATGTTATGATGGATTACAGGCTTGTGAAATTTCAGTTGTACATTTTTGTTAGTCATGTTGTGGGTACACCACTACCCCCTCCGTGCCCTCCCCCCACCCCCCCTTTTCCCTGGTAACCACCGATCAGATCTCCTTCTCAATATACTAATTTCCACCTATGAGTGGAGTCATATAGAGTTCGTCTTTCTCTGACTGACTTATTTCGCTTAACATAATGCCCTCGAGGTCCATCCACATTGTTGTGAATGGGCCAATTTCGTCTTTTTTTTATGGCTGAGTAGTATTCCATTGTGTATATATACCACATCTTCTTTATCCAATCATCAGTTTCTGGGCATGTAGGCTGGTTCCACGTCTTGCTAGCCATAAGCCTCTTACCGCTCTCTCTTCATGCCTGAGTCTCAGCCTCGCTGCCCAGCCTGAGTCTGGTTCTCACTCTGGGAACCAGGGACAAGGACTCTTGGGCCCTGAGTTCTTGGCCTCAGCATCAAGTCACCTTGCTATTGGCTCTACCCTGACCCTGGTGGCCCTGTGTTTGAGGCCAGGTTTCTGTCCTAGGTATGTCATTGGGACCCAGATTTTTAGCAATTGGGTTCATCTCTTATTAGTTACCCACCTTCTTTGTGGCTGGTCTCTGCTCCTGATATATCGGCCTATGTGGATTGTGGTGTTTTCTGTGTTTCTCAGGACCTTGCCTCAAGTGCTCAGGATCCCTTCTCCAGGGTCTGTGGACACGTCCCATCTGTGGAGCAGATGTGAAGGACCCCTGGCACTGACCATGGCTCTGCTACTACTCTGGACTTTATGGCTTGGTCTTCTTCATAGCATAGGGCTCCCACAGTTTTGGGAAATCCTCCCTGCCTATCTGAGCACAGGCCAGGCTGCCTGGCCCCAATCACTCCGGCACAGAGCAACTTGGGCTAAAGTCAGCGCATCTGAGGTCAGTCACCAGTGCCCTGCTGAGCTGTGTTGGAGCCTGAGGCAAAAGGAGAACTGTGGGCCCCTACACACACTTATCAAAATGTCCTCCCAAATTTTGGAGAGTCTGCAAACATGACTGTATCTAAAGTCCTGAGTTGCTCAATCTCTTGGCATGCCACTGTGAACTCTCATAAGCCTGCTGGCTGGGGACTTGACATGCACAGCCTGGGAACAGTGGGCTGATTGGAAATGGCTGTCCCTATTACACAATAACACAGGGTCATAAAATCAACAGCCTGTCTTTATTTAAAATTTTGTTATTTTGCTTACCATGGATTTTTGGGCATTAATTTTGATTTTCAAAATTTTTCATTAAAATATTACTTATTTTGGTCAGTGATTTTTTTTTTTGGCACTCCCTTAAATTTTGTGCCTCAGGCAAGTGCCTCACTTGTTTCATCCCATCCCTAGCCCTGTCAGTCACTTCCAACTGGGCCTCTCCTGTGTGTGGTCCTTAACCAACAAAAAAGCTAAATCTACCTTCTCCCATGACCCCTCATCTCTCCTCTCTTGTCCTCTGTGCACCTTTTCTAGCTTATTGTTCTGTGCTGTCTCTGCCCTGGGTCCTCCCACATTGGCCCTCCTTACCACTGCACACTTTGCAATGTTTGTTCCATTGATAGCAAACTCCTTGATGTCTCATGTATTTTCAGACTCCTTTCTCCGCCTCCTAACCCTCGGTAAAATTTGGCTCAATCCCTGAAGACACCCCTTCTGCATTTCTCTTAGTCTCCTACCCAAGGACCACTGGTGGAGGAGGAGCAGAAGGAGCTAGTGGCTTCCTCCTGGCTCCCCTCTGCCGTTTCTTGGTTATAATTCTCCACTCTCATGTAAAGGAATCTTCCTCTGAGACTCAGGAATCCAGGCAGACCTCCCTCTCCTTCTCAGAGTCGCCCACTGGTAAGATGGAGCTCATCCCTCATTCACTGAACACCTGGAGATCAAGCTTACTCTTCCTGCTAAAGAGGCCTACCACAATTGAGGGTATTTTGGTGTCTTATAGATTTCCCCTTCCAAACTTGGTCTCTAAGTTCTTGAACTTCCCCTGACATTCATTTCCAATCTTGTACAGCCACGTGCTTCTGGGGCCACATCTTCAATGGTACTATCATTAGAAATAACTAGTAAAGTTTAACTTTAATTTTCTATTCTTTTGTCCCAACTTTCTGTCATTTCCTCTTTTCCATGGCCTCACTCCCACTTCACCTCCTTCTCCACATCTTCACCACTTTCTCTGACCTTTGATCGCTTTCTTCCAGTTTTCTCAGCCCTCGAGGCTTTCTTCATTTCCTGCCTGGCTATTTTATGGTTATTCACCTAAAGTACTCTACCAGTTCCTTTGCACCCTGACCCTTCTATTACACTCACCAATAGAATTCAAACCCTAAATTGATCTGTCTCCCCTCTTCCTATAGACTTAAGGCTAGATATTGCTGGAGAAAGACATAAAATGGTGCAGCCCTCTGCTCTATCATTAGCTTGGTCTTCTGCTTGGATCCACTTCTATGTAGTAATGACCAAGGCATTCCCAGGTCACCAGGGCAAGAATTGAGGTCAGATATGAGTTTGTCTTGCAGATTCCCAGGCCATGTAACAGACCACGTGGTGTCCCCTGGAACATGGCTGTGGGACATGTGCTGTCTCAAAGCTGGTTCAGGGGAGTGAATGCCCACAGGATTTGCATACTGTAAATTGCCTGTTACAAAGCTTTCATAAGCACACTCACTTCAGCATACTCCCCATCACCACAGCCGCCCACAGCTCATAGAAGCAGTGGGGTGCGGAGTATCCAAGAGGACTCAGAGGGCTTGTAAATTGTGCCTTTGCCACCATTTGCAAGGTCTTATCCTCAGGGGTCCCACTGGTGATCTTTCTTTCTTCTGGGTTCTATATATTCTTTGGTGTTTAGCATGTCGAAAATTCCTCAGATGGATCTTGGGACCAAAGCATCACTTTGAACCTTATAAATATTTAAGTCTAATAGACCAAAATTTCATAAATCTTAAACCTCTCAGCTGGGAATACCTAACTATATGCCAATTAAAAAAGAGACTAGAACACATCTAAGGCTAAAGGGGAATGTTGGACATCATTAAAGAGTGAATTACCATCACAAAAATACCATCTAAAGAAAACCAGACCAAGTTTGAAATAAGTACTGACTGAGACCTGTGTCCCTTAAGCTGAGGGCCTAGTGTAAGTCACCCCTGTTTCCCCTAGGTAGCCACACCTTCACACTGTCTCTGAATTGAGATCCAGGAGAGTTGCCCTGGGGCCTGTCACAGCAAAAGGTAAGGGAACCCCTAAGCCTGGGTGGGGAATCATTTGGAAGATGTGGAAGAGATTTGGGGGGATCTATAGGTGCCAGTGAAGGCCAAGGTGAGGCTCAAGCCACCAGGGATCCCCATCCAGCCCTGACAGAGCCGAGGGCCAGCCTAGGAACTATTCCACTTGTAGAGGTGGGAATTGGTGACATGCTGGTAAACTAGCTCTTCGGGGAAAGAAAGCCCAATTCATAGCGTTTGCTGATTTCTGTGGTGTAAATACTCCTACTATGACTGATTGCAAGTAGCAACATGATGTTATTGAACAGAGTTGAGAAAAGATGTGTGCATTCAGTTCTTGATAGCTGATGTGAGCTGACTCCACCACACCATTATCACTGGGGCAAGCAGTGACTGGAGGGACAAGGTATCCCATCACCACAGAAGCCAGGCAGAACCTGGAAGCAGCAAAAGGATCCAGAGGCTGTTCTAACACCTTCTTTCCCTGCCACTGTGAAGTTACATCATCCACAGTTAAATGAAGCCTACATATTCTCTGTATGTCTGAGTTGAACTGAGAGTAAATTTGGGGCCCTCCTACATATAGGATAAAGTCGAAGCTTATTTATATGGCATTTGGGGCTAAATGATCGCCTCCTGCCTTAGTTTCCAGATTCATTTCTTATCCTTTCCAATGTTATTATTTTTTTTTGCCTGTCCAACTCCTATGCATTTTAAAAGACTTAACTCAGACATCAAAAAGCCTTCTCTGAATTCTTCAGAGTTCAGTGCTGTCTAGTAGAACTTTCTCCAATAGTGGAAGTATTCTGTATTTACACTGTTTCGTATGGTAGCCATTAGACACGTGTGGCTACCTGAGTCCTGAATACTTGAAATGTGGCTAGTGTGATGAACGAACTGAATTTTAAATTTTAATTAATTTAAATTTAAATAGCCCCATGTGGGTAATGGCTACCATATTGGATATTGCAGCTCTAGATTGAGGTGAGTGCCCCCCCTTTTTTTTTATTGAGTTAATGATAAGTTACAATCTTGTGAAATTTCAGTTGTACATTAATGTTTGTCATTCGTGTTGCAGGTGCACAACTTCACCCTTTGTGCCCACCCCCACCCCACCTTTGCCCTGGTATCCACTAAACTGTTCTCTTAGTCCACATTTTTAAATTCCTCATATGAGTGAAGTCATACACATATTATCCTTCTCTAGCTGGCTTATTTCACTTAACATAATTCCCTCAAGGTCCATCTATGTTATTGCAAATGGGATGATTTTGTTCTGTTTTGCAGCTGAGTAGTATTCCATTGTATATATGTACCACATCTTTATCCATTCGTCTGTTGATGGGCACTTAGGTTGCTTCCATGTCTCGGCTATTGTAAATAATGCTGCAATGAACATTGGGGTACATAGGACTTTTGGGATTGCTGACTTCAAGCTCTTTGATAAATACCCAGTAGTGGGATGGCTGGATCATATGGTAGTTCTATTTTTAATTTTTTGAGGAATCTCCATACTGTTTTCCATAGAGGCTGCACCAGTTTGCGTTCCTACCAGCAGTGTATGAGGGTTCCTTTTTCTCCACAACCTCTCCAACATTTGTTACTATTAGTTTTAGATATTTTTGTCATTCTAATGGGTGTAAGGTGATATCTTAGTGTAGTTTTGATTTGCATTTCCCTGATGATCAGTGACGATGAGCATCTTTTCAGGTGCCTATTGGCCATCCATATACCTTCTTTGGAGAAATGTCTGTTCATGTCTCCAGCCCATTTTTTGATCAGGTTGTTTGATTTTTTGTTGTTGAGTTGTGAGAGTTCTTTATATATTATGGATATTAAGCCTTTGTCAGATATATGACTTGCAAATATTTTTTCCCAGTTAGTGGGTTGTTTTTTTGTTTCAATCCTGTTTTCATTTGCCTTGAAGAAGCTCTTTAGTCTGATGAAGTCCCACTTGTTTATTCTTTCTATTGTTTCCCTTCTCTGAGAAGACATGGTGTCCAAAAAGATCCTTTTAATACTGATGTCAAAGAGTGTACTGCCTACGTTTTCTTCTAGAAGCCTTATGGTTTCAGGTCTCACCTTTAGGTCTTTGATCCATTTTGAGTTTATTTTGGTGAATGGTGAGAAAGAATGGTCAATTTTCATTCTTTTACATGTGGCTTTCCAGTTTTCCCAGCACCATTTGTTGAAAAGACTTTCTTTTCTCCATCGTATGCCCTCAGCTCCTTTGTCGAAGATAAGCTGTCCAGAGATGTGTGGTTTTATCTCTGGGCTTTCAATTCTGTTCCATTGATCTGTGCATCTGTTTTTGTACCAGTACCATGCTGTTTTGATTACTGTAGCTTTGTAGTATGTTTTGAAGTCAGGGATTGTGAGCCTCCTGTTTTGTTCTTTTTTCTCAGGATTGCTTTAGCAATTAAGGGTCTTTTGTTGCCCCATATGAATTTTAGGATTCTTTGTTCTAATTCTGTAAAGAATGTCATAGGGATTCTGATTGGAATGGCGTTGAATCTGTAGATTGCTTTAGGTAGAACGGACATTTTAACTATGTTTATTCTTCCAATCCATGTACATGGAATGTCTTTCCATCTCCTTATGTCGTCATCCAATTCTCTCAGAAAGGCCTTGTAATTTTGATTATCTAGGTCCTTCACTTCCTTAGTTAAATTTACCCCGAGGTATTTTATTCTTTTTGTTGCAATTGTGAATGGTATTGTGTTCTTGAGTTCTTTTTCTGTTAGTTCGTTATTAGAGTATAGAAATTCTACTGATTTATGCAAATTGATTTTGTACCCTGCAACTTTGCTGTACTTGTTGATTACTTCTAAGAGTTTTCCAATGGATTCTTTGGGGTTTTCTATATATAAGATCATGTGGTCTGCAAACAGCGAGAGTTTCACTTCTTCCCTCCCTATTTGGATTCCTTTTGTTCCTTTTTCTTGCCTGATTGCTCTGGCCAGGACCTCCAGTACTATGTTAAATAAGAGTGGTGATAGAGGGCATCCTTGTCTCGTTCCTGTTTTCAGGGGGATGGCGCTCAGTTTTTGCCCATTGAGTATGATGTTGGATATGGGTTTGTCATATATAGCCTTTATTATGATGAGGTAGTTTCTTTCTATGCCCATTTTGTTCAGAGTTTTTATCATAAATGGCTGTTGGATCTTGTCAAATGCCTTCTCTGCATCTATTGAGAAGATCATGTGGTTTTTATTCCTCAGTTTGTTGAGGCGGTGTATCACGTTGATTGATTTGCGGATGTTGAACCATCCCTGTGTCCCTGGTATGAATCCCACTTGATCATGATATATGATCCTTTTGATGAGTTGCTGAATTCTGGTTGCCAAAATTTTGTTTAGAATTTTTGCATCTATGTTCATCAGTGATATTGGCCTGTAGTTCTCTTTTTCTGTGTGTCCTTGTCAGGCTTTGGTATCAGCGTGATGTTGGCCTCATAGAATGTGTTAGGAAGTGTTCCATCTTCCCTAACTTTTTGGAATAGCTTGAAAAGGATAGGTATTAAATCCTCTCTGAAAGTTTGGTAGAATTCCTCAGGAAAGCCATCTGGTCCTGGGGTTTTATTCTTTGGGATGTTTTTGATTGCTGTTTCAATCTCTTTCCTTGTGATTGGTCTGTTCAAATTGTCTGCCTCTTCTTGAGTGAGCTTTGGGAGATTGTAGGAGTCCAAGAATTTATCCATTTCCTCTAGGTTATCCATTCTGTTGGCATATAGATTTTAGTAGTATTCTCTTATAATCTGTTGTATTTCTGCAGAGTCTGTTGTTATTTCTCCTCTTTCATTTCTGATTTTGTTTATTTGAGCTTTCTCCCTTTTTTTCTTTGTAAGTCTGGCTAGGGGTTTGTCAATTTTATTTATCTTCTCAAAAAACCAGCTCTTTGTTTCGTTGATCCTTTCTACTGCTTTTTTTGTTCCAATAGTATTTATTTCTGCTCTGATTTTTATTATTTCTCCTTCTGCTGACTTTGGGCTTTATTTGTTCTTTTTTCTCTAGTTCTGTTAGGTGTAGTTTAAGATTGCTTATTTGGGGTTTTTCTTGTTTGCAAAGATGTGCCTGTAGTGCGATGAATTTTCCTCTTAATACAACTTTTGCTGTATCCCATATGAGTTGGTATGGCGTGTTATCATTTTCATTTGTCTCCAGGTATTTTTTCATTTCTTCTTTAATTTCTTCAATAATCCATTGCTTGTTCAGTAGTGTGTTGTTTAGTCTCCACATCTTTGTGCCTTTCTCAGCTTTTTTCTTGTAATTAATTTCTAGCCTTATAGCATTATGATCGGAGAAGATGCTTGTTATTATTTCAATTTTTTTAAATTTGTAGAGGCTTGCCTTGTTTCCCAACATACGGTCTATCCTTGAGAATGTTCCACGTGCGCTTGAGAAGAATGTGTATTCAGCTGTTTTAGGATGAAGTGATCTATATATGTCTGTTAAGTCCAATTGTTTTAGTTTTTCATTTAGCTCCACTGTTTCCTTGTTGATTTTCTGTCTGGATGATCTGTCAATTGATGTGAGTGGGGTGTTGAGGTCTCCTACTATTATTGTGTTGTTTTTAACATCTTCCTTTAGGTCTGGTAATAGTTGCTTTATGAATCTTGGTGCTCCTGTGTTAGGTGCATAGATGTTTATAAGCATTATTTCTTCTTGATGAAGTGTCCCTTTGATCATTATATATTGTCCTTCTGTGTCTCTCTTTACCTGTCTTATTTTGAAATCCACTTTATCTGATATAAGAATTGCAACACCTGCCTTTTTTTGCTTGCTATTAGCTTGAAGAATTGTCCTCCACCCCTTCACTCTGAGCCTGTGTTTGTCCTTGGGGCTGAGGTGTGTTTTCTGGAGGCAACAAATTGTTGGATCTTGTTCTTTAATCCATTTTGCCACTCTGTGTCTTTTTATTGGAGAGTTCAATCTGTTTACATTATTTATGCATGTGGACTTAATGCTGTCGATCTGTCACTCATTATCTTGTTTTCCTGCGTTTCTTTTCCTGTGTGCTTTAGCCTACCCATTTAATACTGCAATTTCTTATGCTGGGTTTCTTAGATTTTTCCTTATTTATGTTGTGTGACTCTGTTCTGTTTTTTAGTTTAGTGGCTAACCCTGAAGTTTGTATTTAGAATCTCATGTATAATATAGTCTATTCTCTGGTGGTCTCTTACTTACTTGGCCTATATTGATTTAGACCTTTGCTCTTCCCCTCCTAAATAATAATTTTCATTTCTTATTCCAACTCGCATTATGAATTTGTAGTTAGAGTGATAAGATCGTCCTTGCTTTGGTAGTTTCCTTATTTTTACCCTAATGCTATAGTTGAATATTTGCTATCCTGTTCTGGTTCTATCCATCAGTCTCCCTAGTCTGTGGTTTGTGACCCTTTTCTCCCTTTTTCCTTTTTTCAGGTATGAGAGCTTTCTTGAGGATTTCTTGTAGTGGAGGGCTTTTAGTTACAAATTCCGTTAACTTTTGTTTGTCTGGAAAAGATTTAATTTCTCCCTCATATTTGAAGGAAATTCTTGGTGGATAGAGTATTCTTGGCTGAAGATTTTTATCTTTTAAAGCTTTGAATATGTCACTCCATTCTCTCCTAGCTTGTAAGGTTTCTGTAGAGAAATCCACTGAAAGTCTGATAGGAGCTCCTTTGTAGGTTATTCTCTTCTTTTTTCTTGCTTCCCTGAGTATTCTTTCTTTATCTTCCCTTCTTGCCATTTGTACTACTATGTGCCTTGCAGTAGGTCTTTTTACATTGACAAATCTAGGAGATCTGAAAGCTTCCTCTACACACATTTCTACCTCAATTCCTAGATTTGGGAAGTTCTCTTCTATAATTTCATTAAGCACACTTTCTGCTCCATTTTCCTTTTCCACGTTCTCAGGAATTCCTATGATCCCTAAGTTCTTACTGCTCACTGAATCGACTATCTCTTGGAGATGTTCCTCGTTTTTTTAAATTCTTAATTCTCTTTCTCCCTCTGTCTGGAGCCATTCAGTCTGACTATCTTCAATTATGTTAATTTGCTCTTCTATGGTGTCTACACGGGCATTCAGGGAATCCGTATTCTGTTTTATCTGGTCCATTGTGTTTTTCATCTCTAGTAATTCTACTTGATTCTTCTTTATAATTCCAATCTCTTTTGTGAAGTACCTCCAGAGCTCATTGGCTTGTTTCTCTAACTTTCTCTCTACCTCATTGGGTTTTTTGATTATAGCTGCTCTGAACTCATTATCACTTAGTTTACCTAATTCCAAGTCCTCAGGACTTAATTCTATGTTTTTTTATTGTTTTACTCCTGGGCTGGGGGTTTTATAAATTGCTGGACGGTAGAGGAGCGGTTTTTTTGCATGGTGGTAGAATTCGGTTGCAGTTACAGCCTGTCACCACTAGATGGGGGTCTAGAGCCACGTGTTATGAGCTCTCCGCCTTCGGGCAAGATGGCGGCGCCCAGTGCGCTTTTCCGTGAGGGAGGGGCTGCTATTCTTGTGTGCCGATCTGGATTTGGATCAGTTCTGTTCTCTGGTCTCCCGAGGCCCTGGGTTTATGGGGTCCCCACGCATGGAAGCTTTCCCCCGTCAGCAGGTTTCCACTGAACCAGTGGCGGGAGTCCTGGATGATCCCCTGGTCACACGGCCCCTCCCCCGCTCCTTCCCAGATCCACACAGCAGGGATTGCAGACTCTAGGGGAGGGAGCGGCATTCTCTCCTACCCGTTCCAGCTCCTCCAAGGCTGTCAGCAAGGTCTATGTTCTCCGCCTTCTTGATATTGTAGGTCTCTAACGTGTTGGTGTTAGATTTATTCTCTGAAATTCAGTTTTTCCAATACTTTGTGGTATTTTGGAGGGGAGAGAATCCCAGGTCAGCTCACCCTGCCATTTTGCTCTGCCCCTCTCGAGTGCCCCTTTTTATGCTCATAAAATATATTTTGTGTTCTCTAACTTTGCATTTACCTTATTATGTTACATTTGCTGCTTTTCTTTGCCTGTCTCCCCTACTGGGTGTTGCTCTCACTGCGGGAAAGGAATGTACTTGCCACATGGTGGACCCTCAGTAAACGTCTGTTGAATGAGTGAATACTGCTGCATCTTCCCAACACCAGCGTCTCCCTCTTGGCTCGGCTGCTTGATTGCGCCTTTACTCTCAGGCCACAGATTAGACCTGACTCTCTTCTAAGACTCACTTTGTTCCTGTTTAATTTCCGCCATGTAGTTGGCTTTCCTGGAATAGCAATTCAGTTACCATTTGCCCTACCTCTACCTAGATAGGCATTTAAAGCTCTACTTGGATCATTACTTACAGTAGCCATCTATCCATCTCTGGACTGATACGTTGGTCTCCTTTATCTTCAGGGTCCATGCTTCTTTATGCTGGCCCTTACAGTTATACCCCATGACTTCATGTATATACAGCCCTCTCTTAACATGTATCAGGAGTTTACCTACATTTGGTCTGAGTCTTGCCCTCTCTCCATCTATTCCAACCTGCCACCTCTGAAGCATTGGTTTTAACTCACTGGTTCACAAGATACTGTATACACATTTTCTTTTACCATCATTGTCATTACTCTCAATATAGGTATGCCCATTCAAGAGGTTCCCCCAGGCTCTTTCAGACTTGATTCTGTAATTAGCGTAAGCCTCTCTTGTACCCTGGTCATTTTACCTAACTATAAGATTTAAAATAAGCCAGGCAATTAGCTGAGTGGAAATTAATATGTATTATTTATTCTTTGTTCTTTTCAAAAATAAAAATGTGTTTAACAAATATCCAAACTGAATATTAAATAACATTTTATATAGATGATCATATAATTTTCTCTTTTATTCTGTTCATGGGTGAATTATGCTGATTGACTTTCATGTATTCTTGGAATAAACTCAACTTCAGGGTGATATATATTATCCTCTTATAGCTAGACTTAGTTGGCTAATATTCTGTTTTGGATTTTTGTATCTATGTTCATAAGAGAGATTGGTCTGCAACTTTTCTTTCTTGTAGTATTGTTGTCCAGTTTTGGTATGATGGTAATGAAGGCCTGACAAAATGCTTTTGGAGTATAAATACTCCAGCTCTCTTGCTGCTTGAGTCAGATAACAGACACGAGGTATTCCAGATTTCCCCTGTGGACGCAAGCTGCACATACTTGCAGTGGCAACTCTTTTTTGACTGCCTTCCCTTCCTGTCTCACTTCCCCACTTTCCTACTAATGTTTCCTGGAATCACCTCCTTATACTCAAATCCTTCTCTTGGAATCTGCTCTGGGGGGAACGTAAACTAAGACAGGATCATAGGCTCTCAATTCCCTACTGTTTGGGCAGCTTTCGGATGCCTTCAAGCAGATGTGTGTTTTATTTTATCCAACTTTCCTAGCTGTTCTTGGTGAGAGAGTTGGTTGGGTATAATCTAGTCCATCAGGGCTAAAAGAAGAAATGCTTAATGATATTCTATTTAAACATCATATATCTAGCATAAAAAAATGAACCACCTATGTACAATTTGGAAACTTTCCTAATAGTTGGATTCAATCTTTAATATGTATGAGCTCTGATTTAAAGTAACCCTGGTAACATAGCCAGTCTCAATCTTTGTAATTCACTCTGAAGGCTTATCTTGGAGTCAGATCCCTCCTGAGGAAGGTTCACACGTCTGGGACTTCAGGTCAGTTTGGGGTTCCTCTAGCTTCTCCCAGTGACCTGTGTTCTCATCACTATGTGGCATTGCACAGGTTATTTAAAGGTAAACCCCAGTTTATCCTTCTGGCCTCCTATTGCCTTGGGAGTTTGCTGTCCCTCTGATGCCCCTGTATCTCTTCAAAGCAGAGAGAGAGACAGTAGACAATGAACCTCGCGTTTGCTATGACAGCAACAAAACCTCATTTCTCCCGAACAAAACTTCGACTTCCACTTTACCTAAAAAAGAGAGAAACATTTCTATTCTCAACCACCACTGCATCTCACGCTTCTTATACATAGCTAAATTTAAATATGATAGCGTTTCATTTATTGTTTGAGTTGTCCCACTAATCTGCAACTTTTGTAAATAGCACTACTTAAAAGGGACACATCCCTTTTCACAGAATATTTTTTAAAACAACTTTGACACAATGTTTAGCATTTCAAGAAGCAGAACCTTGTCCTATTCTTTTTTCTCGTCTGTTTCTCCTTCTCTTTCCTTCCAGAATAATTCAGCTCAAAAGTCATTAGGCAGGGCCTGACCCTGTGGCCGAGTGGTTAAGTTCGCATGCTCTGCTGTAGGCAGCCCAGTGTTTCGTTGGTTCGAATCCTGGGCGTGGACATGGCACTGCTCATCTAAACCATGCTGAGGCAGCGTCCCACATGCCACAACTAGAAGGACCCACAATGAAGAATATACAACTAAAGGCATATGCAGCCAAAAAAAAAAAGTCATTAGGCAGGGTTGAGCAGGTCACTGATCTCGTTGGGGAGAGAAGATGTCAGTGACCCAAAGTGGGGCATCAGAGCCTGAAGGAGTTAAGGTGGACATGCACTCAGGGAGGCAGTCCAGCTTGGGGTGTTGGAGCCCAAGCAGGGTGAGGACGGAAAGCATATGAGGGGGTGATGGGGCCTGGCATGGAGCGTCGGAGCCTGAGCAAGGTGGGATACACACTCATATGATGGGGCCATGGTAGCCCAGTACGTGGTATCCAAGCCAAGTGAGATGAGAAGGGCATGTCTGTGAGGGGGAAGTGGCACCCTGGCACTGGGTGTTGGAGTCCTAGTGGGGTAAGGGGGCATTCATATGGGAGGGCAACCTGGCAGGGGATGTCAGGGCCTGAGAGGGTGAGAAGGGTGTCTGTGTAGGCAGGGGATGGTGTTGATGGGATATTATATATGGAGAGTGTTAAATAAGTAAATATATTGACAATAATGGAAATAAAGTTTCTCACCGTCAGAGAAGAGAGTTACACATATGGAAAGGGAGAAAACTGATGAACCCTCTGTTATTGGTCTGGAAGTAGAGATATCACTGTGAGTTCATAGTTTTCAATATACTTACATGGATACATATAGAAATATATATAAGGGTGTATAGTGTGTGTGTGTGCGTGTTCATACATAAATTCCCTAGATCTGTCACTTGAGAGGGCCTGGGGGCAGTACACCTCAATAGCAAGAGCACCTCTAGCAGCTAGATCTTGGTTCTAAGCGTAGCTCTCCACTGAAAGGATCCAGGACTCCTTGGAGAAACATCTGATTCCAGAGCTTGGACAGGAAAAGTACAGAATGAGCCCAGAGTATCTTGTGCCAAAGGACACAAAAGCCAGCTTGATAGTAATGGATTAAAATCCATTGAATAAAATAGAACTATGAATCAATATGATATAAACAACTGAGTAAATAAAAATATTGATGAAGAACAGGGTATCTACATAGTTTCAAAGTACTTCCCTACAAATTATGTAGTAATTACAAAGGGGAAAATTATAACTTTATATTGGTGGTCTGGTAGACACCACCTTAATCTAGTGATGAAAGTTCATTATCACTGATAATAGATCTTGGTGGGATGCAATGAGAACAACACAGTCTTACTTCCTCACTTCGGTGATATTCCTGCCAAAGATGGTGTGTCACCTGGATATAACCAGAAGGAAACATCAAACACATCAACATTGTGTCTCTGTCTCTATCTTTCTCCATCTCCATCTCCATCTCTATCTCTGTCTCTGTCTCTATCTCTATCTTTGTCTCTTTCTCCATCTCCATCTCCATCTCCATCTCTATCTCTATCTCTGTCTCTATCCTTATCCCTATCCCTATCTCTATCCCTATCCTTCTCTCTCTCTCTCTGAATCTCAGACATACCTGGGGAAATTTGTTTTTGTCATTGACTTCTTTAACATGCTAAAACATTTTAACTCTAGAATCTAATCTTATAGAAGTTTTGAAAAGATAAGTCTCCAAACATCCCTTATAACTATCTATGAAAATTAGTTATAAAATGTAGTTTTAAAAAAATCTGAGTGTAAAGTTCATTTATGAAAGAAATGTCCAGACATTTATTTTTGAAAAGTGAGACAAATGACGAAAGTATTGCTTTCACTTGTTAGAAATCAAAGAGTCATGATAGGAGAAAGTCAATATTTACCCAATAAATATAAACATAAATTTCCATGATACATATTAACATAGTATGCAGCAAATTACGTGACCATAAAAACACTAAGTCCTTTATTCATACACTGCACTGTCTGAACTAAATTCTCAAACTGGCTAGGATCTGTTACAGAGAATTGTGTACCTTTTCCTTTTCTAAGTTTGTGAGACTGTAACTCTCACACTTCTTTCACTAATCAGTCATGATGAATCTGAGGCAGTGGCTGAAGGTAAGTTCTTTGTTATATAGAGTTCATTGGTAGACCATTTCCACCTCGAAACTCATTTTTCTCTAGGTTTCTGAGACACCCACTGTCCTGATTACTTTCCTTCTTCATTGATCAGTAAGTCTCCATTTCTTTTGCGGACTCCTCCTCTTCTAGCTGACCTTTAAAGCTAAGAGTGCCCAGGGTTAATCCTCATTCCTCTGCTCTATCTACATCCTCCTGCTAGGTGGGGTCCTCCAGTTCATGGCTTTATATACCATTTATAAGCTTATGGCCTTCAAATTTTGGTTGCCAGCCTAGACCTCCCTTGCTGGTCTTCAAACTTGTATATCCACATTTTGAATTAACTTCTCCACTTGGATATCTAATATCTAAGCAAACTTAGCATGACAAATATAGGACTATTGATTTCCCCGTTACTCCCAAACCATCCTCCACACACCCTCCCTCATTTGAGTTAGAAGTGCCATCATCTACCATTTTCAGTTTAGTAGCTCTGGCTAAAAACTCTGGAGTCCTCCTTGAATCTTCTTTTTTCCTTACAATTCACAGACAGTCCATCAGTATTCTTGTCTTTGCCTCTAAAATATATCCTAAATCTGACAATTTTTCACTCTTTCCAAGGTTGCAAGCTTGGTTCAAGACACTGGACTATCGCAACAGCCTCCTAACTAGTCTTCTGGGCTTCACTCTTCACTCTACATAGCAGGCAGAGCGTAAGTTAGAAAATCTCACTCATCTACTTAAAGCACTCCCGTGGCTTCCCATAGCAACCAGGATAAAATCCAAACTCTTTATTATGATCTACAAGAGCCAGCATAATCTGGCCTTTAACAAACCCCTGGACCTCATCTCATCCTTCCCTCCTGTTCACACTGCTTGTGTTAGTTTTCTATTGCTGCTGTAACAAATTGCCATGAACTTTAGTGGCCTAAACAACACAAATCTATTCTCTTACAGTTCTCCAGGTCAGAAGTCCTAAAATCAGGGTGTTGGTAGGGCTGTGTTCTTTCTGGAAGCTCCAGGTAAGAGCCCATTTCTTTGTCTTTTCTAGATTTCAGAGGCCATCTATAATCCTTGGCTTGTGATTCCATCTTCCATCTTCAAAGCAAGCAGTGTAGCAACTTCCATTCTCTCTCTCTGACCTTCCTGCTTCCCTCTTATCAGGACCTTTGTGATTACATTGGGCCCAGCTGATAATTCAGGATAATCTCCCTATCACAAGATCCTTAAACTAGTCACATCTGAAGTCCCTCTTGCCGTTAAGGTAACATATTCACAAATCCCAGGGATTAGTATGTGGACACCTTTAGGGGGTGGATTATTCTTTATTCAGCCTACCACACCACTCTGGTCCCACTGGCCTTCGTCCTCAATCCCAACTAACTTATTCCCATCTCAGAGCCTTTGCCCTTGTTGATCCTTCTGCTTAGACTGTCCTCCCCAGTTGGCTGAATCCAGCTCAAATGCTACTCCTTAGAGGGGCCTTCCCTGAACATCTCAGATAAAGAAGGTTCTTCCCCTACCACCCTTTCTTATATTGCTCTAGCTTATGTTCTCCGTAGCTCTTATTTATTCCTGAAAATATCTGATTCATTGTTAGAGGGGAACATTTTCTCCCCACTCCTCTGATTTCCATGAGGAGGGCATTTTCCTTGACACTCCTCGCCTTTTGCTCCACCCCTTTCTCCTCCCTACATGTGGGAAGTGGGTTATCTGAGGAGTGAGTGTGAGGAGAAACTGGACATGAGTACAGAGACCCTTCTCCTTCTCTTTTGGGATCTGCCTGCCTGCAGAGAGCACTTGTTCCCAATTGTTTTCAGCCATATATAAACAGTAAAGGCCCAGTGGTGTGGGGAGACCTGCCTGTGGCGATCCAGCATCTTGGATGACTTGAGTGGATGAATCCCCAGGGGAAGTGGGGGTTGAAAGCTCACTTGGCTCCCACATTTAAAGCCAGACTCTCTGTGTCAGCTTTGTCAGTCTTAAAGGTGATGTTTGGTCTCTACCTGCAGATTCTATCATCTTATTTCTTAATTGGTTCAGAACCTGGACAGGGAAATGGGATGCCATTTTTTGGCATCTCCCTCAATGCACCCCCGATTTTGTATTTGAGTTTTTGATGCTTCTTTTCCCTTCTGAAAGTGAGTCCTCGAGGGGTGGAAGGGTATTGGCCTTTCCTCTGCCTAGGACATCCCCACCACCTCAGAGAGTGCTTGGCACAAAGAATGTACTCAATAAATCTTTATTTAGCAGGTAAGTTTCATGTTAAAATACAATAGACACTGACTTTTGGTTGTGAATTCATTGCAGATTTACCGTTAATAGGTCAAATTAACTAAGGGCAAAGGCAATCTTTTGTCTGAAGTTGCCCCTATTAACTTACAACTTATTTAAAGATATAATAATGCTTTCCATGGAGTGTATCTTTAAAACAAACCTTTAGACATTAGTAAGTCTTTTTTTACAAAACAGGGTGTTAGGTGATGTTTTCTGCCACACAACTCGTGTTAACTTGACAGCTTCCACAATTAGCACTAACATTGTAATTTACTTATTAAGCCTGAGTACAAAATTTAAGATTTCTACCATTATGGCATTTTGTGTAGCCTGGAATGTAAAATAGTACATGTGATATTTCAAGATTTTTGGATATTTGACTACCAATTATTTAGCAGGCATCCTGCAACTACTGTATGCGACACATTGTGCTGGACATGGGCTTACAGAGATGAATAATGTACACCCTCAACCAGCAAGCTAGTGGGAGATAGAACTATGAGATAATATTAGAGCTTTCTATGTGCCAGCCCCTTTATTGGGGCCAGCCCCTTAGCTGAGTGGTTAAGTTTGAGTGCTCTGCTTTTGTGGCCCAGGGTTTCACCGGTTTGGATCCTGGGCATGGACGTGGCACCACTCATCAAACCAGGCTGAGGCAGCATCACACCTAGCACAAGCAGAAGGACCTACAACTAGCATATACAACTATGTCCTGGGGAGCTTTGGAGAGGAGAAAAAGAAGAAGAAGTAGAAGGAGAAGAAGAAGAGGAAGAAGAGGAAGAAGGAGAAGAGGAAAACGATTGGCAACAGATGTTAGCTCAGATGCCAATATTAAAAACAAATAAATAAATAAAGGCTTTTTTTTTAACACATTTAATACAACAACCAGATAAGTTAGCTACTATAATATTCTCTGCATTTTATTGAACATACAGCAAACAGCCTTGGGAGATATACTGTCTCCCTTTAGAGCAGACAGCAGTTTCCCTAAACTCAGGGTTTCTCTCCTGTAACCACACTACATGTGTAGGTGTCATCTGGTCCTTTCTGCTTCACCCTGTGGGCACTGGGGCTCAAGGAACCAGCGCAAAACATGCTGATACTCTGGCTACTGTGTTGTCGGTAATAAACTGTCCTTCATCTCTGACCCAGGAGTTTTGTATCTTTTACCATCATCCATGAAACTATGACAGGCTAACTTGCTAATTTGCAAGTAGGGTAACATTTCAGAGTCTTCACAGTTCTTGATGCTCATGAATGAGGAAATTGAAAGCCAAAGTAGTTCAACAACTTACCCAAACTCAGTTGACCAGTGAGAGGTAGAGATGGGATCCAAACTCTTGTAGTCCAGGGAAGTTGATGAGTTTAGTTTCAGGCCTATGAGGTTTGAGGTTCCTTGGGCCATCCAACTGGTGATATATCCGTTAGGTCTTCGATCATGTATGGAAGCACCCAGGATGTATATTCACATTTGGGAACCAGTTATATAAACGCTGTTGCTGAGATGATGAAGAGAGGATAGAACACGTAGAATCCTCTTTCTAGAAGCTTGGCTGTGGAGAGACAGAGATAGATTGGATGCTAGAGAGGACTTAGAGGGGAGATCATTTATTTATGAATTTTTAATTTGGGATAGACCTAAACGTTTAAAAATATTGTTGGGAAAGAACCACTAGCAAGGATGAGACTGAAGGTAGAGAAGAGAGAGGGAAAATTGATTGAGCAAGACTCCTGAGGAAATAGAAAGTGATGGAACCCAGAACATACCTTTTCCACTGAGAGGAGAAGGAAGGAGGAAAAGATAGGTAAGGTGCTGATATGTATATAGATGTCAGGATGGTGTAGAAAGCTGAAGGAGTTCTTCTCTAAAATTGGCTAGGTCATTGCTAAGAGGAAAGAGGGCAGTGTTGGGGCTGGGGGCTCCAGGAGATGAGTGTAGGTTAGGAATAATTGTAGGAGGAACAGAAGATAGAGCTGTCAGTAGACCATTGACTCTCCTGTATCTGAACCAATGCTTTGCACATAGTAGGTGCTCAATAAAATAAAGTTCATTAATGAGCAGTCACATGTAGAAGGATTCTTGGGCAGCACTGAGGTGTTGGGTGAGCTTGGAGACCACCATTCTGCTGAGGCTGATTTCTGAGATGTTGAGTTATGGGCAGGGAGCAGTATCATATTTGGTGACTGCTTACATCTACTAAGTGGATAGGCCACAGCCCAGCTGCTGAGAGATGGCAGGACAGTTGATCCTGGTGCACAGGAAGGGCCAAAGCAGGGGTCAGCTGTGGTGGGAAAGGAATAGTCCAACTTGAGAGTTTTCCGTTGACTACTGTGGATCCCAAGAGGTTAAAGGCTGGCCACACCTGGATTCTAAGCATATTATAGAGCAAATAAGAATAGTTTAAGTCATGATGTGATCTGAGAATAAATTCAACAATATGACCTCGTTCCAAATGGGATCAGTTTTTGTTTTTAATGTATTTATAGAATTGGAGTTTAGGCTTCCAAGGGAATGAGATAAAGGGATGAAGATCAATAAAAGCGATGGGAAAAATAGCTCAAAATGAGCCATGGGGCATTCCATTTTAAGAGAAATGTGTTTGTGACCAGCCAGAAAAATGATTATAATGGTTTTAAATAGGAGAATAGTCATAAGAGAAAGATTTAAGTAACTTTCCATTACTTGGCAATGTTTTTAATTTGGCTACATCTGATACCAACAGGGGAGGGAGAAAGCCATCCCATAATTCTAACACTAAATTAAAATTGCTCTTGAGGCATCTGAAGGTTTTGATCTTGGAGAGTAATTGGTTTTTGTTTCAGTTCATGCAAGTCAGCAGGCAGGGTGAAAAAATCATTGACCTGCAGCAAAGCATTAGCCTTCCAAGCAATGGGTCTTGGTTTCCATAAGTGCAGTTTAGAAAAATACTCTACAAACCTTCTGCATCTGAACAGAACAGTGCTGTACACTTTAAATGTATGGGAACCTCCACCCACATGCATTTGGCAGGTGTCCAAGAATACCAGAGGCTCATGGCCTTGACTAAAGTGAAGGACAGCATGATAGTAGATCCCAAGAGAGCTATTTATAGGACACTAGTGCATGTCATTTTTCTTAACTATCATCTAATTGATCTTGATGATTTTGGACTCTGCCACTTATTTCAAGATTAAATTATAGGTTTTTAAAACTAGACCATTGTGTCTGGCCGTCCAGTGGTTTTCTGTTACTCACCTGCCACTACTTGGGAAAGTCACCTGAGGAAATGTAATGAGATCACTGGGGCAACCCCTTTTCAAGGCTAATTATTCCAGCACACTCTATATTGCATTGTTATTTTTAACTTACTAACATTAGCTTTTTCTCTTCCTAAGGAGACTTGAGTCCACTCAATTTCCCAGACTGTCAAAAACGCAAATTGCAATTTTATTTTTTTTTCTTATTTCCTGGGAAATTATAACCTTCATGTCCAGCCTCATTTTCTCTTTTCTCTTTTTTTGATTTTCTTACAGAGCAGGGATTAAATCTGATCACTGCAAGAGAACATTGCAAAAGCAGGCTGGACACATTTTCAAGGGGCAGGACTTTTGAAGGGAAATCAGTTGAGAAAGGTGGCTTCCATCCAGTCGGGCAACACCTCTTAACTCACCTTCCTGCTCTTTCCTGACCCCCCTTCAATCTATTCTTAAACCAGTGGCCAGGGTGATCCCAGTAAGACATCAGTGGATCATATCTGTTGTCAAACTTAAAAATAAAGCAACTAGTTATTTTACCAGCAAAATGGGTTTATTTGGGAATAGCAAAGAATTGCAATTTGAGACAAGCAAGCTATGGCAAAACCACAGGCAAGTCCAGCAAACAAAGGAGAGGAACTTTACGGAGAAAAAGGAGGAAGCTGGGAGCAGCTCCTTTGAATGAAATTTCCTTGGAGGAAAGCACAAGTTCACAGTGGTGATGGTTTCTCATTGGCTGAGTTGCAGTGTTTTTCATTGGCTGGGCTTGTTGGTGGGTGAGGAGAAAGTCTTTCTTCCTCCTGCTGGAGTAGTAAAGTAAGCTTCTTCCTGTTGGAGACACAAGGTGTATCTCTTCCTGTTTAGGGACTGCAGACCTCAAAGAGTGGTAATGTTGAGAACTCCCCACAAGGCTTCCCAACTCCATTTTAAATGAAGTTTCCCTTTATTAATTTTCACACAGTCCTGTACCCTAAGCCCTACCCACTCTTCCTCCAACTCCCTCCCCAACTCTACAACTTTCCCTTTATTCACTCAGCTTCCTCCCAAAGACTTTCTTACTGTTCCTTGAAGGCACCAACATGTTCCTGCCTCAGGATGTTGCTCTTACTATTTCCTCTTCCTAGAATGCTCTTCCTCCAAATAGCTACATCATCTTCTCTCTCATATCCTTAAAGTCTTTACTCAGGGAGGCCCTCGTTGACCATCCTATTTTAAATTGCAAGCCCTTTCCCCATTCCGCACGAGGAATTCCCTCTTTCCTATCCCTGTGTTACTTTTCTCCGTTAACATGTGTCACCATCTATCTTACTATGTGCATTTCTTTTTGATTTTTCCATGTTTGTTTTTCCCCACTAGCATCTAAACTCCAAGATGGCAAGACATTTTGTGCATTTTGTTTATTGCCGTATCACTACTGCTTAGAAGAATGCTTTGAGTGAATCAGTAAGTATGTTGCCAACTAGTGGCTGGTTTCAGGAAGCCTACCAATATTTTATAAGGTCATTCCTTAATACTGCCTGGAATCTCCCTTATCTGGTAGTATCTTTCCACAAATAGAAACCACAAATACCCATTACCACCCCAGAAAAGAAACACAGAAAAATGCAATGGGTTTTTAATGCATGTCTCCGTTTTCAAACACTTGAAAATAGGTCATTCATAGTCTTTCCCAAATAATTAAGAACTTCATTAGCATCATTAGCAAGTTATTAGCTGTAACTTGGAACTAAGTATGTGTGTCATAATCTTTCCCCAAATAAAGAAACAACTTTAATAGCTCTGAAAGATGTCTTCAACTGAATTGGTTCAATGCGCTTTTATTTTTGAAGAAGTGATTTCTCTGCATGGGGGGGGGGGAAGTTTTTCAACTCATTCAATATTTATTAAGCATCTTCTACATTCCAAGCAACAATATCATGCACTGTGTTCTAGTTATTTCGTTTATCAACTTCTATTATCAGTCTTAAATTGGGGGACTTAGTTTCTGCTGAGCCAGGCTTTTGGTAAAGGTGTTAATTGTTTTCCCTTTTAAGAAGCCTCAGGAAGTTACACATGTTAAAAAAAAGACAACAGGCCCCAAATGGAGTCGCTTATGCTCAGCCCCACAGCATCAAACTGAGACCTAACTACAATTTCAGCTCTCCCAGAAATGGAATCTTAAACCAGTCAGTCAGGAATGGCCTGATTAGCGCTAGTTAGGTAATTCCACCTGATAGACTCCTGTCATCCCCTCAAGGAAGGTAACCTTACAATAACCAACCCACTTTTCTTCCTAGTATAACTTCCTTGTTCCTGTTCCCTTCTGGCTATAAAAGTCTTTCATAATGAGTACAGCTCCTTGGAGCTCCCTTCTATATGCTAGATTGGATGCTGGCTGATTCATGCATCATTGAATAAGGCCAATAAAATCTTTAAAATGTACTCAGTTGAATTTTCTTTTTTAACTCACCCTTTGAGAGACACACAGTTCACTCTCCTGGGGAATGTCTGGCTTTTTGGTAAGTCCCAGTCTTGGTCTCAAAGGTCTGTCTCACTTCCGCCAAATTCCTAAGGAAACCAACAGACAGGATTTCCACAGAACAGCTTCTGCTGTTCTGTGCTTGTACTCAGACTTTTGTGGGGATATGTAATACACATATTATAATAGATAATATATTTAGATAAGTAATACTCTTTTGCACTAGTTTATTTCTCTTTCAGGAACTGGTTGCAATTGTGGTTTGCACTCCCTTCTTGAACATAATCAACATATATTTTCTGATTCAACTTTCATTCACTCATTCATTCTAGTATAGTGCTTAAGCATGTGGGCTTTGGCATACCAAATTAAAATTTCAGAACATTAAAAATATAACTCTCGTACAAATATAGAACGTGTCACAGATTTAATTAACTCATTAATGAGGGAACTAGCAGGATGGTAAACCTGGTTCAAAAGATTACAGTTGAAACAGAAGTATTTATAGTCACTGAAAGAAAGAATGTTAGAGAACAGTAAAACTGTAACCTTTGGAGTTATCTTTTCCACTAGAGCCAACCTCATTTGCGTGCTGTAGGTCAAGAATCATTTGAATTCCTCTCAGCTTTCTACAAGTTAACAAGTACTGTCACAAAGTTGCAGAATATCCTATTCAATAGCAAAGAGTCAGTCATTAGGGTAAATTGCCTAGAGAATAGGATAATTCTGGAGTGTGTCTGTCATGTTCCAGAATGACATTAAAAAGATGGGCAGCCATCCTTTTGTCTGTTTGCAAGTTTTGGATATTTTTGTCTTAATAGCCACTGGGTTGCCTGGATTCAAATCCTGGTTCCCATACTCACTAGCTATAACCTTGGCCAAATTATTTAACTTCTTTAAGCCTCAGTTTCCTCATCCGTAAAGTAGGGATAACAATAGTTTCTACCACATTGGATTATTGTGAGGTGTCAATGAGCTGAACTGCGTGAGGAGAATAGAATAGAATAGCCTGAAACATAGTAAGTGCTCAATAAAGCTTAGTTACTATTATTTATGTGAGCATTAAGCTGAGCTCTAGGTAACCAGCGGAGGGGCTTGTGTCCTCTGTCTGGCCTTGTGGGGAGAGAGCTGTGACTCTAAGGCCATCACAGACTTGGTTGTAGTGGTCAGAGGGCGTTCATGTCACTGAGGAGTTGCAGGGAACTGTTAGCTCCAGCCTGTAGTCAGAGTGGCTACTGGCAGTCCAGAGCAAAGCCTTGGTGGAGGCACAGATGGGGGCCCATGCAAGAGAAATGAGAGGTAGAACAAACAGAAAAGGAGAGCTGAGGGCCTCGTGTCACTCACAGGTGAGGGCTATTGAGCCAGTAGACATTTTAGTTCTGCTTTCCTCCTTTACTTTCTTCCTTTCTTTCCTCATCTGTTGAAGTCTTCATTGCGTGTGCTAGGTACACTTCTAGTACTTTCCTACTCTTCAAAATTGAATGTGATATAGTCCCTACCCTCAGGGAGTTCGTTGACTGCCAGAGGAACCAAATGTGAGCAGTCATTACAGTACATATACAAAGTGCCACGCATCACATGAGAGACGTGTCTGCAGAAGGAAGGCTTTTTGTTCCCTCAAGATTGTTCCAGGAGTTGTCTGGCCTGGGATGGACCACATGAGGGTGGCAGTGGAGCTTATGAATACATTAGGAGAGGTATAGCAATTGGTGGATGTTATGGGATGAATTGTGTACCCCCAAGATCTGTGTTGAAGTTGTAACGCCCAGAACCTCAGAATGACCTTATTTGGAAATAGAGTCATTGCAGATGTAATTAGTCAAGATGAGATCATACTGGAGTAGGGTGGACCCCTACTCCAATATGACTGGTATCTTTATAAGAAGACAAGAATTTGGGCACAGATACACATGGAGGAAGATGATATGAAGACACACAGGAAGATGGCCATGCGAAGACAGAAGAAGAGACTGGAGTTATGCTGCCACAAGCCAAGGAATGCCTGGGACTACTGGAAGCTGGAGGAAGCAAGGAAGGATCCTCCCCTAGAGACTTTGGAGGGAATATGGCCCTGCTGACACCTTGATTTCTGACTTTTAGCCTCAAGAACTGTGAGAGAATAAATTTCTGTTATTCTGAGCCACCCTGATTGTGGTACCTTGTTACATCAGCCCTAGGAAACGGAACAGCTTCTTTTGGAGGTGATGTTATTTATAATTGTCTCAAAGCTTGCATTTAAAAAATCATAGAATAGGGAAACATTGATATAGACTTATAAAGCACAACTGACATGGCTCATTTCTGGAATGGTTTGGTCAAAGAGGAAGATCCATGAGACTAAAATGATAAACAACACGAGGTACCAGTCACTGAAGGCTTGTGATGGCCCACACCCTTGTAAGCATTTTCTATGGGGTACTTCATTTACCCTTGTAATAACTCCTGACTCAGGTTTTATTATTATCTCCATGTTACAGATGAGGAGAAGTCACTTGCCCAAGGTCACAGCTGGTCGTAACAGAACTGGGATTTAGAACAAGGCAGCCTGGTTCCCGAGCTTGGGCTCTGGACTGGGACAGTGCTGGAGGCCTTCCCTGGACTTCAGGGATGGGAAAGGGACACAAAACCACCTGCAGCGCTCTCCCCCATCTGCTGCCCTCAGACCCACCACTGTCCTTTCCTCAGCTACTGCCCTCAAACACTCTCCCTGCAAACATTCCCTGGGGCCTCTTCTTCTTCTTTTCTTTTTCTTCAACTGATTTTTTAAAAAATTGAGGTGAACAAAAGAATCTTTTCAGACACCATAACTGCTCAGACGAGGGAAACAATAGAAAGAATAAACAAATGGGACTTCATCAGACTAAAGAGCTTCTTCAAGGCAAGGGAAAACAGAATTGAAACAAAACAACAACCCACTAGTTGGGAAAAGATGTTTACAAGTTACTTATCCAACAAAGGGTTACTCTCCATAATATATAAAGAACTCACACAACTCAACAACAAAAAATCAAACAACCAAATAAAAAAATGGGCAGGGGACATGAACAGACATTTCTCCAAAGAAGATATAAGGATGTCCAATAGACACATGAAAAGATGCTCTCATCACTAATCATCAGGGAAATGAAAATCCAAACTACACTAAGATATCACCTTACACCTGTTAGAATGGCAAAAATATCCAAAACCAAGAGTGACAAATGTTGGAGAGGTTGTGGAGAAAAAGGAACCCTCATACACTGTTGGTAGGAATGCAAACTGGTGCAGCCACTATGGAAAACAGTATGGAGATTGCTCAAAAAGTTAAAAATAGAAATACCTTATGACCCAGCCATCCCACTACTGGGTATCTATCCTAAGAACTTGAAATCAGCAATTCCAAAAGTCCCATGCACCCCTATGTTCATCGCAGCATTATTTACAATAGCCAAGATGTGGAAGCAACCTAAGTGCCCATCAACTGATGATTGGATAAAGAAGATATGGTATATATGTACAATGGAATACTACTCAGCCATAAAAAAGGATAAAATCGTCCCATTCACAACAACATGGATGGACCTTGAGGGTATTATGTTAAGTGAAATAAGCCAGACAGAGAAAGACGAGCTCTGTATGACTCCACTCATAGGTGGAAGTTAACATATAGAGAAAGAGAACTGATCGGTGGTTACCAGGGGAAGGCAGGGGAGGGCACACAGGGTGAAGTGGTGTACCCACAACATGACTAACAATAATGTACAACTGAAATTTCACAAGGTTGTAAACTATCATAATCTTAATAAAAAAAAATTGAGGTGAAATTCACAAAACATAAAATTAACCATTTTAAAGTGAACAATGGCATTTCATAAATTCATAATATTGTGCAATCACTACCTCTAGTTCTGAAACATTTCATCCTTTGCAAAAAAACCCCTGTGCCCATGAAGAAGTCACTCCCCATACTTCCCTCATCCAGCCCCTGGCAGTCACCAATCTGCTTTCTGTTTCTATGGATTCACTTATTCTGGGCATTTCATATAAATGGAATCATACACCGCGTGGCCTTTTGTGTCTGCTTTCTTTCAACTAGCATAATGTTTCTGAAGTCCATTCAGCATGCATCAGTACTTTATTTCTTTTAATGGCTGAATAATATTCCATGGTATGTATATACCATAATTTATTTATCCCTTCCTCTGTTGACGGACATTTGAGTGATTTTTAACTTCTGGTTCTTGTGAAGAGTGCTGCTCTGAACAGGAGGATACAAGTGTTTGAGTACCTATTTTCAGTTTTTTGGGTGTATACCTAGAAGTGGAATTGCTGGGTCACATTCTATTTCTACGTTTAACTTTTTGGCCTGGTGTGGCTTCTTGTTTCACATCCTTCCATGCTGATTCCTTGTCACAAACTCTGTGTGGAGCATGGGGAAGCTGAAAACCTAAACCAGGCCAGGGAGCAGGGTTAGGATCAAGGCAAGCCTGGGAAGTCGCCCACGTTAATCATCATTTATTTCATCTGTTGCACTTACTATGTGGGACTATTCTCAAGTTTGGAGAAAATAGACTAAAAGTTTACTCCTTGACATTGAATTGTAGAATTTTCAGGCTGAAAGAGACTGCAGAGGCTTTTCAGTTTGGCGAATTTTCAGACTTTCCTTGGCTGACTTGTCTCAGACCTCTGGGGGAGGGCCCGGGGTCCTCCCATCTTCCATCCGCCCCTTTTAACCATATTGGCTCTAGTTTTTATCTGTTTTAGGTTTTGGTTTTCTGGGTAAGATTTCACATGAAGAGCAGAGGGAAGATATTTTCAAATTTAAATTGTTTTTGTTTCTGGTATTTTCTTATACCCCTGGGTCCTTGATCCATTCGTTGAGCATGTCTTTCTGTGTTGGTTGCCTTAGGAGCAAGATGACTCAGAGAAAACAGAGGGACGAAAAGAGGAGAGCATTCTTGTGTTGTACATTTCAATAGCCTAGGCTTCAGAGAGTAGCTTCCTGTGTACAGACTAGAGATTTGGAAAATGAAGAAAGCCGAAGACTCTTACTTTAGGAAGAGCTGGGAGAGAGGGAAAGATTGGGGGGTAGGGAGTGAATAGGGAGGGAGGTCAGTGGAGCCTGGGTGGGGGCCTGACTCCCATAGGTGCAGAGGCAGCATCTAGAGACTGCCAGGCTCCCCTGGCACATAAGCCATGTTAGATGTCAAAGGAAGCCAGGTCTCCAATGCAGTAAACGCTGGGTCCCCCACAAGGAGGGCCTTTGATAATGGATTTCTTGGTGTTTGGTGAGGACTCCCCCTTAAAAACAGCCATCTGTATGTAATCCAATGTCTAGCTTGAGGACCTCCATCCATGTCCCAATACTTTCTTGTTCCTGTGGCATATGCATCTAGTAAACTACTCAATTTCCATTCACTTCCTTTCCTTTGCTATTATATCTCCAATTTGGTTCAGGGTGACAATGTACCCATCAAAAAATTCCTAGGCTTCCTTCAAGGTCATGTGGATAGTTCCAGCCAATGAGATATGAATGAAAGGCTTCCATCTTCCACTGGATAAGGCTTCCAGGAAAGCTATTGCTTTCCTAATAAAAATGGACAAGCTCAGCTGGCATGGACTCTTTGCCCTCTCCTTTCCCACCTTTTCCTGCCTGAAGTGGAGACACAATGCTCTGAGGTGCCCCAGACACTTTGTGAACACTTGCTAAGGATGGCAGATGAGGGATGGAGAAGGAGCGTGGTCCTTGAGCAGCCACATTAGGGCTGGTTTACCTGCTACTCAGTTTTCTTATTACATGAGAGAAATAAATCCCTCATTTAATCCACTATTTAACTTCTGGAACATGTAACTGAACATGCTTGTGACAGGCCCCATGACTCAGTCTGCATAGACAACTCGCATTTGAACACTTGTTCCACATGCATGAGCCCCCACCCCCATGAGAGATGGTGGACATGGTTCTGGAGACCTGGAGAGGTGGTACAGTGTGGAAGGGAAAACTCTTGTACGTGGGTGAAACCAAATGGAGCCTGTTTGCCATCTCCCTAGAGCCAGGACAGTGATAGAACATTCCTTTTCCATTACAGAAGAATGGGTTCACTTAAAAATAAAAAGTAAAATCCTCTGCTCCAGTCCAGCCTGCTCTCACTTTATGAAGGAAGAGAATGAGGTGGAGGGACAGGAAATAACTTGCCTAGGGTCCCACAGGTAATTGGTGGCTAACATGGATTGGAAGGTAGGTCTCTTACTCACCTCTCATGTGTTTTCCACCACCAGGGGGGTTCCAGCGTTAAGTTCCTGCATATTTTGTTTTGTTTTCTACTAAGGTGACTAGCTGAATATCTGGTGTGCCAAGTAGTGAAATATGAGGGCTTTTAAATGAAAGTAAACAAGGATTAAACAAATCAAATAATTTACAAGAAATCCAGATGGTAATTAAAGGATTAATCTGGTGTTCCTAAATGATGAACAGTTCTCTTAATCTTAATTATTAATTGCTAAATTAAACGTAACACCCTCATATGTTCTCATATTGTTCTGATTTATTCATCATCAGTGTACTTAAGAGAAGTGGAAAACATAAATTAACCATATGTACATTTCTATGTTCATGAGCAGATGTAAGAATGGGACAGGTTCCGCTAGTGCAAGGAGGTAATGGTTGACATAGAGCTCCAGGACAGGGCAACATTGATCCCATGTGACTCTCTGCCTCTGAGAAATGGTGTCCTGATCTGGAAATCTAGAGCAGAAGATACAGTGCTCTTCCACGGAGCATGGTTTTTGCAGAATTGGTGGGGAAAATAACCGCCAGAGCTTTGAGACTGGCCCACAGTAGCTCTTCCATATCTGAGTGCTTTACAGGATGCTGGCGGAGGGAGTTTCTTTAGATTTTGGTAGAGCACCCTCTGGTGGCCAAATATTTTTCCTGCAAGTTTTTTCACAGGCACAGGAGCCAAAACCCCACCAATGGAGTAATTTTGTGGGATTTTTCGTTTGTCTTTGTCTTTTTTTTTAAAATAAACTTTATTGAAGCATAATTTACATACAATAAAGTGCACCCATTTCAAGTGTACAATTTAATAAGTTTTGACAAATGTATACACCTATGCAACCATGCCACAACCACATCACAAGTTAGAGAATATTTCCATCACCACAGAAATTTCCTCTTGCCCCTTTGCAGTCAGTTCCCCTCCACCCTTGCCCTCCCCACTGCCACTGATGTGTCTTCTGTCACTGTAGATTAGATTTGCCTACCCTAGAATTTCATATAAATGGACTCATACAGTATTTCAGTATGTACACTTCTTTCACTCAGCGCAATACTTTTGAGATTCATCCATGATGTTGCATGCATCAGTAGTTCATTCCTGTGTGTTGCTGAGTAGTAGTCCATACTACTACTCCTAAGAAACACAACTGGTTTATCCATTCAGTTGTTGATGAACACTTGAGTTGTTTCCAGTTTGGCCTGCCATGAACATTCATGTACACGTCTTTTTGTGGGCCTATATTTTCAGTTATCTTGGGCAAATACCTAGGAGCAGAATTACTGGGTCATCTGACAACTGTGTGTTTAACTTTTTAAGAAAATGCCAACCACTTTTCCAAAGTGACCGTACTATTGTACATCCTTGCCAGTAATGTATGAGAGTTCTAATAGCTCCACATTGTCTTTCTTTTTTAAAAAGTTTTGTATTTTATCTTCCTTCTCTCTCTTTTTTAGGAAGATTAGCCCTCAGCTAACATCTGCTGCCAATCCTCCTCTTTTTGCTGAGGAAGACTGGCCCTGAGCTAACATCCGTGCCCATCTTCCTCTACTTTATATGTGGGATGCCTACCACAGCATGGCTTGCCAAGCGGTGCCATGCCTACAACCGAGATCCGAACTGGTGAACCCCCGGCTGCCGAAAAGCGGAATGGGTGAACTTAACTTCTGTGCCTCCGGGCCGCCCCCGATTTTTGTCTCTTTTTATGGCTGAGTAGTATTCCATTGTCTCTATATACCACATCTTCTTTATCCATTCATCTGTAGAAGGGCATTTGGGTTGCTTCCACCTCTTAGCTATTGTGAATAATCCTGCAATGAACATAGAGGGGCATAAATCTCTTTGGATCATTGATTTCAAGTTCTTTGGATGAATACCCAGTAGTGGGATAGCTGGATGGTATAGTATTTCTATTCTTAATTTTTTGAGAAATCTCCCTACTGTCTTCCATAGTGGCTGTACCAGTTTTCATTCGTGAGTGGAGTAATTTTGGAAGGATCCTTTTTGTGGTGATTCAGTGCCTCTTTTAGGAAAGCATTCTACTGCTTCACACATTTCATGTTCAATAAAATTTTACTAAGCCCCAACCTGGACTGGCTTTGATGCTGTTTAAATTCCTGTATTGGTGTTCTTTCAGTGGAAGAGGGTAGCGATGCTCCTCCCAGCAATTAAAATGTACACTTTCAAATCCTGCACCTAAAGGTCAGTATTTAGTGGACCAATTGGAAAAAGGAAGACAAGTTCTCCTAACTCCATTCAGTGTAAAAGGGAAACTTACTACCACTCCTGTGGTCAAGGTGTATTTTTTGGATTATTTTATTATTTTTTGGTGAGGAAGATTGGCCATGAGCTAACATCCCTTGCCAATCTTCCTCTTTTTGCTTGAGGAAGATTGTCCTTATTGCCAATCCTCCTGTATTTTGTATGTGGAACGCCACCACAGCATGGCTTGGTGAGTGGTGTGCAGGTCCACATGAGGATCCGAACCTGTGAGCCCCGGGCTGCCCAAGTGGAGCATGTGGGCTTAACCACTATGCCACCGGAGAGCCTCCAGGATTAATTTAATTTTTAAATTATTTTTTAATGTATGTGAGAGCACTTGGAAAATTGTAAACTCCTGCACAGGTCTAAGTATTATCTGCATCTCTATCGTCTGTCTCAAGAGAACAGGAAACAGTCACTGAGCTCAGTTATAAAGGCAGAGAGTCATCAACCACATCGGAAGAGAATTCTTTCATTTCCTCATCATTTATTAAGCACTTACAGCTAGCAAATACAAAGAAGTTCGAAGGAGTAGACGGTCTAGAGGGAGAGAGAAGCAAACAGACAGTCACAGTGGATGAGTGCTCTTATAGGGCTTAAATTCCCTTTACATTAACAAGATCCCAAAAACACTTTAACCCAGACAATTTGAACATACCGTCTAAAGACGTATACCAGCTGGTAACAATTACACGTTGTATCATATAAAGGAAAGTAAAGGCATATCTATCAATCATGGAATAATTCATTGGTTTAGATGATACCTTAAAGGTACGGTTTAGATGGTACCTCAAAAGTTTCCTTCTATCCCGCTGTTTTCTGAAATAACAAAAAGAATGCTGACATATCAAAAAAGAAAAAAAAATACCAGAAAGTTTCAGTGGCGAGCACAGTGTCTGGCGCACAATAGAGGCTCAACAAATATTTGAGAAATGACCAAATACATTAATAGCAAGATGGGGGAAGGGATCTTTCTTATTTCTTATGTGAGCGTAGTTCAGAATGTCCCTTTGGGGACTCAATAAGAGGCCCTCACATTGTGGCTAGGAGCGCGTTAACATCTATACACTGTTCTATAACTCAGTGGGAGAAAAATGTGCAGGGTTCACAAAGAGGGCGCGTGGGAGACTACTTTCCCTCTTCCTTACAGCTAAGGTGGCCAATGAGTTGGAAATGGAAGTATAGAGTGGGGATTCTGGTCATTTTCTTTTTTTTTCTTTCTACTTTTATTAAGATTATGATAGTTTACAACCTTGTGAGATTTCAGTTGTACATTATTGTTAGTCATATTGTAGGTGCACCACTTCACCCTGTGTGCCCTCCCCTCACCCCCCCTTTCCCCTGGTAACCACCAATCAGTTCTCTCTGTCTACATGTTTAACTTCCACCTATGAGTGGAGTCATACAGAGTTCATCTTTCTCTGTCTGGCTTATTTCACTTAACATAATACCCTCAAGGTCCATCCATGTTATTGTGAATGGGATGATTTTATCCTTTTTTATGGCTGAGTAGTATTCCATTGTGTATATATACCATATCTTCTTTATCCAATCATCAGTTGATGGGCACTTAGGTTGCTTCCACATCTTGGCTACTGTAAATAATGCTGTGATGAACATTGGGGTGCATGGGACTTTTGGAATTGCTGATTTCAAGTTCTTAGGATAGATACCCAGTAGTGGGATGGCTGGGTCATAAGGTATTTCTATTTTTAACTTTTTGAGCAATCTCCATACTGTTTTCCATAGTGGCTGCACCAGTTTGCATTCCTACCAACAGTGTATGAGGGTTCCTTTTTCTCCACAACCTCTCCAACATTTGTCACTCTTGGTTTTGGATATTTTTGCCATTCTAACAGGTGTAAGGTGATATCTTAGTGTAGTTTTGATTTGCATTTCCCTGATGATCAGCGATGATGAACATCTTTTCATGTGCCTATTGGCCATCTGTATATCTTCTTTGGAGAAATGTCTGTTCATGTCCCCTGACCATTTTTTGACTTGGTTGTTTGATTCTTTGTTGTTGAGTTTGTGTGAGTTCTTTATATATTATGGAGATTAACCCTTTGTCGGATAAATAACTTGTAAATATCTTTTCCCAACTAGTGGGTTGTTTTTTGTTTCAATCCTGTTTTCCCTTGCCTTGTAGAAGCTCTTTAGTCTGATGAAGTCCCATTTGTTTATTCTTTCTATTGTTTCCCTCATCTGAGGAGTTATGGTGTCCGAAAAGATCCTTTTGATACTGATGTCAAAGAGTGTACTGCCTATATTCTCTTCTAGAAGACATTGTTTCAGGTCTAATCTTTAGGTCTTTGATCCATTTTGAGTTTATTTTTGTGAATGGTGAAAAAGAATTTTCTTTTCATTCTTTTACATGTGGCTTTCCAGTTTTCCCAGCATCTGGTCATTTTCTTAAAGGAAGTTGATTCAGGTAGAAGCTAGATTCTTTTGCCCTTTCCTTTTTTTGTTTGTCTAGAACACAGATATAATTACTGGAGCTCCAGTAGCCACGTTGGGCCATGAGACAACCTGGAGGAAGAAAATCTCTTGCTAAGGATGATGGTGAGCTGAAAGGTAAAAGGAAACTAGGTCCCTGATGACCATGGAGCCACCGAACCAACCTTGGACTATCAACCTCTTGACTTCTTTTATGCAAGAGAAATGAAACCTTTATTTTGTTTAAGCCTAAAATTGGGTTTTCTGTTATATGCAGCTGAACCAAATGCTAACTTATACACTGCCATTTTGCTGTTCTCGGTGGCTTGAATCAACATTTCCTTCCTTCTATGTCCTTTCCCTGCCACAACCACTCCACCTATCCTTAAATCTAGGGGTTGGAAAATTTTTCTTTCAAGGTCATACAATAAGTATTTTAGGCTTTGCGAGTCACACAGTCTCTGTTGCACAATTAGAGGAAACTAACTCTGTTGTTGTAGTGCGAAAGCAGCATAGACATTACATAAACAAATGTGTGTGGCTGTGTTCCAGTAACACTTTATTTGTAAGAACATGCAGCTGGCCTGCAGGCCCTAGGTTGCTGACTCCTTCTTTAGTCCACAAACTTAGGGAAAATGAAAAATAGCTTTTGTTTACAAGGTGTTTGGGATCAGCCTGTTGTCCAAAGATGTCTCCCTTTTTGGACCATGACTTTTCCAAGGCAAGGCCTGTGCCTTATTCATGTGCATATTCTCATTACCTAGGACTGCATTTGGCAAATAATATGGGTTTGACACGTATTTTTAAATAAATAAATGGAAATAAATAACCAAGTCAAGGAGGCAATGAGTCCTTTGAAGACTGAAAGACTAAAGTTGGTGGTAATGAGATGACAAGCTCTGGTTTAAAGTAAAATCCTTCTAAGAGAAAACTCCTTGAGTGGTGGTCAAACCTGAATTTCCCATAAATATCTCTTCTTATTTTCTGAGAGATCAATCCATGACTCCCATAAAATCTTCTGCACATTGAACAACAGGACAAAAGCACCCCCCCCATCACTTCCCCTATCTCTCACACACTTAGAAGAGAGCCCAGACCCAAGGATGGAGGAGATGTTCAACTCGGGCCAAGTTTCTGGGCTGGACAGGCATGAAGAAAGTGTGAGAACAGAGCAGGTGATGGGTGAGCTGAAGTGGGTCCCGACTGGATGGAGCTGGAGGAAAACAGCATGTTCAGCAGAGGGCTGCTTTAAGTGGCTGGTGGCTACATAGGAAGACAGCCACATCTGTCACCAGGAGCCCTTGGGAGGAAAGATTTTGTTCCTACTCTCCCAGAGTGATGGATGAAAATAGTAACCGGAACAGGGGCCACTTATGCTGATCAAGGGACAAATTTCACATGCCCTACATGCAAACTCACAACTTGTCTTTCCCCATTGGTCTCGTACTATAAGTTTTCCTGGTGAGGTACTAGATGCAAATGAGAATGACTACTTCTGGTGTGAAAGGGTTCGCTCCCGAGTTGCTCATTTCCTTGCTGATTTACCTATACCAGCTCCACAGTCCCTTATTCAAAACCCTTGGGCCATATGTGTTTTCGCCTTCAGACTGTTTTGGCTTTTAGAAAGGTGAAACAGTGCACATGTTATATATAATTTAGCACCTCCAGCATAGTCTGAGGAAGCACCCCTTGACCAAGCACATTAATAATTGTGCAGAAAAATATAAATATTTACACTCGGTCAGACCAATGAAGATAGCCTCATTCACATCAGGGCAAGTTTTCCCACCAAAATAGATTTTGATGCCAAATGCATTAAAAAAAAGAAAAAAGAAAAATTTTCAGAGTTTTTGGATTTCAGAAATGTGAATGAGGTTGTGGGCCTGTATTTGGCCTTTCTTTTTTTTTTTTGAGGAAGATTAGCCCTGAGCTAACTACTGCCAATCCCCCTCTTTTTGCTGAGGAAGACTGGCCCTGAGCTAACAATCCATGCCCATCTTCCTCTACTTTATACATGTGATGCCTACCACAGCATGGCTTTTTTTTTTTTTTTTTTTATTAATGTTATGATAGATTACAACCTTTTGAGATTTCAGTTGTACATTTTTGTTAGTCATATTGTGGGTACACCACTTCCCCCTCCGTACCCTCCCCCCACCCCCCCTTTTCCCTGGTAACCACCGATCAGATCTCCTTCTCAATATACTAATTTCCACCTATGAGTGGAGTCATATAGAGTTCGTCTTTCTCTGACTGACTTATTTCGCTTAACATAATGCCCTCGAGGTCCATCCACGTTGTTGTGAATGGGCCAATTTCGTCTTTTTTTATGGCTGAGTAGTATTCCATTGTGTATATATACCACATCTTCTTTATCCAATCATCAGTTTCTGGGCATGTAGGCTGGTTCCACGTCTTGGCTATTGTAAATAATGCTGCGATGAACATAGGGGTGCAACGGACTCTTGAGATATCTGATATCAGGTTCTTAGGATAGATACCCAGTAATGGGATGGCTGGGTCATAGGGTATTTCTATTTTTAACTTTTTGAGAAATCTCCATACTGTTTTCCATAGTGGCTGTACCAGTTTGCATTCCCACCAACAGTGTATGAGGGTTCCTCTTTCTCCACAACCTCTCCAACATTTGTCGTTCTTGGTTTTGGATGTTTTTGCCAATCTAACGGGGGTAAGGTGATATCTTAGTGTAGTTTTGATTTGCATTTCCCTGATGATTAGCGATGATGAACATCTTTTCATGTGTCTATTGGCCATATTCATATCTTCTTTTGAGAAATGTCTGTTCATGTCCTCTGCCCATTTTTTGATCGGGTTGTTTGTTTTTTTGTTGTTAAGCCGTGTGAGTTCTTTGTATATTATGGAGATTAACCCTTTGTCGGATAAGTGGCTTGTAAATATTTTTTCCCAATTAGTGAGCTGTTTTTTGTTTCAATTCTGTTTTCCCTTGCCTTGAAGAAGCTCTTTAGTCTGATGAAGTCCCATTTGTTTATTCTTTCTATTGTTTCCCTCGACTGAGGAGTTACAGTGTCCGAAAAGATTCTTTTGAAACTGATGTCAAAGAGTGTACTGCCTATATTCTCTTCCAAAAGACTTATTGTCTCAGGCCTAATCTTTAGGTCTTTGATCCATTTTGAGTTTATTTTGGTGTGTGGTGAAAAAGAATGGTCGATTTTCAATCTTTTGCATGTGGCTGACCAGTTTTCCCAGCACCATTTGTTGAAGAGACTTTCTTTTCTCCATTGTAGGCCCTCTGCTCCTTTGTCGAAGATTAGCTGTCCATAGATGTGTGGTTTTATCTCTGGGCTTTCAATTCTGTTCCATTGATCTGTGGACCTGTTTTTGTACCAGTACCATGCTGTTTTGATCACTGTAGCTTTGTAGTATGTTTTGAAATCGGGGATTGTGATTCCGCCGGCTTTGTTTTTCTTGCTCAGGATTGCTTTAGCAATTCGCGGTCTTTTGTTGCCCCATATGAATTTTAGGATTGTTTGTTCAATTTCTGTGAAGAATGTTCTTGGGATTCTGATTGGGATAGCATTGAATCTGTATATTGCTTTAGGTAGTATGGACATTTTAACTATGTTTATTCTTCCAATCCATGTGCAAGGAATGTCTTTCCATCTCTTTATGTCATCGTCAATTTCTTTCAAGAAAGTCTTGTAGTTTTCATTGTATAGATCCTTCACTTCCTTGGTTAAGTTTATCCCAAGGTATTTTATTCTTTTCGTTTCGATTGTGAATGGGATAGAGTTCTTGAGTTCTTTTTCTGTTAGTTTATTGTTAGTGTATAGAAATGCTACTGATTTATGCACGTTAATTTTATACCCTGCTACTTTGCTGTAGTTGTTGATTATTTCTAATAGTTTTTCTGTGGATTCTTTGGGGTTTTCTATGTATAAGATCATGTCGTCTGCAAACAACGAGAGTTTTACTTCTTCGTTACCTATTTGGATTCCTTTTATTTCTTTTTCCTGCCGAATTGCTCTGGCCAGCACCTCCAGTACTATGTTGAATAGGAGTGGTGAAAGTGGGCACCCTTGTCTTGTTCCTGTCCTCAGAGGGATGGCTTTCAGCTTTTGTCCGTTGAGTATGATGTTTGCTGTGGGTCTATCATATATGGCCTTTATTATGTTGAGGTACTTTCCTTCTATACCCATTTTACTGAGGGTCTTTATCATAAATGGGTGTTGGATCTTGTCGAATGCTTTCTCTGCATCTATTGAGATGATCATGTGGTTTTTGTTTTTCATTTTGTTGATGTAGTGTATCACATTGATTGACTTGCGGATGTTGAACCATCCCTGTGTCCCTGGTATAAATCCCACTTGATCATGGTGTATAATCTTTTTGATGTATTGCTGTAATCGGTTTGCCAAAATTTTGTTGAGGATTTTTGCATCTATGTTCATCAGTGATATCGGCCTGTAGTTCTCCTTCTTTGTGTTGTCCTTGTCAGGTTTGGGGATCAGAGTGATGTTGGCTTCATAGAATGTGTTAGGGAGTTCTCCATCTTTCTCAATTTTCTGGAACAGTTTGAGGAGAATGGGTATTAAGTCTTCTTTGAATGTTTGGTAGAATTCTCCAGAGAAGCCGTCTGGTCCTGGACTCTTGTTTTTGGGGAGGTTTTTGATTACCGTTTCTATTTCCTTACTTGTGATAGGTCTATTCAGATTCTCCATTTCTTCCTGATTCAGTTTGGGGAGATTGTAGGAGTCTAGGAATTTGTCCATTTCTTCCAGGTTGTTCAATTTGTTGGCATATAGTTTTTCATAGTATTCTCTTATGATCTCTTGTATTTCATTGGTATCTGTTGTGATTTCTCCTCTGTCATTCCTGATTTTATTAATTTGCGATTTCTCTCTTTTTTTCTTGGTGAGTCTGGCTAGGGGTTTGTCAATTTTGTTAATTCTTTCGAAGAACCAACTCTTTGTTTCATTGATCCTTTCTATTGTCTTTTTTGTTTCAATATCGTTTATTTCTGCTCTTATTTTTATTATTTCCCTCCTTCTACTGACTCTGGGCTTTGTTTGTTCTTCTTTTTCTAGTTCTGTTAGGTGTCGTTTGAGGTTGCTTATGTGAGCTTTTTCTTGTTTGGTGAGGTGAGCCTGTATTGCGATGAATTTCCCTCTTAGGACTGCTTTTGCTGCATCCCAAATGATTTGGTATGTCGTGTTCTCATTTTCATTAGTCTCCAGATAAAATTTGATTTCTTCTTTAATTTCTTCAATGATCCATTGTTTGTTGAGAAGCGTGTTGTTTAGTCTCCACATTTTTGCACCTTTCTCTGCTTTTTTCTTGTAGTTGATTTCTAGTTTAATAGCATTATGATCAGAAAAGATGCTTGATATTATTTCAACTCTCTTGTATTTATTGATGTTTGCTTTGGTTCCCAAAATATGGTCAATCCTTGAGAATGTTCCATGTGCACTTGAGAAGAATGTGTAACCTGCTGTTTTTGGATGAAGTGTTCTATATATATCTATTAAGTCCATCTGGTCTAATTTTTCATTTAATTCTATTATTTCCCTGTTGATTTTCTGTCTGGATGTTCTGTCCATTGGTGTTAATGGTGTGTTGAGGTCCCCTACTATTATTGTATTGTTGTTGATGTCTTCTTTTAGTTCTATTAAGAGTTGCTTTACAAATTTTGGTGCTCCTGTGTTGGGTGCGTATATATTTATAAGTGTTATGTCTTCTTGGTGGAGAGTCCCTTTTATCATTATATACTGTCCCTCTTTATCTTTCTTTATCTGTTTTGCTTTGAAATCTACCTTGTCTGATATTAGTATAGCGACACCTGCTTTCTTTTGTTCGTTATTAGCTTGGAGTATTGTTCTCCATCCCTTCACTCTGAGTCTGTGTTTGTCTTTGGGGCTGAGGTGTGTTTCCTGGAGGCAGCATATTGTTGGATCTTGTTCTTTGATCCATCCTGCCACTCTGTGTCTTTTGATTGGGGAGTTCAATCCATTTACATTTAGAGTGATTATTGAGACGTGGGGGCCTTCCACTCCCATTTTGTGTCTTGTTTTCCGGTTTTCTTCAGTTTCCTTTGTTTCTCGTCCCATGGTTTAATCTGTTCTGATGTAGAGCTGCTACTCTCTGTTGTTGTCCTTCTACTTATCTCCTCTGCTCTTGGTTTTGTAGCCCCTTTCCTTTTTTGGATTTTTCAGGAGTGAGGGTTTTCCTGAGGATTTCCTGAAGAGGAGGTTTTGTGGCAATAAACTCCCTTAATTTTTGTTTATCTGGAAAAGTTTTTATTTCTCCATCGTATTTGAAGGATATTTTCGCTGGGTAGAGAATTCTCGGCTGTAGATTTTTGTCCTTCAGATTTTTGAATATATCATTCCACTCTCTTCTAGCCTGTAAAGTTTCTGCCGAGAAATCTGCTGATAGCCTGATGGGGGTTCCTTTGTAGGTTAGTTTCTTTTGCCTGGCTGTCCTTAATATTTTCTCCTTGTCGTTGACTTTTGCTAGCTTCACTACTATATGTCGTGGAGTTGGTCTTCTTGCATTGATAAAGTTTGGAGATCTATTGGCTTCTGTCACCTGCAGATCCATCTCCCTCACCAGATTTGGGAAGTTCTCAGCCATTATTTCTTTGAATAGGTTTTCTGCCCCTTTCTCCTTCTCTTCTCCCTCTGGTATACCTATAATCCTTACGTTGCATCTCCTAATTGTGTCTGATAATTCTCGGAGAGTTTCTTCATTTCTTTTAAGTCTTGCTTCTCTCTCCTCCTCTGCCTGCAACAATTCTATATTGCCATCTTCCAAATTGCTAATTCTTTCCTCCATATTATCGGCCCTACTGTTCAGAGCATCTAGATTTTTCTTAATCTCCTCTATTGTGTTCTTCATTTCCAATATTTCTGTTTGGTTCTTCTTTATCGTATCAAACTCTTTTGTGACATAGCTCCTGAACTTGTTGAGTTGTCGGTCAGAGTTCTCTCTTAACTCATTGAGAATCTTAATGATGGCTGTTTTGAAGTCGTCATCATTTAGGTTATATATCTCATTTTCTTTGGGATTGTTTTCTGTGTATTTGTTACCTTCTTTCTGTTCTGGAGATTTAATGTATTTTTTCATATTGCTTGATGTTGTTGATTTGTGCCTCCGCATGGAGATAGAGTTTAGTTGCTCCTTTCACTTGTTTCAGCTGCTGTGGTGGGGGGAGCCGCTGTTTATACTTCACCTACCAGGAACCCTGTCCGTAGTTGCTAACTGGGCCTGGGCCCCTCTTCGTAGCCACAGTGGCCCTTTGTATTCCCTCCTCTGCCGTGGGGGCCGTCACAGGGGGGCTTCAGGCTGCAGGTGCCTACTGTTGCAGCCCACCTAGATGTGCTCTCTCCTTGGGGTCTGCAACGGTGTTATGGGCTTTTCCAGCGGCCAGGGGTGGGATCACTTATATTTGTTGCTCCGTTGCTCTCTGCACCCACCAAAACTCACTTGTCCTCTATGGGTCGCAGGAGAGCTATTGGCATCTTCTACAGTCTGTGGTTAGTACACCTAGCTATGCTGCTTTTGCCCTGGGGTCTTCCAGCCTTGTGGCTGGCGGCTGGGTGCCTTCTACTGGTGCTGTGCAGAGGCTTTCCCTAAGGCTGCTGTGAGCCTGTAGGGTTTCCCACTAGGCTACTAAGCTGGGTCTCTGGAACTCTCTCCAGCCCCAGTCCTCTCTGAGATCTCCGGCAATCCCTAGCCTCACGGGGCGGGCAACGGCAGCTGGGGGTCGCCCCGCCCTCAGGGCTTCTCTCCCGGCCTCTGCCGGAAGCCCTGAATGCTGGGCGTGGCCCCTCTGCTAATGGCAGACAGAGAGTTTTGTCTGCTGCCTGGCGGAGCTCCGGCGCTTCCCCTCCGGGTCGCAGGACCGGCCTTTGAAACTTCCCCCCGCCCCGGTCCTCTCCGAGATCTCCGGCAATCCCTAGCCCCACGGGGCGGGCAACGGCAGCTGGGGGTCGCCCCGCTCTCTGGGATTCTCTCCGGGCCTCTCCCGGAGCCGTGACTGCTCAGCGTGGCCCCTCTGCTAACGGCAGACAGAGAGTTTTGTCTGCTGCCCGGGCGGAGCTCCGGCGCTTCCCCTCCGGGTCGCAGAACCGGCCTTTGAAACTTCCCCCCGCCCCGGTCCTCTCCGAGATCTCCGGCAATCCCTAGCCCCATGGGGCGGGCAACGGCAGCTGGGGGTCGCCCCGCTCTCTGGGATTCTCTCCGGGCCTCTCCCGGAGCCGTGAATGTTCAGCGTGGCCCCTCTGCTAACGGCAGACAGAGAGTTTTGTCTGCTGCCCGGGCGGAGCTCCGGCGCTTCCCCTCCGGGTCGCAGAACCGGCCTTTGAAACTTCCCCCCGCCCCGGTCCTCTCCGAGATCTCCGGCAATCCCTAGTCCCACGGGGCGGGCAACGGCAGCTGGGAGACCTCCGTGCCCTCCGTGTCTCTCTCTGGGACCCTCCGGGCGCCCCGAGCACCAGGCTGGATCTCCCCGCCAATGGTGGGGAGAGACTCTCCCCGCGGGCTCAGGTGTGCAACTCCAAAGTTTCCCTCTGCGTTTAGGAGTAATTGCGGGGGGTTTAGGTAGGGTTCTGGTCACCTGTTTCCACCGTCGCTCCTCTGTTGTGTTCTCGCTCCTGGCCTAGATGTGTGTGGATCCTCTGGGGGCGTCCGTTGGAAGAAAGCCGCTTGCGGGTACTAGGCTGCCCGTCGGGGTCGGAGAGTTTTCACCTATTTCCACATCCTCCCGGAGGAAAGTCCATTCGCCTTCCGATGTGTAGTCGCGTGGGTGTCTCAGACGTCCTGAGATGTTGTCTGGATATCCTTTGTCAAGCGATAAGTGTCCAAATAATTGTAGACTCGAAGGGCGAGAGACAAAGAGGACTACTCACGGCGCCATCTTGGACCAGCAATGAATCTACAGCATGGCTTTTGCCAAGCGGTGCCATGTCTGTACCTGGGATCCGGGCCGGCGAACCCGGGGCCGCCGAGAAGTGGAACGTGCGCACTTAACCGCTGCGCCATTGGGGGGCCCTGGCCTTCCTTAAAGAGCTACCTTAGAGTCATTATTCACTTCGCCACAGAAGCACATGTGCACAGTGCTCACGCTCCTCACAGGACCGCCATGTTCAGCCTTGTGTGTTCTGCACGCCGGTCCTCACCACACAGCTTCACACATGGCACATGCTTGGCGAGGTTTTGTTAACTAAACAAACAATGGTCTTGCAAGATAAAAGTTATGATAACAGTATTTATTTCACAGTTGATAAAACCACGTCCCAGGAGGTTAAGGGGCTTGGCTCAAAGTGACGTGGAGAGTCTTGAACTCTTACTGTTTTGTCCTCCTCATCCCTGCTATTTGCACATAATATGAGTGACGGTTTGTAAATACACCCAGGTTTTAAAAGGAAAATGGGGCAGGCCCTGTGGCCGAGTGGTTGAGTTCGCGGCCCAGGGTTTTCCTGGTTCGGATCCTGGCCGCAGACATGGCATCGCTCATCAGACCACACTGAGGTGGCATCCCACACGCCACAACTAGAAGGACCCAGAACTGAAAATATATACAACTATGTACTGGGGGGCTTTGGGGAGAAAAAGGAAAAATAAAATCTTTAAAAGGAAAAGAAGCTGGTTCTAAAGCAGTGGTTCTCGGCAGCGGGCGATTTTATCCCCTCTTTTCCCAGGAGGAGTGGGGGACTTGGCAATGTTTGGAGATATTTTTGTTGTCACAGCTTGCAGGGGAGAGCTACTGGCCTCTTGTGGGTAGAGGCAAGGGATGTGGTAAACCTCCTACAGTGCCCAGGACAGGCCCCAGAACCAGGAGTTACCAGTCCTGATAGTTAATGGTGCTGAGCTTAAGAAGCTGTGGTCTCAAGGTCTCACTCAGTTCAGCCTATTCAGCAAAAACCCTAATCAAACCTCCTGAGTTTAAATAAACCTGTTAATGTAGCTTACTAATACAAAGCAAGGCACTGAAAATGCCTAGGTGAGTTTCTTTTGGGACTAGTGCCTCTCCTGTCACTTTGTGCAAACCCCATTCCTGTCCCCAGGCATGATGCTGTGTCCACCCCCTCCTCCCTTACACCCTACAAAAAGAATCAAACTTGCCCTCCTGCCAACTGAATAAAGTGCCCTGACAAGGAGGACAAGATCTTCTGAAGTCTCAGCCGGAGGACCAGCTGTGCTCCTGGCCCACGAGGGAAAGTGAACCGATAGGCTTTTTTTCCCCGATGGGGGAGCGCGCTTAAAGAAATGGAAAACCTGGCCAGAGCAGCAAAACGAATGCCTTTAAGATTAGAATGATGATTTTACATTTCTTGCCTCTTCATCACTTTGTCTTGTGAAGATGGGAAAGGAAAACTTTTTCCTTTGGTAAGTTGGGAATGACCAGCAGAGGGCAGACCTTGCTCACCTAAAGGAAAAACCCTGGTTCCGCTCCGCGCTGAGTCCAGACCAAAATGCCGACCACTGCAGGATCCCGCTGGTGGATCAGCTGCCTCGTCTGGTCACGTTCTTGCTCCATGTCGTAACTGACATGATTAAAGTCATCTCACTCAGTTATAATTGTGTATCCAGAGAGATTTCATTTCTTCTTTTTTTGGGTGATAACTGTTTTGAGGTGATTTGAAAATCTTTCTTGAAAATTTAAAAAATCGATTACTTTTCCTAAAAGTAACATGTGAGCACTGAAGAAAATTAGAAAAAATATAAAAGCACAAAGGAAATTTTCATCTCTCAGAGATGATCACTGTTAGTTAGCTTTTTGGTGCTTTTCTTCTAATCTTTTTTCTATTAAAACTTCTGAAATGTATTTGTAACAATGAGACAAGGAGGGTTCCTTGACACACTGAGAAATGTATGAACATACTGGGCTTTCTTGTCTCTGTGCCTTTGCTCACTCAGCTCAACTGGAAACTCTTTTTCTAATCTCTGAAAATCCAAATCCTAGCTATTCTCCAAAGTCAAACTCAAATGTCCTGCTTGATTCTCCCCAGCAGGAATTGATCTGTCTTCTCTGTATTTTTGTGTCACTGTGTCCATGACTTTCTTATGGCAGTTACCACCTTCTGCCATATATTGTGATTTGTACGTACAGTTGACTCTTCCTACAGGCTCTAAACCTTTTGCATGTGAGAATCTCATTTCCACATTACCAACACTGGGTTATTGCATGGTAAATACTCATAAGTGCTTATGAAAAAGAAGGAAGGAAAGAAGGAAGAGAGAGGGAAAGGAAGAAAAAAAAAAAGAAGGAAGGAAGGAGTGAAGGAAAGAAGGGGGAAGGAAGGAGGGAAATTACGTCATTATAACTTGCAATAAGCTTTTGAGGAAGACAGGAATTATTCTAGTTTCACAGGCCCGGAGAGTCCAAGTGCTGGCTCATGTTTGTAATGCCATTTGGTGGAATTTTCTCAGATTAGAAGACTCAGAGTTTTAGGCATTTTTGTAGGTTGAATTGTGTCCTTCAAATGATATGTTGAGGTCTGCGCCCGTCTGTCCCCACCCCAACCCCATATCTGTACCTGTGAATGTGACCTTATTTGGAAACAGGGTCTTTGCAGATGTCATCAAGTTAAGATGAGGTCATACTGGATTCAAATTGGCCCTGAATCTAATGACTGGGTCCTTAGAACGAGAGGGAGATTTGAACACAGAGACACACGCAGAGGGAGGACGACGAGGTGAAGACCAGGCGGAAACTGGCTGATGCAGCTATAAGCCAAGGAGCACCAAGGAGCACCAGCAACCACCAGAAGCTGGAAGAGGCAAGGAAAGGTTCTTCCCCGGAGACTTCAAAGACAGTGTGGTGTGCTGACACCTTCATTTTATACTTCTAGCCTTTAGAACTGGGAGAGAAGAAATTTCTGTTGTTTTAAGCTACCCAGTTTGTAGTAATTTGCGACAGCAGCCCGAGGAAACCAATGCATCTAGTTAAGAACTCTTAGTGACAGCAGGCCCACCTAACGAGTGAAGGGAAGTCCTATGGATATTTGGAAGGAAGTCAAGATTCCAAGGAGACGTAGGAGTTCTTGGTGAGGATCAGACAGAGGGGGTTGTTTGATGGGTTCAAAGATAGCTTTCAGTTGTCTCTTTGCCAAAATTTTAGCACAAGCAAATCTTTCTTTTTCTCTCATTTATTTTTCAAGGTATTAGGCCTTACTGAAGGTCTTGGAAAATCTTGCAGAAGTTAACCATCTGATTTCTCCGGTGTCACCAGCGGACTATGTCTAAATGCATGTAATGGTGATTGGCATCTTGCTAGCTCTAAAGTGGTTTCTGTTGCATCATGACATATTTGAAAAGATGACGTGAAAAGCTGAAAAATGGTAACCACCCAGATCAAGCTCTTAGAATGAAAACAAGGATTTAAAGTGCTGCAGCCAGTCGTTTATCCACTGTCATCCTAAGGTTTTTACAGGATTCTGGGGATTAAATTGTAACTGGGAAAATATTGCCAAAGTGGAGGAATAGAGTTTCCTCTCCAAAATAAGTCCAAATGCTCACTCCCATGACCCAGGTAACTTAGATACTATGGCCCCAAGATAGATAGATACATTCCTGGAATAAAACAACTTTCTGGGAGGTGAAGGTGAGACCACTTGCTAAATGTCACCACTGCCTGTGGTAGGAAAAATAAGTCAGCAGGCATCTGGAGGACTTTCCTTAAGTCCCCATGGTGGCTGTCACACGCCTCCAACATCGCGTGAACAACGATGAAAATGATGACCAGAGGGATAGCACTAACTGTCATTACTGGAACAAAAACAACAGCAAATACCATATACTCCAGAAAGGATTTTAGCCTAGCAGTGTTTGGCACATAGTATCCACTCAATGAAAGTTTGCTGAATGAATGAAGTGCATGAAAAAAGTGAATGAATGAATTAGTGAAATTGGATCCCTCATAGCAGTGCCTTTATTGCTGTGTGACTGAGTTTGTTTCTGTAATTTCCTGGCAGAATGTCTAGGAGTGAGGGAGGCTCAGTAAATACTGAAAATCTATGGCTAAAGCCATTAATTTAGAGTAGTAAAGAATTTTGGTTTTCCTATGTCACCTCCTGTCATTTCAGGGTCCCTGGCTCCTGGACATGTTAGTGAGCTGGGATTTGATCCTACACAAAGATTTCAGGGATGCTGTGATGCAGTGTCTTCAAAATCAAAGGCAACTAAGTCAAATATACTAATGATTGTGACATTTCTGCTTCAGTTTCTGGTAAATCCCTAGATTAAGTTCCTATTCGGATAAAAATAATATTGCCATTTGATATTGCCTGACTTTAGGATTCAATACTAACTGATTTATTCAACAAATACTTTGGGGGCACCTATGTACCGGGTGCTTTTACAGAATTTCAGACTTTCCGGTGAACAAAATGCCTCCACGGAGCTTAAATCCCCGTGGGGAAAAGAGTGATAATAAACAAATGAAAGCGTAAAACAATGTCAGGTGTTGGTCATGCTATGAATCAGAGCAGCAGAATAAGAGGATGGAGAACGTTGGGTAGGCAGGGTCTCTATTTTAGATAATGTGGCCAGGGAAGCCTTCTCTGAAGAGGTAGCATTTCAGCAGAGACTTAAGTGAAGCGAGGGAGTGAACTGTGTGAAAATCTCTGGAAGAACATTCCAGGCAGAGGGAAGGGCGTTTGTGAAGATTCTGAGCTAGGAATGAACTCAAGGTGTTTGAAGAGCAGCTAAAAGGCCAGTGTGGCTGGGATGCAATGAATGGGTTTGAGAACTTTAGGGGATGAGGTCAAAGGGTAGGTGGAGGCCTACAGAACATAGCAAAGAGTTTGGATTTTGTCCTGAGTGTGATGGGAAGCTATTGGAGGGTTTTGAGCAAAGGAGTAATATGATCTGCCTTATATTTTGAAAAATAAAAACCACTCAGGCTGCTGTGACTGTAGCAGAGAAGATTTTAAGCAGGGAGCTCAGTCAGAAGGCTGTCGCAGTGGTTCAGGAAAGAAATCAAGGTGCTCACACCAAGGTGGGGAGATGTGGTCTTTTTCTGGGCGTATTCTGAAGGTAGAGCCAATAGGACTTGCTAATGGATGGAGTATGGGATGTGAAGGCATGAGAGAGATGTCAAGAAAGGTTTTCAGAATCTAGGTGGGTGCATCCTTTATAGTTATGGGGGAGACAGGGAGAGACATATTTTGAGAAACAAAATCCAGAGATCTGTTTTAGCCATGTTAAATCGGAGATGCCTGTTAGACTTCTGAATGTCATTTTCTCCTAATGTCAGAGTTATTCATACATGCGTGGGTGCCTGGGTGTGTGTAAAACAGAATGAAGAAATGTGACTGACTTAAAAGAGCACTGGACAGGATGCAAGCAAGCCTGGACCCAGCTGTAGGGCAAAGAAGCTATGTTACCTTGAGCGAGTAACTTAATCTTCCTGGGTCTTATGTTATCTTTAAAATGAGAAAGTTCATCGAGATGATCTCTTCGTACTATTTCAAAATCCTGTGATTCTGGTTTGTGGGACTTCTAGCCTCTAACTCCAGGCCTTAGAGTAGCTTCCGGTTGCCCTAAGAAGGTTATCAGCATCGGGAGCTTTTCTTGCAGGCATGGTTGTTTGGGCAGAGGAGATAGTGCTTTGTTTGACCCGTTCATTTGTTCTCCATCACCAATAGGTAGAGCAGGATAGACCCATGATAAAGGGAGTTTTTCATTAATGTACATATAGTTCTTATATAATGGATGAGTTCTGTTCTCAAGATATTACACTGTGGGCCTGTTATGAGGGAAGCCATCTGCATTGCATGAGAGGAAGGGTTTAATCTCAAGGGTGAAATTGTGCATTTAGGCAAGCACCACATCCCACCTCTACTGAGACCATTTACCATATGGTCATTCATCTTAACTGTGAAATCCAATGGGCTTGCCTCCCTTTCATATTACTTAACTGCTTTGTGTTACTTGGCATTGCCGCTGAAACTCTCACCAAACTCTCTCCTCCTTGCTTTTGTGTCTAGACAACTCTCATTCTCTGCTTACTTTCCTGATATCTTCTTCCCTATCTCATTTGCTGACTTTTCCTCTTTCCCTCCATTCCTTAAATAAAGCACCCTTTCCATAAGCTTCTGTATCTGGTTTTGTATCTCTTCCCTTTTCTTTCTGCACACTCTTCCTGGACCATATTATTTTCTGCCTTGGCTTCCTCTGCCACTTAGATGACATTGGTTCCTAAAATGTCAACTCTGACCTCTCTTAGGAGCTTCCTATTTTCAAAGGACAATTAGGCATTTTTGTTTGTATGTCTTTTGGGTTCTTCCACATGGCAGGTCCCAAACTGAACTAATTATCCTTTCCTTCCTCTCCCAAACTGATTTTTTTCTCTTGTATTCTGTATCTTGCTTAATCCCATTATTGAATCATTCAAGCTAGAAGTCTCAGAGTCAGTTTCTTTACTTCCATCTTGTTCATTATAGTAGTCAGGCTCCAAGATGGCCCCAAGTTATCCTTACCTCCTGGTATTTGAATCTTTTTATGGTCCCCTCCTACAATATATCGTGGTTGGTTTGTGTGACCAAAGAATATGCTACAAGTGGTGGCATGTGACGTCTCAGTTTAGGTCATAAGAGAAAGTGCCACTTCATCTTATTCTCTTTTAGACCACTTTCTCTGGGAGAAGTTAGCTGCCATGTCTCAAGGACACTCAAGCAGTCCTATGGGGAGTTTGTTGATAGCATCAACCTGCCAGTCTTATGAGTGAACCATCTGGGAAGTAGATCCTCTAGCTACAGTCCGACCTTCGGATGACTGCAGCCCTGGCTGACATCTTGACTGCAACCTCATGAGAGATCCTGAGCCAGAACCACCAGCTAAGCTGTTCTTGAACTTCCTGACCCACAGAAAACTGTGAGATAATATGTATTTATCATTGTTTTAAGATGATACATTTTGGAGTCATTTGTTATGTAGGAGTAGATGACTGAAACATTTAGAAACCACATTTTACTAGTCACTAAATTCTTGTTGATATTTCTCTCAATATTTGTTAAGTATAACTCATCTTCTTCATCTCCACTATTATTGCTCTAATTTTAGGCCTTTGTAATTTCTTTCCTACATGACTGCAATATCTCCCTGTTGTTTCCTTGCCTGTAATTAACTTCCTTTCCTACCTCTAATCCATCCTCCATATTTCCGTCCAATACCTTTTAAAAATATAAATCTGATCATGTTATTCCCCTGATGTATCAGTCAGGATAGCATGAAGTTTTGCTGCTGTAATAAACGACCTCCAAATCAAAGTGGCTAAGACAACAAAGGTTTATTTCTTCCTCCTGCTGTGAGTCTACTATTGTTCAGCAGAAAGGCTCTGTTCATTGTAATTACTCAGGAACTGAGGTTGACTGAAAAGCCAGTGTCTGAAGATTGCTGGTCACTGGCTAGAGGAAAAAGAGAATGTGGTAAAGTGTGCCCTGGCTCTTAAACTTCATCTTGAAGTGACCCACATTGCTTCTATTCAGTTTATTGGCCAAAACAAATCATATGATCACTTCTAACTTCATATGGGCAGGGAAATTCTTTCCCACTATGTACTTGCTTAAAACTTTGACTGATTCCACGTTGCCTTGGCACTAAAGTCCACATTCCTTTGCAGAGCATGCAAGGTCCTTTGTGATTTGCGCTCAGTCTACATTTTCAACATCATCTCCTATCACTCTCTACTTTTCACCCAATGCTCTGCTTCAATTATACTGAATTACTCTCATTTCTAGAACTCACTAAATAGTCACTCCTTCCTCTTTGACCTCATTCTACTTTGTAAATATCTCCATTATAGCATACCTTTCATCACATCACAAGGTAGGAAGTTCTTTATTTCCATGTCTGCCTCTTCTCTAGTCTAGAGCTCCCTTAGAGCAGGAACAATGTCCTACTCACATTTATGTGGCTGTGCTAAGCACAGAGCTTGGAATAGCATTGGAGCAAAAGATATGCTGTTGAATAAATGCATAAATTTCTTTTTCCCACAATCCCTGAAGGTTAATCATATGTCCTCTGCTCTCTGATCCATGGACTTTAAGGGATTTCTGCCATCTTATTTCTTTCCTACAAGGCATTTTGTTTTTCCCACTTTCTAATAAAAGACTGGCTCTTTCTCTTAAAAACCTAAGAAGTCTGTTAGTCATACCCCATGAATTTCTTTTTCCTGTTAGATAACCCTAAGTAGCTCTGATTGAACTCTCACTTGTTATTCTGAACTAATTTCAATCACATTTAATGCCAATATTTATTGTGCTCTCTACACTCCAGGCACAGTGCTTGGTACTGGGGACATGAAGACAAATGATAGTCTATGCTTTGTGAGTCCTGCACCAAAATAATCTATTTCACCCGTGTCTTTAGGTGTACCATGGAACCTGATTAGGTGCCTTCATAGATGGGGCTAGCTAAAGTTTCTATTCACATTTTTTTTTAAATATAGGATACATATAAATTCTTTAGTGGGAAGGGAGAGTCTTCCTTCCCAACACTTCTTAACATTCAGGTTGTTACTTGGGAGTGTTAGCCACTTAAACTAAATAGTATCCAACACCACCAGATTAAATGAAATTTTAGGTCAGGAATCTGGGATATGAGATGGATAAATTTTGAAGTCAGAGGCAATTAAGAATGCTCTTGACCTGGAGTGATAGTAGGGTGGGTAGTGGGGAGGAGGCAGGCACCTTGAAGGAGGTGGGGCTCCGCAGTGGAAGGCAGGGCTCCTGAAATGGGAAAGGCACTGAGAGAAAATGTGTAGAGTCTAGAGCTGTGCTGTTCAGTGTGGTAGCTTCTAGCACATGTGTCTACTAAACACCTGAAGAGTGTCTCCTCTCAAATGAGACATTCAATAAGTGTAAAATGCACAATAGATTTTTTAGACAATACAAAAAAATTGAAAATATCATAATTTTTCATATTGATTACATGGTGACATGATAATATTTTGGATATATTGTGCTAAGTAAAATATATTATTAAAATTAATCTTACTAGTTTATTTTTATATATTTTTTAATGTGGCTACTGGAAAATATTAAATTACAAATGCGGCTCACCTTTATGGTTTGCGTTACATTTACACCAGACAGCCCTGGTCTAGAAGTCAAACATTCCCCACTCAGTTGTTTGTTGCCTCCACCCTCCTTCTCTTCTTTCTCCCCTCTAGCTTCTTTCCCTCCCTCCTTTCCTTATTGAGCATCTTCTAGGTTCAGATTCTGTTCTAGGCTCTGGGTTCCCTCTAGCAACTTCCAGTGTAGTGGTAAACAAAGTCATAGAAACAAATTATTATACTCTATTGCTAAGTACTTTCTTAGGTCATACAACAAGAATCCTTTGGGGGAGCACTGGACTCTGAGGAGCTGAAGAGACTTGAGATGACTTTTAGTTCTACCTACAGCCAGCTGTGGGAAATGGCTGCCTCAAATCAAATCGGTCTTTATAATTATCGTGCTAATTATTCATCAGAAGGAAAACTTCACATATAGTCCAGAGAAAAATGACCCTTTTAGTCATGTCAGGAAGGGAAGGAAAAAGGAAAAGGAATTTAAAAATAGGGACCTTACAGCGTAAAAACACTTGCTCACTGCTTCACATATACCATCTTATTTCATTCTCCACACAGACCTTTGAATTATGTATTATCTCTAATTAAAGGTAAGGAAACCAAAGCTTAGAGATATTCAGTAACTTGGCCAACAATCTTCAAAGAGGCATTGGATAATTGAATATGGCTGGCTCATTACAAATCCTCTACCATAACGAAAAAGAAGCTCAAAGAGTTGTCTTATTGATCATGAATTAATAATATCATCTCATACACAAAAGACATCTCATGGCTTTTAATATCCATGGCCAATGAACATTGACAGTAATTTTTGTCCAACTTTTTTATTTCTACAATTCTGCCATTTGGTTAAATGACACTATTTTTTGGATCCCAGTCAGTTCTGTCCTTTTTACTGTCCATCTTTCCTGAGCAAGTTAACTTCTATTTTCATCTCAAGAGTTTTTCAGTTGTAGTGTATGTCTCAGATGACAGAAGTCTTCTATTAAAGGGAGAGAGGAGCTCTCAAAGGCTGACCTGTTGCACTTTTCCTTTTCACTTTAAGCTGCTATTTCTCTTTCGTCTTGATCAATGATATTATCACTTTCTTTCACATTTTTGGCTATCCAGTTGCTATCAATAATAAAAATTGCCTAAGACTATCAGAGTAAACAATGATTTTATAGCTACTGTGAATTGATGAAAATTATTTCTGGATTAGTACTGAATTAGCTGAGTAGAAGCAGTTCCAAGAAATAAGTCTAGGAACTTTACCTCCTACCTCCAACACCCCAAAAAAATCATCCTTCAGGAAAATGTCTAGGAGTAGTGTATTTTAGGTTACGAGCACTGATCAGAAGCTCATGATCTGGTATTTGGTTCTTGTTGTCTCTGTTCTGCCATCCTCAGTATTGGCTACATCTTCAGACTGGCAGCAAAATGGCTGGAACAGTTTCAGGCAGACCTCTAAAAAGGACAACCCACAGAGTCTCCCAGTGGTTCTTTATTAAGAATGAGAGAGGGCCCCTTGCATCTGATTGGCCATCTCTGGGTTATTAGCCCATGGCTCACCCAATCACTCCAAAGGAGTGGCATTACCCTTAGTGTGATTGCCTTTAGTGGGGGTCACCTCACCCTGAGACAGTTGGCTTGTGTTATACCTGAGCAAAGTTATGGAAGGAAGAAGGGAGAATGGGTGTTTGGTAGGCAACCAAAAGCTACACAAAGCCAGCACAATTCCATGTGGTACAGAGGATAGGTAGTTATTTTGGTGGACTCTGGTAACACAAAGAAACACTAGTGTTAGTTACCTGATTATTAGGGTAGTTAAGAAAGCCTTAGTGAGTAGGAGAACACTATCTACCTGTTGAAATTTCATAGTCAAGAACACGGTTATATATAGGATTGCTATATTTTTGTTCTGCTGATGAATTCAGGCTTCCACAGGGGAAAACAGATGTTTAGAGCAAAAAATTAGAAGAGAGAAGAAATAAATCCAAGTTCTGCTGCATAATATTCAGGTGTTTCATCAACTTAGCTGCTTGAGTCCCTGGAGAGAAGGCAAGATGCTCTGAGTCAGACGTTTACACGTAAGTAGTAGGTCAAAAACACGTTAGCCTTTTGCTACATCATGCAGCCTGTGGTGGTGTTTAGTCACATCAGATTTCTTATTTATTCACGTTAACAGTAGGAACTAACAGGATGAGTATAATAGATAGGAGTCTATCCAGACCACACTTTCCCTTGGGAATAGTGGGAAGTTCTGCAAATTATTGATGATTGACAGCAATGGATGGGAGCAAGCCATCTAAATTGACAGTCAAATGGGTTTCTTTTCAGCAACTATGACCCGCATATGAATATGAGTGTTATCTGCTATTTTGTTACTGAAAAATCTGTCTCCAGAATTGGGAATCTCTCCATTTCTCTCCGTCTGTCCTCCTGCAGCTTGGACCTCTATTTCATTCAGACGAGTAAACTTCAAGCCTTTGTACATGCTGTTTCTTCGTAGAATGCCCTTTCCTGCTTTGTTCACCTGGCAAATTTATGTTCCTCTTTCTAGACCCAGATTAAGCCTTTGGAAATTCTCCCCCACTAATGAGTCCCTGCCACTGAAGTGATTGAAGCATTCCATTGTCTTCAGAATGTCCCCAGCCTAGAAAGAAACTCTTACTCAGATGATGACAAGCTGTCCCAATTTGCCTGGGGTTGTGTTGCGGCGAGGGGGGGAGTGTTCAAGGATGTGGGATTTTCAGTGCTAAAAGTACAAAAGTCCAGGGAAAACTGGCATGAGTTGGTGATGCTAGGACATTAGCCACTTAGGAATAAGGAGGAAATAGAGCCAATGGGAGGCAAGAAGGAGTAGGTGAGGGAAAGGGTGAAATGGTGGGAAAGCTCTCATGAATCCCTCCTGCTCAAACTTCAAAACTCATTACACATTCGAGGCTTTGAAAAATAATGAATGAGAACAGTTTTGGGATGGAGACAATTAGCAAGGTGTTGATCTTTTCCCTTTAAAACGTATATTTTAAAAGTCTCACTCTTAGATGGAAGCAATGACTATTGAATTGTCATGATCACTTAGTCAAGCACTTACGAGGCATTTATTAGAGCTCCATCTCAGAAACTGTCCTTATAATTTACTCCCCATTCATTCATTTTTTCATTCTACAGATATTCACTGAGTGCCAAACACCACGTGGGTGCTATCAGCCTGGAGGAAACCTGGCGAGGACCCTGTGTCCCCCAAGAGCTGACTATCAACTCTTCTCTGCATATCTTCTTGTTCGTAGCTGATGGGTTTACTGTGCAGGAGGATCTTGGTGGACTTCCAGAGCAGTCTTGGGAATAAAATAGGCAGCAGAACCTTGGCAAGTTTGAATATAGCTTGGGACCACACATACTTTGAGATACCCAGGAATGAAAATAGCCAACTACAATTCATCCTCAGCTTAAATGCAACTGTGAAATGTGAAAAGCAAATCATTCTTCAGCTTAACTTCACGGCTTCATTTCTCATCACTTCCCTCTATCTACTCCCAATGAACTATGTGTAGCTCCCTGAACTTGTCTTCTTCTCTTTGGCTTCTGGGCCCTTCCATAGGCTGTTTAGTCTGCTCGAATCATCCTTCCCAGTACAACATTTGCCCCCATCCCCATTAACCTGACTTATGGAGACTCACCCCTGAGGTTTCATCTTCACCAGCACCTCCTCCTGTAAACCTGCTCAAGCCCTTTCCTCTGAGCTCTCAGAGCCCACTATTGTAGTATTTATTATGCAGTATTGAAATTATTTTAGTTATTTAGTATTGAAATTAATTATTAATTTATCACTAGATTTTGAGCTTCCTGGAGGCAGAACTGTGCTCTGCTCACCACAGAGCAGGTGCATAATAAATATTTGTTGAATAACTGAAAGTGAGAATAAAATAACATTTTCCTAAAACTATGGTAAACATACGTTCTGTGATTTTTGAGGTCAGCTGACCCATTAGTCTGGTTCAAGAATGATATTCAAGATATTTATTACTCCTGAACTAGATCATCAGTTGGAGTGGACCCTGGTCCAGTGGTGCTGGAGGCCCCTGCTGTGCCAGATGTTAACCCTTTAGTTGTTGGATCCTGGGGAAGTGGGGAGTCTCTAGGCAGGAGCCTGATGTTAAGGGTGAAGCATGATGGAAACATGGTTATTTGCCAATTGATACTGAAGTATTTCAATATTTTAACAACTGCCATGGTCATCCAGGTGCATTTGAGCCACATTTCAGCCCTGGTCAGGTTCATTATCTCATTAAGATGGATGCTGTAGAGTTTGTAGCAGGAAGAGACAGGCTGCATTTTAAATTGCCCCAGTTTCTCCCAGTGAGGTGATCTGTGTAATCTTATCAGATATGTTTATGCATGGGGAAGACTTTTTATGCGGTTTCCATAGCAGAGCAGAAAAACATCAATTTTGTTTAGAACTCTTTCCACTGAATGCCAGGCTGAGACGGTTCACTGGGGTCCATGCTGGACCGTTGTCCCTGATGTTGCATTCAGTAAGCCCCATGCTTTGACAGAAGGCGGAATGGGATGGGAAAGCTGTGATGGGAATGTTGGCAGCCACACAGGACTGAAGGCTGCTATGCCCTCTGGAGCTTCGCAAAGGATGCCAACCCTTAAATCAGAGTTTTGAAACAGACAAACAACCCCAAAACTAATTTTTTTCAGAGCCTGAAAGTGCCAAAGTAAAGTGTGAAATCATTAAGAAATAAAGATACTTGGATGTATTTGAAACTTCTGTTTCCAAAGACTTTAACATTTGGCTTCATTTAATTTAGCCATAGGGAGATGGCTGATATAGATCTGTGGGCCTATTTTGCTCAAACACTGAATATAGAAAGGTGTTCAACTACAACTTGGATGCTAATGACTGTAAATTTCAGCAACTCTGTCATGTTCCCCAGTGAAAATCTGACCTAAAAGAACTGTACAAAGCCATACTTCCTCTCAAAGCATAAGGGATTTTGCATGGAAACAGAGACCAGGAAGTGCAGGTTTGTGTTATAAAGCCTGTTTTCTATCTATTTTAATATATGCTTTGAAAATGCAGGGTTATTAGAAGAAGAGGACAATGTAAGATCCAAGTTATGTACTGAAAGATCCTGGGGAATGGCTTGCAAGGTATAATAGGATGTAAGATGATAAGAGATTGCATCAGCATGAGAGCACTGTTCCTGATGAAGAGCTCAAATCTAATGGCCAGGATCCTTGAAATGGCTGAATGAAAATAGAACCCCCAGAGGAATCTTTGAAAATAAAATATGACAGAAGCCCAGAGGCATATCCAGAAATTGTTAAAGGCACCGAGTAAAGAAAGATCACAAAGAATAAAAGAGCATGGAGTAGCTAAAGGAAGGGGGAGACTAGGAAGGGGTATCTCATTAAATTACAGTGTGAGAACTATACTATTGCTAGTTATTATTACTTATCCAGAAGAAATAATCTGCTGCACAGGCCGTGATTTATGCTCAAGGATGTTCATCACAATGTTATTTATCATAACTTAAAAGCGGAAATTATCTTAAAAGTCAACAATAGAAGAAAGATTAAAGTACCGTGTGCCTATATCATATACTATAGCAGGCAGCCGTACAAATAATGTTCTTCAGAAGTTTCCACTGAAGTGAAAATATTTGTGACAGACTTACAGCTTAATCTCATCCCTGTAAACAACAAAAATTTTTTCACTGCAGGTTAATTCATTGAAATAGTAATTTATGTTTTTCTCCCTAGAATCTTTCTCTCATTTTTGATAAGAAGGCAGATTTTGTCGTTTTTGGCTTCAGAGATCTGAGCAGCAAGCAGAAGCAATCTAAAGTCAGTTACTTTTCAAAATATTACTTTTATAATCAAAGAATGACAGAAATGTTATTTAAAAATACTATTAAAATTCCCACCTTAAGCATCATGAAAAAAATTATGCAATACCATTTGGTAAAATGGTGCTGCCTACTGCAAAGTAGCAACACTGGCTGCTGCTGTTGCTGCTACATTTGCAGATGACAGGAAGGCTGGGCAAGGCCTTGGAAGTGTGAAGAAGTGATGAGCCTTCCTTGTCCTTACAGACTGGTCTCTAAGCAGCACCTCAACTTCTGTTATGATCAGTTTTGAGGGTTTGTTATGTGTACGTATAGTGTATTGAGAGAGCCAAGAATGGCAAATGCTGTTATCATCATTCTGTTAACCAGAACATTTTATTAACCACCACTTCCATAATAAGATCTTGTGGTACTTTCTGAATGATCCAAATTGGCTCAGTACAGGATTACGATGAAATACATTTTGTTATAATCAAATTCTTTGAAAATTGGTAATTCAGGTAGGGTCTGAATCACAGCTTATTAACTAGAACAATGGTTTTCAAACTTTTCAACAGAACAGCAGCCCTTTCTTCAAACCCAACCTTATGGGAAATTTAATAGGTTAAGGAAATAAAAGTTGATTTGCTCTGGTAAAGTGGTGATGAAGAGCTTCCAGGACCCCCAGCTCAATCCTACTTCTTTTCCTCCACTTACCTCCTTCTGCTACCAAAAGGACCCTGAGAACCCCTAGAGCTCTGTGAGCACAATTAGAAAACCTCAGAACCTCAGTATTTCCATGAGAATGAGCTTTGTTTTAACCAAACACAGAAGAAAGAGCTTCTGCAGCTTATGGATGGTCTAAGCTCATTACACATTTCATATTGCTATGGCCTGTGGGGAGGGAGAGAGAAAGGGGTGTTTCCAGTAACTGGGAAAGATTTGGAGATCCTCGGGTCCTTTTCTTCCCCTAAACCTCATCATTTATTCTTTTCTTTGGACTATGTAATCTGAGAGCGAGACAGCACTGCTTTATGGAATGCAATACAAAATTATACTAAACCCCAAATTTTAATATATTCAAGGGTCAACTATACATTTGAAATATAAGAAAGAAAAATGCTCTAGTAATGCTGCATCAGAAAGCTTTTGAGTTTTAGGATTCATTCGGCATAACAAATTTCTTCATCTTCTCTCTTTTCCCCAATTAAAATCAGATTTTTCAGTGTTCCTCCAAGCTCATGTACCAGTTGCACGGCTTCAGTGGAGGGCAGTGTAGGGTCCTAGTGGACAGCCTAGCCTGGGTCTGGAGTTGGACAGAGCAAGTCTGAATCCTGTCCTCATCACTTTGTAGCTGTGTGTCGGGCAGTAAGGCAGGTAAGTGGTATGAGCTTGTCTCTCTCTGCAAAGGGAGATAGAAAAAGTACTTATATCAGAGGGTAGGTGTGAGGATTGAACAAGATGAAATGAACAAACAAAACAAAACAAAAACAAACTTGTAGATACAGAAAAAAGATTGATGGTTACAGAAGGGGAAGGGGGTTGGAGCGGGTGAAATGAGTGAAGGGGGTCAATTGCACGGTGATGGATGGTAACTAGACTTTTGGTGATGATCACTTTGTAGAGTATACAGCTGTTGAATTATAATGTTGTACACCTAAAACTTACTTAATGTTACATACCAATTTCAGATCAATAAAAACATATGTTTGGCACATTGTAAGTGCCCAATACATATTTATTATTATTGTGATTTTAGTCTGTGAGCCTCTAAAACAGTGATTTTTAAAAAAAATATCATGACTACCTATTAGAATCACCAGGAATGCTTTAAAAACTATGAATTACTCATAGCCCAGACCAATTAAATCAAAGTTTTTGGGCCGGGGCCCAGACAGGAGTAATTCTCAAAATTACCTCGGTAATTCTAATGTGCAGCCAGGGTTGACAACCACTGGGCTAAAATATGCAGCTGTGAGTGAGAACACCTGAAGGTGGAAGAGAGGGCGTGCCGGAGCAGGAAGAAGCCTATGGGGGACCCACGGGAATGCTTGACCTCTTCTGATTAGGCCTGTGTCTTGTCTGCAGGGCAACTGAAGGAGCGAAGACTGGTGATGACAGCAAGGGAAGGAGGAACTGATTTCAGAGAGATGCTTGGAGATAAAGGAACCAATAACCAGACCTTGAATATGCATAGCTCTTTACCCTTTTCAAAGTGTGTTCCCATAATTAACTTGTTCAATCCTCTTGACAACTCTGTGAAGTACATGGGGTACATGCTATGCCCAATTAAAGAAAGATGAATTGTCACAGACACATCAGGTCATTTGCTCTCAGTCCAACAGTACCTGGTCAGCAGGGTCATGATCAAACCCACACCTCCTGAATGCAGGTGTTTTTCCAGGACACCATCTGTGTCTCTTACTTAGCTCCTCTACCTGGTAGCTGTTCTCTACCTGCTTCTTAACTAGTGAGGGGAAGTTCTAGAGAACCTCCTGGTGTAGAATGCAAGAGCCGGGAGTGTCTTTTTGCCTCTCCTACAAGGGATGTGAACAGGATAACAGAAGATTCTAAGGGAAATAAACGCTGTAACATGACTCTCAGTTTTGCACTAGGTAGTCTCTGTCTCAGAGCTTTGCAGTACAACCAAGCTGACATAGTCAAAAGGAATTCAGTTTTGGACTTTGGGTCAACAATAAGCATTAGTGCTACTTTTGTGCCTGAGTTCCCGGAAGTTGAATAAACTTTGTGAACGGGAGACAAATATATTGCTTGATGGATTTCAAGCTACTTGTGTTGACTATTCCAGGAAAAGCAGACCTGAGAATACATGATGTTCTCAGTGTCCCATGTAACTTCTTAGAAGAACCTGTTCCAAAGTCAACTGGTCTGGATAATGCAAAATGTTTACCCACATATGAACCCACCCACTCTCCCCAGAGATAATAACCAAGAATTGGATCCAGTTTTTAGGTACTTTGTGGCCCACTATTTCTTTGCCACTCTAGCACTGTTAAGTTAGTCCAGAATAAACTATCTAATTTCCCTAACCTTGGGGATCTGTTTCAACTTAAAATACTGTTAGTAGATGATGGGTTTACGAGAATTGCTTAACCAGGGATTGCATCTTGATTTGTGGTCTTACAATTGGTTTTGGAGTTGATCTAGATTCAAAGCAGTGAATGACCACAGCATCACAGGATGTGGGTTGGTCTTAAAAACAAGGGTGGATGTTCATTCAGATTCAGACTTCTGGGAACTGGCTTGTTTTGTGCCGTCAAAGAGACCATCAAGGTGTTTTCTTTGTTTTGTTTTGTTTTGTTTTGTTTTTAATGAGGCCTGGTTTAGTAATTTATTCTAGACTTCAAACTATATGTGAAATCCCCCAGGACCTGAAAGAGTGAAGAGGAAACTCTTTTTAATCATGTTTCAATCAATGCTACCAAGAGAAATATTGTCCAGAAAACCTCTATATTCCATCCTTAGGGATTTTTTTTCCCATGAGGATCTCAGAAACATAGTCGAAGAAATGTTAGGTTCATCTCTTGCTTTCTGGATTATCATCACAGTTTTGATAAGCTGTCATGAGAAAAGATCAGCACACAGGTATAAGCTGAGAAGAAGTGTGACTAGGAGATAGACAGTCACCTGCCTTCTTTCTGTTCCTCTAATTTGCTACCCTCCTTCCTGCCTCCACCTCACTTGTCTTCTCCTAGTTAGCTCCTAACCATCTGTTATGGGTTGAATTGTGTCCCACCAAAAGGTATGTTGACCTGAGGTCCTGACCCCCAGTGCCTCAGAATGTGATCTTATTTGAAAATAGGGTCATTGCGGATGTAATCTGTTAAGCTGAGATGAGGTCATACTGGAGTAGGGTGAGCCCTTAATCTAACATGACTGGTGTCTATATAAGAAGGCCATGAGAGACACATAGGGAGAATACCACGTGAAAATAGAGGCAGATATTGGAGTGATGCAGCTGCAAGCCAAGGAATGCCAAGGATTGATGACCACAACCGAGAAGCTAGGAAGCAGCAAGGAAGGATTCTACTCAGAGTCTCACTAGGAACATAGCCTTGCTCACATCCTAATTTTGGTCTTCTTGCCCCCAGAACTGTGAGAGAATAAGTTTCTGTTGTTTTAAGTCACCCAGTTTGTGGTATTTTTTTACAGCAGCCCTTGGAAAATAATACACCATCCTTCTGATTTGAGTTCAAATGTCACCTTTTGAAGAAGACTTCCAGATCCTTCCGCAGCCAAGAGTGCATCCTCCTGCTGTATAGTTCCCTACCACCTCTACTTTTCTTTTATAGCACTCATCACATTTAGCAATTACTTCTAAGTGTGCTTTTCTATTAAGCTGTAAACTCTCTGAGGGCAGAGACGATGTTTCTAGGACTCATCAATGCATTTCTAGCAGCCAGGGTTGTACCTGCCGTCAGCACCCACTCTCTAAATATTTGTTGAATAAACCAATGAATAATGAGTAAATTCTATTTTAAGAATTTATCTCTAGCTTTTCAAAATCATCTGGTGGTTATTGCTTTATGAACAGAAATTTTCTGGTTAAAACTCACTTTATCTGAGAGAAGGGATTGCTTTTTTGGAAGCTTGTATTCCAGGTTTTTTTACACTTAGTCATAATATTTTTCTTTAAAGTACTGAAAAAAATATTTAGGCTTTCTTTTATGTAAATAGTTTTCAAGATGGGAACAGTGTGAAAAAAACCCATGCTTAAATTGTTTGAAGTCCCCTCTCCTCCCTCCTCCAGAAAATGCAGTTTAGAATATATTTTGAATATCCTTTTCTTAATGGATTCACCACTTAAGGGAGTAGCAGGACCATTCATTGAACATGAAATGAGCCAACAAGTTGTTGAAAGCATTTTCCTTGCCTTTCCTCAATGCCTTCCACATTTCTTTGAAGCTGCTAGTATAGATTGTAAAGTTTCTTTCCAAAGCTTCATATTCACTTTTGGCCACGTATGACAGTCACAAGGAACACTTAGAAGAATAAAAATATGAGGATCAACATAAAGTAATACATGGAAATAAGTGTGTCTCTTCACCTTCGGGTATTTAATCCAAAATTGTTAAAAATATTGTTCTGACTTTTATTTTGGAAGCGTTTCTAGAGCTTGCAAGAAAACCGTATTATTGCTATCTTGTCATGTCTGATTTTGGAGGAAAAAAAATAGATATCCTCTTCATTTATTTGTGTGATCTTCATATGATTTTCAACTGTTTGAAAGGATGGAAACTTGTCCATGATTGGGGAAATTCAAAGGGCAAGGCACTGAAAGAGGGGGACGGGAGAGTTCAGCAATGTCACCTGTGGTGCTGGAGGAAGTGCTGTGGGTGTGGGGTCAGTGTGGCTAAATCTGAGCGCCCGTTGGTGATGCTGAGCTAGTCCTTACCTTTCTTGAGTCTCAGTTTCTTCACTTGTAAAATGAAAATTATATTTCATAATGTTGCTAAGAAGATGACTTTTGACAATATATATGAAAATGCTTGTCCACATATTAACTGCTCTGTGGATATGATTCAAGAAGTCAATTAGACACATCCCACAACTAGAAGGACCTGCAACTAAGATATACAACTGTGTACAGGGGGGGTTTGGGGAGATAAAGCAGAAAAAAAAAAAAAGATTGGCAACAGTTGTTAGCCCAGGTGCCAATCTTTAAAAAAAAAAAAGAAGTTAATTGGACATGATCATTCTATACACTTTCATAACACTTTACCACTTACAAAATACTTTTGGACACATTCTATTATTTGAGATTTAAAATAATCTACTAAGCAAACTGGACCAGGCATGAAACTATATAGATGTACAAGATATAGTTCCTGGTGTCAAGGAACTTATGGCCTGGTAGGAGGGACAGACAAAAAATGGATAATTTAACAGGAAGTGGAGCACTAAAGGCATGGATGAGGAATAATCACGGCTGACAGATCTTTAGTGAGCGTTATTGTGTGTCACATACTTTGTTTTATACTTTATATGTGTTATCCCATTAAAACCCCAAACCAACACATGTGGCAGTAATAATTATCTAGTGGACTTACCCACAGTCACACAGCTGGTAAAGCATGAACCTGGGACTGAAATCTATGGTATCTCCAGAGTCTAAGGCTTGATCATTGCACTCAACAGTGACTTCATAGGTGTTCCAGTTTTACTACTGAGTAACATACCACTTCAATCTTAGTGACATAAAACAACTATTTTATTATGCTCATGGATTTTTGTAGGTCATGAATTCATAAAAGGGCACAGATATGGTTTGCCTCTGCTCCATGGTGTCTGGGCCTCAGCTGGGAAGATGGAAAGGTTGGGGTGACTCAACAGCTGGGGGCTGGAGGTTACCTTACTCACATGTCCTGTGGTTGATGTTGACTGTCGGCTGGGACCTCAGGTGGGGCTGTTAGCCAAAACACTTACATGTGGTCTCTCCATGTGGCTGTTTGAATTTCCTCACAGTATGGTGCCTGGGCTTTAAGACCAAGCATCTCAAAGAGAACCAGGCTGCAGCTGCATAGCTTTTTATAATCCAGCTTTGGAAGTCACACAATGTCATTTACAAGCCCTATGCCACTCCAGATTCAAGGGGATGGAACACAAACACCATTCTCAATGAGAGAAGTGTCAAACTCATATGGTAAGAACATGTGGGATTGGAAAATCCAATCTGCCACAGTCCACTCTCTGGCCACAATAATTCGTATTCCTCCCACATGAAAAATACGCTCATCCCCTTCTCCAGGATCCCCAAGTTTCATCTCAATATGGCATCAGCTTGAAGTCTAAGACCTCATCATTTACATCAGATCTAGTATGGATGAAGCTCTTTTTGTGCAGCTTCACTAGTGCAGTTCCTCTGAAGACCAGTGAACTAGAGAGACAAGTTATTTACCTCTCTTCTTCTCTATCCAATATACATTTCTGGAACAGGCATTGGATAAGCGTGATAGCACTCCCACTCAAAAAGGGGAAAAATAAGTAGCACACAGCAGTACTGGTCCATAGCAATTTTGAAATTGATCTAGGCACATGTTGTCAGTTCCTTGATTAGGGCTCAGTCTTACTGCTTGGGAGTTGTTCTCTTGGCTCTTAGTTCTACCCTCTGAGTTATCTTTCCTTTTCTGTAAGACACTGCTGGTGTTTGCTACTGAGTAGTTTTCTCAACTGATTTCCTCCTCATAGTAGTTCAAAGGTCAAAGGCCTCCTATCTCTGTCCTTTTAAGTTAAATCTGAAATATTTCTTTAAAAGACTTTGCAGGTTTCTTGTGTATCTACTCCACTAGACAAAAGTCATACCTATGAACTTTCTGAGATAAGCTCTTTCTTGGGCTCCTTTTGAGACTACTGTGGGACAACATCTTTATGATTCTTAGAAGCCATATTCTTTAATAGAGAGAATCTGTGAAGTATGCCCTTAAGAACCTTAGAAGGCCTTTGCCTATTTGAAAGATTCTATGAGGTTTTAACAAAGAATCTTAGAGTCCCATTCTGAGTTTGATCTATGGCCTGAAGTTCTTTTTTTTTTTAATTTTTAAATTATTTTATTTATTTAGTTCTTTGGAAGAAGATTAGCCCTGAGGTAACATCTGTGCCCATCTTCCTCTACTTTATATGTGGGACGCCTGCCACAGCATGGCTTGCCAAGCGGTGCCATGTCCACACCTGGGATCTGAACTGGCAAGCCCTGGGCTGACAAAGCGGAGCATACGCACTTAACTGCTGCACCACCGGGCCAGCCCCTGAGGTCCTTTCTTAGTTTAAGAATTGTTTGCTGCTGGAGAGGCTGGGACTGAGATACAGTTTTACATTTGAATCTAGTAAGTCCTGGCTCCTTTATAGTTAACATTTGATTCTTTAACTAATTTCTTTTCTCACATTTTATTATTGGGAATAAGAAGAATCCAGGTGCCATTTTCAATATTCTGTCTAGAGATTTCCTAACCCAGATTATTGAGTTCACTAGGTTTATTTCCTGTTTTCCACGTTACCACAAGCGGAGGAGTTTCTAAACCTTCTGTCTCTATATAGCAGGGGTCTCCTTCTAGTTTCCAATAACATTTTTTTAAAGGTTCCTTTATCCCCTCACCAACAGCCTCCTCAAAACCTTATAGGTTTCCACCAGCCAACCAGCCCCAAAGTCAATGCTATATGTTTCGGGTTTTATTATGGCAGCGCCACACTTCCAGGTATCAAAGTCTATTTCAGATGCTATTGCTGCGCTACAAACCACCCTAAACTTAGTTGCATAAAATAGCAAACATTTTGTTATGTGGGTCAGGAAATCTAGATGGGCGTGCATATCATGTTTTAGTTTTATGATGTTTGGAACTGAGACAGTGAATGTCATTAGGGAAGACTTGAAGACCGAGGGTGAATTGTTGGCTGAAGGGCTAGAATTATGTGAAGGTAGTTGATGCTGGTTAAAGTCTGGGACCTTAGCTGGGACTGTCAGTCAGACCACCTATACATGGCTTTTCCCTATGGCTGCTTGAGATTCATGGCTGGGCTCCAAGAGTGAATTCTAAAGAGAATCAGGAAGAAACTGTAACATTTTTAAGATTTAGCTCTGCAAGTCACATAACATCTCATCTGCTCTAGTCACAAACCTGCTCAGATGCAGGGAGAGGGAATATAGACCCTCTCTTGATGGAAGAAATGTCAAAGCTATTGAAGAACGTCATGTGGATGAGAGATGCTGTTGTAACCATCTTTGGAAAATATAATCTGCCATGATCAGGAGCTACGGGATTATAAAGAACGAACACCTGAGGATCCCAGAAAGGCAGTCAGAGGGAAACCATCCCTGATCTGAGTCTTAGAGGATAAACTTGGCAAGAGTAAGTGTCGTCATGTTCCTCACATAATGGCAAAGAAAAGAGAGTTATGACTATAATCTCCTAAATTGTTATGGGTATAACCTCCTGAAGTGACTACTTTGAAATGAAAACCCTCATTATACTATATTAGAAATGTTCACTTTATTTTATAGCCAAACTCTACACTAAATAAATGTTTAACAATGATCTGTAAATGGTAAAAACAGTCACTGATTCAAGAGATATAATTCAAATGAATTGGTAACAAGGAGCTATAAATAGAAGGAACTGATAAACAATCAAAGTTCAATGGAGAAAATTCAAGCAGGGACATCCAGTAAAAAGAATTCCACAGAAGGAAGAAAGAGAACTGAGAATCTGCCACAGTGTGATGCAAAGGGATTCAGGACAACAAATCAAAGGGCCGTACAACTTGGAGCTAAATATAATCATGACTGGTCAGCATCCGCTAGTAGAGAGGGCTGACATTGACTCTCTCATTAAGAGCTCTAGATCATTGTCCCCAGAACAATGTTCTAGATGGGATTGTCATGCAATACCTTTTCTTATTTAAATAATAGTCTGATAGTGGATGGAGGGCCATTTGGATCTCTAAATGCACCTCCAAATTGCTGTCCTTTTAATGGACATCTTTTTGTCCCATCTCCTACCCTAGCCTGGCCCAACATTTATTTATTTATCTTTAAATTTAATTTTATGGATAGCCCTAACATTCACATTGTTTAGAAAATCAGAGAAAATCAGAGAGCCAGCCCTGATGGTCTAGTGGTTAAAGCTCGGCGCTGTCATTGCTTTGGAAGCCTGGGTTTGTTTCCTGGTCACAGAACCACACTACCCATCTGTCAGTTGCCATACTGTGGCAGCAGCTCACATAGAAGAATTAGGAGGACTTACAAGTAGAATATACAACCATGTACTGGGGCTTTGGGAGAAAAAAAAAACAACAAGAAGTATCAATAGATATGCCATGAAATTCTCTCTCCCATCTTTGTCCCCATTCCTCTTCCTCAAAGTAACCCCTATCCTTAGTTTCTAGTGTGTTGTTCTAGAGTTTCTTCATGCAAAGATAAGAAAATACAAGCACAGATTTTTATTTTCTTCCTACCTACCCTCACCACCTGACTTTTTTTTTAACCCCAAAGATAGTATAGTATGTAATGTGGTCTGCATCTTGCTTTTTTCATTTAACTACATCTCTTAGAGATTTTTTTCTTCACATCATTTCGTGGTGAGTTTTTATGTATGTATGTATGTATGTGTTACAGGCAATAAGAGAATTCTTAAATCTCATTTCATGGGAGGTATTAGATAAAATACAGATATTTGGGGGTTGGCCCTGTGACTGAGTGGTTAAAGTTCTGTGTGCTCTGCTTCAGTGGCCCAGGTTTGTGGGTTCGGATCCCAGGTGCAGACCTACTCCAGCCATCAGTCATGCTGTGGAGACATCCTACATACAAAGGAGAGGAAGATTAGCACAGATGTTAGCTCAGGGCTAATCTTCCTCAAGCAAAAAAAAGAGGAGGATTGGCAATGGATGTTAGCCCAGGATGAATCTGCCTCACACACACACAAAAGAATACAGATATTGGGATTAGGATCAATATGAGTTTGAAACTCACCTTTTCCATTTAAAAACATGTAAGATTGGGCAAGTTCCTTGGTCTTTTAAAGCCAATTTCCTCCTTTGAAATAATAAGTAATAATAAGTTGCAGGTTTATGGTGAGGCCATCAGTAAAAGACTAGCTATAAATGGCCTAGAACATAGTAGATGCTCAAGAAAAACTGCCTATTATTATTTCATCCCTTGAATTTAGAATGACAATGATTGCTCTTCAGTGCTTCAACATTCATCCTGATCTGGTTCTGGAGGGGCTTAAGTCTTCCCTCCTAAACAGGCTCCATCTCAATTCTGCTAGGCACTTTGTGAATCAAATTCCATAAGCCCTTGATGTCCTCATGATCTCTGATGAGCATTAGTAAAGCTGCTAAAAATACCAGTTGTGTAGATATTTGGTGATACTTAAGGGAACAATGAAGACTACCAGATCATAAACTGAAGCTTGCATGATGGCTCAGATGCATTGGCCACTGTGGTAGATTGCATTTTAGTCCCAGTTCTTCACCCTTTCTTGTATTCATGCCATTTGACATGTGATTTTGTAGTTTCCCCTACTAAAGAGGTGGAATATATTTCTTTGTCCCTGAACTTTAGGATGGGCCATCTGTTTTGCTTTGGTCAATAGAAAGAGGTAGAAGTGATAGTTTATCAGTTCCTTGTTTTTAAGAGGTGTTGTGTGTTTCAACTTTTCCTTTTGTATTCTGCCATTGCTATGAGGAAAACATGTCTGAGTTAACCCTCTGGTCCTAGGAAGAGGGCAAGAGACATGTGGAGCAAACCCAAACCCGCCAAACCATCCTAGTCAAACCACCCTCGCTGACCTAGCCTAGATCAGCTGACTCCCAGACAACTCACAGATGTGTAAGTTACATAAATGGTTAATGTTAAATACTAAGATATTGTGGTTATTTGTTATATGGCAATAGCAAGCCAATACAACTATACTTCACCAAATAGTAGAAAACTGTTGAAAAATAACAGGAAATTTGGAAAAAGCCACAGCTGGTTGAGTACTGATTTGATATATATACATGCGCAGTGTAGAGGACAGGGAGAATAAGAAATGAAATGTTTAGGTATGTTTACAATGCAGCCAAACAGAGATGAGGAGGGGGTATAAAAATTGTGTGCAAGTATTTGAGGTACAAATGTCAGAGGTGGGGTAAATAGTTTACTGAGTCCCAAGAGAAAACAATGCATCTAGAAAAAAAATGCATCAATGCTGAGCCAACAGAAACTTCTTAAGGTGGGGCAGGAAAAAGTCTTTGTGATAAGATCTGCATCACTATTGCCCTGAGGAAGCATTAGGGGCCCTCTTGCTCTGATACTTTTAAATTTAACTGAACAAGGATCTAGAAACATATTCTGGAAATAACCTCTGGCCAACTGGATGGAGGCTAGAATCAACAGGCCAGTAAAGCTGAGCATCCAAATCTCATTAGACAGGTGGGCATCTATCCTGTCCCTAATGATCTTCCTGCTGTCTAATTACATCTGTCTGTAAATTTTAGCAGACTTAAAAGAAGAAATATTGGAAATAATCTCTTGACCCAGAACTCTCTCCTTTAAAATTAAACATAAGGCACAAACAGACCTGACAAGCAGTCTGGGTTAATGAGCTTTGGGTCAGAAAGAATTGTAGTAAAGTCAGGTTGGTCTTTTTAAAGATGGCACACAGCCTGGGACTATCGTTGGATCACTGAGGGTCAATCTAGGCAGAGGCCCCATTTCTGTCATTGCTAAATGCTCAGGCAGGCTAGTAAACACTGTGCTGAGAGTGTTTTCTTTCTTTCTTTTTTTTTTTTTAAAAAAAAATGTAACAGCAAGATTGAACATTTCAGGGGGCAGTAATTCCAAAAGAAGTTCCTGTTCCCTGGGTAAATACAGGCTCTCAATACTCCAAACAGCCATTTCAACTTCTTCTTCAGGCAAAACGTTTTATTTTAAAAGACCCATTTAGAAGTTTTTCTTGCAGTCTGAAGAGTTGACTAGTCTGTTGGTTATGTAGGAAAGGGTTTTATGGAGTGTTGTTGGGGTTCTCCAGGTGGGGAGGAATTCACAGGGGGACAGGGCGACGCAGTGTACCTTCTTGCCATTAGCTGAGAAGGAAATGTTCTGTCTTTGGTTTTAACAGGGGCTAGGGCTGTGTGAAGAGCTCCTCCTGGTATTAGTAATAATCTACCTCATAATGGTTTAAAAATACTTTGCATTGGCTTTTGATGGTTTCTCATAAATGAATTCTTTCCGTCCGCCTGGAAATATGTACCTGGGAGACTTGCCACAGCCTCCTTCCTAAGGTTAATTGAATTAAAACAGCTGCTTCCTCCTGGTTGTTTTCTGTGATCTTTTCAGGATCAATCATCTTGACTTTCACTGGTTAATACAAAGAAATAGAATGCTTAAAATGTGGATAGAGCACTGTGATTCCTAGGGGCTGAATATTTATTGACAGCACAGAAAGACTCGATTCTAGGCCAGTTGGTAATACACACTTTCCTGTATTTGTATATATAGAGAATAGTATAATCTTCCATTCTCATTTTTAATAAATGGAGACAGGCTCTACATTTTAAAAGCGACTAATTCAAAGTCACACAGTAGGTGAAAGAATTGGAGCATCCTGGGATTAGAAAAAATGTTATCACAAATGGGATATGCTTTTATGATAGAAATTTTAGAGTCAGATAAGCAAAACGAAGGAAATTTAAGTCATCTACAATCTCTTCACCTAACGAGTGATGAAGAGCTCTGAAAATCCACCTGCAGCAGATAGGACTTCCCCTCTCTGCAGTCTCAATCTCTATTGGCAGGAGGGAAGTGGGACCCTCAGATCCTGCTTCTTCAGCACCACTGGCATGCACAAGCCATCTATCCTACCACTTTTCACAGTCTTTGAACATCCTCATGTTCTCACCTTCCTCCTTACCTTAGTTAGATTCCAAGGTCCAAATTATATCATTCCCTCGCATATACTCTTAATTTCCTTTCTTTCTCTCCCTTCATCATGTACTCTTGGCGGAACGCTGTCTGAATCCAACTCTTTGCTGATTCAGTGTCTGTTCAACTGAGCATGGCTGGAGAAAAGCTCATGATCATGCTGACTAGGGCCCCTTTCAGTTCATGGCCACTAACCTCAGGTGGGCCTTTATTGCTGCCTGGCAGGTCATTACATTTTCCTAGTCCATTTACGCTCCTGCTCCCCGAGTGAGCTATTTTCCATCTTTTTCTCTCTTCTCAAGACTCTTCCACAGTCCTTACTCTCAGCTTGCTGCCTATCTCACTAAGAGAATAGAAGCAGTTAGGAGAGGACTTCCACATGTTTCCAGCACCATTCTACCTGCGTAATTGCACCTGCGTCCTTACACTCTGCCTGCCCTCCTCTGAGGAGGGATGTCTATGCTCCGTCTGTGGTCAGCATTTCCACTCTAGCACCCTTCCCATCCCCTTTCATCTACTCAAGACACTGCAAATTTTTTGTGTGTGTGTGGGGCCTCTGTCAATATAAAAATTTTGATTAAAAGATATATTACAAAATTCATGGGCCCATGTGATGTGTAGCAATTTATTGATGAAGATTTAGGATAATGGGCAGAGAAGTGCTTATGTATTTATTTATTTACTGTCCCATCAGTGGAAGTGAAGAGTCTTCACAGTGTCCAGGCACCCTTTCTCTTCCTGTTCAGGTCCAGGGACCATCTCTTTGTGTTCTTTATTGTCAAATGTGATGCTTCTGGCTTATTTCACATCTCCTATCACAAGAAAAGTTACCCAGGCTGTAATTACTTTGCCGTGGCTCTTCAGAACCTGTTTATATTAAAATAGTATCAATCTTTTTGCCTCTGCATTTTCCTAATACCATTTATTTAATGCCGGTTATTATATTAATCATGAAGCTGCATCCTCCCTTATGCCACCTGTGAATGCTGGCTTCCAATGACTCTCTCAAAGGTTATTACTGTGCTTCATTGCTGGCCACCACAAACGCAAGTCTCACTCAGAGCATGCGGGAAAATGCAATGATACTTTCTTTACTCTTTATGTTAAATTTACCATTCAGAAGTTTATTGAATGACTATAGACCAACACAGTGTTCTCTTGAACATTTTAGGCTGTAATCACTGCATTCCTAGGATATGATCTCTTTTATTGTTGACCCCACTCCTTCCTTGTACACACCCAGGAGAAAAGAAAGGTGAGGGGCTGTGAGCAGAATGAGAGGAGTAGTCTCATTTGCCCCAGGAGCCCTCCCCCCATCAACATGACTTAAGGTCAACTTGGGGGGAGCATGACATCCCCGCATTATTGGAGACTAGAGAGGGCATCAGTTGGAAGTGCCCACTAGTGCTGTAGAACAACTGTCTGCAAAAGCCCTTAGATGAGACATGTGCGGCTCCTCTGGAGGACAGCCTGACAGGTGGAGTGGAGCCTCAGAGACAGTGGATGCCTGCCCTGGGTGCCAACTGCAGGGGCATACAGGCCAAAGAATGCCTGTCACCACCTCCCACTGTGTACTGAAGGTGGCGTTGCAGTCAGAACACAGATGAGTAAGTTGTCACACAGGCCCATCCACATCTAAGAGTTGGTGGTAGACCATTGGTAGCCCAGACCCCTGAATTCATACTATTTCCTATATGAGTCATCCAAAATCAGCACATCAGCACCATACTAGCGGCCTAGTCTTGCACAATCCTACAAAATAAATACTGCTCTTGTGAGTGGGAGGGATCCATTCATTAGGCTGCTTTCCTGGAACTAAGGCCTGGTTATGGATCCCCAGATTTCCACCATAGGCATAGGTCCTGAAGCTTCTTGGGGCAGCTGATTGACACAAACTGTGAGGTAGAGTGATGATGTGAAAGAATTTCAATCTAAATAGAACTAGAAGATAGAAAACGGAGAATCTCATGCATGTGCCCTCAGGAAGACAAAAGTTAAGGACCAAGACACCGATTTGCCGTAAATGTCTGATTTATAGAAAACTGATAGTGTTGGAATTTTCTTGGGTAATACAGGGGTTGGTCAGAGTTTGTCTCATATCAACATTGGGAAGTTTTGCCAGAGGCATGAACAACAGATGACCCAGGTCAGACTGGTGTCGCAAAGTGGGCTGAATTGAGCTTTGTTTGTGTGACTGGACTGATTTTATCTGCTTGCAAAGTTCTCAAGGCTGGTCTCAATTTGTTTTTTATTTTAACGGACTCTAACTGAACTCTCCTCTCTTTACATTCCCTACCTATAAATATAACCTACCCTAAACCCTCAGTGGACTCACCTGTAGCTTGCTACAGTTTGTTAGTCCCAAATTGCAATTCCTCTGCTATTCCCAAATAAACTCATCTTTTTGAGCTTGCCTCAGTTTACATCTTTATTTAAGTCAACAGTGGAGAGTGCCCTGAAGGGGAGAAACAGAGACTGGAGTCTATGCTGGACCCTGTCTAGTCCTGGGATTTCCTGTCCAGATGGCACTGCTGGCCCCAGCCAGTGTCCCAGGCATTGAAGGAAGATTCAGAAAATGTCAAGGAAGGCACTTCTGGTGATTACTATGGTAGGAGGGCCAGTCTTGGGGGCACCTTGACTAGATGGAACAAATGGCCCTGGCTGGACCCAAACACAGGAAGGGGACTTAGAAAAATTTGAGGAAAGCATGACAAAGCATGGGGAACCCTCAGATGTGGGACTTGGGGCAGGGGCTCTACCTACCTGGGCCTAATGGTGGGACTGCCATGATCAGTTCTCAGCCCTCATCTTCTTTGACTTTTCAGAAGAATTTGTCACAGTTGATTACTTCCTCTTTTTTGAAACATTTTCTTCACTTGACTTCTGTGACCCTGGTCTCCTGATTTCTCTTCTATCCTACTAGCCACTTCTTTTTAATCTTCTTTGCTCATTCTAACTCATCTCTCTTGTTTCTGAATATTAAAGACCCATAGAGATTAGTCTTCAGGCCTCTTTTCTATCAATACCCACTGTCTAGGTGATTTCACCCAAGGCCACCATGTATGGATTAATTGTATATGCACTATGTCTGTGTACTGCCTAATTCCAGGGGAGGTTATTCAGAATGAAACTGATTTTGCTGTGCAAAATCTGAACAATTGAATGTCGTGGTTCTGGTATAGTTTTGTGGCATTAAATATTTTTCATACCCCATGACAATGGACTCCTTCTCTGAACTTCAGATGTATATATTCAACAGCCTTTTCAACATCTCCACCTCGATATTAAACCTAATATCTAAAACCAAATTTCTGATCTTCTCCCTGGATCTATTCCTCCTGTTAACTTCTCACTGCAGTAAATGGCCATGCTGTCATTCTAGTTGCCCGACCCCAAAACCTGTGATTCATCCTTGACTTCTCTTTCCTTCTTACCCTATATCCCATCTTTCAGGAAATCCTGTTGGCTCTACCTTCAGAATATGTCTAGAATCTGACTACTCCTCACTACTTTTACTATTACCACCCTGGTCTAAACCACTGTCATCTCTTTCCTGTACTATTGCAGTATTTTTCTAATTGGTACCCATACTTCTGTTCTTGCTCCCTCCAATCTGTTCTTAACACAATAGCCAGCATGAGTCAGTTAAAATATATCAGATCACACCACTCATCTGCTCAAAACCATCCAGTGCCTACTATTCCACCCAGAGTTAAATCCAAAGTTCTTAACATCGCTCCCAAGGCCCTACATCCTCTGGCCGCTGCTTCTTTTTCCACCCCTTCTCCTACCCCTGGCCCTTTGCTCATGTCACTTTGTCTATAAAAGCTTGATTGCTGGTCCTTGAACATGGCCAGCCCACTCCCCGCTCCCAGCCTTGTCTCTTGTTCTTCTCTCAATCTGGATTGGTCTTCTCTCCGATGTCTTCATGACTTGCTCCCTCACCAGCTTGGCATCACAGATCAGCTGCCATCTTTATCAGTGAGAATTGTCCTGACCCCTCTCACTGAAACAGCAAATGCCTTCCTCCAACAATAGATAGTCCCTATTCCCCTCTTCCCAGCTCGTTTTACCTATAGCACTTATTACCTTCGGATAGACTATGTATTTCACTTTCTACTATTTATTACCCATATCCACCCACTAGAAGGTAAGTTCCATGGGGGCAGTGATTGTCTGTTTTTTCACTTTTATATCCCCAGTACCTAAAATAGGCACAGAGTAGTGCTGTGAGTATTTCTCGAATGGATGAATCACTTATTGTCAATTTTTGTTCTCTTTCTTAACACCATAGGTGTTTACATAAATAGCATTATTTAAAACCAAAGACTATATTGCACATATTGTTTTCTAACTTGCTTTAATGCTATTTCATGAATATCATCTTTCCATTCCTTAATGGTCTTCTGTAGCATCATTTTCATGACTGCATATTTCATTGTATAGATAAATCACATCTTATTTACCTAGTGTTCTAGTGGTAGACATTTGCATTCTTCCAAGGACTAACAACTATACTGCACTAACTACTTAGCCATTCCTATAATTAATTAATTCCTTAACAGCAGTAATTATCATCATTTATTAAGTACTTCCTTTGTGCTAGGCTCTGGGCTGAGAACTTTACATGCATTATCTCAATTAATCCTCTTAACAGGCCAATGAGGTAGGTATCTGAGTCAAGAATTAGTCGAAATTGAGATTAAGTAACTTGCTCAGGGGCACATAGGTAGAAGGTGGCAGGGCTGGGTTTTAAACCCAGGTCTGACTCCAGAGCCCACATTCCAAATTGATATGCTCTACTATCTCTGCAGGATAATTTTCTAGAAATGGAATTGCTCCTTGATGCCCAAATCTTAAAAAGTCAGGAGCTTTTGAATGCCTTGATTCATGTATTGTTACTTTAGGAGAAAGTCCTGGTGGTGTGCTTCCTGTCATAGGACCACAGAAAGAAGGAAACTTAAAAAAATCCTTAATATTATTCATAGCATGAAAATAGGACATACATGTGATAAAAATTCAAGTCATATTGGGGTATTTAGGGAAAAATGGATCTTTCTTCTACTTCACACTTCTCAATCCTACCAATCCAGAGGTGTCACCATTAGCAGTTACTCATATCATTCAAGAAACTGGAGAACTTCTTAACTTAAACATGTTTGATGTGATTTGTAATGTGAGAGAGTCCTCTATAAGTTTTTTAAAGAAAGTTAAAAACTGGAAAGACCTTTGAGAATCTCAAAAATCAAAATTAAGACCCCTAAGGAAATAAGCAAGCATTGTATTGAAGAAAGAGCAAGCAACCACCCAATTTGCCTCTTTTCCTGCAGGCCCTCATGTTGCTCAAGGTAGGGAATGAAGATTCCCTGTCAGTTTTTTCTTTTTAAAAATTATTATTGTTATTCATTAAGACAAGAACCTTGTGTGTTCTATCATGATTGTCTCCCCAACCCTGGCGCATAGTCAGCACTCGATAAATGTTGGTTGAATACATGAGGTTATGCTAAGAATAGTATTGTTTGCTTAGCTTCTGGATGCTCCTTCCTGAGGGAACTGAGAAGCCCAATCCTAGCCCCACAGTGGACTATGAAGACAATGTGACCGACCATCTTCTATGGAGCCAGGGACGAAGGGCTCTCTGGCCTTGACTTTGCAGGTGTTGAAAGAGAGGAGTCTAGACCTGGAGGCAGAGAGGGGGCAGAGGGAGGGAGGTCAAGAGGGAAGAGACTTCTGACAACCTATTTAAAGAGGACCCCTAGGGCCCCAAAAAGTGACTCAATGGGAACGGTCAAGATGTGTGTTTTCCCATCCTCTAACTTCTAGGCGTGTATATGACTGATTCCTATAGTTTTGCAAAGCCCTCAGAGGGCCAGCCTTTTCCAGGAACCCATGGATATGGATGTGTCACAGTTTGTTTATCCATTCATTAATTGAAGGATATTCTGTTTGCTTTCAGTTTGGGGCTATTATTAATAAAACCATTATGAACATCTGCAAATAGTTTCTTGTGTAAACATAAGTTTTAATTTCTCTTTGATAAATACCTAGGAGTGGGATTCCTTGGTCACATGGTAAGTATATATTTAACTTTATAAGAAACTGCCACTGTTTCCCAAAATGATTACCATTTTGTATTCCCATCAACAATATATGAGAGATCCCATTACCCTACATCTTTGCCAGAACTTGGTATCATTAATTTTTTTTTATTTTAGCTATTCTAATCAGCATGCAGTGATATCTCACTGTGGTTTTAATCTGCATTTCCTTAATGACTGGTGATGCTAAATATCTTTTCATGAGCTTATGTTAGCAAGTGTTCAAATGCTTTGACCATATTTTTCATGGAATTATTCCTTTTTTTTAAAAAACCTTTTTATTTTGAATGAATTTTAGAGTTACAAAAACATTGTAAAAATAGTATATAGAGTCTCCATTATATTAACCTCTCACCCTGATGTTAACCTAATATTAATATCTTACATAGCGATAGTACAATGATCAAACCCAGAAAATGAATATTAGTACAACATTATAAGCTAAACTGCAGATCTTATTAGAATTTCACTATGCTTTTCTGTTCCTGGTTCCTAATTAGAATCCCACTTGGCATTTTGTTGTTATTTTTCCTTCATCTCCTCTAAACTATGACAGTTCCTCAGTCTATCCTTGTATTTCACAACCTTGAGTCCTTTTGAAGAGTACTGGCCAGTTATTTGTAGGATGTTCCTCTATTTGGTTTGCCTGGTGATGTCTCACAATTAGAATGAGGTCATGCATTTTTGTCAAACGTACCACAAAAACGATTTTGTGTCATCAGTGCATCATATTAAGGGGTTCATGAAGCTAATAAGTCTTACCATAGGAGACGCTAACCTTGACCGCCTGTTCAAGATAGTGTGGGATGAGTTTTTCCACTGCAAAGTTATCTTTCCCTTTGTAGTTAATAAACATCTTGGGTAGATATTTTGAGATGATGAAAATATCCCTTTTCCCTTTAAATTTTCACCCAATAATTTTAGCATTCATGAGTGGATCATGTCTGCAACAATTTTTACTGTAGTTTTTACTGAATAGTGATTTGTCATTTCTATCTTCTCTTGTGCATTTATTACTTGGAATTCTTCTGTAGGGAAGAGGGTCCCTACTTTTCCTTTATTTATGTATTTGATTATTTATTTGTATCAGTATAGACAAATAAATTTGATTCTTTACATCAGTAAATATCACTATAGATATTTATTTTATTCTCCTGATTAAAATCCAATACTATTGTTTATTTTGTTGCTCAAATTGTTCCATCTTTAATTATTAGCAGCTTGTTTAAGTTCCCTCTTGTGTTCTTTGACAGATTAACACCCTTTTCAAGCAATTTCCATTATTCTCCCACCATGAGATATTGCTCTCATATTTTTCCTGCCCCAGTCCCAGAATCACTTACTTCTGCAAGGAAGCCTGTTCCTTTTCTTGGAGAATGATGATTAGAAATAAAAATCTTGGCACTAGGTATGCTTGCTGCTACTGGGTGTCATTGCTTCTAGGCCCTCCCAAAAGCCAGAGCGAGAAAATGTATGTCTGTATTCTAACTCACACATCCCCCACACACTGATATTTCTGTAACTGTCTGTACAGATACTAAAACAATTAAGTTTATCCTGATGCCTCTGATTCTAATCCAACACCAGAGGGCTCATTTTTAGCTTTTCTTTATTTGTGACTTCTTTCTCCAGAGGTGAAAAAACTAAATCTCTTTATCTATAGCATATTTATTTATTTGTTCACTTCTAGCACACACATCAAGTGGTTCAGAATAGCTCACCCAAATCTTTGTGAGAAATACATTTAATAACCAGATTACAGCATTTTGGTACCATTATTTTTCTCTTAGTCTTGTGGGATCTGAACAAAATATTGTTTTCCAAAGTTACTTGGGTTAATTCTTTTCTTCCCACCCCTTTCAGTGTGGTTATGTTATTTATTTGCAATGCAGTTACGTGCATTTTTCAATTTTGTATTCTATTTTGGGTTTTCCCCACATCCTAGTTAGTTTAAATTATTTATTTATTTTTTGGGGGGATACATGAAGTGTATGTGAAACTTTACTATAGTTTTAAGAGTCAGAAAATATATGTTTAGATAACTGTCACTCAAGTTTCATTTCTGCAACTCTTCCCTAGGTCTATCTTTTTTGTGCCTGCTGCTACTGGAAAATCATTTTTTCTAGACCCTCTCAGCTGACAGAGCAAGGAAATGCATGTGTGTATATTAATCTATTATATACACATATTTATAAATATTTCTGTATGTAATCATCTGTATCTATATTAAGCTAAACATGAGTTCATACTGAGTCTCCAACTCTAATCCATTATCCTGTGGATCAGTCTAGCCTCATTCTCTTGTTTGTCTATAACGTCCCACTTGATCAGTGCGAACCCTGGCTCCCACCATTCACCATCCATTTACTTAATTGTTCAGTTCCAGTATACATATATAGCAGTATCAGAATTGTTAACCTGTGCCACTACTGGAAACAACTTCATCAGCTACAGTACAGTGTTTATCTATAGTTTTTTACAGACTCTACTCACTTCCATAGTTACTTACGTCAGCGCCTTTCCCTCCCATCCCCTTCAGTGACATTGTTTCCTACATTTGTAATACAGTTAGATTTTTTCGTCACATTCTGCATTCCATCCTGGGATTTTTCCACCTCCTGAATGATTTTTCAAAACTTTGTCTACATTATGGATCACTCTTTCTGCTGCAAAGTTCTATGACTTTTGACGAATGCATAGTGACATGTAAGTACCGTTACAGCATCATACAGAATAGTCTCACCGCCCTAAAAACTCCCTGTGCTTCACCTCTTCATCCCTCCTCCCACCCCACCCACCTGCTGGCAACCACTGATCTTTCTACCCTCTCTTTAGTTTTGCCTTTTCCAGAATGTCATTTAACTGGAATAGCCCTTTCCACATTAGCTCCGTTCACGTAGCCAATGCAGGTTTCAGCAGTTTGCATTTAGGGTTGGGTCTGGTTTGCTGGTAAACGTGTGTTTAGTTGTCCAGGAAACCACCAAACCATCTTCCAAAGTGACTGTACTATTTTACATTCTCACCAGCAATGTATGTGAGTTCCTGTTGTTCCACATCTTCACCAGCATTTGTGGTGTCCGTGTTCTGGATTTTGACTATTCTAATAGGTGTGTAGTGGCATCTCATTGTTGTTTTACTTTGCATTTTCCTGATGGCATATAATGTGGAGCATCTTTTCATATGCTTATTTGCCCTGTGTATATCTTCTTAGTGAAGTGTCTGTTAAGGTCTTTGGCCTATTTTTTAAATTGGGTTTTTTGTTTTCTTATTATTGAGTTTTAAGAGTTCTTTGTATATTTTGGATAATAGTACTTTGTCAGATTATCTTTTGCAAATATTTTCTCCCAGTCTGTGGCTTGTTTTCTCATTCTCTGGACAGTGTCTTTAGCAGAGCACAAGTTTTTAACTTTAATGAAGTCCAGCTTACCAATGATTTTTTTCACAGATTGTGCGTTTGGTGTTTATCTAAAAAGTCTTCACCATTCCCAAGGTCATGTAGGTTTTCTCCTATGTTATCTTCCAGGAGTTTTATAGTTTTCATTTTACATTTAGGTTCATGATCTATTTTGCAAGTATTTTCTCACAGCCCTGTATTTTTTTTTTAAGCACAGGTGATAGCATACCAAACTCACTGCTTTGCACTATGCTTTATTCACTTAAAATGTTTTGGAGCTCAGACCTCAATGCGTATATGCTGGCTGGATGTGTTTGAAAAATTCATTCTTTTTTTTTTTTTTTTTTTTAGCAACAGGTTTTATTGTTTGAATATTTGCAAGTATTGATCTATTTAAAAATTTTAATTTCTTACAAAATTCTATGTTCGATATTGCCAGATCACTTCATTTTCCATTTTATGCCACATTTTCAAAATAGATATTTTCTCAAAATAGCAATTATTTGCTGGATTGTGTGTTAAAGGATTCTTTTAGAGGTTTCCCCACCACACGTGCACACACATGCGTGCACACACACACATTTTTCTGATATGAAATCTAGCTGAAGTTTTCTCCACTTTGATTTTAGGATTGCCATCTCTTCAGTGTGAGGATCTCAGTGTTGACCTAGGAGTAAGTGGTCACTGAAGGCTCCCCTTCATTCATGACACTGAGGGTGCAGTCTGAACGCACACTATGCCACAAGCGTTGCTCTATGAATAAAGGATTTCTTATGATTTTACATTGAATAATTTCTCCACTAATAATTATTCGTATGAATTATTTGGTATTCCTCAAGATACTTTGGTATTCGCCTAGAGGCTTCATCTTCTTATATCCGGTTTTAGTGTTTATTCCTTCACCGTGTTGTCTGGTGCACACCAAGCCTGGCAGTTGGCTGAATGTCTGCTCACAGTGACTACAGACCTAGTAGTTCTCCCATGTGGAGTTTGCTCATGTTTAACAATAATTATTAACAAACAGCTAAGAGTTCTGTGCACAAGTCCAATACTGTCTTTAAAATTTAGAGCTGTCACTGAAAACATCTACGTGGTTATATTTAGTGTGAGTTCTACCATGTTATCTAAGGTCAGGCCAATGACTAAAGGCTTTGCTACATAAATATCATACATATGGATGCACTTTCCTATGAAAATGAGTATCTTGATTAAGGAGTATGATGACTGAACGATCTTCCATATTGATTACAAAGAGTGCTTCTTTACTGTATGAGTCCTTTGGTGTGTTTAAATGTTAAAGCTGTGATTGATGTTTCTTCCACATCCATTATATTTATAATACAATGTTATCTCAGGTCAGAATATTTACTGGAGGCATTCATGATTTTCTCTTCAGTGTTGAGTTTCCTCATGTTGTCTAAGGGAAGAATGATGACTGAAGAATTTCCCACATAGCTGGCATTCATATGGTTGCTCTCCAGTGTGCGTTCTCTCGTGTCATCTAAGATTAGAATATGGACTGAAGGTGTTCCCACACTGATGACATTCAAGTGGTTTCTCTCCTGTGTGTGTTCTGTTATGCTAAGTTCAGAACTTTGACAGAAGTCCTTCCCACATAGAAGACATATATATGGTTTCTCTCCTATGTGGATTCTCTTGTGCTGACTAAGGCCAGAGATTTTACGAAAGGCTTTCTCACACTGATGACATTCATAATGTTTCTCTCCAGGGTGAATTCTCTCATGTTTTCTAAAGTAAAGACTTTGGCTGAAAGCTTTCTCACATAGATGGCATACATATGGCTTCTTTCTTGTGTGAGTTTCCTCATGTTTTCTAAGGTAAGAATTTTGACAGGAGACTTTCCCACACAGATGATGTGGTTTCTCTCCAGGGTGGGTTCGATTGTGGTTTCTAAGGAAAAGGTCATTCTGATTATGAGCTTCTATCTCCTTTCCTATGGTGCTTCCTTAGTGAAACCTGATGTCACCTGTTCCCCCAGGCACTGAGAAGAAGTAGAAAAGTTCAGACCAGTTCTCTCATTTGGGTAATGAATTGTATTCTAGTAGTTGAAAATTCCCATTCAAAAAACATGAGGTTTATTTCAGTTCTTAGCTGCATTTTGGTACAATTTATGGTTTAATACCTAAGTTATTTCATTATTTTCCCACAAAAAAAGGGGTCACCAAAAACTAGTAGACTGTACTCAAGAAAACTAACTTGCAAAATGCCATTTTCAAGGCTTCTGTCACTCAGGAGAACTTAAAAGTAGGAAAGACATCCATGCAATATAAAAGCAGATAAATTTATTTCTGATTTAAAACACACATTCCTGGGTTAGTGCATCACGTACATCTGGCAGTTTTTTGCTTGAGGTGATGCATGGAATCTTAAAAAGTATATACCAAAAAAAAAAAAATCTAATAATTCCAAGTCACATGCTAGCAGCAGGATTGAAATATATCAGTGAAACATTCATTACAAGGAGAGGAAACTTTGCAATCAAATGGACCTGAGCGTGAATTTACTGGCTGTGATTCCATAAGAAAGTATTTTAAACCCTTGGAGCTTCAATTTCCTCATCCTTAAAAGGGGGTTAATAAAATCTGTCATGCATGGTTGTTGCAAGACTTAAATGAAATAGTATGCCGAATACCTGGTGGTCTAGTGGTTGATTCGGCTGCCTCACTGAATGGCCTGGGAACCACATCACCCATCTGTCATTGTCATACCATGGTGGCTACATGTTGCTGTGATGCTGAAAGCTATGCCACCAGTATTTCAAACAACTAGTAGGGTCACTCATAGCGGACAGGTTTCAGTGGAGCTTCCAGACTAAGACAGACTAGGAAGAAGGAATTGACCACCCACTTCTGAAAAAACTGGCCATGAAAACTCTGTGAACAGCAGAGGAGAATTGTCTGATATAGCACTGGAAGGTGAGAGGACTGGCACTAACAAAAAAATATGTCAAAAGTAACTAGTTGTGGGCCTGGCACATAGTAAATGCTCATCTAAAGATAATCTAAAAATCATATCTAATAAAGTTCTGGGAGTTTGGGCAATTCTTTGACTTCAGCATGACCTCCAGTGCATCATCAACTCTCAGAGAATATTTGACTAAAGAAAGATATAAACTGGGATTCCTTTGCTAGAGCTTCTGCATTTTATTCTTAGATGATAATCTAGGTACAATTTTGTGTGTAATTGTTCCCCACTTCTTGATTTGTCTACAATCATTGACTCATGAGGAGTGTCAGCACAGGAGAAACATATGTCATGGGGGAAGAGTAAGAGAGAGCAGGGAAGATTGAGGTGCAAACAGCTCTTGGTCTGTAACTTGTAAAATACTGTACCTGAGGAGGCTGATTGATAGAGGAGAAGGGTCATGGACTTGGAGTCTGATAGCTGTGGGTTCAAATTCTGACCTTGACACATCACCAGTTGTATGACCTTGGGCACATTTTCTAATTACTCTGAGCAGCGGTAAAATAGCAAGTATAAGTCCACCTTGTAGGGTTATTGCAAGGATTAAATAAAATCTTCTGGGTGAAGTTCCTGGGGCACTAGTATGCCCTCAGTAAGTAGCAACTCTTGAAAACAGATTTCGATACTGTTGGATCAGTGGTTTAGGTTACCATCAACTCAACAAGGAAAAAGAATAACAGAAGAAGGACAAGGAAAGCAGAGGGATGAGGGGAGGGGAGGGCACGGAGAGAGAAAATGAGAACTGTAGGGGAGGCCAAAGAATGATAAAGGGAAAGATTTCTATAAGAGAGGAGTTACCTTGGGACAAAATTTGAACACTGTGACTCAGATGTACCAAAACCAACAAAAAAATGTTGATCTCATATTGCTCTGAGCAACAATCTCAACTGATGTTCCAGAATGAGTGTGCATCTTCTCCCCAAGGCTCCCAGCTCCCTAGGCTTCACCCAGGCAGGCGGGATGTTCTTTAATTCCTTCCAACCCTGCTTGGGCTGAGGTCTGAAGTGGGCAGAGGCTGGAGTTCTGAGTCCTTTCTCAGGAAACTTAGTAATGTATTTATCTCAGTCTCATCTCTTCTGAATGGTTCTCAGAATATTTGAGAACCCTTGCATGCTGAAAAATTATGGAAACCCCACGACGTTTTCTTAAGTGGGTTATATCTATTGATATTTACTGTATTAGAAATTAAAACAAAAGTTAAAATTATTTATTAGTCTACTTAAAAATGTTAATAACCTCATTACAGATTAATATAAATAATATTTTAAAATTAATAACTATATTTTAGAAAAATTGGTGAGAAAAGTAGATTTACATGTTTTTCAAATCTCCTTAATACTTGGTTTCATATACGATGGCTTGTACTTCAGCATGTATTTAATAGAGGATGAATGCTTCAGCAGTCAAACTGTTGTGATATCATACCGTGCATAGCCTCTGGAAAACTCCACCGTACCTTCCTGAAATAGTGAGAGTAAAAAAGGCAAATAACGTCTTAGTAGGATCATGAAAATAGTTTTGATCATGGACCGCCTGAAAGGATCTAGAGGACCCACAGGAGGATCCAGACCCCTTTGAGAAATGCTGTCCTAGGACTTTCTCTCTGTACTACCAGAAGGACTTTCCGCATCATGTTTCTGTCCGATGGTAATTGCTCCGGTGTCACACCCTCCTTCTTCCCTACTGGCATTCTTCCTTGAGGCAAGAACAGCGTCTGGGCTATGAGGAAAGAAGTTGGATTTTCCAAGAGGGAAAATACCTAGAGGGTTGTTTCAAATATATTATCCTCACTACAAAGAGGAAGATAAATTGAGAGGAGAGAATGGTTGAAAGTGAAATGTATTTGAGGCAGGGAGTAGCAGAATGTTTCCCATCAGTTTCCAGGCGGGTGGGGGTCTGAATGCTCTGCTGTGCCTACCCTGCCTAGCAAATACTGTGTTGTTTCAGCTACATTAATCTCATGTCTCAAGCTCATGAGACCAGCTCACTCCCCTGGTGGTCAATTCACTAGTTTCTTTCTTTATCATTTTGCTTTGGGGGACCAGGGCAGGAAAATGTCCATGCTTCCTTTGCATAAGGGTAAACAAATATTATGCACTGTTAGTATCTAATAACCAAGATCTATAAACTCAGCCTAGGGTGATAAAGCTTTAGGATTTTTTTTCACTGTCTTTCACATCAATCCTCCCTCACCACCCCATCATCAATCAATCAAATTGCTCTTGGAGTTCATTATGTTACTATGGCAACGCCTTCCTGCACAGTTAAAAATAAAACTTCTGTGTTCCTGCTGAAATTTGGAGAGAGCAAGAACCTAATTGCCTGGCAGTCCTCACCAGGGGAGAACCGATATCTCGGCAAAGGTGATCCTGCTACTTTGAACTGTAGAGTGAACATGAAAAGCAACCACTGAGTTCCGCCTTGTGCCCCGGGACAGCACTCATGGAAAAGTGAGGCTGCCTCTTGCAGGGCTGCACTAGCGCTTCTCATCGTAGCTGGGCTGCAGGCTTCCCAGTTCTCAGGCTTGGGAGCCTTGACAGACATATTCTCTACAGGCTGGAAAATCTATGGGGAAGGAGGAAAAAAAAAGTCAGTGCAGAAGGCAGGTTGGGAGCCTTAACTGCTCTCTTGGACACTTTAGATTGCTCAATAAGGAAAAGATTTCTGCAGAGAGGCTGCCTTCATTGGGGTTCTCCCAGAGACAGACCCTGAGACAAGGATTCAAGAGCAAGTAGTTTATTTGAGAGGTGCAGGGAACATCAATGGGAGGGAGGGAGGTGGGAAAGTAATACAGAGAAGAAAAGACAGACAATAAAGATGTGTTGTTAACTCAGCCACCAGTGTGGGTGACTGGGGCTTAATTCTTTTTTTTTAAGGCAACCGTTTTTTTTAATGAGGAAGATTGACCCTGAGCTAACATCTGTTGCCAATCTTCCTCTGTTTTGTTTTTTCTCCCCAAAGCCCCAGTACATTGTTGTATATCCTAGTTATAAGTCATTCTAGTTCTTCCATGTGGGATGCTGCCACAATGTGGCTTGATGTGCAGTGTTTAGGTCTCTGCCCAGGATCTGAACTGGCGAACCCAGGGCCGCTGAAGCTGAGTGTGAGAAGTTTAACCATTCGGCCACAGGGCCAGCCCCCTGGAGCTTAATTCTGCATGGAAACTTGGAGAAGTGGGGTAAACACTTGCCTTTGAGTTATCCTATCTGAAGAGTGAGGGAGCTGAGGTATTTATACACTGACTTCCAATGGGCTTTGGTTGAAGACTGCTCCCAAGGGTATTTCTTCCTAAGACATTTTTTCTGCCGTAGAAAGCAGAGCAGCCCTTTGGCTCTGTAAAAAGCCTTCTGGCACAGACACGCAGATACCTGCAGTCGCAAGTCCATGGCTAAAGGACAGTGTTGGGACACTGATAGTGTCAGCTACAGGTGTTCAGATTGAGGACTTTATTTTGGGAAGTTGGGATTGTATTGAAGCAAGCTTACAAGAACCCAGGCTTAATAATAGTGAGTGTGAAAATGATAAAAGCACAGAAGGTATTTTTAAAAATTGTGTTAGTATTTACTTGCAGGATGTCAGATCTTTGAATGGACATTTGAATTTTCACTGTCATAGAATGTCTTCTTCATCCTCAGCCAAGCTCTCGGAACTTTACTTCTTCAAAATGACACATTCAATCCCCAAATATCCTCATGTCACCATATCAATATAACCACCTTCCCTAAGTATGTTTTGCCTTTTGATTCTGTTCCTCTGAAACTTTCCCAAAGATGACTCCTGAGTGCAGTGTCTGAGAATAAAGTGTTGGAAATAACTGAAACAAGGTTCCCAAAAAGAGGGAGAGTAATAAGCACTCACGTTACTGAGGGCCTACTATGTGCCAGGCTCTGTGTTAAGTGATCTCCATAGAGGGTTTCATTTCACCCCTCCATGAGAGAGGTGCTATAATGACCCCACTTTATGAATGAGGAATGAAGGCACAGTAACTTGTTTAAAGTTCCGTATCTAACAGATTCGGGAGCCAGGATTCAAACCCAGGCTGTCTCTTTCCAGAAGACATATCTTTAGTTAACTTTATCATCTTTTTTTTTCTTCTTTTAGTTCCTCCAAATAGCAGTTGTTATTTTGGGTTGATATTTTTCACTATTCAGATGGACTGTACTCAAAATGTCTCGGATTATCTAGGACTAACCTATCTACAGCTAACCAGTCCAGCTGGCCCTGGATAGGAGGCAGTGTTGCTTAAAATCAGACATTCAAGGGACATGTACTAGCATTCCTCTCGCCTCCCTCTCTCACCCGCCAAAAGCAGAACACTGGTAATACTTGCTCTTAAATATTTTTCTCAGGTCAAAGTTGTTCGTTTTATACTTCATGGTAAAAACTAGGGGGCTTCAGTTGAGTTCACTTTGTCCAGATCACTAAGCAGATGCTGCTTGAGGACAACTTGCCTCTGGCTCAATGAACCTCTGCACCAATCTTGCAGCGGTGAACGTTTCTTTCCCCACATAAAGCAACGTGTTTTAACTTATCCTCTTTGGGTGCAGAAAAAGAGACTTAGAGTGTTGCCTCAGGTAACACACCATTTGCTTAAAGGGTCTGTGCACATGGAAAGTCAGGAAAAACTGAAGAACTAGCCAGGAAAGGGCAGGGCCCGTAGACTAGAGATGGGCAGAAGGATCTGAATTCTAAAGCTCCCATTGTTGTGCCTCAGGCCCCTCTGCAGCAGGCTCCTTGATCCGCTCTCTGCTCAGTTTTCCCACCTTTATCTCCATATACCTGTACTTCTCTGCCTCATATCTTCTGTTTCTCTTAGCTTTCTCTCTTTTTTTATCTTTGTTTTACACATGGAGCAACACAAATCCTGACTTCTATCTATATCATGCTCTTTCAACTGCTGTTTCCCCAGTTAACCGCTCCAATCTCAGTATTTCTTGACTTCATGATGACGGGAGAAAATCAGAATGGACAAGTTTATGTTTTCAAGCCAAGCCGGGTCATAAGTTTCTAATCAGCCTATGGCTTATTGGCCTTTAAGTGAAGTGACTACCAATGGTCCAGTTAGCTTTGGCCAGGTGTATGTGGTATCACCCCTTCAGCAAAGGAGTCCACAGGGGCTGTGGGCAGGGGAGGTACCATGACTGAGATCCACGGGGCTGCTCTTGATTTCTGTAACCAAATGGCATCTCGCTCTCTGCACCTCTGTTCCTGAAAGCGCATGGGTCTAATTTCAGGCACCAACAGAACTGTAGATACACTCAATAGAGCTCAGTCTTCAGTTGTCTCTCAAAAGCACAGCTAAGATGTTTTATGTTTGAGGAAGGTAATTTAACAGAATTTCTAATCGTCGAATGTTCTAGACTTTCCAGGCTCTAACTGCATCAAATTACAGCATCAGAAAATCACATAACTGGACTAATTAGTTTACCTCTCTTCAGAAATGCCTTCATAGAATTATGGTTTGGTATTATACCCTTGAGTCTTAATATAAGAGATGGTCACATGAAGAACATGTTGGCATCTTTACAAGTTGCCTACTCTTGTTGTTCAATGTTTTTTATATAAGAATTCATGCAATGATTTTCTCTTAGATTTGAGTGTCAAGGAAAAATCTTTGTTTCTATTTCAATGAGCAAGAATTATATAATTCCTCAAATTTCCTCTTTACCACTAGAAAAATCTAAAGCAGGGTTTAGGACTCAATTATGGTAACTCTCCCTAGCCTGCGTTTCTGGTATAATAATCTTCCTCCTCTCAAGTACATGCTTTTGATATGTTATCCTTATTTTAATGATTGAAGAGTATATGTGTCTGTTGTCTAAACCACTTCAAATACTTTTTGAAGTAGCTAGAATGCAAATAATAAATATGATTCAATACTCACTATTAATATTGCGGCTTAGTAGAGTACATGCTAATGATTTCAGGAACATTTTTCGTGTTTTAGGGGGTCTCCAGACCAGTGACTTCTTGTGTTCAAACATATAATAAATGAGATATTAGTTACCACTGTGCTTCTGCTACTAAAGTGATGTCTACATGGTCCCTGGAGCAACCTAAGGGTGTATTTACCTTGTAGAAAATTTGAATTTAAGAGAGTTCGCATGAACATTTTTATGAAAGGGGAAGGACCCAGGTTGGTGGCCATTGGTGAAGAATTATTTATTTCCATACAGGAATCAAAGAAGACTTTAGGGTAACTAGCCTTTTATAATTGATGTTTTAGGATGCTAGAGGCTTTTGCTAGTTACTTGTAAGTATTTTTCTGTTTCATATTTCTTGTGTATGTTCTGGAGTGGTGTCTTCATTCCAGGCACTTTAACAGCTATTTGAAAAGTTAGTGAATCAACATTCTTTTTGTCCCCACAATATCAATAATGGGTTGACGGAATTTTTTCTAACATAATCAAACAGGCTAGTTGTTTTGGGCATTGGTAGACGCAACTTCAGTATACAATTTTTAAATAAGACCATGAACACATACACTTCCCAGAAAGGAAGTCTCTTTTCTGGAAGGCAACAAGCCATGTGGTCTACCAGGGTTAAAAACCTATTTTCCACTAAGTGTTTTTTGAGCTTTGCATTAAAAAATGAGATTTAGCAGTAGGACAAACAAAAGTGGTTGTCGGAGTAACTTGCATCTCTGTGGAGTGGTATTTTCCAGGTCACTGGGCATTCTCTGCTATTGGATATAGTGGCATGTCATTGAATCCTCATTTTGAAAATTGCCAAGTCTTAAAACTTGTGGACGCTTTAGCCATTGTCCACCCCTCCAGTGGGCTTGATTGGTCCTTGGTCAACTTCTGCTGCAGGTCAAGTTTGATTTGTTACCGCAGAACATTTCCCTATGGCTGTTTGTTCTTGTGGTCTCACTTTGGAGGGGACAATGCAGTTGCTGTTGGCATCTGACTTTGTAACCGTTCCTGAATTTCTCCCTCACGACCTCCTGTTAGAGATTCAAATCCCAAAGGCCTGTGCTAACTCAGCCCAGATGCCAAGAAGATCCATCCCCAGCTGGACCATATGACCCTAATGAGCGAGGAGCCATATGTACAGTTAATTAAAACTGCAGTCAAAATAATAAGATGAGTTTTCAGGGTGCACTTAGCAATGGCAAGGTTTCCTTTTGCAAAATCTGAAAACCACTTGCACAGCCACCAGGAAAAAGGGACAAGCTACTTATATTAATTCCCTCTCCTTCAAAGTCTCTATTTAATAGCTGTAGTGTATATGTATGCCATATACCCAAAAGTCTGCTCATAGACCTTATAAGACAAATACAGTAAAAAGAAAGCACAGACTCTGTTCTCAGTGAGCTCACTGTCTAGTGGAACATTGAAGAAACTAAACTCTGTCCTTCAACGACCGGAGTTCATGATTTGTCTCCTCTGTTTCTCTTGACTCTCTGTAGGTAGAATATGTCTCTTACTTTCATGATTCCATTACACTCTGCGCCTGCCTCTGTAGTCTGATATTCTTCTTGTCTCCCTCGCTCAACTATGAGGTCCAATGGTTGTAGCGGAGCCCACTAGTATTGACTGGGGAGAGCTGACTGTTATACATTCAGGAGTGTTGTGAGCCAGAGGTTAAATTGTGAGCAGCTTGATATTGGCCAAAGTGGGAATATTTACATCACAATTTGGCAAACGCTACAAAATCAGCACTACGAATTTTTGGAGTGTCAGTTTACCAACACATGAAGTCCTTGGAGTCAGTAATATGGCTTCCTTTCTGGGTCTTTGGAGCTTTATAGTGCCTGGCATATGGTGGATACTCAATCATATTTGATGAGTGAATCAACGGACTATAGTTAGGCTTTATAGGACACAAATAGAACCAGCCCAGTCTTGTGTATAATGAAACAAGCTGTCATAACAATGTAATGATTTGAGAGGCCAGTTGAAGGGTCCCCATCTCCCCACCAAAATATATCCCTTGCTATCTTGCTGCAGTACTTTATTCCCATATTGGTGTCATTTTTAAAGTGCACATTTCAGTTGGTTTTAGGGAGAAGTTCACTGGGTGGAGCAGGAAAAGGGGAACCTGACTAGGGGCAAGACAATGAGAGGTAACACGTTAGCCAGATAACACACTGAAATGAGTACTAGTTTATCCAATGGTTATTCCACTTGTGACCCAGCTCTGTGCTGGAGCTAAGCAGGGCTGTGAAGTGGGTGAGATCTATTCCTAATCTTTTTTCACTTTCCTTTCTCTTTTGGCCCATTCTCTATAACTCAGAGCTTTTATATCATCTCTTGTTTGCCCAAGGCATGTCTCTGCCCTTTCTAAAGAAAATAATCTCTTATGTGCTACCTATTTCCCCGTCCCTTCTTTTCTGTTACAACTTCCTTGTGTTTTGGTCCGTTCTCTATGAACCCGCTATTCCTGGTTATGACTTTATATGTTATTCTAGGAAAGGTGTTGTTGTAGTTCAACAGGGCACTCAGAAAGAGTCAAGATTGGATCCAAAGCAGAAAAAACCCCAATGATGGTATTTCAGGTACTGTGGGAGATGTATGGGGGACAATTTTAGAGTAAGGGCAGAGAACATTCTAAAAAGTGTGCTTTAAATCATATCACATAAGCAATTGCCTCTACTGTATAAGTCACGTTCTGATTCATTTTACATAGAGGAGAGCAGGGGCCCGATGAGGTAGGACTTGACATGGGTGAGTTTTGATAAAGGGAGGGAAGAAGAACAAGCCTAGGGTAGGGAAGATGTTCCCTACCATGGACCTTGGTTGCTTGGAGGGTATTAGGAATATGGAGTGTGGGTGTATGCTGGGGGCTGGAGGCTGGAGTATGGTAGGGGAGGTGGCCTCTGAAAGGTATTAGGTAAGGGGGACAAAAGAGTAGAGTCTCAGAGACAAACTTGCCTAGAGCCAGCCTTGACTGCCAGCTATAACTTTGGTCTTTTTCTATCCATAATTGACTAGTTTTTGTAATTGCTGAATACTTGAAATGGGATAAGCTTCTCAGTCGAGGTTTGAGGCTCTGGGCTGATGGCCCCCGTCCATTTGAGTCACCATTCTTTGAGAATTTCTAGCTTTAGGGAATTCTCCCCTACACCTGGCCCCGTCCTGCCCCCAAGGCTTAAGGGAGAAGGCAAGTCCAAACTGAAAGGGAATCACAAAGAAGGCTTGTTTGCATCTGTTAGAGAATTCTAAGTAATAATTTTGTTTATACCAAAAAGCAAAAGAGGCAGAATCTTTTTATTAAAATTCTTTCATTTACTTAAGTTATGTCTTTATTATTCCTTAGACAAGCTGTGAGAGCTGGCAGGTGAGGAAAATCCAAATTCTCAAAAATGTTTTGCAGTGTTTATAAGGTTTAAATACAGATTTCATCACGGCTTCAGGAAATTGCATCTCCTCCGTTGACTACAGCTCTCTGTCTGAGGAAGAGCATGAACTAAAGTGTAGCTGGAGAAGGAGACTTTACTTTTTTCCTCCGTTAGGACTGGGATTCATAAGAAGTTTCTTTCAAAATAGTACGAATAGGGGAATGGTGCCAGCGTGTGAGTGACTTGTACCAAAGGGCTTGTGCCAATGTGTTGGTTTGTAACATAATGTACAAATTTCACATGGAAACTGCTTTCTCTTTAAAGGTGTCAGGTCAGAGTGATAAAGGAATTACAAAAATGCATGTAGGGGCCAGCCTGGTGGCATAGTGATTAAGTTTGCATGCTCCACTTTGGCAGCTTGGGGTTCACTGGTTCAGAACCCAGGCACAGACCTATACACTGCTCATCGGGCCACACTGTGGCAGTGTCCCACATACAAAATGGAGGAAGATTGACCTGGATGTTAGCTTGGGGACAATCTTCCTCAAGGAAAAAGAGGAAGATTGGCAACAGACCTTAGCTCAAGGCCAGTCTTCCTCACCAAAAAAAAAGGGGGGGGCACATAAATGTATTGAGTACTCACTGTGTATTGGTCTCACGTGCTAAGTGCTTTCCGTGGATTATCCCACTTAGTCTTTTAACACCCTTGTGAGGTAGTGACTGTTAGAATCATCCTCATTTTATAGATGAGGAAACTGCCAATGGGTAGCAGTGGAGATGGGATTACACACCCAGGCAGTCTCCCTCCTTAGCCTGTGCTTCTAACCACTACATTACCGTGCCTCTGAACAGAAGGCAGGGCAAAATTTGCAGCAGTAGCAACATTTATTGAGCACCTACTACATGCCAGCACTGCACTAGGTCTTTCTCATGCATCGTTCACTTATTTTCTTAACCATGCTGTGAGGTTGCTACTGTTATGTTCCCATTTCACAGAAGAGGAAACCGAGGCATAGGTCATAGAATTAGTATAATGGAGCTGGGGGTGGAGGTGGGGATGCAGCATCAGCTGGGCTTAAGCCGCTACAACTGGCCATCAGAGTGATTAAAAACATTAGGAAGGGATATACACCATTTTTCAGAAAGGCTAACCTGGGGTCTCACATAACTGGTTGTGAGTGCTCAAGACTGTGCAAAAATGTGTGATTTCTCTCACTCGTAGATACTACCCAGGGGTAGAACTGAAGCTGCTGATCTGTCTCCCACAGCAACTAATTCCCACACCAAGCCCCCCTCTCACGCCCTGAGTATCTCACTGCCTGAAGGCCAGTCCTCTGGGCTATGGAGTGGAAAGCCTTTCCATGCTGCTTGTGGGCAAATGTGGGTGGACAGACGGTGTCTTTGGTTGGTTTGTTTGATTGTTGTAATAAATAAACAAGAAATAGATAGAAGGAGAGAATTTCAGGTTCCTCTACATCACTTGGTTCCTGCTACCAATATTATTCTCCATCTTTTTCAGGCAAGAAAAGAGGACCAGCAACCAATGGGATGTAAAAGTCACTAAAGGCAGAGTTTCAAGATGACAAATGTGCTCACGACTTAGACCTGAGTGACCAGATCCAGGGACAGAAGTTTACTGAATGTGTCTTTGGCTTAGCAGGGTGGAGCGAGGGCTGATTTCTATCATTTATCCCCTATTGGATTGCACTTGAACTTACAGTGCTCTCAAACTTTGAAGTTATAGGAATTTAACTGGTGGTTCCTTCCACCTCCCTCCAATTTCTTTTATCCCTCCGCAATACTTCATTTTTATGACCTGGGGATTGGCTGTCTCAGTGGCTTATAAAATGAGAGATGTCTGTGGCCAAAAGGTGTAAACACGGCTTACTATTTGGAGACTTAATGTTTGCATTTGAGATGTTTTCCTGGTCTTAGAGATAGACTTGCAATGAGTCACCCATACTTCATTGCCGCAAGCCTCCAGCCACTAGAAGCCAAGTGTAATCCAAATTTCCTCAAGGCCCTCGAGTTTACATGGCTAGGAAAACTTGAGTGCCCCTGCTCATGCCACCAGCTGTGCAATGAATGACCTCCAGCCCTATTCAAACTTCCACCAAGCTGTTGCCGGGAGCCTCAGTGACTGTCTCATGGGAGCTCATGAGCAGCTTTTCCACTTTGGACCCTCTTGTCAATGTCTGAGGTTTGAGGGTAGCACATCATTGCTGCAACTGTGCAGTCTCCTGATGCTTCCTAAATCAAAGCCCTGACAGTGCCCTTGGTGCCTGGCCCCTCTGCAGTTTTTCCTGCACACAAGCTCAAGACGATGGTGCTTGCCCCTTCTCCCCGGCATGGGTCTCTGAGTCTCCTAGAGTCCTTCCTACATACAGCTCCTTCAGCTTCCATCTGCTGCCCTCTCCCAAGGCCTCAGACATGAGTCCTTGGGGCTGCCTGGGGTCAGTATCAGACGTGGACTCTCCCATTGGCATGACCAGACAACAGTGAATCCCAGGAGTGGGTGTAAATTAATATGAGATTGGCACCCCAGCCTCTTATGTAATTTCGAGATTATCATTCAGACAGATCCAGCTCAAGGATCAGAGTGAAGCTAACATTTCCATTCAGGCCTGGAACACACTGCTTTGGCCTTTTAGCTCTGGCTACTCAATGTGTTGTCCCTGACCTCTGGGCATCACCCGGGAGCTTGTTAGAAACACAGTCTCAGGCCCCAGCCCAGATCTACTGAATGCAAATCTGCATTTTAACCAGCTCCCCAGGTAACTTGCACACACAGTAGAGACTAGAGCCACTGCTCTATACCATAGCTGACAGGTCAGAGTGTACTTAAGAAATGATGCTGAAGTGATTTTCCAGATTTGGGGGGCCATGCAGTGCAGTGTGTTTCAACTAAATGCAATGATTGCTTGCTGTTAAATACCTATAGAGATTTTTTTCTGTCTTTACTTACCACTTTCATTTAAATTCATATTTTATTTTGAGATTTTCAATATTCATGTTAGTCAATAATGGAGCGTGATGTTGTATATTAACTTGAATTCTCCCTCCCCTCCAATCTTCTTGGGTTAAGAACTCTGATAATAGAAGGAAACTATAGAGCTGACATTCAAGGAAAAGCCAGAAAATGAATTCCTTTTTATCTTCAGGCAGAGCAGCTCCAATGAATAGAGTACTGTAATAAACCTTTTTATATGCCTGTCATAGAAAGACAAACCTTTTCCAAAGGAAATGGATTTGAGTATTTGCGAGATATGATAAACAGCCTGACAAAAAAGGGCCTGAATTTCCCTTTTAAATGTTCAGTAAGGGGGAGGTTTCAACTTCTCTTGTCAGGTAGAAAAAGAATTCATTATGAAAGCCATTCCAGCTGAAACTCAGAAGTGAAAACTAGACCGCATCAGAGTGGAAAGCAATGATTTAGAAATGTGTCAAAGGGAGTAGTTTAATGAATAAAGCGTCAACTTTCTATAGGAGCAAAAATAAATCACTCAGAGACTTAACCAGTTTTGTCGCCATGAATTAGCTGTGTGTAGCTGGCACCAGGCACTCAATGTAAGGAAACATTAAGATCTAATTCTCACTCAGATTTGTATTTGTAAATTGTTGACAATGATGTTAATAATGGCATTGTATCCATTTTACTACTTCTCTATTCCAGCAAATGCTAAAGGGGAAAAAATGAGGAGCATTTGAATGAAAATGGCCCTAATTTTCAGAGTTTTTCCACTCAGCAGATAACCTTGAGCCCTAGAATCCATCCGTTAAGGAATGACCTGAAGTGCTGCTGCGGAACTGTCTAGACTCCGCATGTTGCTGTCCTGGGTCTTGGTGTCCAGGTGCATGCATTTCCTGGGGCCACCCTAACAAAGTATCACAAACCGGGTGCTGGAAACAACAAACATTTATTTTCTCCCAGTTGTGGAGGTCAGAAGTCTGAGATCAAGGTGTCGGCAGGGTTGGTTCCTTCTGAGGGCTGTCAGGGAGAACCTGTTTCATGCTTCTCATCAGCTTCTGGTGGTTTCCTGCCAAAATTTGGCATTGTAGGTGCATCCTTGGCATCCCCCGGATCTCTGCCTTCATCTTCACAGGGCATCCTCCCTGTCTGTCCAAATTTCCCCTTTGCCCCAGTCATGTTGGACCAGGGCCCACCCTAATGACCTTACCTTAACTTGACTACACCCGCAAAGACTATTCTAAATAAGGTCACGTTTTGAGGTACTGGGGATTAGGACTCCAACATATCTTTTTTGGGAGACACAAGTCAACCCATAACAACAGATGAGGCTGCTTCCTAACAAGGTTGTTTGATTTGCTAATAACTAAACTCCATGGTCTCAGCATACTCCTGGACATGGGATCAGAGTTCAGCAAATCATCATTGAGTAAATAAAGTGATTCCTTCCCTGAGTATACACACTTACAAAGCACCCTCACACGCCTTTGCGGTATGGGTTATATAATACTTATTTTTTTATTTTTGGGGGAAGATTAGCCCTGAGCTAACATCTGCTGCCAATCCTCCTCTTTTTGCTGAGGAAGACTGGCCCTGAGCTAACATCCATGCCCATCTTCCTCTACTTTATATGTGGGACGCCTACCACAGCATGGCTTGCCAAGCGGTGCCACATCCACACCTGGGATCTGAACCGGCAAACCCCGGGCTGCCGAAGCAGAACATGCGAACTCAGCCGCTGCGCCACCAGGCCAACCCCTATAATACTTATTTTATAAGTGAGGAAATGGACGCACAGAGCATTAACAGAATATGCTGTTCACGTGGTTATCTGGTAGTTATCTCGTTTATTTTCTTGTTGATTGTTTGTCTCTCTAAGTGAGAGCAGGGACCTTGATTATTTTCTTAATGCTTTAGCTCCAGCACTAGCCCAGTGCCTGGCACAGAGGAGTGCTCGATACACATCTGAGGGGTGAAGGAGTGAAGGAAGGGGCCTAGCAGCAGGCATCTGAATCCAGGCTTTCTGACTCCAAATCCAGTTCTGTTTTGTAATGAATAAATGAGTGAATAAATGGACACGTTTCCACCACTCTGTGGTGTCCAAGACTGAATTCCACTCTATGGCGAACAACAAACAGTGGTAGTGTGATGTTACAATAAGACGTATCTGTAGGCTGAAAAGAAACTCACCTTCCTGGATTTTTATTTTATTTATTCAATTTATTTATTTATTATTTTTTTAATATTTTATTTTTCCTTTTTCTCCCCAAAGCCCCCCGGTACACAGTTGTATATTTTAGTTATGGGTCCTTCCAGTTGTGGCATGTGGGACACCGCCTTAGCATGGCTTGAAGGATTCGAACCGGTGAAACCCTGGGCCCCTGAAGCAGAGTGCAAGAACTTAAGCGCTCGGCCATGGGGCCGGCGCCCCTGGATTTTCAAACAACTAACTTAAGAAAGAGTGAGGCTAGGCCAGTGGCTTTTAAACCTTTCTGACTGTGACCTACAGCAAGAAATTCATTTGATACTGTAACTTATTAAGACATATACAACTGCTGCACAAATTTCATTGATCAGTACTTACCCTTACAATGTGTAATAGTCTCTTATCTCTCCTCTCCTCTGTCTTCCCTGCCTCCCCGTTCCATTTCCTTCCCTTCCCTTCCTTTGTCCTCGCTTCCATTTCATCTTAAAAAATGCTAATTTGCACTTTCTAAATTGCTTTTTTGATGCACTAATGAGTTGCAACCTGTGGTCAAAAAATATGGTAGAGACCACCAGCCGTTCATCCAGATCCATTCGCCCCTCTCTGGTCACACAGCGAGACTACATTTCCCAGCCTGCTGTGCATTTAGGTGTACCCATGAGCCCAAGTCCTCTCCAGGGGAACGTGAGTGGAAGTAATAGGTGCAGCTGTCAGGCCCAGCCCATAAAACCCTCCTGTGGGTTCCTTCATGCTCCTTTCCTCTCCGGGCTAACTGGGACGGCAGTTTCCAGGGAGACCTCTGCAGCTGCTTCCTGAAGATGGCAGAGCCTTTGTCAGCCAGGATCCCTGGACTGTTATAGGAGACAGAGATACACTTCTTGTTCTTTAGGTTCCTAAATCTTTGCACCTATTTGTAAGGGTAACTTACCTTATCCTCATTTATCCAAAGACCATGTAGAGGTTTAACTTTTGAGAGACAGCAGATCTCTGTTTAACACTCTCCTTTCTAGCTGTTTGCCTTATTTAGGTTTACAGAGCTGAGTGTATATCTAAGGCAACAGGGGCTGCCCCCAGCACCTCATGAATACAAAAGTCCCGGAAGATGATGTCTTCACCAGGGTTATGTTGACCAACTGAGCTTGGCACTTGCAAGATGGTCAGATTCACACAATTACTGTTGCCTTTTTATGTGCAATGTGAAACAGCACGGATAGAATGAAAGTATAAATTTGTAATAATGAGAAGACCAGAGCTTTAATGGAAAAATATACGTCAGATCTGAGTTATCAAGAGAAACCTTCCGGTTTAGTGCTCACAAACGTTCACTGGGTCTCCTCAGCAGACACCAAGGAAAGATAGTCCTTATGTGCTAGTTCTCCTTGCATGCCAAGGACAGAGAAGCAGACCATGGATGTGTAAAGCAATGCTTACATTTCCTTCCTCCTTCTGCTTTTCCGCTTTGATATATTGAGTCCCCACTGGTACCTACTAGCATGTTGTTGCTCGAAATTTGATCTTTACTCAGTAAGGAAAATCAAATGATTGAATTTTAGCTCATTTTCTTTTTCTCCTGCTGTTCATCTAATGGCAACCTTAATGAGCAGCATAATGGCTAAGGGTAGAGGGAAAAGAAAGGAAGGGGAGACAGCAGAGGTCTGTATAATTTCTAAACTGAGTTCTTTTACATATGTCATTTAGAAATGACTAGAGATTTATATAAAGTTCTCTCTTATAAGACACCAAGTTGACTTTAAGTGAATTCGTTTTTTCCATAATCATCTTCACCATTGAATGGAAGTATTGCAGAGCTGGAAGGGGGACTTTCTTTCTTTCTTTTTTCTTTTTTTCTTTCAGCTGTTGCTAACAGCTGTGTTCCCTGGGGTGGGAACTGCTTTCCTGGATGCCTCACTCTGGACACTGGAATCTTGACTGTATGAGTCTAGTGGGACATGTCCAGGCTAGGAATCTATTTATATTAATACCTGGAGGGGTGTTATGCTATACTATACTATGGAAAGTTAACAAATGAACTCCCACTATGGAATCAAAACACATGTAGATTACTCCAGGGGTAACCCAAAGTTGATCATTTGCAACAATCATGAATACCATCCAGTGGTGTTGTAGAATTCATTTCCACTTCCTAACCTCCTGGTGAAACCCTCAGCAAAGTGTGGCCAAGGAACCAGCTCAGTCCTAGTCTGACACAGGCATCTTTTCTTACACAGCCCCATCCTGCTGACCCTTTCTCATGTGGCCTGTGCTGTTCTTGTCCCAAACCACTTTGTGGACTATTGATTGCATGTGCCTGGCCCTTACAGAATTCTCAGGCCCCCTTTGCCATTGCTCCAGTTCATTTTCAGTCTACATTAACGGTATTTAAAAGAGGCTAATGTCCCTCAACATGCTCAGTGAAAGCATTGGCTTCCTGCTGACCACAGTCATCATGGGACTCTCTTTGCCCTAAGCTCAGGGACTTGCTCTTATCTCTGCTCTGAGCAGCTGGGCTCTGCCCCTGTGTTTTCTGTTATACTGTGACATTGGGAAGGGCCTTCCCCCGTGGCTTAATTTGGTAAAAAGAGTAACTTCCAGATTGGAGCCAAGCAGAAGATGGGCTCCCCTTTGGCTTTAAGTGCAGAGGCCATTATAGTTCCCAGCCCAGGGGCTCCACCAAGCATTCTCCTCAGCTGCTAAAATTCTCCATGTTCACCTTCTCATATCCTCACTCTGCTGTGGGATATGCTAGTGGACTCGAGTACCTACTACCCCCAAAACAATGCTGCTTCTGGGTGGGGTGAGGAAATGGTTATATGTGGTCTTATAATACGATCTTGATTTTCAGGGTCCCTCAAATGAACTGGGGAGATGAGAATGTTTCCCAGTGTTTGTGCTTTTGATTAAATACCAGTTTCAAAAACAATGATTTGATCAGTGAGATCTTGCTTTTGGAAAACCACAAAATCAAACCAAATCTAAAACAAAACTCTGGTGTCAGGAGGGAAGTGGTGTGTCTGGGACAGAGAGGATGACATGAAAGGGGGCGGAGCTTGTATGCCATGGGGAGCAATGCACCAAATGCAGTGAGGGGGCCATGCGATATCTGACTTGTGAACTGTTGTGGTTCTCTCCCCTTCTCTCTCTCTCTCCTTCTACTCTCACCTCATTTCTCCTTTTCTCCTACTTCTGCATAGCCCCTCTCATATACTCACCACTCTACCAAGATGGTTAGCTAACCACCAAAAATGTGTCCTCTCTCTTCCCTGGCGTGGGAATGTTACTGGGCAGAGGCCAGCCAAGCAGGGATTGCATTTTCCGGCCCTCTTTGCATACACTTGTGGCTGTGTGACAAGTTCTCAGTGCCGGACTGTGAGCAGAGAAATGTCTGTCATTTCATTGGGGCTTTGGGGAGTGGGTGTGTACTCCACTGCCTCTTTCCTCTTCTCCCAGCTCAAAGTGGAGGGCTTTGTTAAAATGATTTCAACCTTTGCTGCTCATTGGAATCACCTGGAAAGCTTTAAAAAATCCTGCTGCCCATTTAGATGCTGATTAAATTGTTTTGGGGTGTGGTGGGGGCAGGAAGAATTTTAAAGCTTCCTCAGGTGTCCCAGAGGATAACCAAGGCAGAGAACTGCTGCTCTGGAGGGGTGGTGGGGTCGCAAGACAGAAATCGTCGTGGGGAAGAAAGTGTCTACGAAAATAATCCATAACCAATCTATAAATGAAAATCTGGGTGAGTTTATTCTGAGCTTAAATCTTAGGATTATAACCCGGGAGAGTCTTTCCACAAAGGAACAGAGCACTCCAAAGAAGTGGGGGTACACAGGGTGGTTATAGACCCTCAAAGAGGGTGTTTCACATATGATTGAAGTGTCCCTCCCACAATAGTCAGAAGGTCGCCCTGTCAGCACAGCGCTTGATGGACACAGCAGGTAGTGGGTCTGCTATCTCGGTGGGCGTAGCAGGAGGCAAACCTATTGTCTCAAGCTGGGTGGTCACAGGTGAGTGCAGCAATCAGTTTCTAGCCTAAGGAAAGATACTTAATCCTTAAAGAGATGCCAAGGTTGGGAGGGGGAGAGAAGTTGCACCTTTATCTCAAGGGCCTTTGTTCTTGCCATAGGGAATCTCTAAAGCAGATATACAATGCATGCTCAACAGCCTCCCTCGGTCAGGCCCTTTTGGAAAGACAAGGTCAGGCTGAATTAGGTTTATACCAAATGGCTTCCTCATATACCCCAATATATCCTATTGCTTGCCATTTTTATTTGTCAAAAGCTACCCCGTGGCCAGGGATGCTCACATTGGAATGTTACTTAAGTGAGAAAGAAACCTTCATTCTCTTCAGTCCTGGGAAATTTGAGGTTTCTTTGTTACAGCAGCTCTGTTATCCCAATTAATATATCTTTTTAACGAGCACAGAGAGAACGCCTCCTTAGCATGACAAGGTTTTCTCCCAGCACTTCCAGGTGCTTTGTTCAGTGGGATTAAACTATCCCACAAGTGGGTGGGTGGCAGGGGTGCTCGTGGGATGCAGATCTGCCCCTCTGCTCTGGCATTGCCAGGTGCTGCTCCCATGACTGTGAGAACTTTGAATCAGGCACAGCGCCCCTGTCAGCAATACATTCACATAGGCAAGTAATCATTGTTTTATTTGAAAGATGGTGATTCCCTCAGGTTTGCATTTGTTCTGTGAGCCCATTAGATGTTGCAAGTCTGTTTACTGATGTCCAGTGCTCAGGATGACGCCTTCTACTCCTTGGGTGGTGATATGATACCACTTAGTTTTTCCAGGTTTTCTGATACCACTCAGTGGGAGAAATAATTGTTAGTGTTCAATTGCAATGTTTCTCACCTAGTTGTCTCAAAATTGCAGGGTATGTATTTGATTTCTTTGATTAATCTGTTTTGTGTATGTATTTTTCCAACATCTTGAATAATTTAGGAGCAATCCTTGGTTTGTGGCTAATTTGATGTCTAGCAATTATGCATCCTTCTGAATCGGCATATTTCACTCACATGTCTGAAAGCAGGAAAGAGCTACCTTATAGCAAGACTCATTGTTACTTGAATGTGGGCATACGGTGTGGCTGTTCAGGTTCCTGGAAACCTAGTGCTTATCCCCAGGTCAGGTTGTTTTCTAAAAGGCAGGTGTTGGTCCTATCTCCAGATGTCAGCATTGATGGGTTGATAAGTTTTTTGTTTGCTCTAAGCTCTTTCCCTCATGTTAGTTGAGAGCAATAATGAAAAATAATGCCTGCTGGAGCTCCTGAACCAAACTTGAAAACAGTCACAGGGAGGAAGTCAGTTCTGGAGTGGAAGTGGGCTGTGGTAGGGGAGTAAGCAGCGGCAATACAGATACTCGAGAATTATTCTGGGACACAGAGAGAGCTGTTCCAGAGTGCAAAAGGATTCATCTCTGCCAAACTGTTCACTTTCCTCGTGACGTCTTAAGGCAGGACTCCCCAGCCAGGAGGTCAGGATTTACACTGCCTAAAGCCACCATGTTATGTTGTTCTTCCTGTCACTGGAGACCTCTCTGTCATGCTCTTCTCTTGGGAGTTTTCCAGATTTGCCAGTGGGAAGGGGGACAGGACAGGTCTATTCCTCATAGGGAACTTAATTGACAGTGTGCTTTGGAGGCTTAGGTCCTCCTTATCAGGAATCTTCTTCTCAAAATGATCTCAAGGCTTTGGGCAGGACACAAATGCGTCTTATGACCTCCAGCCAAAGACCATCAGAAACACACCTGAGGTGAACAAGTTGGGTTTGTTGCTTGTTGTACTGACGGAGAACCCCATTGTAATGAGGAACCATGGGGAGACTAGTTAAAGGGTGTTAGGAAGAACCTACTATAGAATTTGGGCTTGTGTTTGATAATTTGAGGGAGGGTTCAAGAAATTGGGATTCAATGCTTTTAGGAAGTGGGGGTAATTAAAGCAAACATAGAAGGTGGGACCAATGAATCAAGGCTGGAGCTGTAATTGGTAAAGAAGAGAGGTTGCTCGTTAGCACATTAGGTTCATGTTTGGTCACTTTTGTGCTTTGGACAATGTTCATGATTTTGTGTGTGCTCAGATAAGATTATGGAGTGGTCTTGTTTTTGCTTTGGTCCGTCACAGTCATAGAGTGGCCTTGTCTGATATTGGTGTTCTGTGAAATTCTTTATATCCAATAAGGCCTAGCTGTGTGTGCCAGTGCTATCTCCTAGCAACACCAAGTCCTGGCTGATAGCACCAGGCCAGTTCCCAGATGTCAGTGGCTGTTTTTCTCGCTCTCAATCTGGTATACTCTTGTGCAGTCGTACTGATCATTAAAAGATTGAAATAGTTCCGAACTGCTAATGTAATAGTAATTAGGCACTGCCATGAGACTTCTGAGGGCTCTGTGCCTCCTTGCCCCTCTTCCACCTCCCCACAACCCACTGGTTAGTGGCAAAGTAAGGAACCTTCTGGATTGTGCTCCAACTCAACTGCTAGTGTCTGTTCTGTGTGTCAGTGCCGGCGTGGTGCCTGTTGCTAGCATTTCGAATATCACTCCAGCTTTTGGATTGTAGCTCCTCTCAACATTAAGACTAAGAAGAGGCAAGAAAACAGAAGAAAAGAAAAGGAGAGGAGAAGGAGAAGGAAGAAACGAGAGGCAAAAGAGAGAATGAAAGGTGACTATGGGGGGGTGAAGGTAGCAGGAAAGAGTGAAAAGACATCTAGAAAATGCAGTGGCAATGAGGCCTGAAAAGTGAACCTAACAAAGGCTGAACACTGGAAAGAAAGAGCTGAGAAGGAAGAGAGGAACAGAAAAAGGGAATGGAGAATGAGAGGAAAATTCTGGCCAAGACACCCACCTTAAGGGTCTTACATTACATTGCCATTCAGTTATATTGAATGTGTCTCAAAATGAGTTTGCCATCAGCTGGAGCTTAGAAAACAATCATTTTGTTAAAGAGAAGTTTGAGTTGAAGTTGGATCAAATCTGACAGGGTTTAACCTGTAAAGAAAAGAAGGAAATGGAGCTCCACAGTCTGATGGCCACTTGTGGCCCAGTGTGATGGAAGCTGGTTATAATTCACAGCTTGGTGCCTCCACTGCTTTTCTTCCTGTTTCATCCTGTGATGCTCCTTTGAATCACAACTTACACAGGTTCCTGCGCAGGTATGAAAAATCTCGCTGTCTTTGAGTTAGGATGAAAAACGGCGTGCATTTCCCTGCCAAGTCTCTGAGAGAAGGCAGTGTGAACAGATGGTGGAAGAAGCTGCACAGAAAACCTTGATTAACCTCACTGTGATGTGAGCAGGGAATCACACGCGAAGGCCTTTTCTTCCTGCTTGTGAAGAACTTCTACAAATAGCCAGTGGGGACACGGGAGCGGGGTGGGGACATGCATGATCCCTTTCCTCTGAAGTCTTGATTCTTTGAATTGGCGGCATAACCACCATTCCTGAGAACACACAGGGATATTTGAAGGCATCAATTAAAAAGAAAGAGAAGGGAAGCATGAAGCAGAGGAAACAGTGTGCTGGTGGATGGAGACTAGGTCCTGGAAGCCTGAATGGCACCAGAAGGTCACTTCATTCTGAGTTCTCAGTGCAGCTCTGTGTGTCCCGGTACTCTGGGGCATCTCTGGCAGCCACACTCTTTCTGGACACTTCCAGTGCCAGCTGTGTGGGGCGCTGGAAGAAGCAGGCAATTGTGAGACATGGACCAGGGTAAGTAGATAAGATTCTCACAGGCTGACTTTTCCATTTAATCTCTCTTTACAGAAGGTTTTTCCCTAGAGAAATGAGCATCCCATTTTACAAACAAACATTTTCAGAAAAAAGCACCACCAGCTCTGGGGCTTCTTTGTGTGTGTGTATGTTCTGTCATACACACAGGGAAATAATTGTTGGAAAAGTTGTTCGTTTCAGGGGGCTTCTTTGTCTGGGCATTGGAGTATGTAATTTGTCTAAATTTCTTTGCTTTACATATTTGGCTGGGTGAATATTCCTAGAGAGTTGGATTTCCTTATTGGTCATGTAAGAGTAGGTCATTTTTATTGAAGAGAGTTCCTTTGAGTCTCAAATGTTTTATATTGACACGCCTGTGTGTGTTGGAGACAACAGTGTATATTGAATGAAGTTACGTTTTATCCAGCAATCTCAAACCTGATCATCTACTTCTTTTTCTAATCCCTTAAATAGAGCCCCATAATGTCAGGATGAAGCTCAGACTCCTTACTGTGGCTGGCTCTTCTCCTGCTTCATGTCTCTCCATCCTCTCGACAGCTGCCTGTACCCCGGCCCCCGAGGAAATCCCAGAAATCTTTCTAAGTCATGCTCATTCTTGCTTTTCTGCCAGCGCGCAAGCTGTTTCATGAGAAAGCACTCATGGAACACACCATCTAGCTGGGCAGAAAGAACGCGTCCCTGTTACACTAGTTAGACTCATTCAGATTGCTAGGGAAAGAGACTTGTCCAGAGTGTTTTGGTGTTTATATTTTGAGGAGGCTCAGGAAATTAAGAAAAACAGAAAATTGTCTTAATCACTGCACTGCCGAACTCACGAAAAACAGTGATAACATTTGGGAACTAGCTCATGGTTCAGGATATAACATAGCTTATGTTGTTATCGGCTCCCCGACTAGTGTTTCGTGTTACAATGTCTCATCTATTTTGGTCTAAGCTTTCGCTGCCTGACATTGCTGACTCACTTGCTCTCTGCCTCCTAGGTTTGCTTTATTCATGGATTCTTCTTACTGCTTCTTTTCACAGTGAGTTTTTCTGCTTCCCTTGCCACTGTGTCTGTTTTCCTGTCTGTATGTTTCACATTCAGACTTCCTAAGAGAGGAACTCTGTTTGGGGGGGCAGCATCCGGGATGGAATGGCACCACGAGCCGAGCTTTGATTCTGGGCCCCCTCCTAAGGCACTGGCCAACTGAGACGCAGTTGCCTTTAGGTCAGCTGCTAATCCTTGGTCTGTTCAGCTGTGGTCAAGGTAGCAGACTTACCTGGTGGAAAACATATCAACCTAGGATTAGAAGCATCAGACATGGGCCGTTCGTGCGTCAGCATAGTTAAGATTCTCACAAGTGCTTGCGTAGGCTACTTGGTAGTCAGAAATAATCTAAGACAGCAAGGTATTAGTATTAGTAAAATATGCAATGAGTGCTCTAGACCAGGCTGGAAGTGGCTGAGATCATTATGGTCTGGGGTGGACATTCTTCTCACAACCTGGAGGATACACTTCTCAGGATGGCTGAGATCTTTGCGAGACAGTCCCCTGCTTGCCTTTGCAGCTCCATTTCCAGCTCCACAGGCATTGTGTTTAAGTCACCAGATCTCCCTGCAGCCTCTGGTTGATCGAGCTGCGTTTATTCAGATGCCACTGGGAAGAACTCTTATACTTCTTTAATTTTGAGATGAAGCATCATTTCTTTGCTGAAACCTTACCCTACCTCAGACCCTAACACCTTTCCCCCAGCCCTCTGTTCCTGCCTCTATAATAGCACTTAGAGCGCTGGGTTGTGCTTTTGATTGGCATGCCCGCCTTGCTCATTGGACTGTGATGTATTATTTCTGTATTCCAGTAACTAGCCCAGAGCTTGGTACCTACTACTACTGCTAGGACTAGCTCCTGTTTATTGAGTTATTATACTGTTCCACGCACAGTTTCAAGTTGTAGTGTTTTATGTATATTAACTAATCCTTTCAAGAATTTTCTAGGTAGGAGCCGTAATGATCCCCATTCTGTGTTTGGGGAAATCGAAGCACAGACAGGTTGAGACACTCGCCCAAGGTCATGTAGCTAATAATTGGTGGAGTCAGGATTCAAGTCAGGCAACTTGTTCCCTCCTTGCTATGCCCACTGACCTATACTGCCCCTTGGCAATAAATCTTGTAGAGGAATTAGTGGGCATTCAGCTAGCGTTGAGGAGATGAAGCTACTGATGCAGGTGTTTTGAGGAGAAGAAAAGGGAGGGGAGGGCCCTGTAGGAGAGGGAAATGAAGCATGCACAGTCACACCCACAGAACAGCAAGTCCCAGCCTTGGGGGACAGGCTGGACATGTTGGTTGGACCAGATGGTGGACACTTCAAATGACAAGATAAGGGGTTGGGCCTTTGGGTAAGGGAGTGACAGGATTAAAAGCAAGTTTTAAGAAGATTCCTCTGGCTTCAGAGTACAGTGTAGTTTGACATGGGAAGAAAATAAGCACAGGGAGTCCAAGCATAATGAGGAGGTGACAAGCATGGACCTGGCCTCAGACGAATAAGCAGTTTGAGTCTCCATTCTATCTCTTGCCAGCTGTGACCTCTCTCAATCTCCATGCCTCTATTCCTTCATATATGAGAGGAATTATTACTCGCCTCACAGGTTGCTGTAAGGATAAGTGCGTGTTTGCCAAGGGCTTAACATAGAACCTGGGGTGCCTCCTTTTCTTGTCTTGGGTCGAGGTGATAAGCGCTCTTGCCCAAGTGGTAGCACTGGTGAGACAAAGGACAGGAAAATGAGACTCGGTAGAACTGATTGATGGGTGCTGGGAAGTCGGGGCAAGGAAGGGTCAGCGAGTGGTCAGTGCAGGTGGTAACACCTGAGATCCTGGTTTTGTCACTAACTAATTTGGCCACATCATTCATCCACATGGCTGGATCTCAGTTCCTTCCCTGGAATGTAAAAATGTTGGACTAATAACTGCTCATTTTCCTCACAGCTCTGAATGCTATAATGCACAGCCAGGAGGTTTGGCATCTGCACAACTAGGAGAATATAAAAGATGCCCAAGCTCTGCCTTCTCCTTCATGGTGATTTCTCCAACCCCTCCACTTTCTATTAAGACCATCCTTTGTTCTCTGTCTGAGTTGGAAATATTATTGTTTTGTTTTGGGCAAATGACTCCAAAATCTCCGCTGTGGATGGAAAGTTTTGTGACTAGAGCAGAAGGTGAGTCAGAGATGGAGTCCTCTGGTTGCCCTATCCCAACATGAGCGTCCCCATTTCTTTGAGGGGTAGGAGCAGGTGGCTTCTCAAACAGTCTGTTCTTTCTCTTCCCTCCCTGCAGGCATGGCTCCTGCTCATCTTGGGCAGTCTTCACAGCTGGTTTGTGATGATGCTCCTCAGATGTCTTTCCCCTGGACACTCTTGCTGGGCATCCTTAAAGAGATAGAAAGTGTGGCCTGTACCTGGCAAGGTGCACATGCAGTCCCCTGGTAATGAATGTTTTTATATTGTGAACACTTTGTTGCCTGCATTTCAGGGTGGGTGAAATGAAATATACGAGGAGTTGATGAAGCCTCTAGTGAGCAAGTTTCCATGGCAGCCCTCAGAGGGTCAAGTTCCTCTCCAAAAGAGAGTAGTTTATTTTCAATTAACAAAGTACAAAGAGGTCCTTTTTGCACATTTGCTTATGGAAACTTCAGATAAATTTCCCCAGCCCTCCAGGTGCCACATCGAGCGTGGAGGAAGGTCATTGACTTCTGTAACAATACAACATCTGAGACATGGGATGTTGGTGATATGGAGCACAAAAGAATGTTGGTTCTTAATCAAAATGGAAACATTATCAAATTGACCTACTAGCCATTCATCAAGCACCTACTTATAATTCCACCTGCCAGAGATGGCAAATTTCCACTCTTTCAGAGTTCTGGGTTGAGTGTCAAGACTGGATGTCTACTTAATAGGAGAATGAATTGCAGCATTCTTTGAGCTGCTGACCAAAGATAGAGGTGTAATCAACGATCACATTAAATATTCTAAGAATCACAGCTTCTATGAGGAAGCAGAGGTAATAATTATCCACATATGCTCTATAAAAGAGCAGTCCAACATATGGAAATTTACCATAATGCATTGGAAAGAATAGGGAGAAATTTTGCCCTAAAATCCTGCAAAGTGAGATTCTATTTGACCCAGAACAAAGACCAGAATTTCTCCAGGTCACTAATTTTCTCTTCTGATGTATCCAATCTGCAGCCAAATACAACCACTGAGATACTATATCTTTTGGTTTCTGTATTTTTCCATTTTGGAAGTTCATTTCTTTCTCAAATATGCTGTATCATTTTATATAGTTTTGTATTCCATGCATATATTATCATGTTTGTCATTTCTTTTAACATGGTGATCAAAGTTTTTTTTTTCTTTTTAACAAATCTTGATCTAATAAATCCAATATCTGAAATCTATGTGCATCTGTTTCTGTGGTGTGTGATTCCTGATGGTTCTTGCTTATGTTCAGGTTGTCTTGCCTTCTTGTATGCCTAGTAATCTTTGACTGCTTGCTTGTCATTGCTCCTGAAAAATTATTTGTGAGAGTTCTCTGAGGTCTAGGTTGGATGTGCCTTCTCCTGAGATGAGCTATCAATTGAAACACCTCAGAACAAGTTCAAGTTTTGAGAGCCAGTGACTTACAACCCAGACTCTATCAAATGAGGTGTAAATTTGTAAGAGGACTTGCCCCTAGCCACAAATATCCAATTGTAGATGATTTCCTCTTTTCTCCTCCCGCCCCATGTTTTCTTATTGCCAAAACAGCCCTTTTGTGAAGTTTCCAGAATTTCTGGGGAGAGGAGCAGGATGAGATCTGGTTGCTTTGAGAGAATAGCCCTTTTGGGCCTCAGCTCAGTGTAGAAGGGATCTCCCAGGACTCCTCACCTTCAGCAGGCTTGAGCCTGACTCCTGTCTCTCCCTGTCTGCTGCTGGTGACCTGAACACAGGCACTTGTGTTATTGACAGATGCTCTCAGATCAGAAGCAGTTTTGTAGGTCTCATTTTTGGCTTACCTTTCTGGTTACAAGATTTCATCCAAAAATTAGCCTGGAAGTTCCCTGTGTCTTTTCAAATCTTTAATGTTTTTAAGTTGTTTTTATTTTTACAATTTTATCCATCATTTTTCTTTGATTTCAGCTGAAAGGTTGATCTGAGCAAACTAGCTTATCTTTTTCTAGGTACTGGAAGGCCACCAGTGGTCTTTCAAGATGCAAGTCTATGCAAGCTTCTCCTCATTACCTATGACAGGCATTCTCAGAATGGCTCACTTGTTAAAAATTATTCACTTCTAGTTAGACCCTAGGCTGCACTTTGAGAAACTTCTGGGATAAAGTTCAAGCTGCTCAGGATGGAACACAGTGCCTCTTCCTACCTCTCCAGACCTGTTGTCTTCTACTCCCCTCTTCTCACTCCCACATTGTATTCCAACAATATGAATAAGCTTAGATGAACCTGAACATACTGTACCTTTTCACACTACTGTGCCTTTGCACATGCACTCCCTGTGGAATAGAACACCTTTTTCTCTTTGTCCCTGAGGCAAATGCTTATCCATCTTTCAAAAGCCAGCTCAGAGGTCACCTCCTTTACAAAATTTTCTTGGACTGCCCTCTCTCCACATGTTATAATTGATCCTCCCTTTGATGGTATACTTTGCACATGATTTTACGAGTATTTTTCATACTATTGTAATTTCCTTTTGTAAGCTCCTTAAGGGCAGGGATTGTAATTAATTCATCTATACTTTACCCACCCCCCAATTCAGTGCCTGGCACATAGTTAATGCTCAATATATTTTTGCTAATTGATTGAATGAATGCAGCACACAATCAGGCAATTCAGATACCCAGCCCCAGCAGGAAGAATATTGCCATGACTTCTGACACTAATTATCCAGAGTTAAACTGAGCTTTACAGGTTAAAGGCACAGTCCTCCACGAGACTGCCCTTACTTCAGAGACCAGCTGCAAGTTCAGTCCCCACATCACATTCACATCTTAAGTGGATATAAATTTAGGGGTTCACACTACTACCTCAGGTCTAATAATTTGCTAGAACCACTCACAGATCTCAGGAAATGCAATGCTTATGATTATGGTTTTATTATAGCAAAAAGGATACAAATTAGAACAAACCAAAAGAAGAGACACATAGGGTGAGATCTGGGAGGGTCCCAAACACAGCTTCCATGTCCTCTCCCTGTGGAGTCAAGATGTATCACCCTCCCAGTACATTGATGTGTGACAATACACAGAGTATTGTCAACCAGGGAAGCTCACCTGAGGTTCTGCATTCAGTGTTTTTATTGGGGTTTCATTATGTAGGTATGATTGATCGAATCATTGGCCACATGACTCAACTCAATCTCCAGCCCCTTCCTTTCCCCAGAGTCCAGGCTGATATGAGGTGGCTCAAAGCATCAAACCTCTAATCACACTGTTGATCTTTCTGGCATGGCTAGCCCCAATCCTGAGTCATCCTGTTAGCACAAGGTATCTAGGGGCCCACCATGAGTCACCACATTAGCATAAACTATTAGGACCCACCATAAATAACAAAGACATCTCTATCACTTGGGAAATTTTAAGGATTTAGAGGCTACCTTCCAGGAACAGGGAACAAAGTCCAGGCAGATTCTTTATTACTCAAGAGATACTTTCAACCCTAATTTGGATGTAGTTGGTGCCCAGGAATTCAATCTGGTGGGCAAGGCCTATAGCAGGAAGTCCAAATGGAGACCTAAAATCTGAGAGACAGGTGAGTTTCATGTAACAGGTGACATTTAGCAATAGCTGTCCTTAAATTATAGGCAGAAATCACCCAGTGGTTGACACATAGCAGGTATTTAATAAATATTTGTTAAATGAACGGTGAGTGTAAATTGGACCTTGATGAATGCATGAGCCTGGACAGATGAAGAAGTGAGGAGGACATTCCCAGTACAAACTTGCCAAGGGCACAGAGCAAGGATGCTTGTGGCAAGTTCAAGAGAGTGTCTGTAGGTTCATGTAGGGCTAGAAGGGGTAACAGGATGACTATGAGCAGAATTCACAGATCCTTATGTACCAGTATCAGCATATTGGTTTGATCACTTTAACAGAAACCAAGGTAGAAGATTTAGTTCTAATCATGTAAATGTGCAATCTGGTAGGTGGCCCAGAGAGGAGGTTTGTTTTACTCCATAAAGTGATCTAAGGACCTATATTCCTTCCATCTTGTGGGGCTGCTGTCCCCTGAGATATTGTCTGCCTGGTTGAATTTTGTTCACCTCCACCGCATCTCTGCTCTGGTGCATGGGAAGGAAGAAAGAAGCGGTAGAGGGCAAGCAGTTTTCTTTTAAGGAGATAATCCAGCTGTTGCCTGCCTTGCTTTTCTCATATCCCATTGGCTAGACAGTAGCCACATGCGAAGCAGGGAAATGCAGTCTTTAGCTGAGCAGCTTTGTGCCCAGTTAAAACTTGGGGAGTGGGGGATGAGGGTTGTATTTAAAACATAAGAAGGAGAAAATGGATACTGAGGAAAAATAAGCTGACTATGTCATACCAGCCTACAGTGTTTGGACTTCATCTCATAGGACATTGAGACCTGCTGAGAGTTTGGAGAAGAAATGATCAAGCTCAGTTCTAAATGCCTTCTAGTGTCTCCCAAGTGGTTTATGACGTTGGTGGTACACACTCCTTCTTGGTTTATTATGATAGTGAGACAAGGTCAGAGGAGGACCAACCTTAACACAGGAGGAGGCAGCTGTCCAAAAACTTCCACAAATATCTCCTCCACCGATGCTTGAAATTCTGCCTTTACTGTCATTATTTTGGGAAGCGCACTGGGAGTCAACCTCACTGAGCCTCTTCTGCAGGGAGCACTGTGATGGGAGAACTTACGTTCTCCACGCTTGATGGTTTCTGCTATATGGAGGGTCCTTCCTTAGAGGAACACCCTAGCCTCCTTCTGCTCCTATGTCACTATTCCCCAGAGGAGAAGGAGGCTCTTACTCAGTTGATGAGCCTTTAAAGAGAGAGGGTGTCTCATTTATTCTTGGTTATGAGGAAAGCCCTGCAGCCCTCCAAGGTCTCCAAGGAGGAGTCTGTCATCTTCCAGCTGCACTTGTCACTGGTGGATGACAGTGACACCAGACCTAAGCCGTGCCCTCCAGTAGAGCTTTTCATCTGTATTGAAGGTGATATTTCAATCTTCATCTGCCAGCTTCCTGTGTCTACGTCTGAAGTGTTTCAGAACTCCAGTGGGGGACCGGGATGCTATTTATTAGCCCTTCAAAAGCCAACAGGTATGCACAGAGGCTCGTCCTGATAATTGAAGGAGCTCTGCTCATTCCTCCTGCCCCTGAGCAGCAGAGAGTCTGACACAACAGCAGAGAATGCAATTGGCTCATCAGCAAACACTTCAACAACTTATCAAGTACAAAAACCAAGGCTCTCCTGAAAAAATTAAACCAATGCCAGAGAGCAGGAAAGAAGAGGGAAGCGAGAGAGAAGAACGGCTCAGAAAGAAGGGGGCTGAGTTAGTGAATCAGGGTAGGTTTATTGGAATAGCTAAGGGCATGGTGCAGGTTTGAGGTTTTTCTTTAATGATTTTTCCTTGCTTGCAGCCCGACAAAGCTCAGTTTTATGTTTTTCCTGTCCTGTGAGCCCAGAATTTTCCGCAACATACTGGTCAGTTTCACAGAATTTCTTTGAAAGGAGTAAGCTATGAGTGTAATTTTCCATTCTGCTTTCCAGTGTGCTTGGCTCCCTTAAGGAAGCCCAGCAGGCTGTAGAGGTGTTCAGTGTGTCTCTTTCACGGAGTCCAGCTGCAGGGAGTCCCTCGTCTATGAAGGCCAATGATGACTCACTTCCCTCTGCCTGCCTTGAGGAGCTTCTGAGTCCACTCCTGGGTCAGTCTCCTGCTCTGCAGCCCTTCCCTCTGAATTCCAAAACCAAGAAATCATCTGTTGCCAACCCAGAATCCAATCCCAGCTGTTAGGTGGAGAGCCCACATTTCCCATCCTGCGGCAGTGGGAGACCTTATGGGTAATCATCCAACTCAGATGAATTGAAGGAGGGAGAACAAGGCTGTGAGTGAGAGAGGTAGGAATGTGCAGGCAGAGTGAGGATCCCAGGGGGGTTTGTTCATTACACTGGGATCATCAGACCTTGGGATAACAACTACTCAAAAGTCAATAATGATTTATCTTTCTGTCCCCTCCAGGTAAGACTGATCATAATTTGATAGACACAATAAAACGGTTCCTTATCCTGGATGCACATAATAGAAATCTCCACTTGGATGTCTAAAAGGTACCTCAAAATTAAAACATTCAAAAAAAGAGTTTCTGATCTTACTTGTCTCCTGCCAAACTTTTTCTTTTCCAACCTTCCCCCCTTATTTAGTGACACCACCATTTACTATTTACGCAGCCTCAATTCTCATCTTCTGAGCACACCATACCCATGAACTACCCTTCATCAATCCCTGTGAGTCCCCTTTGACAATATATCCCAAATTCTACTATTCCTCACCATCTCCATGGCTCCCACCTGGACGAGTCACCTCCATCCGTCACCTGGACTATTGTGACACCTCCTAACTCATCTTCTTGCTTCTACTCCTGCACTTTTAAGCGTAAGTCATGTCAAATACCTCCTTTAATTACTGGGCTCACTCAGAATGGGTTAATTGCAGTCAGAATTTTAAAAAAAAAGGTAGCCTGCAAGACCCTAAATGCACTGGCCCTTGTCTCCAGCCACATCACACATCTGTTTCTTGAAACTCCAAACTCATTCCCACCTCCAGTATGATGTTCACTCTGCTTGGAGGTCTCCCCCAGATCTTTGCATGGCCAGCTCATTAACATCATTCTGGAGTCAGCAAAAGGGTCACCTTCTTAGAGGATTTCCCTTGATCAGTCCCCTTCCAATTCTGTTATATTCTATCCCATTTAACATATTCTAGTTTCCTCATTGCTCAATCTGAAATTGTATTTATTTATGAGCTTATTCTGGGCCTCCTTTTGCTATAATGAAGGACAAAAATGCTGTTTGTTATCTTTACCCCCACTGTGCCTAGAACAGTGGACCTGGGGAGAACATGCGCTCATTAAACTGCTATTGTGTGGGTGAGTGAATATCGGCTGCTGTCTAACGAGCACCTACTCTGTATCCAGAACTGAACGAGGTGTGCCTCCTGTTTCTTCTCTCAGCTATTGGTCAAGAATTTGGGGATCTAGATCTACCTATTGGTTTCCCCAGCTAATGAGTTCCCTGCATGGACAAGATGTTTGAATTCACCGTGAGGCCAGTGTCAATTTGGAGGCACTTTGGGAAAAAATTTCTAATTTCTAAAAGTATAATACAGCCTCTTTGACTGTTGATGACACCCTATTGTTGACAGAATGAAAGTAAACTCCTCCATTAAGCTGACATCACTCTGTGCCGACTGGCCATACTCTCATCTTCAGTCACTCCCTCCGTGCTCCTGCTCCCCTCTCTAGACACGCTGGACTCCCCAAAACATACCGTGCCCTTAAACTTAATTTTGCTCGTGCTGGTTCCCTGGCCTCAAATATCCCTTCCTCATTCCTCCACCTCATGAGGTCATATTTATTCTTTAAGAGCTAGCTCAAATGTCACCTCCTTCAAAAAGACACTCTTGTGTTCTTCCCTCCCTAATCAGAATTAATCACTTCCTATTCTGTACTCCAACACTTCATTCATTTTGCTATTATAACATGACGTTGTATTGCAACCAGTTGTATCTCTTATTTTATATCCTCTGAAGTGCCTAGCAGAGAACTTAATACAGAGTATTGAATTACTTCGCCAGGGCTGCAGTATCATAGTATCACAAACTGGGTGTCTTAAATCACAGAAATTTGTCTCACTGTTCTGGAAGGCTAGGAGTCCAAGACCAAGGAGTCAGCAGGGTTAGCTCCTTCAGAAGGCTGTGAGGGAGAATCTGCTCTGTGCCTCTCACCTAGTTTCTAATGGTTTGCTGCCAATCTTTGAAGTCCTTTGGCTTTTGGAAGCTTCACTCCAATTTCTGCCTTCATCTTCACATGGAGTTTTCCCTGTGTGCATGTCTTTCTCTGTGTCCAAATTTCTCCTTTGTTATAAGGACAGCAGTCATATTGTATTAGGGCCCACCCTAATGACCTCATTTTAGTTTGATGACATCGAAGACCTTATATCCAAATAAGGTCACATTCTGAGGTACTGGGGGTTAGGACTCCAACATATCTTTTTTGGGGGGACACAATTCAACCTATTTACCCCCAAAATACTCATTAATGAGTTGATACGAACTGGAGTCCTTTTGTGAAAAAAAGCACCCATTTATCTTCTATCTTCTTTTCTAGGTTGAGTTTCCTGAGGCCAATGCCTCTGTCTGATTTTTCCTATCTCCAGTATGCAGCTCTGAGTGTGGCACTCTGTAGTTACTCAACAATGAGTGATTGACTGTAAATACTCATTCAGATGCCACTTTTCTTCAAGAGAAGCCTGGTGTAGCAGAAACCTCCAAAGGCTCTGAGAGGATGGAATTCCACAGGGTGGTAGGTGGGTTCATGCAAATTGGCTCAATATTTAGTATCACGTTTTTCAGTGTAGCAACAATAAGATAAATTACATCTTGTACCAATGAAACTCCTACATAAGTCATATATTGAGACCAGGCTAAGGTAAGAATTAACCTACATTCTCTCACTGAACCCTTACAATAGTCCTGTAAGGTAGGTATAGGTATTCGTCCCATTTTGTGGATTAAAGAAGCAAGATGGGTGCAAGAGAGGTAGATGTCAGGTGGTCCAGAGTCATGCAGTTGGTATATGGTGGAGCCAGGATTTGACCCCTGTTCTGAGACCAAAGCCAATGTTGTTAGCCACCACAACACTCTACCTCTCTGCTTGTATTTTGAGCTTTATTTTGGGAGACATAAGTTCATAAGTTGGAAGAGGCTTCAAAGATCATCTCAATCAACATCCTGTGATGTAGGCGCCTACACTCTAACCTCTGGGACCAATGGTGTGCCTGTAGTATTTCCAGGCTTAAATTTTGTTTTCTGTAAAATGAAGAAGTTAGGCTCTATAGTCCCTATCAATTCAATAATTCTATGATAATTCGAACATACCTAGGAAATGCTTTACTCTAAGAGATGTGGTTACAAGTCCTAATGAAAAAGTCTGTAATGAATTGACATCTCTTCCCCTGCAGCTTCTACCATTTCTCCTTGTTTGGTCCCTCTGAATAATCTACTTCTTCTGCAAGACAGCTCTTTATAAACAACAGTCTTTCTTCTTTTGACACTGAATTCAAGGACTTTCCTATATTGCTTATCCTCTTCTGGGCAAGTGCCATATTGTCAGAGAAATCTACCTTAAAAAGTACGACTGGAAAGTCTGAGGCAATTGGGTAGCTTAGTGGTTGATACATGCAAAACTGTTTCCTCAAAGCAGTGGCTTCAACTCTTTCTCCCTTTGGATACCATTGCTTACGCAGAACACCTCAAAGGAAATGAGGCCCATCAATTGCACTGGAGCTGTGGCAAGAGTGTGAGGCAACCAGAGGCGGGCTGGGTACTTTGGGGGGCTAGGAGTCCAACATATCTTTTTTGGGGGGACACAGTCAACCTATAACAGGTATTCACCCAAAAAATACTTATGAATAAGTTGATATGAAGCTCTGCTACTTCTCAGCTACTTGCTGGAACTCAGCCCACCAGAACCCTTCAAACCCACACACTTCCTAACTCTTCCATTTCCTGCATTGAGTCAGGCTGTTTTTAGGTCCATCTTTATCTCCTCAATAATCTAGTCAAGTCCCAATTATTGTATTTCTTTAGAATATCTCCTGGGGGAAGTGTTCATCTTCTCTTTCTACTGCCACCTCTCTTGACCAGACCATGCTACATCGGTGCCTGGATTTCCACCACAGGCTCCATCCTTTCCTACTCCCACTTACCCCCCTTTACTATCACCAGAGTAACTCTTACAACATAACTCAGCCCTGCAACTCCTAACCACCTGCCACATTCTTTCTCTGCCTATCCTTCTGTGGTCAGAGCCTTCTATCTAACTGACCCACCTCCCCATTGAACTCCACATGTACAGGGCTCACCCCAGTCTCTGTCACAGAATCTGGCCTCTTTTTCAGTTTATATCCAGAGAACAGAGCACAGAGTTCTTACCCCAAAAATGCTTGTTAATACATGCATATGAACTGGAGCCCTTTTGTAAAGAGCAAGCACCCATCTGTTTTCTGATAGTGAGGAAAGAACTGATTCATGTTCTTCTCAGGAAGTCAAAAAAGATCAAACCTGGCTGAACTACTCTGATTCTGAACATAATTCTCTTACTCATTAAAAATTCTGAGATGTTTGAGTCTGTAATTAAAGAAAACAGCTCTCCCTAAATTAATTCCAATCCCAAAGAAATTCCTCCAATTTTACCAACTCAGAGGAAGATATTAAAGATCCTGACATCTCTCTGGTGCCAATTCCAGATGGTGAGAATGAAAGATTATTAAAAGTAAAGAAGCCTGATAATTGAATGGACAAGTGGATGACATAGTGGCTTTGGGTTTTTGAATGAGTCCTATATGGGAGGCTAAGGATCAAGTCCAGCTGTGTGGTAGTGTGAGGCATCCCTAGGAATGACCCCTAAAGGTCCCACTTATCTGCAAGTCAGTTCAATGACAAAGATGTTAGATTCACTTCTCTTTCCAATGTAGATGTATTTGTAAAATGACTTTGGGACCAGTTCCTTATTTCCTCACTGAGAGGCTATTCCCACAAGGACATCCTAGGACTCCCAGGAGCATCAGAGATCAGGATGCTCCAAAAGAAACACCCTGTCTTACTTCCTAGCATTGCAAGCCATTCCTAAGACACAGGCTCTGGGCCCCTTAACCTGGGCCCAGCTCAGGAGAGAGTGAGAGCTTACAGCTGGAGACCCTGGACAACCCAGTACACAAACTCATGGATTTCAGGGAAGTGAGAGTGTTGGTTTGTTCTCCTCGGCACATCAGTCAGCACAGTCTCCTTCATTTTCCTTCCATATGTGACGCACATTCCCATTGCTTGCAAAAACTTAGGCAAGCTCTTGGGGTAAGGGGTGAAGATCAGTATGGATGGATGACATAGGGAAGCTGCTACAAGAAGCCCATGTTATCTAATCTGAATGGTATTTGGGGCTTGAGCAAAGTATAATTGTTAAGACTTAATTGCCAAGACAAATTCTTAAATACAGATGCCAACTAAGTGGGATCATAGCATCGTGCAAGGGCTGTTACAGTATGCGATTTCTGTGGAATATTTGTAATTCATTGATTCATTTGACAAATGTTTACTAAGACTTATATGTGCCAGGCGTGTAGCTTAGTGTTGGAAATATACCTAGTAAATGGGAGGAATTCAATAATTATTGAATTGCATACACACACAGAGCATTCACATTCACATAATCTCCTTTTGACACCTGGGGACTGTTGGCCTGAAGCACCAGCTGCAGTTGCTTGCTTTCGCTTCGGCTACCTAATTTCCTTATTTACTTTTCCCCCTGATTTAATTTTCTGTTGCTACTATGTAAGATAGGCTTAGATGTTGGGAGAGAGGTGGGAAGAGAAATGTGTGTAAGACATTTGTGTGCACATCTGAGCTGTTGATTTAATGAGATGGCATCCGGGTCTGCAGACTGAATGAGAAGGAAGAGAGAAGGGATTTACAAGCTGGCTGATAATTACAGATTTGTTTAACTGTCACCAGGATTCCATTTCATGGTTTTGTTTTTATAATTAAAATTATTCCACCACTGGGTTAAAACCTTATATCTTAAGTGTCACCCAGAAGCATAGTTTTGCCATTGAGCTGTTCTGGAAAGCCTTTGAAACACAAGGTTTACAAAGGAAATAATAAAATACAGGCATAATAAAAACAGAGGGGCAAATTCAAGGTGGTTGATTAACGTATGAATATTATTGAAGTGTGCAGTGAAATATAGGGTAATCTGGTGGACATGGTTTATTGGTGGAAATTTTAAAATACAGGGTGTTTAAAAATAAATAAAACCCAACTTTGATTAGTGTGTGTACTTTTGGTAACAGAATACATAATCTTGAAAATATATTGGAGTCCCCTTTGAGGTACAATGGTTTAGCACAGATTTCTCATTTGAAATTAGTGTTTACTCCAGGCCAGAGAAAACTCCCAGATGTTTTTTCCATTAGGCCGTGTATTTAACTAGAAGCTGTAAGTATAGAGCACTTTGCGATCTGTGATGTACTACTGCTCATCTATAAAGCCTATACTAGTATTAATAACTACCACTCGTTAAGGGTTTGTCTTGTGCTCAGCCCTGTGTTAAGCACTTCAAAAACATTTAATCCAGAGGAAAATCCTGTGGGTATTATTAGGTCATTTTACAAATTGGGAGCCTGCTACCAAATGAAGTTAACAAGTACCCTGCCTAAGGTTATGGAGAGGCAGAGCTGAGATCCTGGTCCATCTGTTTGACTCCAAAGTCTGTGCCCTGACTCAGCTCACCTGCCCTGGATCCTGAGTGGGGAGGCGTTTGCACCGGGATCCATCGGCCCTGCCTTCCGGGTTAACAGTGTGTGGAGTGGTTAGAAAGAACATGTGGTCACTCCTCCTCACTCGCAACCAGCACCTGAGTTTCATGATCTGTACAATGGGGATCATAATTCCTATCACTCACAGGATTGTTGTGAGTCTTAAGAGAGAACAAAAATAAGAAAAATTTTGTGAACTGTAAGAAATCACATAAATATAATGTCAATTGTGTTAAATTTATTATGACAATGATATTAATCGGTCATTCCTCACAAACTCTGTGGATACAGTTATTATTCCTGTTTCCCAAGGAGGCAGAGTGTTTGGCTAGCTTTTTAAAGTTTAAGAAACAGGAATGTATTCATGAGTCAAATCCTTTGCCTGTCCTTCCTCCTCCTGCCTGTAGTGCAGCTCGGAGGCCCTGCCTCCCTGGGGACGGGGCCTTCTGTTTAACTGAAAAACTACTTGGCATCTGGAAAGCACGCCTTCCTTTGCCATAAATATTTAAAAGCTCTATTGTCACTGGAAGAACTTTCTCTGAGTGTCCACCACTGAACCTCACCCACCATCATCCTTTATCTTTAATTCTAGCCCCCCATCCCCATTAAGCCAAGGTTAAAGAGGGACTTTGGGATTTTTTTTTCCTAAAAGGGATATTTATTTTATTCTGAAATGTCGAGTGACTCACTGCAGCTGGAAGGGAGCCATTTAGGATACTAGATTGCTGCACTGCTAAATCCATAATAGGGGGCACGTCTAGAGTGATTGCTGTCATCAGGGGCAAGCCTAAGAAGAACCTTCATTCAAAGAGTCTGAGTTGCTAAGGCTCTCATGGCTCAGAGAAGTGGGAGATAAGATAAGAAATACTTTTTTGGGGGACCAACAGACTAAATGAAAGAACCATCTGGAGAAGCTTCTGGGAATTCATATCTATTCCGTCAACATTTGCTGAGGGCTGATCTCATGGGAAGCACCATGTTAGGGACTATAGGGCTACAAAGAGGAGTAAGACACAGCGATTGTTTGCAAGATGCTTTTATACTATTCGGAGGAAAAGACTAGAACACAGTTAAGTATGAAATAAGGTAGAATATAATGTGTCATAATAAAGATACAACATACTGGTTTCAGAGGAGGCCTAGATCACATCCTCTTGGGGGAAGTGAAAAAGACTCCGTGAAGAAGTTGGGACCCTGGGAACAGAGTGTGGTCCAGCTTGGCTGGCATGCTGGGTTACTGTAGGGAAGGAGTGAGAAACAAAATGGAAAAGTAACTAGTTCAGACATTGCAGGTAGTCTTCCATATTAGGCCCAGGAGGCAGACTGACAGAGGAGCTGGTCCCTAGAATCACCTCATTTTCCAAATCAATTTTATAGGGTTATATTAAACCTACATCTTTTGTGGGGTGCTTTGAGTGGATTTCTGTACAAAAAGAGTGTGGCCAAAGCTAATCTTCTTCCTTCGTTATTTTTTCCTCCATTTATTATATCTACCCTTTCCCAGGGCTCAACATAAGAACTGTGGGTGTGTGGTATTGGCTACAACTATTGAAGGCAAAGATGCTCCTTGCTCAACCCATTTGAAATCCCTTAATCTTGGTTGCACAATCCAGTAATGATTGGAATGGATCAGGGCCCACTTCAACAAACAGGGAGGTGCTTTCTTAGACTGTTGGTTCTCAAGCCTGGCTGCACATTAGAATCACTCAGGGAAGCTTTATAAACTCTGATTGTTTGGCCCCACCTCAGGATTACTGAATTGGAATCCCTTGGGTTGGGGCTGGACATCCGTATTACAAAAAGATTCCTCTGGTGATTCTGGTGCACAGTAAGGGTTAGGAACCACTGCTGTAGATCATTTCTGCCAGCAAATACAAAATTCAGCAGTCAAGGAGCCTAGCATTTTTTCATATCTTTTTCTGAATTCAGGGTGAAATTGGAAGTGCAATCTTTCTGTCTAAGTCCTCATCCAAGTGTTATCTAGAAGTAACACCCAGCAGCCGTACTACGGGCAATGACAGAGATAGCATGCTTGCCCAACATAGGGACCCAGGTAGGCTAATATCAGGATTGTGACTTCTGACATATTGACCACTGCCTTTTGTTCCTAAATATTGTGTTACCACGATGACTTCAGAATCCACACGTAACCAGCATTTTCTTCTCCCAATACATAATGTTGACCAGACAACTGGGGGAGATGGTCCTACCTCCTTGAAATAGATTTCTCTGCCCAAAGAAAGACTTTTACTTGACACTTCCCAACATGTCAGACTCTATACACAGAGAGGGTCATTTTGGTTCAAGCCCCACAAATAAGAAGTTGTTTCCAAGAACTTGATGGTTTTTGCCTTGATTTGTCTGGATAATTCCTTCGTGCACTCCACTCTATATACAGATCAAGAAATCCAGATCCAAAAATACAGAGCATCATATTTCATGCACATGTTGCTCACTGGAGTTGTAAAATGAAGGGAGTACTCTTCACAAATGCCAGTTCATGGGAAGAATCTGGTTCAAAGTTACAAATTGTTCTGGCTTTACAGTTGTCATGTGGGAAATTATCTTTATGTAATGATAGCCTTCAAGTACATGAACAGGCAAGCTATCCCAGTCCAAAGACTACACTTCCCAGACTCCCTTGCAGCCAGGTGTAGCCATGTCACTAAATTTCCAGCCAGTCAGGTATGAGCAAAAGTGATATGTGACATTTCCAGCTCATAAAGCTTATAAAAGGGTGTCCTTTTTGTTTTTCCTTTCCTACTGGCTGGAATGAGGACTTCATGGAGTCCCTGGGGACATGCAGTTGAGAGCAACTTTCATGTGAGAGAGAAATCTATTTCTATCTTGTCTAAACCAGTATTATTCTGGGTCTCTGTCACACACAACTGAAGTCATGTCCTAAGTAATACATAGGCCCTCAGAGTCTTAAGTACCACTACAAAAATCTTCCACAGATACTTGGTTCCAGGAAGGAGGATTAGGAAGAAAACTTGATGTACTGCATAACAATTTCATCACCAACTTTTTTGTTAAAAGTAGTCTAATTTGAGTATATCACATAGCCGAGTAGAAATGGAACACAAGAAAACCAGACAGTACAGAGAGGTCGCTGGAACATAGCTGAACTAGGTTAGCCACTTTTGGTCATGCTGGAAACCACAACTAAGTGGGAGAGATAAATACACCAGAAACAAACTATTCCACTGAGAAGAACAAAATGATAGCCACACTCTATATGATGCAATATTCTAAAAAGGGGATATCCCTGTGCTTCATGCACAACTCACTGGGAAGAATTTATTTAAAGTAAGACATTAGTTATATTTACATGTTTACATGTTCAAAGTATCTCTCAGGAAAAAAAAGCTGGATTTCTGAATTATGTGCATCAACTGCTTTGCTAAAGTCATAAATTCAAAGGAAAGAGAGAGATGTGAGAGGCGTTAAAATGCAAGGAGCACTCTAGCCAGGGCAGTGAGTCTCAGACCACTCCTTCTTGAGTTTGGCCACCATTCATCTCTGCATGCACTCCCTAAGCAATGACCCTCTGGATATCTATTGAGAGGAGTGGCTCAACTCTATATTTCATAAGGTTCATTTCATTTGTCCTCAGCCCCAGAGAAGGCAGTCTAGCGCGTAGCATGTTTAGGCAAGTAAGTAATGAGCTGTCAGGAAGGGTAGATTAGAAGCAATTGACTGACTAGCCAGGATCCTCGGCTATGTTCTTGTCAAGTAGGCATGGTTTTCTGCCTCTCAGTTCCTCTTAGGAGCTGTGTATCACCCTCAGGGCAATGTAGCCAGTCAAGTCGCTTGGGTCATCAAGTCTACTTACATTGGCACTGGTTTTCCAGACCTGTGAGAACTGAAGACATATATGTATATGTATATATAGCCCCCTCTGAGCCACTTTTCTTGGCTTGATTCAGGTGCAAACTCAGACATTTCAAGAGCACAAGGTTTAACAAAGCATATGATACTGAGTTGCATGAAATGTAATGTTTATGTCCACCCAGAACTATATTTGATGATATAGTGTGAAGTTTTGAATAATATTTTGGCACAAAAATGTGGACGTTCTTATAAATGTCACCTCTTCCCCAAGTGCTTTGGTTGATTCATCGTTAAATGAAAAACCTTAATTATGTCTCTGCTCCTCATTAGCAGCTGCAACGGAGGGATATTCAGTCTCAGAGCTTTCTGAGTTCTGATTTGGAGATGGCTGACAGATCTCAGGGGAGAAACATGTCCCACAAGGAGATGGGATGATGGACTTGCTAGTTTATTTGGTGCTATAACCAATCTTCAGGGAAGGATGTGGAACTTTTTAGGTAAAAAAATTGCCCACCTCAAAGTGTCCTGTTCTGACAGGTCCCTGAGGTTCTCTCAGATCTGCCAGGACTCCTGACGCATCCCTGCAGGCTCCTGACACCAGCCTTTCCCCCAAACTGCCAACCTCCATCCCGGGTGTAGTATTATGGTCCTCTCCTCTGCACCCCCTAAGGAAAGAGTAGGGTGCAGGTTCTGAGAGGGAAAATGGGAATCCGTTGGCTGAGAAGGCAAGAAGGGCAAGGTCTAGAGGGCCAAAGGAAGAGGGAATCAATAGAAAAGGCAATTTAACATGTGGGGACCCAGCAGGCTGGGCGTGAGTGAGGTTTGTAGCTCACTGGCCAGGCAAAGTGCACTGAGGCGATTGTGGATAGGTCCCTCCTGGGCAGGGTGAAAAGCTGAGCTTTATCCGTTTAGCTAATTGAGCCCCCCTGGGATGGTCTGCTTAGAGTGGGTGGGGAGAAGTGGTTCAAAAAGCTGATGTTCATTGAGTTTTTACTAACTGCCCTAAAGCCTATACAGGTTTCCCCTGCTATCTGAAAGTTCACTTTATGCCACTTTGCTTTTAAGAAAGACCTGCATTAGTACCTGTTTTTGCTAACTGAAAGAATCTGAAGAGGATTTTCTCTTTTACAAAAAAGGCAAACAACAAAAATAGCATTCAGCATTTGCTCAGCAGTGAGCCATTATAGAGGCCAAGCAGTCAAGCCTACTGTCCTATTTCAATCCTTCCACATCGGGCACATCAGCTGTAGCCGACGATGAACCTTGACCTTTGACATCTAGGCAGGCAGATATACAAGGAGGCATAGACATTAGTGACCTGCTTGCCCTGATGGATTCAGACAGTGATGAGACGTTAATAGATGACTCTCTTCCTCTCGCTCCCACACCCCAGTGCCCTGTACCTCCTGCCACCCCAACCTCCAACAACTCAGCCTGACATAGCATCATCACCACCACCAGCTCTTAGCTTTCCAGGGTGCTCGCTGTCTTCCAAATTTTGATAAGTGAAACATCACTATAGATACATTATTTCTACTTTATATAGCTGTGTATTTATCATAGCATTCCTGCTTTTACTCTATGTTAGTGTTATTTTAGGTTTTATACATTAGTTGGTAGGTTATTTTTTGGGTCCGGGAACACTCGAAAATTTTTCCCATGTAAATTAATAGTAATTGCTTCTTTGCTTTAAACCATTTTGGCCTACGAAAGATTTCCTAGGAACATTCCGCTTTCTGATAGTGGGGGAAACCTGTATGTACCTTGGCTCATTTAATCCTCATAAAGTAGTTTTTCAAGGGAGAATATTGTCTCTACATTTTCAGGGGAAACTGGGCATTAAGTATCTTGACCGAGGTTGCTCAGTTAGAAAGTGATGAGATGTAGATTAATTTGTCCCTTCATTTCATTCATTCGTTCATCCTGTAGCTGGGGTCTACACTTTCATAAGCGATTGTTTATAAGTACAGAGAAACATGAAGAGTATTTTCTGTAACTCAGGACTTCTCACTGATGTCCTGTGGCACGAGGGCGAGTTGCAGGAGTGCCTACATGTTGATACCCTCTATGCTCGGGGCAGTTGGGCAGGATGGAAGCCCTCTAGCCAGTTGCCTTGTCTGCTTTCCCCATGTTCCCTATGAGCATTATCATTTTCTCTGTGTGTCGTGATGGGAACAATGTTGGGAAGCACTGCTGTAAACTGATCTTGCTCTTGAGACCACCCTGCTGGGTGAAAGGGCTGGGGACAGTGGGTGAAGTGTACTTATGCTTCTCAATTTATGGAATAATGGTATCTCAGTCTTTTCCAGTTTAATTTGCCTCTTTGAAATTAGCTCAGTGTCTTCCACATACATGCTTGATCTTCAGCATTTCTTTCCTTGCCCCTTCTTTGCTCCCAGTGTATGGGCATATGATCTGTTGGCCCACATTTTCTACATCCTTGCTGGATTTGGTTGTAGTATCTTGGCCTGTGTAGGCCACGTCCTCTAGGAAATAGTCCTTAGTCTCTGGCTTGTCTCTGTGTATCAACTTCTGTCCTCAGTGAATCCACTTCTGGTGTCACTGGTCCTGCCTGTCTTTGGGTCACATGCTGGCATCAGAGGTTGTTGACTATAACCTTGCTTTTACCTCACTAGCAAGGATTCCATGGGGTCAAGAGATGTATTCTTTTTCTAGACTACAATTTGGGTACTCAGGACCCTGAAATTCCCTGTGCAAACAGCCCAGAGGCTGCTTCCAGGGCCTTGCATACCTTATCCCAGGCCACCAGGGTGCACATACCCTGGATGTACATAGCCCAAGGTTGGCTAAGGGGCAACAATTTTGGGGGGGGATCTGTGGTCATACGGGCAACTCCCACTGTGGTGCAGAATGAAGTCAGAAGGCGGAAGGAAAAAGGAGTCAGATGAGGGGCTTACCGTTCACCTCTTCACCAGGTGTGACAGCCGTTCCTCCCTCTGCCAAGGTACACCCCTGCAACTGTGCCAAACTGGATGCGATGCCCTGCCAGCTGAGGGACTGCTCCGAGAGCTTGCAGTACCCCCTCAGCTATAGTCAGGAAACTGGCCACTCATCCTGGTGCTCTGGTTTCTCCATGTGTCTGGATATTTCTACTGCCATCAGCAACCCCGTCTCCCTGCCCCAGGATTTTTGCCTGGTAGTTATGGATGTGGTGGTGGTGGGAGGGGGAAGTGACCAGGATGTGTCTGATTTCTTGTTTCTTTTTATTCTTTTTTTTTTTTCTTAACCTCTATACACTAGAAATCTCTCTACAACTTCTCAGAGTGGTCTTACCTCCCTGTGCCTCAAACTCTACAACCAGACCTCAAAATTTTGCGTTTGATATCTAGAGAAGGTTGTGTGGAATCTTTCTGTCTCCAAAATATGGGATCAAGCAGTGCTACTTAGCATTTGACACTGAGAGAATATCTGAGTACATGATCAGTGGGCTCATTTCATTGAACAAAGTCTAGACTAATTTGGTTGTCCTCAAATTCATGTGTTAAGTTGCCTGTACATACTCATCATGAACATGAGGACCACATATGTATCTGGAATGATAGGAAATTAAATAAATAAAATAAAAACCATTGGTCCTTCCCTATAGATAGTTTGAAAAGCACTGATCTAAATGGCCCAAAGCTTGGAGTCAAACTCTTATCAAAGACTCCTTTTTCTAGGTGGTATTTACCACCCCACTAAAGAGGTGGATGCATTTTTGTCCCAAGGTCACTAAATTCGTAGGATGTGAAAGTATTTTCATATATCAATTAATTCATTAAGGCTATTGCTGCACACCAACTGTATTCCAGTTACTTCTATGTACTTGAACTTATATCTATGTTATTCTAAAGGCCATGCTTGTTCCCCTAAGCTATGTCATCTCTGCATGTCAGGTCTACTGCAATTCCCTCTTTTCTCTCACACTTCATGCTGTAAAGCTATCTCCTTCTAATTGTGCCCCCCTTTTTTCCTAATCCATTTCTCCATCTGATTGCCTTATCTATCCTTGATCTGATTACTGGTTGGCTCTCAGGTTTGGTCATGGCTTTTATGGACCTGGGGCCCCTGGATCCAAGAAGGTCCAACATTCCCAGGGGTAGCTAAGCTCCCTCCTGTTGTTTCCATGTTCTGTCATGGAACAACTACCATTGGACTTCAACTTTCTTAAAGGCCAGTAAACTGTATGTTCCCATAGTCCAAGTGATTCTGAGGATGGATGACCCCTAAGCCCAGAATTCTAGCCCAGACCATTCAGCTGTGCACCAGACTCAGGGGACACTTAAGGTTGGCTAATCCCAACCTACCCTTTAGGGCCCTGTGTAGGCCACGTCCTCTAGGAAATAGTCCTTAGTCTCTGGCTAATTCCAATGCACTTATTTGTGCTCCCACGGCATTCTGTGGGCCTGTAGCACTGTGGAGATATGTGGCATAGTCGCAGGATCTGTGCTCCCAGGGTGTTCTGTGCCTGCCCATACCACTGTAGGGGGGTGGTCCTCACTGTAGTTCCCAGACCAGCAGTGTCACCCTTCCCCGGAAGCTGTTAGGAATGCAAATTCTCTGGCCCCAGAGCTGCTGAATCTGAAACAAGGTTGGGCACCAGCAATCTGTGTTTTAACAAGCCCTCCAGGGGATTCTTGCTAAAGGTAGAACCACTGTGTAGAGAAATAATCTTACCATTAGATTATATGCTCCTTGAAGGCAGGAGTGAACCTTGCTCATCTTTGTGCTCCTAGGATCTAGAAAAGTTCCCCTGTGCCTGGCCATGGTAGACGAAGCTGTGGATTTGCTGCTGTTTTGATGATTTTATGACTGGAGACCCAGGAGGGCCCAATTCCGGCCTCCAACACAGCCCCAGCCCTGACACCTGAAGAGTTTCTCAGAGAACAATAGATGAGTAAGAATAAAAAAACCTCCTTATTAATAAAGTATGCCAGCTTAAACGCAAGAGGAAGCTTGGGAAAGTCCGGGTGAGCTCATGCCATTTGGCTGGGGGTCCATGTACTATTTTCTATTTCCCCCCAAATTCAGACCCTAGCTGCTGTGTGGAGGAAGGACGTTTGGGGGGAAAAGGGGCTGCAGGGCGGCCTGAGAGCAGATGAGATAGGGAAGAGAGAGAAGGCTGCTCTTAGGGGTCCACAGGCATCTTTCCAGCCCAGCCACACAGACCCAAAGAGAAACATGAGTGACACTAACGCTAACAGGAGCTAACGTGTGGAATACTGAACACATGCTGGGCACTGTTCTAAATAAGGTAGAGACAATGATTCAACCGCCAGTTTTTCAGATGAGGAAACTGAGGCACAAGGAACATATTGTCAAAGTCACAAACCTGGTAAGTGACAGAGCCAGGCAGTCCAGGCCCAATGGCCCAAAGGCTAAACCGCTTCTCAGTAGAGAGAGAGAAACGTGCGGGATGGCCCTGACTGCTGTTGGGGGCAAGTAGCAGGGAGTTTGATGGGGATGGAGGACAAGAGGTTTGTGGGGACACACAGACACATACACAGACACATGCAGTATGAGAGAACGATTCTGAGCCTCCATAGGGCCCTGGGGACTCCTTATCTACCTAGCCTCCTGGCTTAGAAGACAGTGAGGATGGCTGGCGTGCCCCGAGGGGCCAGCACCTGCCTGGGCCCCCTGAGCATGCAGTGGCCAGAAGCAGGGCCTATGAGAGAGAGCGAATGAGGGCTAAGGACTCTTGCTTTTAAGGCACAGTGAACATTTCCCAGCTCTGGCCCTCCTACTAATAAACACGGCCCAATGAATGTCTTCTGATCAGACTAATCGGGCTAGAAAATCCGCCTTCTGGAGTCGGGCATGGAGTGGGCAGCTGGGCAGGAGGTGGGAGAGGCAGGCTTGGCCTGATGGAGCCTTGCTGCACGGCTGTCTGTCCCTACCTAAACCCCAGAAAGGTGGGGAAGGCGAGGGGAGGGGCTCTCCCGAGAAGGGGTGTCTCAGCAGCGGGGGTGCGCGGTGGGCAGGGAGGCCGATGCCTCAGTAAATTGAGAAGGAGAAGCAGGCAGAGAAATGATTCTTCGCCCAATTCACATGTGGGCTGTTTCAGAATTTCCCCTGACAAGGGAGATGACAGTGAAGTGGGTAGAGATTTTGTCAGCAAACAAGAAAGTTGATGCCTTCCTCACCGTTTCCCTGCAAAGGTGTTTTGATATTGTAAAAATATTTTTTCTTTCTTTTTAGTAGAACTGCCAGCTTTGGTATTTTTCTTTGCATTGAAGGTGCGTTACTTTTTCTCAGAGTGATTATATTGAAAGAGAATTAATTTAGTTCACTCAGTGATGTCCCATTTGAAATGCGGTGAATTGTGGAAAACAAAGTTGGTTTATGATATATATCTTTTTTCCAAGTGTCTCAAGGGACAGTTTTGGGAGATTGACCAAGATTGTTCTTCCTGCGTTACAAAAGAGGAAGCAGACTCAAGGAGGCTCAGTGTGCTGCCCTGGGCCATCGGTCAGCTGTCGAGGCAGGATTAGGTTTCACTTCTCTTCTTGTTGTTCTGGCCAGTGTAGATGCCCTTGGGGATTCTTGCAGCACAGTCTTTGCCTGTGTTTCTAGGGCAAGTGACCTATTTCTAAGCAGGCTCATCACAGAGAGGCCCTTAATGGATTTACCTCACTTTTAAAAGGGAGGAGCTCATTTCTTTTCCTCCCAAGATACCCATATGATGAACGAAATTATTATCTCATGAGCTTAATTTTCCCTCTTTGCATTTGGGAGTGCAGGACTTTAGCTGCACCTGTTTCTACTGACAAGGATTCCCTGCAGTGGCGAGACCTCCCACTCTGCCCTGGAGGGGGCGCAATGGAGCCAGCAAGTAGTTGCTAGTTCAGTGGTTGCTAGTTTCCATTTCTGGCAGCTCTGGGACCCTGGGCTGTACAGCCCCAGAAATGCCACACGGGTACAGGCAACTACATTGGTTCAGGGAGGTTTTCTTTATCACCTCCTTCCTCACAAATCATATAAAGCACAAGGCAGTCCATTTTGGATTTCAGACTGAATGATGGTCAGGACAAGGTAATTCCTGACTAATTGGAATTTATTTGAAGGGAAAGAAAATGGAGGCAGGAACTTGCATTCACCAATGGAAGGGAATGATGAGAAATAGTGCCAGTCCTCATGTTAGATGAACAGATCTTCAGCTAGGGGCAGGGCTAGATTTAGAGAGTTGTTGACTGAGAAGCTGCCCAGGTGACAATGAGGACATCCTGGGAATATGGTGCAGAGGAACTCAGGTTTCCATATGAAGCCTTCCATAACTGGTCAAATGTAAATCGATTCTGCTCCCGCTAAAATAGGCAGGCTTTAAAGTGCAAATTAAAGACTCACTCCTCAAGGCCAACTTTGAGTACCTTTGCAACACGCATGTGTAAGTTGCATGTTCTAGCCATCTGTACCATCAGCGCTGAGATTTGCTTCCATTGGTAGTTGTGGGAAGCTGGCATTTGTAGTGATTGGCTATTTTGAAACTCAACAATACATAATATGGTACTGTTTATTGAAAATAAGTAATTTATTTTTGAGTGATTTATTTTATTGTCTACATCTTTATATGGTTCAATTTGCTTCTGAGACGTTTTCTTGTTCTGAAGACCATAGTAACTAATCCCTCATTTTCGAACATAGAAAAATGTACAATTTTTATTAATAGAAAATGAATTTCTCCTTACTTCCATTAAATAAATGTTGAACAAATATTTAAAGAATATTGGCTTAAAGAATGATCATATTATTCACTGTTCAGGCTTCTCACGTGTCTAGGTGGGTATAGGTCTACCTACCTTCTCATCTGGAGGTGTAGAACTGAATGTGGAAGCAAGGACGCATTTTGCCAATTGTCACAGAGAATGCCAAAATGACAAAAATCAGTGACAAATCAGATGAGGGAAGACAATGAAAAGTTCTACTGCATTGATTTGCATTTGGCCAATCTTGACTGCCTGAGAGATGTGGCCTTTTGGAGTAAATGGAGGAAGCGGTACTCAAGCTCAGGGCCCTGAACGGATCAGAATCAGACCAAACAATGGAATCTTTGCGTTGTTTGGAGTTTCAAAGTGAGTGTACAAACTCAATCAAAGATTATTCTGGAATTTTTTCTAACAGTAATGATAGCCAACGCATATTTGTTACATGAAAGAAAGAGTCGTTTTAGAGAAGGATAGTGAGGAAATGCCATCTTTGCCATATCTAGCTGGAACTGGGATCTAACAGGAGATGTCAGAAAAATAGGAAAAGAGAAGAATAAGCGAAAAGTCAGGAGGAGAGATGTGTAAGCACACAGGGAAATCTCCCCCTCTCACTGTTTAAGAACTAACTTAGTGAACTGTTTATTCAAAGTCAATTCTCTCCGTTGCCATAGAATCATGCAACCTCCCTGGAGAGAGTCTCAATAAACACAAAGCCTAATGATTTCCGATACAGCGTTATTTCCCCGGGTTGAACACGGCAATTATTATTTGTAGTGGATTTCAGTATTTTTCTTTTGCCCTTTACAGATTATTAAATGCATTTTCAAATGAAGAAAATTCTCAAAGGCCTGCACAAGCTAGGATTGTTTATACAGCAAAAATTCAACTCCCAGCGCATATTTGCAATTTAATGATACATTTGTATAAAGCCCAGAATTTTGGTATAAAACAGGTATCAGCTCGGTATATGTTTCACTGCTCCGTTAAGCATCTACCTTTCCCTTGAAATTACTCCCCATCTTAAATGGCACAAGTACTCTGAGTGGTCATTTATCTTAAATTAACTCAGCGCTGGGCTGGAAAACATAGCTCCCAGATGATGGCAAAATTATTCTAACAAGGTCGCCTTTGGGACTGTTCACCATAAAGTGATCTTTATAGGTGAGTGTTTTTCATTCCAAGCTGCTGTGACTACAGGAAAGGTAAATGTCTGGCACCAGGCAAAGGGGGTGTTTGACCAATAGGACTTTATGGCCAGTGCTTCTGAAAATTCCATTTTCTTTTTTCTTTTTCCTTTGCTCACCGGTGGGACATGTGGAAAACAGACGCTTGGAGCAGAGGAGACATTCAAAGGTCTCCCTGTTCCAGGGGCAAAATATAAACAAACACGCTGGTCCTCGGTTTTCAGATTTTCCTGCTTATTGCTTTCATTGCAGCCGCCTGCTCTCACTACAGGAATCGGTTCTGTCTCCCATGTGGGAGTAAGTGAGTAGAGGAGTCGAGTTCTCCCCTTAAGGATTTCTGACCCTGCTGGGTTCAAATCTTGCTTCTCCTGGAGCTTAGTCCCCAAGTCCTGGTACCCAGCACCTTGGCTTCCTGCCAGAATGTCCCAACAAAGGGGTTTGCCTCTCTGAACTGCAGTGTTGGCTTTTGTGGGTTATCTCATTGTTGCTGGGTTTGGTCCTTATTTATCATTCTTTCTCCCAGAGTTCTCTACCATCTGATTCCTAATTCTTAGTTCAGCCAAACAGCAGTGGGCAAGGGTAGCTAAAGGCAAAGGGATAAAGCACGTGTCCTCATCCACACAGCCCTCCCTCCTCGTAGGGGGACCGTGTTTTCCTAAGGCTCTCCGGCTTGACCGCGTGTGTCGCTGCTGGAGACTTTAAATCTCCCGACGCCCAGGCCGCCCTTAGGACCAGTTACATCAGAGTCTCTAGAGTGAGACCTAAGCATCGATATTTTTTAAAGCTTCTCAGGTAATTCTCAAGTGCAGCCAAAGCTGAGAACCACTGTCTTAAGTGTATTTGAGTGATTTCGACACTTCCTTGGTGTACCCTAATGGGAAGGTATTGACTGGTTCTGTTTTTATTTCCTTGAAATAAATCAAACTTTGAAAAGATTGGGTATGAACTTACCCCCTGAAGTGTCTCTGAAACTTGGACACTTAGAATCTCTGCTCCTGAAACTTCTGCCTTAGGAGGGCTGCAGACTTTTAAAATGAGCGAGTCAACAGTTTTTCATCACTCAATTAACAGCTTAAAGCTATAGTCACAAGTTATGGGGAATTATGGGATATTGCTTAGAAATTGCTTCAGAAAGTACCAATTATTTATTAATTTGCATACATGCAATTATATTGTTTATTATAATTTGTTGTTATGGACATATTTTCTTCATATTCATACCCTGGGAACACTGAAAGACAGAGCGTGATGCTGAAACTGAAGATAAAACTTTCCTTTATTCATGTGCTTAGCTGTGAATTCATTTACAGTCCATAGCCCTCCCCTCCAAGAAAAAAATAAAGCAAAAAATTTCAGGAAATGGTGTGTCAAGCTAAGACAGTTGTTTTGTGTTAGGTAACTTCTAATATGCTGAATGCGGTCATGTTGTCATTTTTTTCTGTTGTGATTGGTTAGATTTTCTGCCATTCAAATAGCCAATTTCTGTATCATCACCTCCAGGAGGCTTATAATGGATCTGGTTTATTAAGACGATCACAGTGAATATTCGAGCACTCAATTCCAGAAGACAGAACACAATATATTGGCCAAGCATCTGGATAAGCACAGGCTGGTCACCTTCATGTGGGTGAACTAATCACCATGATCACTGCAGCACATGTGAGCACCAGCAAGGAAACAAGAATGAATGTCTTGGAGTCACATCGAATAGGTCATGAGTTGACCTGTGAACTCCATTATCATTTTTCACATCTGAGTACTAGAGGAAATCTCAGAACCAGAGAATTTTAAAGGGAGAACCTAAGGCTTTTTTGATGCCAAATGGCAGAAAGATCTCACGCCAACATGCCAACGTTGAACTATTGGTAGTGGTTGTGTGGGATGTTGTGTTGAGAAAGAGAGTGAGACAACATCTGAGATTAGCAGAAGGAGCACCTCTGTCAATAGTGGTGTCTGCAATGGGTGTAGAGAGGAGGGCAATGGCAGAAGATGGGATTTGCTGTACCTTATTTAGTCTAACTTCTTCTTCTTGTAACAGTGGTTCTCAACATGGTTGCATACTGTGATTATTTTGGGGGCCCATTAAAAAATCCCTATGTCCAGGCCACACCCAGATCAGTTAAATAAGAATGTCTGGGTGTGAACTATGGTGATTCCCATATGCATCCAAGGTTGTGAATCACTTTCTTATGGAAAAGGAAACAAGGGCCTTGAAAGAGAATGTGACTCACCCAATGCCACATAGGTGTAGGTAGAGGATGTTTACCAGGTCTTATAATTCCCATCCACTCTTATTTTTACCATACCTTATTGTCTATATCATGAATCTTAATGGAAATACATGAGTAATGGCACATTGACTACTTTGTTGACTTTTAGAACAGTATTTTCCAACCTATGAGCAGCAAGCATTGACTCTCTGCACTAAATGAATTATAGGTAGTTATACTGTAAAATTACTATTTTGAAAATATGAACAGAACTTGTTTTGATGAGTGAAAAACAAATTTATTTAGAAGCATTGCTGAATTCAGGGTAGCTTTTGACCTTTTGTGTTTTCTCAATGGATGACATCCTTTCAATTACTGTCATGTAGGGGTTGGGCATCACTGATTTAGACCTAAGAGGTACACGAAGCAGTGCAGCTGCAAAGAGCCCAGACTTTCACCAGGACCAATTAAAAGGCTCAATGATTGCCTGCAGACAAGCTTTGACATCAGCATTGCTGGCCTGTCTGCTGTTGTTGACACACACAAGAATGAGAAGATTCTTCAGGGCGTACGTGGCTCAATAAAATCTGACTCCTTTGGTACCAGAAAATAATATCTGTGAGTCTGCATCAGTGAAAATACCAGTGCTACCTTAGCCTAGAGGCATTTTGAGACCCTTTCATGTCAACAGGAAGCCATGCAATAGCAGAATGTGGCAGAGTTCATGATTACGTGGTTTGCCGTCATGTTTCTTCCGTTCATATAAGTGTCCATTTAGACAAATCCATTTTAGTCCAGCTGGAAAACCTTGTGTAAGTCACTTTCCCTTTCTGTGATTCAATTTCCTAATCTCTAAAAAGGAGGGATTAATAGCCCTTCAATTTCTAAGAAACTGTCTTCTAAAGATGTATATTTGGATGGTTATTATTTTACAGATGAGAAGCCTGGGGCCTAGAGATATGTGAAGCAACTTTCCTAAGACCCTACTTAGTTATTAGAAAATACTGGGCTAGAATTAGGTCTCTTGACTTAGAGATGTGTATTCTTTCTACTAACAAGGTTAAATAAAGACCCTTGGGCTACACTGAAAATTTTAAAGCACCCCCGTAATTCCCCACATCCTTCCTTAGGTCTCTGCTCCTTCTGGAGGATGCTCTGAAGACTCCTATGAGTCTAGAAACCTACACACATTTTCCAACCCCAGATGTGCATTCTTCCCATCACCAGTGGGGCTGTGGCCTGGGTGAGGGGTCCATCTGGAACACAGAATGGTCTCTTCACTGGAGTCAGCCCTGAAGCAGGAGCTTGGGCATGGGACAGTCAATTCTGTAGAACATGTACTTATTGAACTCCAGCTTTCTATGTGCCAGGAACTTTGGAGACATAAACATGAGTAAGAAGTGGTTTCTGCCTTTGCCTTATTTGTAAGGGAGACAGGCACATGCACAAATGACGACTATAAGGCAGTCTGATAATTTGGGCAGTTGGGAAGATATGACTGGCTGGCCACTCCTGTAGAGGCTATACAAGCTGAATATCTGCTTTTTAGTCTCCTGGGAAGGAAGGTGGTTATATGAATAGTCTTGCCAATGAGAAGTAAGAGGAAGATAGTATGAGAGTGGTTATGAGGAAGTTTTATCTTTCTTTTTTGATAAGAAAAGGTCATTATTAATGCTGTTATGTGGCCCACCAACCTCATAAGACATTACTCACAACCATGCTCAGAACAAGGCTAACATGTTCTCTTTAGCTTAAGGAAACCAAAAAAGAGAGGAAGAAGATAGCTGAGACATAAGTTAAATCCAATTAAAACCAGTTGAAGGCAACATGTGGTCTGACTTGACCTGACACAGACCTTGCAGCTCAATATACGCTCATTGTAATACATTATAGAACACACCCACCAACGCCATGACAGTTTACAACTGCCATGGCAACGGCAGAGTATAACCAAATAAGGAAAGAAAAGAGGTGGCACACTTGCTACCCAGAAAAGCCTGCCCATTTCCCTGAATAACTATGACTGTTCCTTCCCTTAGCTTTCTAAACCCCTTATAATAGCTACTTAATCACCCCAGGAGCTGGGGTGAAGGAAAAGTTTATTTGTGAACTCAGCTCCCACTTCTCCATTCTTTAGCCATTGAATAAAGCTTGTGCTATTGAACACTCAGCTTCGGTCTCAGTTCAAATTTGTGACACTGAACAGAGGAAGAACCCCAAGAGGAAGGGCAAGAGACACTTCCTCAGGTCTCTCCCTAGCTGGGGAGAGAGTTCAATTGGTAACAATGCTACTTCTTCCTATTCTTCTTGACTTGAATATGGATGTGGTATCTAGAGGTTCAACCACCATTTTGCAACCATGAAGCAAAAAGCATTTGGGAAAGCCTGAGACATTTCAGAGACATCATAACATCATCTATCTGCTGAACCAACACCAGTTGCAGGATACCTCTAGCTATTTCACAATATGAGAAAATTAAGTCTTGATTTGTTTGAACCACTGTAAGTTGTAATTCCTGTTACTTGCAACTGCATACATTCCCAGTGGACACATAAGTATAGGCAAAGTATTCTGGGGAGTGAAGTGTCTATCTTCAGAGGGGGGCAGTATAAGGGTATGGATTTGGAAGTCAGAGAATGCCTTGCTTCTTATGTGCTGTGTGACCTTGGGCAAGTTACTTAATCTCTCTGAGCTCCATTTTCTGCATTTGTAAAATGGAGATAATAATATCAATCTCACAGAGTTGATGCAAGGATTAAATGAGTCTGAAAAGTACTTACCACAGTCCCTTTTAGTGAAACTCTTGTGGAGGACCTAGACACTTCTTGTAGACATGACAAAGCTCAGTGCCTGCTGTATAACAGGAGTTCAAGGAATTTCTGTTGGAAAAGTGACCTAGCATGTCATGAATAAGTCTCCAAACAGAGGGAAGCCCGAGTGTGAACTGGAAAGCAGGCCATGAATGGTCTTTGCAGGGATGCTGTTGTGCTCCACCCGCACCCTTTTCTCTTCCAGGACTGAGGCTCTCATTCCCCCAGCTGCTGGGAGTGTTGGCAACTGATACCTCTCAGCTGACTCCTTCTCTGAGAATTGTCCTCAATTGAAGAGGGACACCTCCCCCAAGGTCATAACTCCTTCCCAAGGGCAGCCTACATCCAGCCTATATCCACTGACACAGGTTACAAAGGCCAGGCCCTTGCCTTAGTTCATGATATCTCTGAAGGGCCGTTCCAGCTCCAGTCTTTCCTGTTAAGTTCCTCCAAGGCTGTTGTTATGACTGTGTTCGGTTCCACTCCTCTCTCTGCCCAGTCCTGCTTCTTTTACTCCCCCAGCGATGCAGATCCTGAGAGCACTTCCCAGTCATCTTCCTCTAGGGAAATCTCCATCTCAGAGGCTGTTTCCCAGGGAAAGACCCCTACTGTCTGTCTGGTCCCACTTGTGCACAGAAACACGGCCAGTAGCAGCAGCATCCCTGAGGATGAAGGACAACTGGGACTCCGGCAGTTCTCTTCGTGGGGTCCATGGTTTCGAGTGTGTGAGTGTGGTTACCTCTCTCCAAGACGTATTTGTTCATTCACTCACTCCATTCTACAGATGCCTACTGTATGTCAAGTGCTATGTCAGGCTGTGTCCTTATGAAGCTTGTGGACTGGTTGAGAAGATAGATGTTAACAAAGCAATCACACACCCCTTATAAGATTACAGCTATGACAAGTCTTATGAAGGAGAGAGGCACGAGAGGCTGATCTTGAGGCGGGGAGGCAGGAAAGCCTTTTCTGAGGACATGATGCTGCAGCTGAGAGCTGAGGGATAAGAAGAAGTTAACTGGGCGATGAGGGGAGGGAAGAAAATTCCAGCAGAGGAACAGTCTGTTCAAAGGGCCTATGGTGGGAAGGAGGTGAGTTTGAGGAACTGAAAGGGGCTGCGTGGCCAGAGTGAAGAAGTGAGTGAGGGCTGTGTGAAGATGGCTCTTCTCCCCTCTTCTAATGTTTACTCCCACGTGGAGGAGGGAACTTAGCTGTAGCATGCCTGGCCTCTTTCTGCCCCTCACTCACCTTTCTCGGGGTGGAGTAGGAAAGACTCTGTAGTGGGCAGGTGTAGCTCAGAGTTTTCCTTTCCTTTTAGGGAGGGCGTTGCCTGCAGGGAGCTTGGGCTTCCTCTGGTCCTCCAGTGAGGGGCCCTGCCTGTGGAGCGGGCACCCCCATCAGTCCTCCCCTGCAACCTGGGGCAAGGAAGTCTGCCTAACCTGGGGCTCGGAGCATGGAAGCACACCAGTGCACAGATTCAAGCTACATCCTCCAAGCTGCCTTTCTCATGAGCAGAGATGCTTCTCCATCTGCTTGCTCCTATGTTCTATCTCTCCATTGTCAAAAACTTGGGTGGAAAAGGGAAGCTATTTATGGGGCTTACAAAGACCCTAAGAGGTATAGGTTGTGACCATAGAGATGATCAGGTTCAAACCATTCAGAGCCTCACAGCTTTTGTTAAAAGGTTTGGATTTCCTCCTACAAGCAATGGAAGTCTTTGAAGGGCTTTATAAGCAGGAAAGCGACTGATGAGATTTGCATGTTGAGAAGTTCCTTCTGGCTGCTCCACAGAGAACAGAATGGGGCATTCTTAATCCTGGGTGATCCTCTTTCTCTGGGCCCCAAGAGGGGAAAGAGTCAGAAGCAGGGGGCAGCTGTGACTCCCTCTGACCGGTCCTCCCAAGCTCATGTAGGCTGGAAATATACTCAGAAACATAGGGCTTACTTTGAACAGTGAGTGATAATCTTATTTTTTTTTAGTTGATGCTGAAAAAAGAAATGTTAAAATGCAGTTTCAGGTTTAAAAAAATGCAGTTCGGGTGACAGAAGATAGATTGACAATGATTCTTTTCATTTCTCGATGGTATCTACGTCTGGATTTATTGGTGAGATTGGAGAAGTATTTGTGGAACATGGGGTGGGCAGAGGGGGAAGCTGCAGCTTGGCTGCGTGTGTGTCTGGAAGACAGAGCATGCAATATAGTCGATTGTGATCAGGGTTGAAGGAAACAGACAGGGGTTGGAGAAAGAATAAGAGGGAAGCCTCTTTGAAGGAATGATTTGTAAGCAGAAACCTGAAGGATAAGATGTGAGCCAGAGACTGAAATGTGGTGAGGAGTGGGGAGGAGGAGGTAAATGGTTAGGTGAGGCTGAGCCAGAGAAAGGGGCCAGAGTGGTGCAGGACGAGTTGGAAACACAAAGGGGCCAATAACAACAAACCGCAGAGTAACGTGGGAACACGTTGAAGCAACAGCTGACTTAGCCAGAGGAGTGAGAGGCTGACCCAGGAGGGCTGCTAAGGGGAGATGCCATTTGAACTGGGTGTTGAAGCCTGAGTAGGAATTCTTCAGGCAGAGAAGGCAAAGAAGCACATTTCAGGGGCAAAATAGCGTTGCTTAAAGGCAGAGAGCTGTGAAAAAACATGATCTGGGATGGCCACAATCTTCAGGGGAAAAAAAAAGATAATTAATACCATGGCCTCTGGCTCCAGTTGTATTTCCCCATTTCATGTTTTCTTTCCCATGTGTTTGTCTATTGTAGACAGACATCTGAGTGTTTTCATTGGAAATAAAGCTCAGGTAGTTTTATTTACCGCTCATACTATGAAAAGCCCTTAGTGTTGGGCCAGTTTAGGCAGAATGCAACCAAAACTGTCCCCAAAATATTTATTTCCAAAACGTGTTTATTGTAGATGGATTAAAAGACAAGTATTTCATTGGTGCAGAGATGAGCTCAAATCTGAAAGCTGGTCCAAGCAGCAGAATGCTCAGAGCCTCACACCGGCTTAACTGGGCCAGGGAGTCAGGACCCTGCTGACAAAGAGAAATTGAGAAGAAGGAAACCTCCTGGAGAATTCAGATCAGAAATGAAATACTTTGGCTTCAACTTGTGCTTCTGGAGAGATCCTTATTCCTGTCCCTCAACACTCTTGACTCAGCATTCAGAGGCCAGTCCCTGAGAGGCAGCAATTACAAACAATTACCCAGTAGGACTTCATGTCCCTTCCACAGCATGGCCTGTTTACTCAGAAGCCATGAGAAGCCTGACATTCTAGACCATTCCCCATCACCCTTCCTGTTGTTGCCTTTATATCTTCTCTGACTCGAGCTTGGACCCTCCTCAGCCCTCCAAACCTTCCCACTATGCCTTCCGGACTCCTGGTCTGTCATCAGCAAAATCCCCTAGAGCCTCACATTTTTTTCTGAATATTTTCTTCATCCTTTTGCAGACCCAACTGAAATCCCTTGTTGCCCTCCCTCTCAATTGGTGTTTCTTTCTTTTTCCCTCCCCTGTTTTCTTCATGTCCCAGGCCTGGAGGAGGCAAGGTCTCCTTGCATCTCACTGCTGCTTCTGGTCCTTTGTTCTTCCCGCTCTCTAAAGTATTCCAGCCATTTGAAACACATGCCATGGGGCTCTACCCTGTCCTGCTCCTCCTTTGCATCATTTACTTTCTTCCTCCTCACACCCCCTCATTTCTTGATAAGTTTAGCGCCTGGATTTCAGTTTTTCCACCAGCGCTTTTGTAATTACTTTCTGTATTCTGAATATCCATGTGGATGATTCACCCAGCACCTGGCCTCTCAGTGGCCAGGGTCTCATGCTCTGTCCCATGTCAGTATTTTATTCCCATGGCCATACTCTAGACTTTGTATTACTCACTCCTCAGCACCTCAAAGTCTCAACTTCACTAAGTCCTCTCTGACTGTCATCTCCTTCTGTCCTAGCCCATTCTGCCCAGTAATCCAACTCCAGCAATGCTTTGGCCCCTCTCAGACCTTCACTCCATCTTATTCCTTTTCTTTGCCGTCTCTCCCCTGTTCACCCAGCTGAGAGTTCACGGACGGCCTCCATACATTTTCTTGCATGCCACTCAACTCCTTTGTTCATTTTTCCCTTTTTTATAGTTGTTGGCAAAACTCCAACCCTGGTTAGACCCCACTCTCTGACTACTCCGCATCTGCACCAAGCCCCTGAATATGGCTTGCAAAGAGCACACAACCTCCTTGCAACCGTGTAACTGGCCTTACTTTAAATTTGTGACCATGGAGCGTAAGTAGGCTCAGCCGTGGCTGGCAGAGCTGCTTCGTGTTCCTTGTCAGTCCATTCTCCACTCCCCTGGAGAACGATTTCATGCCTCTTCTCTTTGCTCAGACCACCCATGCTCTCTCCCCACAACTCACTGCCTTGCTTCTTACTTCACTGAGAAAGTGAAAGCAATTGAAAGAGAGCTCTGCTGGGCTTCAACCACCAGACATATGAACCCACCTGTGTCTGGACCGTGCTCTCTCCCTCTGTCTGTAACTTGAGCGAGAAGTCCTCGCTGCTACCCAGTGCTGGCTCTCACCTGTGCACTGCATCCCATCCCTTCTTGCCTGCATCAGGACTCTGCTCCCGCCATTGTCTGGCCCCTTCTGCATCACCCATCTCTTCCTCTCTACCACATCATTCATTGAGTATTTAAACACACTGCAGTGCTATCTATCTTAACGAGGCTTACTGCTCAGGCTACAGTTCCATCTTGAGCTCCCCTCTCTAGCAAAACTGCTTCCGAGAGCTGTCTCTATTTGCTATCTCTATTTCCTCACTTTTTTTTCTCTCTTTAATCCACATCGGTTTTTGTCCTCATCACTCCACCAAAACTCAGTGTGTCTATACTGATCAATCCAGTGGAAAATTCTGCCTCCTTACCTCAACTTATGAGCATCACTTGACATGTCACTTCTGCATTCTGGAGGCACTGTTCTCTTGGCTTGTAGAGTACTGCGCTCTCCCAGTTTCCCTCCTGCTTCACTTCCCATTCCTTCTAAGTTTCACTTGCTGGAGCCTTCTCTTCCAGACCTCTGGATGTTGGATGGTGCCTGGGCTCTGTCTTGAACCTCTTTTCTTCTTTAGCTACACACTCATTTCCCAGGTCATCTCGTCCAGGCCCACGGCTTTCAAGACCATCTGTAGGCTGATGACTCCTAAACTGATCTCTCCTGCCTAGACCTCTCCCCGATCTTATTTCCTGCCCAGGGCCACACTTATAATTGTGCAAGTTATGCTTTGCACAGCTCCATGGGGTATCACTGGAACTGGTAGTAATCATAGATTTGTGTATTTATTAATATAATTTTCTGGTAGTTGACGATAAAGTGTTTTCTAGTTTGAACCAAGTCATCTGGTGGGCTAGTGGGCAGAGCTGTTACAACTCTTTCCCTCCATCAGACTGCACTCCAGCCATCCTCCCTCATGGCTGTTCTTTAGGCAAGCAAATACACACCTGCTTGTGCCTGTACACTGTTCTCCCCTTGCCTTGACCCCATCTTCCAGGTCTGTGCCGGGTATTCCTGTCTGCTCATGTCATTCCAGGCTCTGCTCCAGTATTACCACCCTAGATAAAGTCATAGGCCTCACCTCTCCCCTTCTTTACTACTTTTGATAGTACTTATCTCTCCTTTGCATTGTATTATAAATACATTTTCTTATCTGTTTTTCTACTTTCTCCACTAGTCTTTAAACTCCAAGAGGGCAGGGACGTTGTCCTGTTCACTGTTGAACTCCCAGCTTCTAGAACAGTGTTTGGCATGTAGCAAGTGCTCAATAAATAAATGCTTGTTGAATGGATGAATGAATGAATGGGTGGCATGGCTATACTTCTTCATGTCACAAGTTTATGTCCTAGTATTCCATACATAGTTGGCTCTATGGACTGGATGTTTGTATTCCTGAAAGTTCATATGTTGAAGCCCTAACTGCCAATGTGATGGTATTTGGAGGTGGTATTTGACGGTATTTGGGGAAGTAGTTAGGTTTAGATGATATCATGAGGGTGGGGCCCCATAATGGGATTAGTGCCTTTATGAGAAGCGATGCCAGAGAGCTTGCTTCCTCTCTCTCTCCACCACGTGAGGACACAGCAAGGAGGAGGCAGTCTGCAAGCCAAGAAGAGGATTCTCACCAGGAACTGGATCTGCTGGCACCTTGATCTTGGACTTCCCAGCCTCCAGAACTATGGGAAATAAAGGTCTGTTGTTTAAGCCATCTAGTCTATGGTGTTTAGTTATAACAGTCTGAGCTGACTAAGACGGTGGGGGCTGCTTACATGGGCATGGTAATAACTCTAACCTCCTGGGCCGTAGTGAGTCTTGAATCAGGTAATGGATGTGCAGGTGAGCTGCGGACAAAGATCTTTACTGTTGTTCTTATTGTTGAGAAATTAACTAGTAGAGACAGAAAGTTGAATTTCCTTTATCCATTTACTCTGTGATTAATGCTGAGCCCCTTGTTTTTGCTGTGTCCAGCCTTCAGAGTTCTGGAAATACAACGCTGAGCAAGGAGAGTCTCTGTCTTCCTGGAGCTCAACAGTTCTCAGAAGATCAGATTTCTTTCTTTTTTTTTTTCCTGCTTTGCTCCAGTTTCACTAGGGTGTGGTTTGAGTGGAAGGTGCCATCTTTAATACAGCACAAGGGTGTAGAGGAGTGAGCACGCTGTCCACGAGGGCCGCAGCATCTTCAAATCCCCACTTAAAGCTGCATGAATGGGAAAATTACTTTGTCTCTATAAACCTCACCTGTCGCCAATAAAATGCAGGGACTGATGGGATCTATCTTGCTGGGCTGTTGTGAGGATATCTATGTAAAGCACTTGACATCTAGTGAGGGTTAAATGCTCAGTAAGTGTTACTTGGAGAGCCATTTTTAGGGACATTCAAGGAGACAACAGTTCCCAAGGGAGAGAGTTTCAGGCCTCAGGAGAAGAAAGAAAATTTCTCAGAGTAGTCCTGACTATAGGCATATTTGTTCACAAGAGACTTTTGATTACATAAGGACATCAAGAAAGTGGGGAGAGAATCAGGGCTGGGGGAAGAAAGAGGAGTCAAGGAGTCCTGAGGATATGGAAGAGGCGGTCTGGAGAAGACTTATGTTTGAGGGGAAAATTTGTAATCTCAAGGATGAAGGAAGGTGGGATGAGTCAATGGGTTTGGGGCCTGAGAACGTAAAGGAAGACAGATCTGTTAGAGGGAAGTGGGCTTTGTTTATTTAGCCGAGCCCCTGAGCAGCATTCGGCGGCGTTCAGTATGCTAAGGTGAGCGTGAGGTTGCTGTGGAGACTTGAAAGACTGAGCTTGACAGAATGAAATGCATTTGCAGTTTCTGGGGGCACTTGGGGAGTTGGGTTGGGGGAATGGTGAGGAGAAGGAATAGAAAAGAGAAGAGAGGAGCCAGCCCATGGAAGGAGACTGGGGTCCTAATGGGATCCAAGATGGCTGAAACTTAAGAACAAGGACAATTAAATTGCAATTTCAGGTTGATAGTCCTATGTTGTGGCCCTGTAACCCCTCCCCATGCTATGCAGACCACCACCTGTTTTGATGTTGGCAACATCCTTGTTTTCATGGATGGTTTAGGGTAGGGTTAAGAGAATTCACTAAAGTACTCTCTTTGGAATGCATTTTCATTCAACCCAGTACTACACACACACACGCACGCACACACACTGACATATATTATTCCATGAAACAATATTTATCTTTACTCTGCGTGATAAAGTAAAAACATAAAAGTTAAATATCAAATATGGTATTATTAATTCTTAAATACAACATAGAAACGATTTCAAACAAATCAAAATTTATGTAATTTCAAATAAATAAGGATAATATGATAAGATAGTTGTACTTGCCTGTTTGTAAATTCATCCTTTCTAAGATATATACGGACAAAATTTCAACCGTGAACCGTTGATTACGATTTTTCTGTTTTTAATCCAAAGCTGAACATTTAGTTTACCTAAATGGGTTACTGTAAATAATAATATTAACAACATACTTTTTCTATTTAACTTTAGACATTCTTATTCAATCTTCATCCAAAATGTTACACATAAACTTTGTCTTGTAATCGTTCTTCAGTGTGAATGACTGAGCTGCAATAATTTATTCCCTTCTTTGGACAACACCAAGTTAAGCTCAATTATTGAATCACAGTTTGGAAAAGAAAATGGATTTATAATCCAACTGTTTTCTTTAATGTTTCAATTTCTCTTTTGGAAAGTTAAAAGTTAAAATTTTAGGACAGAAGGGAATTGTAAGACTATCTCTAATTCTGTTTCACTTGGGCTGTGTTCATTAGTAATGTTCTCTTTGATATGTTGTAACAATATTGGGAACATTGGGTAAAGAGAATGATTACTTAAGTCTTCTTATTAGGCAAATAAAGTCTTTTGAAACCCCGGAATATATCGAGTATCTTGTTGACTTTCCTCTATGGTTTCAAATTTAGTTCATTAACAATACTGAAAATATCAGCAAAATATGCCAATTTTATTAGCAAACATCATCTTTGAAAAAATTGCCAGGTGATACTGCTTCTGCTTTAGATAAATGTGAATCTCATTCTGATGTTCATATACCCTGCTTAACACTTCCCTCTAATAACCAATGAACATTGGGATGATTCAGTAAGTGGATATGATTAGTTCTAATTTCTGAATAAAATATTCCAAAAAGTCAGCTAGGCAGTGAGGTTCCTTTAAAAAAAATTAACCAGTTAGCCTGGGTTTTGTAACTTTTCCACGAGATTTGGTGGAATATATGGCTAAACCACAAGACATATAAACCAGATTCCAAACAGCATTATTAGTAGCACCTAACCATTTTCTAATAGCTACACCATGTTTTCTAGTTATATTTAGTGTCCTATGCCTTTTAATCTCTTAAAGTGCTCTAGTTTAATTCATATTGATCAATAATGCACATTTAAAATTTTGTAACTATAATTAAATTATAAGAGATTCAATTTAAATTATATAATAAATTCTTCATGAATTATCTCACCACACATATCTGATATAAATGAAAAGGATTGCTTCTCTTACAACATTAGCGCCCTCAATTTGGATCTCAAAATATATACTAGCTTATGTGTTCTGTACAATGATACTGTGTTTTCACTAAGAGGAACAGTTTTAATTTTATCTGCTGGTTTATTGTTAGAAATTACATACACCATAGCCATGTGTGCTGAAAGAATATTTTTAGGAGACATCTATTCCCTTTTCTCTTTTACCACTCAATATGCCATAACATATGATATTAAGGCTTTCTTTTTAACTGCTGTAGAATGACTGAAAATATCAAAAGCAAACACCTGGGTGAATGCCAGGGTAGAGATAAATTAACATCCATGTGATGTGGAGTCAAGAATGGAAATTATGTCAAATTTAGTGGAGCCACACAATTAGTGACCATGAGACCCTTGACCCCAAGTTCTCAAGAACTTGAGGAGGTCATTGAGGTTTCCCCAGGATATGGTTGGAAGTTTGAGCTAATCTTATCTTGAGGGATCCAGTAGTTCCAGATGCCATTTGCTTGCCCATACCTGCAGTAGAGTGATGTGGTCAAGTGTGGGAACTTTAGGGCATGGATGCTGAGTTAGAATCTTGGTTCTGCCACTCACCAGCTGTGTGCAGGTTACTTAACCTTTTTGCGTCTCAGATTTCTCTTTTGTAAAATGAAGATAATAATAATACTGAGCTCAGAGGATTATTATGAAGATTAAATGGATTACTATATACTATACTTATAAAATACTTAGAATGGTGTTTGGAATATGTATTCACTGAAAATTAGCTTTTTTAAAAAAATCATCAAGAGGAGCTGTGCTCAGGCAAACTATAGGAACTGATGGAGCTTCTCAGGGTTGCTGTAAGCTTTCATCTGAAGATGGCCTCGTTGGGTGAGTGGGGCTTCCCCATCAGACCCACCCTGGGAGTCTGTCTGCTGTTGTATGAACCTGTGTTCAGAGACTGCACAGCAACATCCAGGAGCTAAAGTGTTACTGTTTCATCAAAGGCCTGGGTCAAACCAGAGAATGTCAATCGACACGCCTCCATAAGCAGCACGATGGAGTTTAAGATGTTTGCAGTGGAGGAAAGGCTTTCAGATTTTAAATGACAGAGTTTAAGGTGTAAGAGGAGGAGCAGCTGCGGGTTGGGTGAGGGTGTGCTTGTGGAGTGGGTCTGTGGAAATGGGGCAGAGGTGGAGGGAATGACACTGAGGTAATTTCAGAGATGTGAGGCTTGGGACTTGGATGTATCGTTGCAGGAAACTGAGATCCCGGGAAAGGTGGACAGGCTGAGGATGGAGAGTAAATATGATAGATGTCAGAGTAAGTGACTGTGGGGGTCATGGAAAGCGACAGGGAGTATTGACAAGAAGGTGTGGAAAGTGCAGTGAATTTCAAGGGAGAAGGATTTAGGTGGGCGGAAGGGGGAGTCAAAGTCATCTAGAGGCAACATGGGGTTGCTGACGCTGCCCCTGGCCTGGCAGTGTCCTGGACAAGGGGAGAAGAGCTGCCTAACTTGAGAGGACGAATGGGGAACTGATGTCCTTTGGAGAGCTGGGCATTGCTGAGGGTGGTCTGTGAAGGGGTGAGTCTCATTGGTGGAAAGCAGGTTCTAAAGGAGAGGAAGAAGGGGTGGAGGGAAGCACAGACAGCTGCATGGGATGCTGAGATGAAGCACTTGGTGATGATAAGGGCTGTACTCTAGGAGGTGCCTAGAGTGAGAGAGTGGGGACGTGAGCTGATGTGACCCAAGGAAACCAACTCCGGTTAGGGGCAGGCCTAGCACAGCCCCCACCGCTGTGTAGGCTTTAAATAAACCTGAGTTCCCTTCTTCCTTCTCTCCTTTCCTTTCACTAAGCCTCATGCCTATGCTGTAAACTGAGAAAGACGACTGATTTTTGTATGCTGTTCATAAACATGAAAATGGGCAGTCGACTTCTTTTCACGTCATTCTTTTCCTCATGCCCTTCAAGGTCCCACCTTTGTGATCTTCCCTGGAGATGGACCCCAAATTGTCATTAATTCCAGTTACTAGAACCTGTTGAATTGTGTGTACGGGGAGGTGGGGCTCCCCATTGGCCTTACCACTCAGCCCAGGTGCTGGGGCTTTTGCTTACACACCACCGTGGTTCCCCCAGGGCTAAGCCCAGCTTCTGTTTTAGGGACATGAGAGCATTTAGGGCCGTTGATAAGGGAGGGACCATATGGGGCAGTTCTGATGGGGATTCAGTAATGAGCCCAGGGATGTGCAGGCTGCTGTCGAAGGAAGAGCCTGGCTGCAGAGTGATGGTGGGTGCAGCCTCTGCAGGGAGCTGCCCCCTTGAGGGGTTAGGATGGTCCCCAGGCAGGCCATTGCTCATCAGGGTTCAGACGTCTCTCCAGACACATTTCCTTCTCTGAGAGCAATTCCTGGATCTCTTACCAGCTCTAGTTCTCTTGTCACTGGCTGCAGAGCCCCTCAAGGGCTTGGCCCCACCATGCTCGTGCTCTCCACAGTCCTGGTGACCTTCGTCTTGTCTCCTGGGGAGAGGAATGGGTGGCTTGATTGCCTCCTCCCCCTCCGTTACTTTCTACTCTTTATGATAGCAATAAACTCTATGTACTCTTCCACTTGGGGCTTTCTTTTTTGATTTCCAAGAGTCTAGTGTGGAAGTAAAAGAGTCCGAATATTGCCTTTTTCCTTTTCTCTGTGTCCCTGCAGCTCAAAGGACCTTTAGATGCCTGTGCCTGAGTAGGTGACAGAGCTCTCTCTAATCTTTGTTATGGCACAGACTTGAAGTTCTGCTCCACTCAGGGCCTGCTGCTCCCTTCAAGGTCAGCAAGTGTGAGAAAGAAGGAAAAGCCCCAAGATTAATATTTCAGGATCTTATCTTAGTATGCGTACTATTGTTCAGGAACGGACTTCAAAGGGCTGCGCTGGGACAGGCTCTGCAGTCACGCCCTCTGTGTGAAGGGGCCTGCCTGTTCAGCTGCTATCTTAATCAGGATTTTTTTGGTTACGAGTGTCGAAGCTCCCTGGGGAATACTTTGTAAAAGGTACAAGAGTGTCTCCCTCTAGTTAGGGGCAGGGGAGCAGCCAGCCACAGATGGCGCCTGGCACACGGAACTGGAAGTTTCTTCCTGTTGTGTGTTCTCCTCTGTTCATGCAGGCTGACTTCTTTGCCCCTCTGGCCCCTCGGCAGAAGATGGCTACCCCAAAGCTCTCAAGCTTACACAATACAGGGCCAGTGCTTGGACATCGCCCACTCCTGTCCATTCCTGAGCCCAGATTCCCAGGCTGGGGTATCGGACGGCTTTGTTTGGATTAGGCGTCTGCCCCGTTCTGATGGTCTGTGGTAGGGGCTGGTGTGACGGCTGAGAGGGCTCAGACAACACAGACTGTTTACAGATGGGCTGTCTCTGAGAGTGGAGAGCCATCCTCAAAGACGAGGGGACCATCGTGGACAGGGCACACTACCGTGCCTTGTCCAGCTGCACTTTTGGTGCCTGGGGCCCCCATGACCACACTCTGCCATGTAGTGGTCCAGGCTGAGAGCCTCTCCATTGAAGGGCAATCCCTGTCCCTCCCACTTTCGCCGGAGCTGACAGACTGCTGCGCTGAAGGCTGTCTCCCTGTAACTTCCACCCTCTGGTGTTCTATCCAACCCTTAACGCCACCGAAAATTAATCCAGTCCCTTTTCCACTAACAAGCCCTTCTGTTATTTGGAGAATTTGAGATATCTTCTTCAGGGGCCAACTCCGTTAACTTTCCTTTGGGGATGTAGTTCAGGCTCCTTTGCCGTACTGACTACTTTCCTCTGAATGAGCTCCTGACTTGATCATCTTTACTTTGGAGCATGGCCTCCTGACTAGATGCAATAGCACTCTGCGTGGCCAGGTGTGGCGCATGACGGGACGGGTGCACTTCCCTCACTCTAGAAGCTACAGCGTGTGTAGGCTACAATCACACCAGGCTATTTCACGAACCTCTGTAAAGCTCAGAGGGTGCTAGAGTAGAGCTTAAAATCAGGTTGAATGGGTTCTAATCCTGGCTCCACCACTCACTAGTGAGGGGATTGTGGGAAATCACTGCAAGAACTTTTGGAACCTCAGTTTCTCCTCTGTAAACTGAGAATACTAATGGCCCTACCCTCCTAAGGTTAAATGCTTGTTTTAAATGGAGGTTAAATTAGTTAACATAAGGAAGGCACGTAGCACAGTGCTGGTATCTAGTACATGTGTGATAAAACTTAGCTATTAGCGCTGTAATTATTAGTATTGTTTCAAGTACCAGTGTTGACATGAGTTTTTCTCACATAATGTTCTTCTAGGCACCTGGATTCACCCACGTGGTGCTTTGGAATCCAGTGTAGGGCTCTGTCCTTTTAAAACTCCATCCTGCTGGGTTCTGCCCATTATTCTAACCCTATCCTGCTAATTTTGGTCTCTGGCTCAGTGAGGCAGTCTATTCCATGTCTCTCCCAAATTTGCGCCTTGGGCAAAGTTGAAGGAATCTCAATACCAATGAGAGGATAGCTTTTGTTTTCTTTACCTCCCTTGAGGGTTGGTGAGTGGAATAGAGCATGTGAATGGGCACACACGAAGCTCAGTGAACTGGGAAGTATGGAGTGGCAGTTATGAACCTCAGGACTGGAATCAGCAGCCCTGGGCTCCGACCTCTGCTTACTAGCGGTGCCACATTGCACAAGTTAATGAAGTGCTGGAAGCCTTGGTTTCCTTATCTACGACATGTGAATACTGTGGCACCTACGTCCTAGGGTTGTGGTGAGGATTCCGTGAGCAAACGCATGCCTGGCACACACTTAGTAGGTGCTCAGTAAACACCAGCTGCTCTGTTTACATCGTTGTGGCAGTTGTTCTCTGTGGTTCTGGGTATGATCATGCAGCCCTGACACTAAGGACAGTGTGAGTTTGGAAGAGGCACTGGTGTCTGGGGTAACACCAAAGCAGCCCATGGAAGGAAAGAGAAGGGGATGGAGTGAGAGCCAGCGGATCTGATGGCCAGGAGAGCCAGCTAATAGTAACAGCAGCAAATGCGGTCCAGCTCCTACAAGTGAGCCTTTGTTCAGCCCTCTGCTGGCACGTTCTCCTCCAACACTGAGGCTATTATAACACAGGCCTCCTGAATAGCACACACCATCCCCAGTTGCCAAGGGCAGGCATGTGCAGCCAACCTCCCCCAACTGTGGTCTGGCCACCTCCCAACTCATCTGTGGGTTAGGTGCTCAACAGAGGGAGGGCCAAAGAGGCAGGGTGTGGGGAATTATGGAGGCTGGATCTTGGGGTGGCAGCCACAGAAATGTGAAATAAAGCCCTTATTTTTAAAAAGTCCCACCTTAAAGCTTGGTGGTGGTGTTCCCAAAGATAGTGGTAATAAAATGGTGGTGGTAAATTGCAAAGATAGGGGTCTTTCAGGGTTCTGAAAAGTATTTTTGCTTGATGGAAATGAACAGCTTCTATGCATATTGAAAATTAATCAAGTGATTCAGATCTTTGAGTAATTAAAGTCCTTTACAGGGTCCAAAGACGCCTCTGCTGGAGAAGCTTTCAAGACACGAAGTGGAGACTCTCGACATGCACATTCTCGAGCTCTTGGCGATACCTAGATGAGGCTTGTTTGGGTTAGACTTAATAACAATGAAACTGAAGAAAAATCAAGGATCAAACCAGGTTGTTGGTGTCTATCTGGTCCCAGATTATCCCAGTGTGGCCGGATGCTGCCAAGGTTTGTAGACCTCCCCTGGGAGAACTTCCTTCTGTCCTCCCATTTGGTCTGATGTGGCTCAGGCGGGAGGAGTGCCGCGCCCACCAAACCCAACTGTGCCCAAGGCCCATTGCTCCACTTCAAGACCTGTCCAGGCACTCTGTCCAGGAAGCAGGAGCCCACCAGACCAATGGAGGCTTTGGGGATAGATGGGGAACGCTGTCCCAAGGCCACAGCATCAGAGGTCCTCTGTTTAATAAGGAAAAACTTAAAAGTAAGTCACTTGGGTTCCGCTCCTGGGCTCCGGGGCCACTTGCCAACTTCCCTGAGGTTTCACTTTGCTCTGTGGGCACATCTTCTTTTCAGTCTGTTCCAGAGACCAGACTTCCTGTTGGCTGTGGGTTCCTGGCACTGTCTCTTATTGCTGGGTGGCCAGGCTGCACCTGGAGAGGACCCTTGCCCTCAAAGGTACTTGCTTGAGCCTGAAACAATTTTCTTTCCCCACATCTAACATGTTGTCCTAAGTTCTGCCTTCATCATCACTTTCCTTTACATTTTTTTGTTTGTTTAAACTTCAGGTGTACGTCATTATAATTCAATTCCTGTGTAGATTACATCATGTTCACCACCCAGAGACTAATTACAATCCATCAACACACACATGTGCCTCATCACCCCTTTCGCCTTCGTCTCTCCTTCCTTCCCCTCTGGTAACCACCAATCTAATCTCTGTCTCTATGTGGTTGTTTGTTGTTGTTTTTATCTTCTACTTATGAGTGAGATCCTACAGCATTTCACTTTGTCCCTCTGACTTATTTAACTCAGCATAATTCCCTCAAGGTCCATCCATGTTGTCACAAATGGCTGGATTTCATCATTTCTTATGGCTGAGTAGTATTCCATTGTGTCTATATGCCACATCTTCTTTATCCATTCGTCCCTTGATGGGCACCTAGGTTGCTTCCAACTCTTGGCTGTTGTGAATAATGCCACAATGAACATAGGGGTGCAGGTATCTTTATGCATCTGTGTTTTCATGTTCTTTGGATAAATACCCAGCAGTGGAATAGCTGGATCATATGGTAGATCTATTCTTAATTTTTTGAGGAATCTCCATACTGTTTTCCATAGTGGCCGCACCAGTTTGTAGTCCCACCAGCAGTGTATGAGGGTTCCCTTCTCTCCACATCCTCTCCAATATTTGTTTTTTCCTTTCTTATTAATTACAGCCATTCTGACAGGAGTGAGGTGATATCTCACTGTAGTTTTGACTTGCATTTCCCTGATAGTTAGTGATGCTGAATGTCTTTTCATGTGCCTGTTGGCCATCTGTGTATCTTCTTTGGAGAAATGTCTGTTCAGATCTTTTGCCCATTTCTTAATTGGGTTGTTAGTTGTTTTGTTATTGAGATGTATGAGTTCTTTATATATTTTGGATATTAAACCCTCATGAAATACATGGTTTCAAATATCTTCTCCCGATTGTTAGGTTGTCTTTTTGTTTTGTTGATAGTTTCCTTTGTTGTGGAGAAGCTTTTTAGTTTGATGTAGTCCCATTTGTTTCTTTCTTTCTATTGTTTCCCTTGCCCGGTCAGACATGGTACTTGAAAATATGCTGCTAAGACCATTGTTGAAGAGTGTACTGCCTATGTTTTCTTCTGGAAGTTTCATGATTTCAGGTCTTACATTCAAGTCTTTAATCCATTTTGAGTTAATTTTTGTATATGGTGTAAGATAATGGTTTACTTTCATTCTTTGCGTGTGGCTGTCCAGTTTTTCCAACACCATTAATTGAAGAGACTTTCCTTTTTCCATTGTGTGCTCTTGGCTCCCTTGTCGAAAATTTGTTGCCCACATATGTGTGGGTTTATTTCTGGGCTCTCGATTCTGTTCCACTGATCTGTGTGTCTGTTTTTGTGCCAGTACCATGCTGTTTTGGTTACTATGGCTTTCTAGTGTATTTTGAAATCAGGGAGTGTGATGCCTCCAGCTTTGTTCTTTTTTCTCAGGATTCCTTTGGCTATTCAGGGTCTTTTGTTGTTTCATATAAATTTTATGATTCTTTCTTCTATTTTCACAAAGACTGTCATTGGTATTCTGGTTGGGGTTGCATTGAATTTGTAGATTGCTTTAGGAAGTATGAACATTTTAACTATGTTAATTCTTCCAATTCAAGAGCATGGAATATCTTTCCATTTCTTTGTGACTTCTTCAATTTCTTTCAACAATGTTTTATAGTTTTCAGTGTACAGATCTTTCACCTCTTTGGTTAAGTCTATTTCTAGGTATTTTATTCTTTTTGTTTAAATTATAAATGGGATTGTATTCATAATTTCTCTTTCTGCTCCTTTTTTGTTAGTGTATAGAAATGCAACTGATTATGTATGTATGTTGATTTTGTATCCTGCAACTTTATTATATTCATTTATTACTTCTAAAAGTTTTTTGGTGGATTCTTTACAGTTTTCAATATATAAAATCCTATCATCTGCAAATAGTGACAGTTTCACTTCTTCCTTTCCAATTTGGATCCCTTTTATTTCTTTTTCTTGCCTGATTGCTCTAGCTAGGACTTCCAATACTATGTTAAATAAGTGTGGTGAAAGTGCACATCCTTGTCTGGCTCCTGTTCTCTGAGGGATAGCTTTCAGTTTTTCTCTGTTGAGAATGATATTAGCTGTGGGTTTGTCATATATGGCCTTTATTATGTTATGTACTTTTCTTCTATATCCATTTTATTCAGAGTTTTTATCATAACTGGATTCTGTACCTTGTCAATGATTTCTCTGCATCTATTGAGTTGATTATGTGATTTTTATTCTTCATTTTGTTAATGGTGTATCATGTTGATTGATTTGCAAGTGTTGAACCATCCCTGCATGCCTAGAATAAATCCCACTTGATCATGGTGTATGATCTTTTTAATGTATTGTTGTTTTTGATTTGCTAGTATTTTGTTGACTATTTTCACCTCACTGTTCATCAGTGATATTGGCCTGTAATTTCCTTTCTTTGTGTTGTCCTTGACTGGTTTTGGTATCAGGGTAACATTGGCTTCATACTATGAGTTAGGAAGCTTCCCCTCCTCTTCAATTTTTCAGAACAGTTTGAGAAAGTTAGGTATTAAATCTTCTTTGAATGTTTGGTAGAATTCACCAGGGAAGCTGTCTGGTCCTGGACTTTTATTTTTGGGGAGGTTTTGAATTACTGTTTCAATTTCCTTACTGGTGATTGGTATTTTCAAATTCTCTATTTCTTCTTGATTCAGTTTTGAAGGTTGTATGATTCTAAGAATTTGTCTGCTTCTCCTAGATTATCCAATTTGTTGGCGTATAGCTTTTCATAGTATTCTCTTATAATCTTTTGTAATTTCTGAGGTGTCTGTTGTAATTTCTCCTCTTTCATTTCTGATTTTATTTATGGGAGCATTCTCTCTTTTTTTCTTGGTGAATCTAGCTAAAGGTTTGTCAATTTTGTTTATCTTTTCAAAGAATCAGCTCTTGGTCTCATTGATTTTCTTTTGATTTTTTAGTGTCTATTTCATTTATTTCTGTTACAATTTTTATTATTTCCTTCCTTCTACTGATTTTAGGGTTGGTTTGTTCTTCTTTTTCCAGTTCCTTTAGGTGCACTGTTAGATTATTTATTTAAGATTTTTCTTGTTTGTTGAGGCTTGCCTGTATCGCTATAAACTTCCCTCTTAAACTGCTTTTGATGCATCCCACAGATTTTGGCATGTTGTATTTTCATTTTCATTTGTCTCCAGGTTTTTTGTTTTTTTTTTTGAGGAAGATTAGCCATGAGCTAACATCTGCCACGAATCCTCCTCTTTTTGCTGAGGAAGATTGGCGCTGAGCTAACATCTGTGCTCATCTTCCTCTGTTTTATATGTGGGACGCCTGCCACAGCATGTCTTGATAAGTGGTGCACAGGCTCACACCTGGGATTCAAACAGGCGAACCCTGGCCACTGAAGCAGAACTCATGAACTTAACTGCCACACCAGCAGGCCAGCCCCTGTCTCCAGGTATTTTTTGATTTCTCCTTTGATTTCTTCTTTGACCCAGTCATTGTTCAGTAGCATTTTGTTTAATCTTCACATATTTGTGGCTTTTCTGATTTTCTTCCTGTAGATGATTTCTAGTTTCATACCTTTGTGTTCTGAAAAGATGCGTGATATTATTTCAGTCTTCTTAAATTTATTGGGACTTGTTTTGTGGCCTAATATGTGATCAGTCCTGGAGAATGTTCTATGTGCATTTGAAAAGAATGTGTATTCTGTGGTTTTTGGGTGTAATGTTCTATATATATCTACTAAGTCCACCTGGTCTAATGTGCTGTTTAAGGGCAATGTTTCCTTATTGATCTTCTGTTTGGATGATCTATCCATTGGTGTACATGGAGTGTTAAAGTCTCCTACTATTATTGTGTTATTGTCTATTTCTCCTTTTATGTCTATTAATAATTGCTTTCTATATTTAGGTGCTCCTATGTTAGGTGCATATATATTTACAAGAGTCATATCTTTTTGTTGGATTGTTCCCTTTATCATTATGTAATGCCCTTCTTTGTCTCTTGTTACAGTTTTTGCTTTACAGTCTATTTTGTCTGATATAAATATTTATACCCCAGCTTTCTTTTCATTGCCATTTGCATGGAGTATTTTTTTCCATCCCTTCACTTTCAGTTTGTGAGTGCTTTAGGTCTGGAGTGTGTCTCTTGTATGCAGCATATATATGGGTCTTGTTTTTTTATCCAATCAGCCACCCTATGTCTTTTGGTTGGAGCATTAGGCCATTGACATTTAAAATAGCTGTTGATAAGTATGTATTTATTGTCATTTTGTTACTTTTTTTCTGGATGTTTCAGTAGTTCTTCTCTGTTCCTTTCTTCTTCTTTTACTCTCTTCCCTTGTGGTTTGATGGCTTTCTTTAGTATTGTGTTTGGGTTCTTTTCTCTTAATTATTTGTGTATTTATTATGGGTTTCTGGTTTGTGATTGCCATGAGGTTCATATGTAATAAGATATGTATATAGCAATCTATATTAAGTTGATGGTCTCTTTAGTTGGGCTATTTCTAAAAGCACTACTCTTTAACTCTCCTCCTCCCACATTTTATGTTTTTGATGGCATATCTAACCTCTTTTTTGTGTTTGTGTATTTGTTACCCTCTTATCATGGAAATAAGTAATTTTAGTACTTTTGTTTTTTGACCTTCCTATTATCTTCATAGGTGGTTGATCTGCTACCTTTACTGTATTTTTGCCTTTATCAGTGATTTTATTGCCTTTTCTGGGGGGGATAATTTTCTTATTCCTATTTGTAGTCTTCTCTTTCCCACTTAAATAAGTCCCTATAGCATTTCTTGTAAAACTGGCTTCTTGGGATAAACTCCTTTAATTTTTGCTTATCTGGGAAACTCTATTTCTCCTTCCATTCTGAACAATAACCTTATCAGGTAGAGTATTCTTGGCTGTAGGTTTTTTCCTTTCAGCGCTTTAAATATATTGTCACTCCCATCTAGCCTGTAAAGGTTCTGCTGAGAAGTCAGCTGATAGCCTTAAGGGGCTTCTTTTGTATGTAACTTGTTGCCTTTCTCTTGTGGCTTTTTTTTTTTTCAGATTTTATTTTTTCCTTTTTCTCCCCAAAGCCCCCCAGTACATAGCTGTATATTCTTAGTTGTGGGTCCTTCTAGTTGTGGCATGTGGGATGCCGCCTCAGTGTGGTTTGATGTGTGGTGCCATGTGTGTGCCCAGGATTCGAACCAATGAAACACTGGGCCGCCTGCAGTGGAGCGTGCGAACTTAGCCACTCAGCCACGGGGCTGGCCCCCTCTCTTGTCGCTTTTAAGATTATCTCTTTATATTTAATTTTGGACATTTTAATTATAATTTCTCTTGGTATGGGCTTCTTTGGGTTTGTCTTGTTCAGTGCTTTCTATGCTTCCTGTATCTGAATGTCTGTTTCCTTCCTTAGCTTAGGAAAGTTTACAGCTATTATTTCTTCAAACAGATTCTCTGCCCCTTTGTCTCTCTCTTCCCCTTCTGGGACACATATAATACACGTTAGTGTACTTCATGTTGTCCCAGAGGCCCCTTAGACTGTTTTCATTCTTTTTAATTGTTTTTTCTTTTGTCTGTTCAGCTTAGGTTTCCTCTAGTTTTTCACCTAGCTCACTGATCTGTTCTTTTTTTTCTTTTTTTCCTTTTTTTAAAAGATTTTATTGTTTTTCCTTTTTTTTTTTCCCAAAGCCCCCTGGTACATAGTTGTATATTCTTAGTTGTGGGTCCTTCTAGTTGTGGCATGTGGGACGCCACCTCAGTGTTGTTTGATGAGTGGTGCCATGTCCGCGCCCAGGATTCGAACCCACAAAACAGTGGGCCACCTGCAGTGGAGAGCGCAAACTTAACCACTCAGCTGTGGGGCCAGCCCCTTTTTTTCCTTTTTTTTTGTTTTTTTTTTTTTATCTGTTCTTCTGTATCATCTACTCTGCTATTGAGTCCCTCTGATGAATTTTTCATTTCCAGTATTGTGTTCTTTATTTCTGATTTGTTCTTTCTTATATTTTCCAGTTCTTTGCTGATGTTCTCATTAAATTCATTCATTCTTCTCCCAAGATTAGTGAACATCCTTATGACTTTTTATTTGAACTCTTTGTCAGGTGGATTGTTTATTTCTGTTTCATTTAGTTCTTTTTCTGGGGTTTTGTCCTGTTCCCTTACTTGGAATGTATTCCTTTGCCTCCTCATTTTGCTTCTTACTCTGTGCTTATATCTATGTGTTAGGTAGGTCCTCTATGTCTCTTGATCTTGGAAGGGTGGACATATATAAGAGATTCCTTATGAGGCCTAATAGTGTGTTTCCCTCTCATCACCAGTTCCAAATGTTCCAGGAGTGACCCCTGTGTGGGCTACTTGTGTCCTTCTGTTGTGGCAGGGTTGCTCTTGCTGCACGTGCCCAGGGAGCCTAGGCTGTCCCCCTGGCTGGCTGATTGTAATTCTCAACTGCATGCGGCTACTATGGACCCTTCAGTCCATAGCATGGGGAGCCCCAGCACAGCTGGCTGCCAAGTCTAACAGCACATTCCTGTTACAGTTTTTCTGTTTGGTGAGTAGGCCCCCACTGTGACTGGTTGCTAGGCTCAGGGGCTTACAATTGCTGTAGGCCTCCAGCCTGCAAGGCTCTTGTCAGCCTTGTCAGGATTGCAGCTGAGTGGGGCTGGCCCCAGGTATAGGAGCACCCAATTGTTTCAGTCTTTGGAAGGTGGGGCTGATTCTCTATGGGGCTGTTTTTGAGAAGCACAAGTCTTCTGCAGCTGACAAGCCCCATTGCCCACAGGGCCACACACACTATCAACACAGTGCCCCACATGTGTGCCCCAACCCCCTGAAGTGGACCCACTCACCTTGCTGCAGAGGATCCAGGCACCCAGCCTATGCAGGCCCACAAGTTGCCTGAGAGCTTGCTGTTGTGTGAGGCCAGTCCCTAGCACAGGCTGCCTGCCCTGGCTGAGCTGGATTAAACTGGTGCTCTAGTGAGTGGAGCAAACCCTGGGCTAACAAGCCAGTGGAAGAACTCCAATGGTGTCTGCCAGCATCTGTGTCAGCATGCCTGTACTAGGTCACAATAATGGCTGCCGCCAATGTCTCTGTCCCTTGAGAAGTCTCATCTCTCACTGAGATGCACCCATAGCCTTTCAGGTGAGTCCCTTTTCACCAAAGGACTATGCACCTTTCTTTCTGGTGATTTTAGGTTGCTGTCTGAAACACATGAATTTATGTGTGGGCCCTTTAAGAGCAGCTTTTATTCCCCTGATGTCCAATAGCTTTTCTGGGGGGTATTCCCCATTGTAGTCAATAACCAGCAAAACCAGATATGACACTCGTCTCAGTTGTGCTGAGTCCAAAGGATGCTTATAAACACTCAGGTCTCCTGCTCCTCCAGGAAGGCTGCACACCTTAGTATTGCTCCCAGCTGGCCATGAAGTGCTGCAGCTTGTGAAGGTGGCTTTTTTTCTCTTCAGAAAAGAATTTCTGCCTCTTCCACCTTAGTCAGGACTGTCCCTTATTGCAGGGCTTCTTTTTATCCATTTTTTAGTTCTCCATTTTCCTTTAAATTTAATTGTGAGAATGCTGTAGCTCAGACCTCTCATGTCTCTTACATGGATTGTTATTACAGTAAGTTCTGAACTGGACGCCCTCTCTTATTTCTCCAACCCATCCTTCACACTGGAGTTATTTTTCTAGAGCACAGATCTGATCATGTTACGCCACCCACAAAAGTCTACAATGGCTCCCCACTGCCTACAGCATACCATTAAATTCCTGAGTCCCATCTTTATCACCTCCCTTAATCTGACTACAGTCCCCTTTTCCACATCCTCTCTCTCTCTTTTTTCTATTTTGTTCCAGCTGTGTCCTGCAACTCAGACTGCTACAAACCTGGAGCGCATCTTCCTGCCTTATGTTTTTGTGTCTACTATTCTCTTTACTCTTCTCTCCATCACAGTTTTACTCATCTTCACAATGATCTCAAATGCCTTCTCCTCTGTGAAGTCTGCTCAGATTTCCTGTGGAGCTGAGTCTCTTTGTTCCCACAGGACTTTGATTCTACCTCTGTTTGAGCATTTGTTTTCTTTCTGCTTTGCATTCGAGTTCGTTTGCTGCATGCCTCCCCCTCCCCAAGCTATAATGTCCTTTAAGGTCAGACCTTGTCTTACTCATCTAAGTATCTACCAAAAGTAGTGCTTTGCTTGCATACAGTAGGTACTTAATAGCTGGGTGTTGAATTGAACACAATTGAAAACAATCTGCTTCTTTTTCACTACAAATAACTTTGATTTTCTATGTTTTGAAATCTGCTGTGGGTATGGACTCTCCAAGTTACTACATAAATACTTTCTTGGTGTTGGAGTTTTGAAGTTGGCAATTATTCATATCCATCTGTTGTTCAGTTGCTGCCTATTGAGAAAAAGACACAGAATTCAGATTGGGATCAAAAAATGAAATTTATCTCTGACAAAACAGGATTGGAAAAGGCCATTTGGGCCCAAGGCCAAAATAGACAACATGCTTCTTCCCCATTGTGAGTTAAGCTTGTCCATCCAGGTAGGGATGGAGCAGCTGGGCATTGGCAGGCCCATGGCCCTACACCCAGTGTGAGGCAGAGTCCGTACTGGTGCTTGTTGCCTGGAGGAGGGAAGAACAAATGTGTCCTGGATACATTTAGACCAAGCAGATAGCTTGGTCTAAACTATAAAGCACAAATGAGCCCAGGCTCAGCCACACATGTTCCTTGTTCATTTCCCTGTATCAGTAATCAGATAAATCACTCCCCCTCAGAAGTAATCATTGTTCACTATTTATTTGAGCCTTCCAAACCTTTTCTTTTACTTTGTGTATATAATGTAGATACATATACATAGTCTATATTTAGCATACATTGAATTATACTGTGAGTATTCTCTGCAACATGCTTTTTCCCCATGAAGATATGCCTTAGAAAATTTTTTGTTTTCAGCACCTAACAGGTCTATATTATTCTTTTTAAATGTCACATTTAATCCATAGTATAGACGTATCATAAAATATTATTTTTTTTCTAGGTATGAAATTTTGGGTTGACTTATTTTTCTCATTTTGATAAAGATATCATTAAGTTGACTTCTGACTTTCATTGTGGTTGTTGGCATTTCAGCTATTAATCTCAGTGATAGGAGGTAATCTATCTTTCTTTCTTTTTAACATAGACAGTTTCTTTGTGTTCCACATTTGCCCTAGTATATGTAGGTATGAATTTATTTTTATTTATTCTGTTTCAGAAGGTTGTGTATCTTGAATCTGCAGATTGCTGTCTTTTAACACTATTGGAAAGTTATTGGCCACTATCTTTTCAAATAATTCCTCTGCTGTCCTTTCTCTCCTGTCTTTGTGAAACTCCGATTAGATATATGTTAAATCTATCTTCCATGTCTCTTCCTAACTAGTTCATCTTGTCTGTATATTTTCTCTCTTTACTTCTTCATTCTGGACAGTATTTTTTTAGTCTATCTTCCAGTTTATTTTCTCTTGTTGAATCTATTCTGCTGTTGAATCTACCTATTGAGCTTTAAATGTTAATTAAACTTATATATGTTAATTAAATGTTATTAAATGTTAATTATACTTTCTCATGCCTAGAAATATTGTTTGCTTTTGTAAATATCATCTTGGTCTTTTCTTTATAGTTTCTTATTTATTGCATGTGTTTTTCAAGCTTCTATTTTCTTTCTTTGGTCATAGTTTGCAAGCTATTTTACACTGATAATTCTCATATCTAAATTCTTTTGGGGTCTGTTTTTGTTGTCTGTTTCATCTGCTTCTCACTCTTGGTGATAGGTCTTTCTTGTGTGATTAGTGAATTTTTAATGAGAAAAGCTCATATACTTTCATGTGTGTGTGAAAATTCTTGAGGCAGGAATGAAGGTGAATTTTTCCAATATTTACCTTGGCAATGCATCTGAGATCATTATAAGTTCAGAACCACTTACACTAAATACTTGTTTTGAGAATTTTTTTAGACCTCTGACACTGTGAATTTGGGCAGAAAATTGGTGTGAGCAATGGCTTGTGGGTATAACATAAGATTTTGTTTGTTTGTTTTTCTCTGTCTGAGAGTACAGCCCTTTGAGGCCCTCACTTTATGGGATGAGAATTTTCTTAGTCCTCCCACTTTTGGTGGGTCTTGGCCTCCCTCAGACTGTAAAAATGAAATACATGTACTTGAAATGTACTGTAAAAATGAAATACATGTACTTTGGCAAATGCCCTCAGGTGAAAGCCAGCTTCTGAGCTCTGCTTACTCTTCCAGGTTCCCATCCTCACTTATCATCTGTATTTCTTAATTACTTTGCAGCTCCCTTTGCCTTTAATATATTTTTAGAGTTTCCCCCAGCATTTTAGTTGTTTTAAGTGAAAGAATTGGTCTAGAAACCTAGTTATTTATATTACCCTTCCACAAATTGTTCAGTCATTTCCTTTTTACTGGAAATTTAGTGTTTCCTCCCATTTTTTCTATTACAAATCATGCTGCAGTGAACATGTGTCTTTGCGCACACAGGTGGGTGTGTGTCTCGGGTAGATATCTATAATTGGAAATGGTGGGTAGAAGAGTAGGTGTATTTTAATTTTGGTACAAAAAGGCATTACCAATTTATCACTCATAAAAAGTATATGAAAGTGCTCTTTGTCATAAACTTTCACTAGCACTGGATTTTCGTACTTAAGAATTTGTGCTGATATGGTGGGTAAAAATGTATTTCATAGTTGTTTTAATTAGAGATTTCCTGTTTGTTAGTGAGTTTTATCATCTTTTAGTCTCTTAATGGCCATTTGTATTTCTTCTTCTGTGAAATGCCTGTTTATATCCCTTGTCCTATTTTTTTAACTAGATTGTTATTTTACTGATTTGTAGAATCTCTTTGCACTGTCTGGATATTAATCCTTTGTCTCTATATTTATTGCAAATATTTTTTTCAAAATTTTCACCTTAGCTTTCAACCTTTTTATGACATCTTTTACCCTATAGCAATTTCAAAATTTTATGTACTCAATATTTCAACTTTTTACTTTATAGCTTTTGAGTTTTCCACTATTTTTTCTCTAATAGTTTTGTGGGTTTGTTTCTTATGTTTAATTCTTAAATATATCTAGACTTAATTTTTGTAAGTGGTGTGATATAGGGATATAAGTTTTTTGAATGGGTACTTTACATACTATTTTTATTTCACCAAAGATTTGAAAAAACAACCACAGCCATTTGTTATATACTAAATTTCCATGTGTACATTAGACTGTTTCTGTACTCTCTCTGTTTTTTCTTTGATCTGTTTATCTGTTCTTGCTCCAATACTTTATTTTAAATTATTTTATCTTTATAACATTTTAAAGCTGGTAGAGCATGTCCCCTTCATTGTTTTTTTTTTTTCTTCAAAATTTACTTGGGTATTCTAATGTGTTCTTTATTCCAGATGAAATTTTAGAATCAGTTTGTTAAATATCATAAAAATCTTTTTGGAATTTTGATTGTAATTAAATTGATTCATATATAACTTGGAATCTTTATAATAATAAATATTTCAATTAAGGAATATAGATACCTCTTTATTTAGTCTGATCTTTTGAAAATATTCTTCAATAACTTTTTGTAAAAACTTTCTCCATATTATTTTCTGTTACTTTTTAGATGCTTCTCTAGTGAATGAGATCCCCTTTGTATGAAATTTTCTAATAGATTAATTCTAGAAAAAGATTGATTTTGTTGATTATGTATACAGCTCCTTTGATAAATTTGTTACTAGTTTGTGTTAAAAATTATCTTGGTATTTCTTAGAGATATCATCTCCACTTCAAATAATGACATTTATGTGTATGGGAGTGTATGTATGTGTAATACATTTTCCCCAAACCCCGTATTTGGATTATATAGAGAGGTAAAAGAAGGAGAGAAGGCTAAGACTCTGACATACTAATTTACCTGACCTAGGCACTACTGACTTGACCTTATCTAGCATCCTCAAAATAATATTGCCTGAAACTTCATGTCTTGACCTCCAGGTCAAGATATTTTGGCTCTTTGCTTTATCTTCTCACTGTTTCTTTGTAAGCGTTCCATAGATCAGTCGTTAGATACAGCTCTTTTGGTACTTTTGACTCTTGCAAATAATACCTCTTGTTTATTTTTTCTTGTCTTATTGAATTGGCTGGCTCATCACACAATGATGATAGTAGATGTCTTTCTCTTTTACTTGGCTTTAATGGAAATGCTTTTAATATAAAGTTTGCCAGAAATTTCTGATAGTTTCATCATATTAAGTAAGTTTGCTTCCAATCCTAGTTTGCTAAGGTGTTTTCCCCACTAAATCAGATAAGAAGTTATTTTGTCCAGTATTCTTTTAGAATCTGTTGGTTTTTATGGTTTTTCTTCTTTAACTTGATAATGAGTTTAATTAGATTAATAGATATCTTAATACTGAGACATCCTTGCATGATTATGATAAAATCAACTTGACCATGATATATATTTTAAAAATTTACCACTGTATTCCATTTGCTGTATTTTTATGTGTGACTTTTACATTTATTTTCCTAAGAAAGATTGGATAATAGTTTCCTTGATTTATTTTATCTTTTTCCATCTTGGTTTCAGGGTTACACCAGTCTCTTATGCCCCCCCATGCTCTGTATTACTTTATACAACACAGGATTTCTGTGCTTGGTAGAACTTGCCATTAAAATAGTCTGGGCCTACTATCATTTTCAGGATAAATCTTTGACAATTTAAAAAAATTTTTAATTGGTTATGGGTCCACTAAGTTTTTCCTGTCTCTTCTTGAGTCATAAATATTTATTAAAAAGTATGTAGTTCACATAAACTTTCAGATTTATTGGTATAAAGTTGTATAGAAGATTACTCAGGTATTAAAATAATCTTCTTCTGTCTATGGTTACATTCCTCTTTTGAATTTCTAACATTGTTTGTTTGTTTTCTCTCTTTTTTTTCTTAATAAGACTTGCCAAAGTTTATTTTGTTGATCTTTCTAAAGAACCAACTTTTAGTTTTAGAGTTTAACTCTGCTGTTTTTTATTTTATATTCTAATGCATTAATGTTTACCTTTTGGTTATTAATTTCTTTTTCTTTAGGTTTATTCTTTTGCTTTTTATTGAGATTCTAGACGTGAACACTGTATTTACTTTTAATTATTCTCTTTTCTAATAAATGTCTATGAGGGTTATACTTTTTTTTTCTACTACTGTGGCCAGATCTCTTAGCCTCCAATATGCAGTACATGCACTCTTTCCAAGTAGTTTGTAATTACTCTTTTAATTAAATAGTTATTTTGAATGTTTTAAATATCCAAGTAAATCTTATTTTTGTTTGTTTTTTTGGTGGAAGATGGTATTAGTTTCCTATTGATGCTATAATAAATTACCATAAATTTATTGACTTACAATTTTTTTCTGCTGCGGTTCTTGAGGTTAGAAGTGTAGAATCACTTCCACTGGGCTGAAGACATCAGGGTATTCACATGGCTGGTTCCTTCCGAAGAGTCTGAGGGGAGAATCTGTTTCTTGCCTTTTTCACCTTCTAATAACTGCATGTATTCCTTGGCTTGTGGCTCTTCCTTCACTTGCACAGCATATCACTCCAATCTCTAGTTCTGTCACCACATTATCTTCTGTTCTGTAGTGGTCTCTCCCTTTGCTCCCCCCATAATGATACTTATGATTACATCATTGGGCCACCAAGATAATCCAGGTTACTCTCCTCATCTCCAGATCATTAATTTAATCACATCTGCAAAGTCCTGTTAGCTATAAAAGGTAACATATTCACTGGGGATTAAGATTTGGACAGTTTAGGGGGCCATTGTTCACCCTACCTCAGAGATGCTTTTCTCTAATTGTGAATTTCTAATGTTTTATTTCTGCCTTAGTGAATTTGTTGTTTTGCAGAAAAATTAAGATTTTTAAAGTTTTGAGGAATATTATAATTTAAATACCTGGTGACAATACATAGTAAGAATATATCAAAATTGATAGGAATATGTTGTATACAAAAGACAGGAGAAAAGCTGGCATCTTAGGAACAATGAATCAAGAAATTCTTATATAAAATCACATGAGAAAAGACTTAATAAAATTAGAGTAAATTGAAACATTGGCTTGACTTCACAACTTTAAAAAGGCTTCTACTGTGTCGCTAAGGTAGTCTAGGCAGACTTTGGTGTAACTGTGCCTACAGCCAATAATAAAGCAAAACCCTGGAATCGACAGTGGATGCTGATTGTAACCATTGTTTTTCAGCAGTATTGGCCAAGGGATCTCTGCTGTATCTTGCAATAGCTGCAGAAAGGCAGAAAAAAATATTTGCAAGGCCCTACCGGGCCTTTTGTTTGGGACTTTTGATAGTGTGTTCTTTTGTTATGTGCCTTTGTATCAGAAGAAAGTTGTAAGGGATTTTGCTGTGGCCAAAATTCATAAGGATTTCCCATGGGTGGTAGTTTTAAGTAAATTTCACCAAAGCTCTATAATCTGCTTGCTTGAATTATAACCTAGAAACTCACTACAGGGCTTGGCATTAGGCTCCTGGCATTTCTTGCATACTCCACTCTTAAGCACTGTGCAAGCAATCCCAGATCTGGGTCTTGAGACTGTTTGTGTAATTGGTGTTGTCACTGTTTTGGCAGAGGGCTAAAATCAATATGGGCAGTATCTAAATATCATCTAAGCATTACGTATGGTAGTGAATAAAGAGCTGTGAATCCCTTTGACCAGCCTGTCACTTGGTGCTCTGAAATCAATCTCATGAGTCAAAGAATCAAAATATAATCTATTCCAGAGATAGCAAAATTCTGAAATTTAGTTAACTATAAAACATGTACCAACTTATTTAGATTTAACTACAAGTTCTCCTGGTTTCTTTGCTTACTAGTCACAGTAGAATAAACCTTTTCGTTTTGCTTGAATCAGAACTGTCAGAGGTGACGTGACTTTCCAGAGTTGTAGGAGACCAGTGGAAATATTGGCACAGTATACATCACAGACAATTCACTTAGAGAAGTGGAAATCTTTTGTATATCTGAAAAATACCTTCATTTTACCTTACCACATTAAGTTAGTTTGGCTGAGAATATGATTCTAGATTTAAAGTAATTTTCCATTAGAAATTTTGATATATTTCTCCTTTATCTTTAGGCATCCAGTGTTACCAAGGAGAAACTTTATTAGGATATGCTTGGGCATGAGTCTTTTCCATTAATATTCTTGGGCATTCGGAAATTCCTTTCTAGAACTTTGGGATATTTTCTGCTATTTAAAAAAATTACTTCCCAGTCACACCATTTGATTTTTATTTTTTAAAACTTTGCTGAAGTATAATTGATACACAAAAAATGCACATATTTAATGTAATACACTTTGATGAATTTGGTCATATGCATACACCCATGATACCATCACCACAACCAAGGTACTAAACATATCCATCACTTCCAAAATTTCCTTCTGTTCTTTTGAAGGTTTCTTTTTTTGTTTGTTTGGTGGTAAGAACTAAGAACACTTCACTTGAGATCCATCATCCCAATGTGTTTTAAAGTGCACAGTACTATATTGTTAACTATAGAAACTATGTTGTACAGCATGTTAGTTTGCCAACTGGCCCCTATACACTGAGGGCCAGGAGAGACTGAAGAAAGAGATAGGTTTGATAAACAAGGGAACTTACAAGGCTTGTCTTGGGCAGCTGCAAGATAAATAGAGTTCCACACCCGCCTGCCAAATCTGAAAAGTTTATTTAGAAGCCTTAACTGGGTTTAGTCACGAATACCCTCCAGATGTTCTCAACAACATGTTGCTCTCTCAAAGCCATGTCCTTGAAAACGGCTCCCACTGTGGGAACAGTGGGGAGAATGTACATTCCAAGCAGGGGCGGGGGTGAGGAGCCTCTGATTGCCCAGGTCCAGTTCTCAGGTCAATGGTGGTCATGTCCTCACAATTACCTCCTCCCACACAGAAGATCTCTAGAACTTATTCATCTTGTATAACTGTAACTCTATATCCGTTGAGCAACAACTCCCCATTCTCCCCCTCCTCCAACCCCTGGAAACCACTATTCTACTCTCTGTTTCTATGAGTTTGACTATTTTAGATTCCACATAAAAGTGGAATCATGTGATATTTGTCCTTCAGTGACTAGCTTATTTCAATTAATATAATGTCCTTCTCACAAATGGTAGAATTTCCTTCTTTTAAGACAGAGTAATATTTCATTGTATGTATATACTGCATTTTTTCCTATGCATTCATCTGTCAACGGACACTCCCTCCTTTGTAAAAGTCATAGGTGATGCTGGACCTCATGAAGTTGTCCTCCATGTCTCCCATTTTTCCCCCTCATATTTTTCTAGTTCTTTATCTTTTTGCCCTAGTTACGGGTGATTTCCTTGCCTTCATCCTTCAGAATGGTAACATGGTCTCCAGTCATATCCATTTTATTATATTCTCCCCACAGCTCGAGATTTTATCTGAGGAGTGATCTTTGGACTGCAGCTAGGAAAATGGACTGGAGAGTTCTCTGGCGAGAAGGAGACTAGTAAGCAGCTTTTACAGCAGCATGGGTGAGAGATAATGATGACTTGTACTGGAAAAATGGAGAGAAGTAGGCGGATTAGAGAAAATTAGAAGTTGGAATAGATAGAACTTGGGGCTTGGATTTAGCATTGAAGAAAAGGGAGGAGACGAGCAGGATGAGGATTAGGTTTAGACTTTGGCAGCTGGATGATCTGGTAGATAGAGATCTCAGAAGTAGGAGCAGTTTTAGGGGAAGAAAATGAATTCATGTTTGGACATGTTGAGTTTCAGATTCCTCTGAGACATATGAATGGAGATATCTGGCAGACAGCTTGGATCTGTGAGTTTGGCGCTCAGGAAAAACATCAGACGTAGAGTTATGGCTTAGGGATTTAGTAGAGTATAGATGGAAATTAAAGTCATGGCACTAATAATATTACTCAGGGAGAATGGATAGAGTGGGAATAAATATTTAAGGGGAAGGTAGAGGAAGAGAGGTCTATAAGGGAGCAGAGAAGGGGCAGTTAGAGAGTGTATTAGTTTTCAACCACTGTAAAAATTGCCACAAATTTATCATCTTAGAACAGCATCCATTTATTGTCTCACAGTTTCTGTAGGTCAGGAGTCTGGGCCAGTATGGCTCAGCTGACTCTTTGCTTAGAGTCTTACAAGTCTGAAATCAAGTTTCCTTGCTGGAAGCTCTAGGGAAGAATCCATTTCCAGGCTCATTCAGGTTGTTGGCAGAATTCCTTACTGGCTGGGAGTTGTTCTCAGATTCTAGAGCCTACTCATATTCCCTGGCTCATGGACTCCTTCATAGCCATCGATGGTGGCCTAAGTGTTTCTCATACTTCAAATCTCTCTGACCTTCCATCCTGCCCCATCTCTCTGACTCTTCTGCTTTTAAGGGCAGAAGTGATTACATTGGGTCCACCTGGATGATACAGGCTACTTTCCCTATTTTAAGGTCCGCTGATTACTAATCTTAATTCTATCTGCAGTGTCCCTTCACAGCAATACCTAGATTAGTGTTTGATTGAATAATCAGGAGATGGGAATTTTGGAGGGACATCTTTAGAATTCTGCCTATCACAGAGAGATAAAAGAAAAACAAGAGGAGTGTAGCGTATGGAAACCAAAGAAATAATGTTTGATAAAGGAGAGAATAGTCAACAGTATCAAATTCTACTCAGAGGTCAAGAAAGAGAAGAACTTTGGAATGTCCATTGGGTTTGTTGAGAAGAGGTATGGTGAAATTGGAGACCAGGTTTGGGGAATAGGCCAAATTACAGTGGGTGTTTGTGGGACTGGAAAGCAAGGAAGTAGACACTATGAATGCAGACAAATCTTTAAAGGAGTTTGATGTGAAGAGAAGAAATTAGGACGGTATTTTTATTTTGTTTTTTTTTTAAGATGGAAAGGACCTAAGACTGTTTTAATGCTGATGGGGAAAAGACAGAGAAAAGGAAAAAGAGAAAGAGTGACTATTTATGAGAGAGAGGTAATTTATAGAAAGAAGAGTCTGACAAGTTGGCAATGAGGGGCCTTGGAGCATTGATTGAGAGATTTTGGTTGTAGATAAGAGAAACACTATGCCTTTTGTACAAAAGAGTAGCAAAGGAAGGTGCAGTGGTATGAGTCTGGTGACAGGAAGTTGAAGATTCCCCTTAGACAGCTTCCATTTCTCCCGTCAAAGAGCAGGCAAGGTGGTCTGCTGAGAGAGTATTTTCTGGTAGCTTATAAGTCCCATTAGAGCAGGGACCATGCCTATCTTTTCACTGTGTATTTCCTATGCTTAGTGAAGTGCCTGGCATATGATAGATACCCAATAAACATTTGTTGAAAGAAACAGTGAATGGGTAAACAAATGCAGAAAGAAGTAGTAGAAGATTTGTGAGAATGGGAAAAGTTTGATACAGCCATTGTGGAGACTGGTGGAGAAAGCTAACTAGGAAAACATAAAGATTGTTGTATCACCCTGGGGGCCAGGGTGAGGCTGGAGACCATGATTACCTAGAGTTCTGATGGGTGTTTTGATTTTCTCCAGCCATGCTCAAAAGCCCAGGTAGAGACAAGAGAAGCCAGATGTTTGGATTGATTTTGGTTTGGGAGTTTGTCAGGCAGGTGCCATAGGAGGACCAATGAGGTAAAGGAGTTGAGAATGTTGGCTGAACTAATGACCTGTGAGATCTAATGAGCTGGATGGGCGAGGAAGTGGAAATGAGAGGGCTGCATCAGTAGAAGAGATCAATGGCTTGGGACTCTTAACATGGTAGAAAAAAACCCAGATGGGGTGAGACCAGTTAAGAGGGAGAGGTGGAACGATAGGAGGTTGTGGTCAGAACGTGGGATGTTACTATGTTATGAGCTGGAGCTGTTCTGTTGAACACAGGACCCAGGGAAAGAGGGGCTCCTTTAGCGTAGAGTTGAAGGTTGTGGAACTGAATTTTTCCATGTGGATGATGATGTTACCCAAGATGATAACCAGAGAGGAGATGGAAGGGATACTCTGAGCCTGATGCCAGGTCTTTAATGAATAAAAAGGAGTCACCTGGAGCTTGGTGGAAGACAATGGCCACGAGGTGTAGCAGATGTTATAGTTAGGGTTTACACATGCAGGTGTAGGAATAATGGTTTTGGAAGTAGCATTGGGAAGTAACTGAGGTACATGAGTGTGGAAGAAGCAGCCAGCTTTTAATCCAGAGGAAGAGGCAAGTTTCACCTGAGGCTAGAAAGGAGCAGGGGAAGAGATTGAGGATATAACAGGTACTTTAAGGCAGATAGCAGTCCCAAAGGGCCTGGTGGAAGGTTTGGGAACAGTGGGAGTTTGGTCCTAGGGAGATAAAACTCAGGGAGATATAGGAATGAGAATAAACATGAGGATTGCATCTATAAGAACTTATATTTAATAGTAAGAAGCAAGAGGTCATGATGGGTTCAGCTGGCTGAAAAGCCTCATGAAGAATTATTTTCTTCACTGGATCTTGGTGAGTGGCGGGGACGTGGTCATCTTAGAAATATCCATCCTCCATCTGGATTGATGGAGCTTCCAAAGAAGTGTAAGTTTCTGGGTGAGGGAGTTTCTAGTGGTGGGGGAGACCCTGTTTTCCCTGGAAAATGACAGCTAAGGTCTTGAGCTTGCTTAAGATTGCAGAGGTACTGGGTACTGTGCCCAAGTTCTTAAACTTTATTATTATCATTAGCTCCTATCTCCTTCCCCTAAAGCTCTTAATAGGTGTGTTAGTTTCCTTTGGCTTCTGTAACAAATTACCACAAAATTGGTGGCTTAAAAGAACAGAAATTTATTTTCTCCTGTTTCTGAAAGCCAGCAATCTGAAATCAGTATCACTGGCCTGAAATCAAGGTATGTGCGGGGCTATGCTCCCTCCGGAGGTGTCTGCTGGCACTTCTTAGCTGTGACCGTATCACTCCAATCTCTGCCTGAACAGTCACATCACCTTCTCTTCTTCTTTGTCAAACCTCCCTCTGCTTCTCCCTTATAAGAATACTGTGATTACATTTATGGCCCACCTGGATAATTTAAGCCGCCTCCAGATCTTTAATGTGGTCACATCTGCAGAGCTTACCATATGATGTAACATTCACAGGTGCCAGGCATTAGGCCCTGATATCTTCAGGGAGCCGTTACTTAGCCTCTAACACTAGGGCGACTAGATACTTGCAAAATAGGCTGACTGACCACGTCTTTCCTTCACCATGTGTGTTGTCCCCTAAAAGCCCACCGAAGATAGGAGTGTTGTAGAGAAGAGGACTGTAGGATTTTATGGATTGTCCCCTGGTGACTGTAATATCAGTAACTTTCCTCTATGTCCCCAGGTATGTCCTGGTGTCTGGATGGCCACCTGGGGCCTCTGGCATCTTTTGGGAGATGTTCCAGCACTGCTCACAGCTGTGAGAAAGAAGCCTTTTACTCACCAGTTTCTAAAGTTAGCCATAACTTATTAAGAATGATCTTTTATGGGATAGCAAAAGGAGATACTCTCTTCACTTTTTCTCATTTCCTGTCCATGTTCTTTCAATCCAGTATTGACAGCCAAGAGGTATAAAAGCTCTGGAGATGGGCACAGGACAGGGAATTTAGATTTCTTTGCAATTATTCTGCCTGTAGGGTTCAACTTCATATTTATGAGCATATTTTCTATGTGTAGGTCTTGGCCCCCAGAGAGTCGAGTAAATCACATTTTCTGTCCTCAAGTATCTTACAGAGCAATGAAGGAAAAAGATAACGAATTTGATATTTAATCTGAGGCAAAATGATTAAAAGCTAAAGTGAGGTGGAAGTAACACGTAGTGAAAGGAATAGATGCACCTTCATGGCAAAGCAGAAGCACATGGGTCTACAATCAGACCAATCTGGGTTGAAACCATCCCTGCTGTTTGCTAGCTGTGTGACCTTGGGCAAGTCACTGTGCCTCTCTGAGGTTCTGTTTTCTTAGCTCCAATCTAGGGATGATGACGTGTACTCACAGGGCTAGCTGAAGATGCCATAAGAGAATACACACAAAATGAATCTTCTGTCGTGGGATGCCCCTGCATGAAGGAGAAAGCTTGGGACACTGGAAAGAACATAGCCTTTGGAATGTTATAAAAATGATTCCAAATCCTCTTCCTGTCAGTTGCTAGTGATGTGATCTTGGATAAATTACGCAACCTTCATGAGCCTCAATTTCCCTGTCTGTAAAATAGAGATATTGGGAAGATTAGAAAGGATAATTGTGGTTTTTACGATGGAAGAAAATGATTCCTATTTGAGAAGGGATCTAGGTAAATTATAGGGTGGAGATGGAATTTGAGCTTGATCTTGAAAGTTTGGTAGCTGGAGCAAGAGGGAAAAGCATTTGGGCTGAAGGGATGACGTGATTGAAAAGGAAAAAAATGCAGAGTGCATTGTGTGTGCAGGAAACGGTGTGGTGCCGTTGTAGGGGCGAATTGGGTATGGGTGGAGAGCCTTAAGAGAGATGAGGCTAGGGAGGTGGGCTGGGGCTGGACCGTGGAAACCTTGCCTGAAGTGCCAAAAAGTGGTCCAGAGAAGGCCTAGCTCCTTAGATGTAGAAGTCCTATAGACTTCTGTCTATATTCATTTTATATCTCATTCCTCCCAATGTCTATTTTAATGAATGTTTTGTATCGTTTGTAAAACATTAGTACAGTAATTGATACATATAATCTACAGTAATTGATACATATAATCTAGTACAGTAAATGATACATACATATAAGTACTTTACTGTTTGGGTGTAGGACCAAAGAGTTCAGAGACCATCTAGTACTTTGAAGCACAGCGGCACAGCCTGACCTGCATGCCCCTGAGAGTGTAGGTTGGGCCCAGGAAAGATGGTGTCCTGTTCAGTTGGCAAAATTGGCTCTAAGGCTCTAGGATACCAGGCCTGGGTTCTTGCAGCTGCCTTCAAAGCAGGTGGGAAAAAATAAATTGTTTAAGATGCTGGGGTTGAGTCCAAGTGACCAGATCTTAAATATCTTCCGACATCTAACTGACTTATCCTAACAACCCTCTACAACAAGTCAGTGCATTTAGTTAGTGGTTTATCTTGGAGGGCTCACCAGGAAGTGACATTGCTTAAAGTTAGATCTTCAAGATCTGCTTTAATCAGTGTACTTATTGATTTTTTTTTAAGTGACCATGTCTGGAGTTTGGTAACAGCTGATTAATTTTTTTCCAGGCTGAAATGATCACAGCCATGCTCTGTGGAGCGAGGCTTTGGGGACTCAGTCACCCACATTACCCTGGTGCAGCCAGAAGCATTTTCTTAGAGAGTGTGAGCCATGCTCTGGGGGTTCTGCTCTGTCTGGCTCTGCAGAGAGATGGGGTGGGCACATGTACTGGGTGTCCATCCTTGAAACGCTTCTTATTCTTCATAGAAGTGTGTCGATACGCAGACACGTGATGGAAGGACGTGGGCTGCCTTAGCCGGTGCTGTGGAACGCCTGTGCCCTTGGTGTCAGAAAACGTGTTTACGGAGCTCTGCCTCCTGGGATTCGCCAGGCCATTGGAAAACTGTAAAATCTGGATCTGACTTTCCACTTGGGCTTTGCCGTTAAGCTGTTTCACTACACTGAGATGTGTTATAAATGGGTCTGTGAAGCGGCCTCCCAGAACCATAGCCGAATTTGCTGCAGGGACGCTGTTGAGGGCGACAGTGTGTCTATCATTACATCACACAGTCTTTTTTAAGAGCCTCAAGTGAGAAATTTTCTGTAAGTCTCAGTACCAGGTTAGAGATTTCTTCGCCCTGAGCACTTGGTTTGTTTTTCATTTTATGAATACTATAAGACATGTACATGAACATATTTCCCTCTTTGAGTGAAAAATGTAAACCCAAATTTGCTTTCTTTTCTAACGTACATAGGACTCTATGGGTGTATATTTTATATGCTAATTCCGCCTTCATCTTATTTGTTTCTACCTTAAGTTTTCTCTTTACCTCTTTACTTCACTGATTTGTTATCTTGCGTACCGAATGTGTTTTGCTAAGTCACCTTAGATATTTCTGGAATTAAGAAAATTGAGAAGGGTGCCATGGTTAAAAATGTGAGTCCTTGTGTCAGACTTGTCTGAGATCGATCCTGCCCTGCCACTTAGGACTTGTGTGAACTTGGGTAACTTATCTGACCTTGTTCAGTCTCAGCATCCTCATCTGTAAACTGGGATAACCAGATTGCCAAATTTTTAAGGCTGTTGTGGGTAGTTAATGGAGAGCACTCAATGTTTTCCCTGGTATATAGTGAGTACTGAATCAACGTTATATAATTACTGCTATTGTTAGTATTAGAACTAGTGAGAGAAGAAATAAATATATGAATAAATTAATGTATTTATTGGAGGAGAAAAAAGTCAGTCTCATCCTGCTAGGGCATTTCGTCTGCTCCCACGGGCTGAGGCAGCCTGAAGAATTAACTGCATGAACTTTAATGATGACGGCCTCAAATCCTATAGAAGTTCACAAACCCCTAAGCCTCTGAGAAGGATTTTTATTTTTTATGTTTTAACTAGAAGGAAATGGAGAAAGAGTTATAAAATGTTCAAGTATATGACTGACTGTATTACTGACCTATATTACTTTGTAACAGAAACTCCTAAAATTCTTACCAGCCCCAAAACAATTCCAAACAATCATGTTGCAGCTGGTGTGTATGCTGTCATCACTTCAGAGGGAGTATTGCTAGCTATTGGCCACACACCTCAAAACTTAAACAATAAAATGAAATGGAATAGTAGATGATTATAATACTCTAGAATAGGCTGGTAAGGTTACAGTGACTAAAGACCAGATGCTTTGAGAAAGCATAGTAATACCAAGGTGGTGTCTTTATTAAGGTACTTTATAAATATGAGCCTATTCTTCCCCCGAGGAATTCTCTGAAATAGCATAAATTCCAGACACCAGACTAAGAATTCATTTTGGTCTGGACTTTTATGTTCTTAGCTCATCTTTGACTTTGTTCCAGCACCCAGCACATGCCTGGCACAAATATTTGTTAGTGGGACAAATGAATGAATAAGTTGCCTCAAGTTGTGGGAAGCCTCCACCAATGACTGGACAATCTCCCTGGAGGCATCAGGACCAAAGGAAGCTCGGTGACCAAAGGCTGATGAGTAAGCACCTGGAAGGCTTTAACCCCAGGAACGTGGGAGCAGGGGATGCATTCATTCACCCATTCATTCAACAAACTTTTGTCAAGTCACTACTATGGTCCCCACGATATGCTGCCCACAGTGGATATAAAAGACGTGGCTAATCCAGGCTCTGTCCTCCTGGCACTCATCACACAATAACAACATATGTGATGGCCACAAGGCATTCTATGAGATGACAAAAGAAGGATACCAAATCCAAACCTGGAAGCAGTCAGGGACAGCATTCCTGAAGAATGGGCATACGAGGGATAAGTTGGTAGTCTTGACCAGGTAAAGGGTAAAGGAGGGTGGGGGCAGGAGCAGTCAGAAAATGAGAAAGTGCATGGTACACAAGAGACACTGGCCATGCCGGGTCAGTGTGGCTGGGGCAGAAATGATGACGGGAGGATGGTGAGAGCTGAGGATGGAAAGGAAAGGAGAGGAGCTAGACCAGCAGGGCCTTGCCTTCTGCGATAAGGACTATTGCTTTATGCTGAGAGCAATGGGGAAGGCACTGAAAGTTATAGGCAGCAGTGTTTGGAGATCAAATCCGAGTTTAGAAAGCTCACTCTGGATGCCATGGAGAATGGATTTAGGGGTGGAGACTTGCGGCAGGGGAGCCACTCATCAAGGAGGCTATTATGTGGACCAAGCAACAGAGGGTGGATCTGAAAGATATTTAGGCATTCTTAGTGATTGGTTGTGATTGGGGACTGAAGAGGAGGACGGGCCAAAGCTATCTGCAAAATGAAAGTAAGATCGCCACTCCCTTTGAGTTTTGGGTGGACATTTTTCCACTTCTAACTCTTTGCAAAAGCTACATTGTGACCCATGGGCAGGACACTGAGATAGTGAGGTGTGCATCCAACATACACAGGGGGCCATCCCAAAGTTCTTGGAGCGCCTCTTCTTGCCTCATACCCAATCTTATGGTCATGGTGGCCTTGGAGCTGCAGTCACCCTGGGACCCCTATAATGGGATTTAGGAAGCTTTAAGGTCTTCTAACACTGCCTCCCACAGATGAATGGGGGTTAGGAGTTACATATGAGAGCTTCATAGAAATAGAAAACGGGTGGAAATCAGTGAATTGGATAATCACAGCATTGGGCTTCTTGGGATTTGGAGGCAGAAATCCCGCATCCAGGCGCCATCTGGGTTGAACTTAGGAAAATCACTTAAGCTCCAACACTAAAAAGTCATTAAACGTCAACACTGAAAATTAAAATGACTTAAACAAATCCATGAGTCATTTACGCTCTATGAATTTCAGTTTTCTCCTTTTAAAATGAGAATTAAAGAATCTGCCTGTGTGTATCTCGAATGAAACAACTCACATGTGCACTAATGCTTTGAAAATTGTAATATGATTAACTATGTACATGTTGGAAACCTGTGAGACTGTGCCAGGTGGTGTATTGAGTGTGGATTTTATAAGTTAGACAGATATGGATTTGGGTTCTGGATATATCACAAATTAGCTGTTGGCAAGTATGGTAGGTTGCTTCCAGAATGGCTTCCAGTGATCCTCATCTCCTGACTTTTATGCCTGTGTGTGAGGGGAGGGGAGGGGAGGGGGCTGGACCTAGTGAATCTAATGAATAAAATCTGGCAAAAGTGATGGGATGTTGCTCTGGAGATCAGGTTGTAAATAACTGTACTTCTGTTTTGCTTGCACTGTCTCTCTGACTCTGATGAATCAAGCTGCCATGTTGTGAGCTGCCCTGTGGAGAGGCTCATGTGACAAAGGACTGAGGGTGGCCTCCTGCCCACTGGTGTGGAACTGGGGCCCTCAGTGCAACATCCCATGAGAAACCGAATCTCCCAACAATCATGTGAGTGAGCTTGAAAGCAGATTCTTCCCCAGTGGAGCCTCGACATGACTGTGGTTCCAGCTGATACCTTGCTAGCACCCTTGGGAGAGACCCTAAGCCAGAGGATGCCATTAAGCCATGTGGGGATTCCTGACTTGTAGAAACTATGAGATAATGAATGTTGTTTTAAGCAGCTAAGTTTTGGGGAAATGTTTCACGTGGCAATATATAACACATCAAGTTAGTCAGTCTCTCTGAGCTCCACTGTCCTCCTCTATAAAATGGAATCTTAATATCTGCTTGAAGGAATCACAGCAAGAATGCAATGAAAGAATGTGTCTAAGTCAAATGCAGTGCCCAGCACATAGTAGGCACTTAGTAAATCATTGTTTGTATCATTATATAAAAGGCAGCAAAGCTCAGGGACAGTTGCATGGAACACACAACGGGAACATTGAGTTTAGGGCAGTGACCCTGTGGCTGCCCTGTCAGAGCATAACCGCACTCCATTATTAATGCTTATTTAGTTAGTTGTGTGTCTTCCCCTGTTGACTTTGACCTGGATGAGAATAGGGGTGTGTATGTTGTGTCACCACTCTATCTCCTGTGCCTAGCAACGCTCAGTGAGGGTTTGTTAAATGAACGAATAAATAATTGAATTAACAAGAGGGTTGAGAGATTCTTTGCCGCCTTGGGATGTCTGGCATTTCAAGCAGCTGGCACTGGTCCCAGGAGATAGCACGGGAAAGTGGAAAGGATGCTGGAGCTGAGTGTCAGGGCTAAGGCTGATGCTTGTGAGCAGATACTCCCCAGCTGTGCCTGCTGCAGTCAGGCAGCAAGTCGGACCTCCCCAAGCCTCAGTTTTCTCGTGTGTCAAATGGGAGTTTGTTGTCCTAACTTCCTAATAGGATAGCTGTGAGGATTAAGTGAGGTTCTGAACATAAAAGCACTTCGTAAACTGCAAACACAATACAAATATTAGCTATTAGGAATGTTGGTGGAAACCGGCCTCACGACGGTCATTCTTCTCAAGTGGCCTATTACTCAATCAGACATGTTTTGACACAACTCAGATTTAGAAAATGTGTTTGGATTGTAAACAAATTTCATGAACTAATTTCAGATAAGCAATATTCTGAGAAATTTTCTTTTTTTATTATCTGGGACATATTCTTTTTTCAAAGGGGTAGAAAGCCTTGTTTTTCCTTTGGACTGTTTGCATTCACCTTTGTGATCAGCGTGTTTGGAGTTGCAAATGGGAAGCGTGTCGTTTACAGATAAATTCTTTAGCGGTAGGGACGTGGTAAATGTTGGCTCCAAACATTTGTTTTGTGCCTGTTGACATGTGGGTAAGCACTCTTACCAGCTAAAGCAAACAAAAGCTCTCAAGAGGGACCTCCATCTGTGTTCAGGCTGCGTTAAATCCTGAGGAACCATGTCTACTTCGTGTAAAACATGCCAGCAGGCCCTAACCGGACAACGATTTCTGCCTCAGAGAAACCCAAATGTACCCAAGAAGGCTAAGCCACTTTCTTTGGAGCAGGACACTTCCAGGCCCCTTGCCATCACACCCATCACACCCCAGCCTCCCTTTCCAAACACATCTTCCTGGGCACAGTAGACGTCTTTCCCCAGCACTTTACAAACTGAGTTCAGTGAGAGCCCCCACCAGTTTGCCGTAAATGAAGGCATGTGTGTCGTGAACATGAGCTGGGAAACATGGCATACTATAAATCCCTCTTGTGAAGTCCCAGGGCCCCTGTGAGGCAGCTAACTTGAACGTGACTTAGGTCAAAATAAACATCAGCAAGTCAGGGTTCATTGCTTCCCTCGTTCTTTCTTTTATTTCTGTAATAACAATGATAACCTTCTTTCTTGCCTTTTAGTTGTTTGTCTACTTGTGTATCCTCTGGTTACTCACTGGTGTCTTTAAGAGGACAGACTAGTTTTTTCACTCCTGCATTTCTGGTGGGCCCAGCACAGTGCTATGAATGGAATAGGTGCTCAATAGGTGTCTTTGGAATAAACTGATAGAATAATGAATGTTGAATCATCTAGAGTGGGCCAAATAAGCAGAACTTAGAAGAAGAGTGTCCAGAGAGGTGAAGTGAGTTATGTTTTCAATGGTATGTCGTGAACATCCCCCATCATTCAGTTGCTTCAGGCAAGTCTGACATCAGTGGTTTCTATTTAGTCATTGCTCCAAATAGATTTGGCCCTTCCTAACTGTTTGTTCAGTGTCATATAAGCATGATCTGTTTATACTTTCCTGCCCAGGGACATTTCTTCATCCACACCAATCCTCTTTGGTTTTTTTCCTAGAGACACTTTTGTTTACTGGAGAAAAGCAATTTAGAAACTGCTCATCTTGATTAGGAGTTAATGAAGCCAAATACACTGCCAATCTTAAATTACCAATGAGATGATCATCTCACAATAACATTGATCATCTTTGGCCAGACACCAATTTAGGACATGTTTTAGGCATCTGTGTCACCACCACCTTCTCTCATGCTGTGGGTAGAAGGTAATCCTTGGAGGCTCTGAATATGCTCTCAGCTTCTCTATTACTCATCAGGTTTCCCTTTGCTTTGCAGACAAACACAAACAAGTGGGAAAAAGGACTTGCACTCAGACTGGCCCAAGAGTCTGAATAAAGTGTGTTGCTGTCAGGAGCTACCTCACCTCTGTAAATTTTATCAGTGGAGGTTCTCTATCTTTCATGTAACTCAGCTACATGTATCTGGTCTGAGTGTGAGAAAAAGAGATGACTTTTCAGACACTAATGCTGGCTACCAAAACATGACACTTGCCAAAGGAAGGGGAGGCAGGACTGCATTGGGTTGTTTCGTGGTTAGCGAGACAAAATATGGGAGTGAACTCAAGCTAAAGGTCTGCATTCTGTAGTGCTAATGATACATGGAAATGGTGGGGGACTCCTTCACAGTTTGGCCATGACAGGAGAAGCTTCAGGATGCACCTGAGTCTGTTTTCTGAGACCCAGTGGCCTTCATGGCTGAGTAGGGTAACAAGCCCAGCAGGTATGACAGGAGGAATGACACCATCTTGCATGTACTTATCAAGGGCCACTCAGGGAGCCCAGGTAGGGGAAGCTGACTTGGTGAAGATGATCTTTACTAAAAGTGACACCTTTTTTTTTTTTTTTGGAAGATTAGCCCTGAGCTAACTACTGCCAGTCCTCCTCTTTTTGCTGCGGAAGACTGGCCCTGAGCTAACATCCATGCCCATCCTCCTCTACTTTATACGTAGGACGCCCACCATAGCATAGCTTTTGGCAAACAGTGCCATGTCTGCACCCGGGATCCAAACTGGCAAATCCCAGGCCGCCAAGAAGCAAAATGTGCGAACTTAACCGCTGCACCACCAGGCCAGCTCCAAAGTGGCACCTTTTAAATTGCTAGTTATTGACAAGGATTCACAAACCATGCCAAAGACAGAATTAGACTTTCTTTTTATTATTATCAGTCTTTTTTGACTCCAGGTGGTGGGGGTGGCACATGGAGCGAGAACATGGGCAGTGCTGGAGGCCAGAAAAGAAGGCTCAGAAACAATAAATACAGAGAGGAAGAGAGGGAACTTGCAGGTGAGGACAAAGGGAGGCCTCAGTGAGCTGCATGGATAAGCCAGGCAGGGAATTCCTTAGGCAAACAAGTGAAGCACTGAATCATTTAATGCTGAAATTGTGGTTGGAGTTACTGAAGAGAGTCTAGGAGGCCAGGCAGAAAATCACTAACAGAAATTAATCATCCACTGCTTTCAACACTAAGAATTATACCGACCTATACAAACCCAAAAGACCACAGAAGCAGCCAGAAGGACTGCTCCGGGGCCCGAGGGTTCCTGAAGGAGGGCTGCTATCCTGGCAGGCAGAGGGGAGCTGCAACACGGGTGCGGGTTGGTCTAGGATGCTCTGTAGGAAGTAATGGTATCACAGATCCTTGTGTAGTTGAGAGCAGGGAGGTTCCAGTAGACACATGGGAAGAGAAGGTCAGGACTTTTTGGGGCCCAGCACCCCTTTGTGAGGAAAGTAACTGTGATGAGCTCAGCTGCTGGCAAGGAGAACTGTTTGGTTTGGCCCCAGGAGTCCCTCTGCAGAACCCCGAGTGTAGAGGAAAGGCACACCTTGTGCAGTCTGGGGGATAGGCTGACCATGCTAGGGGACACCATAACCCCAGGAGCTGGACAAGATATGACAACACTGTCTCCATGTGGGTCGGTGCACAAGGCTGACTTGCTCCCTCCAGTGCCTACAAGCTCAGGTTTTCGGACTGTAGCTTTTCTGCTGGGTGTCTAAGCAGCACCAAAGCCTTTAGGAGCTGCCGGATAAACCCTCTTTCTCTTCCAGGGCTTGGGGATGGTTGGGGTGGGTATTGCCTGGGGTCTTGGCTGTCTTCCTGAACATGGCAATGTTGGGATCATGACTGGCATTAGGTGGGGTTAGTAAGGAGCCCAGGGTGCAAAACGTAAGGAGGCACTCACTCTCAGTGTCATTGAGACAGTGCACGGTCAGTAACTCCTTACATTTTCTGCCCAAAGCACCTCACTCCCCCCACCCTAGCACTGGCTCTGGTGGAGTCAAGTGTTTTGCTCCACATTTGGTGGTAACCGAGGCAGCCTGGAGCCGGTGTTTCTATCTGGTATATAGAGAATCTGTGGCCAAATCTGGAATGCATCAGGGTGGGAGGGGGAGTTTTGTTCTCTGCAGCTTCCAGACTCCTAGGAAGCTCTGGATACCATTAAAGAAGGGCTGTTAGGGACCCACTGCTATGAGTGCTTTCAGCCTGTATGGCTGTTCCTTCTCTGAGCGGGGAGAGGTGAGAAATAGGAAGAGAACTCTAACTGGTGTGAGCTAAAGGACATTGATCAACTTCTAAAAATAACTTCTGTATTCTTTTCTGTTTACAAAAATAAATGCATGTTCATTTTTGATAGAGTTAGAAAATAGAAAGCACCTGTAATTCCAACCTCCGAGGTGATCCACTGTTTCCATGATGGTCAGTTCCTTTAAATTTTCACTTTTTTAAAAAAAAATTTTTTTTCCAGGGCAAGATTCACTGAGTTAACATCTCTTTTTTTTCTTTCCTCCTCAAAGCCCCAGTACATGGTTGTATATTCTAGTTGTAAGTCGTTCCAGTTCTTCCATGTGAGCCACCACCACAGCATGGCAACTGGCAGATAGATGTTGTGGTTCTGTGACCAGAAAGTGAACCCAGGCCACCAAGAAGTGAGTACTGAACTTTAACCACTGGGTCGTCAGGTCTGGCTCTAAATTTTCATTTTTAGTCACATGGGCCTAGTGATGATGATGACAAAGAATGATGACCATAACAACAAACATGTGTTGAGTACTTATTTCTCCATATCAAACTCTATGCTAATTGCTTTACATGCATTTTCCAACATGATCTAATTTATTGCTCATAACAATCCCATGAAGCCAGCAACATTATCCTTTTTTTGCAGGTGAAGACAGGGAGGCTTAGAGACATGAAGTAGCTCACCAGGGTGACACAACTGGGAAGGGGCAGAGTTGAGATTCAAACCCAGGTCTACCTGACCCTATAGTTTGAGTGAAAGAAGATGGATTAGGACATTTCCCTCTTCTTTCAGCTCTATTGCCCCCTCCAGTTCCTTCCCTGTCCTCTCATAAATGAAGCACAGACTGAAGATAAAACAGAAGATCCTGTTTTGGAAGGTTTTTCATCCTCTCAGGAGGAATGAGACGAGGGTCCTCTGAACAAGCCATGAATGTTGGTCCTCCATGCATCCCACTCCATGTTCCTCGCAGTGTTTCCTGAGCTTATGCACATCCTGTCATTTTCAAGTTTAAAATAAAAGCTTCTTGGTTCCTTCTTGTGTTTGCAATTTGATTTTCTAGATTGTTTTGACTCTTTCCGGTGCTGCATGAAGTTCAGAGCAGTAGAAAAGACAGGGGTCCCTTGGAGAGAATTGTGTCCCCCTCAGATCCAGCACCTGCCATATCAGACATTCCCCATGGGTTTTTGAAGTCAGACACAGTGGTTTACACTCCAGGGTCACAAGAAGAAACTGCCCTTGTGTTCATACATGTTTTAGAATTATATAAAACAGCAAATGTGTGTAGATTAAAGATGGCTACAAATTCTTTGCCATTCCTCCTTTTGAGGGAGGGGATCTATTTCTTCTCCTCTTGAATATAGGGGTGGCCTGTGAGTGCTTTGACCACTAGGATATGGCAGAAATGGTGCTATTCCAGTTCTGGTCCTGGATTTTATAAGAACTGGCAGTTCCCACCTTGGTCTCTCAGAATACTCTCTTGGAGTCCTAAGCTATAATGGGTGTTTCAACTACCCTGAAGCCACCATGCTAAGAAGATGTCCAAGTAAGCAACATGGAGAAACTCTGTGAGGGGAGAGGGGAAAGAGAAAGAGAGGAGAGAGGAAAAGAGAGAGACGAGTTAGACTCTCAGACATTCCTGCCTCCAGCCATTCAAGTCATCCCAGATGAGAGCTCAGACATTGTGGAGCAGAAATAAGCTGTTCTTCTGCGTCCTTTCTGAACTCTGATCCATAGAATCTTGAGATAAAATCATAAGTTGTTGTTTTAAGCTACTAAGTTCTTGTCTGCTTGTTCCTCAGCGATAGATAACTGTAACAGAACCATTTGTAAAATTTTACAAAACCACTGAAGATGTTTTGATCCAGACAAGCCCAGGAAAGTAAAGGGGGTACTGTCTTAGTTTCCCGTGGCTGCCGTACAAAGGACACAAACTGCATGGCTTCAAACAGCAGAATTTCTTGTCTCACACTTCTGGAGGTCAGAAGTCCAAAATCAAGGGTCAGTCGGGCAGTGCTCCCTCTGAGACTCTGGGTGGGATCCTTCCTTGCCTCTTCCTAGCATCTGGCGGTGGTCGTCAATCCTTGGCATCCCTTGGATGGCAGTTGCATTACTTTAATGTCTTTTTCTGTTGTCACATGGCATCCTCCCTGTGTGTCTCTGTCTCTTCTTTTCTTCCTCAGACACCAGTTGTATTGGATTAAGGGCTCACCCTACTCCAGTATGACTTCCTCTCAACTTAACTAATTACATCTGCAAGGACTCTGTTTCCAAATAAGGTCACATTCTGAGATACTAGAGGTCAAGACTTCAACATATCTTTTTTGGGGGGACACAATTCAACCTATAATGGATACTTTGGATAAGTAAGAGGCCAACCAGCAGTCACACTCCAGATGTTTCTCTTGGAGAAACATTTCCCTCTAGTAGAGCTAAGGAATCTGTTGTTGTCTAGTCTAGTTTTAGCTTTTACTCTGGTTTGTAATTCAAGAACCGAAAGCACTCAACATTCTAGTGAGAGGTTTATTTACAACTTTAATTGGAAATGTTTCATGGATAAATATGCCTTTAGGCATATTTATACTGGTAAGGCTAGGGAAAACACCAGTCCATGTTGTTGTCTGTCACAGCATGTGATCTCATAAAAAACAGAGCAACCAGATGAGAATATGGGCACTCCCCCCAAATTTCTCTCTCTCTCTCTCTCTCACACACACACACATATTCAGTCTCAAGGCTCAGAGAGTTCTACAATAAGGGCCAAGCACAGACGTTTCACTCCGTTCTTGTGGGTAGGAACAGCCTGGCAGTCTAGGCATGAGGCTAGGCAGGTACTGGAGAAATCTGGGAGCGAGAGCCAGGTGTACAGCATTCATTCAGTCACTTACACATTCATTCAACACCCCTGCAGCAAGCCAGAGCAGCAACACAGTGACTGTTAATTGAGCACTGACTGCTCTGTGTACCAGGAACCATTTGACAATAGCTCCAGTCATTGTCAGTGAGGGATTTTGGGCAGCCAGGAATGTTAAGGGAGGTGGAAGGTGAAGCAGAGAATGATCTAGATTAGAGAATCAACCAGAACAGAGAGTATGAGCCTTGGAGGAGATGGTGGTGGGTGGAGGGTAGGGATGGTAGAAACAGATGGATTTATTGTCACAACTGACAGTTCACTTTAGATGTTGGGATGAATCCACACTGACTTCACATTTTAGGTGGCCTTGTCTAGTGGGTAAGCATTGCCAAACCACTGGTGCCCAACATTTGAGTTAGAACCCCAGGTTGGGCCCTCACCTGCTCTATTAGTTTGCTAGGGCTGTCATAACAAAATACTGGTCCACATTTCCTCTTCTTATAAAGACACCAGTCAGATTGCATTAGGACACACGTCCTAACAGCCTCATTTTAACTTAATTACCACTTTAAAAGTCCTTCTCCAAATACAGTCACATTCTGAGGTACTGGGAGTTAGGGCTTCAGTGTATGAATTCCTCCGCGGGGGGCGGGGGTGTGGCACAATTCAGCCCATGACACCCGCTGTCCAGTATCGATCGGCAGATTACTTTCTTTCTCCAAGACTTATCCACTGTACTACTGGAAAGGTCTTAATAACTAACATAGATCAAATTTTCTAGGTTTTAAATACTTTACATTCACTATCTCATTTAATCCTCACAGTAGGCGTATAAAGTTGGTATTATTATAATACCAGATAAAATACAGGCTACCTGGTTAAATTTGAATATCAGATAAACAATGAATAATTTTTTTTTTAGTATGTGTCCCATGCAGTATTTGAGACATACTTACACTAAAAGTATTAATTGTTTATCTGAAGTTAAAATTTAGTCAAGTGTCCTGTAATTTATCTGGCAACTTAACCCCTTGGAGCCAGAATAGTAAGAAGGGTCAGGACTGGTCCCTTGGGAGAAGGCCTGATTGTCTTTTCTCCTCTCCCCTTTGGCAGCTCTCTTCTCTATTGTGGCACGAAGCTGTGGTCTCCCTGGAAGGCAGCCTAGACCAGTGTGACTCCTGATTTTTGAAGGAATTTGCTCTCTCCCTTTCTCTTTAGTTTCTTCTCCTCTGTCACTAGCTGATGTGGCTTGAATAAGCTTTTCCTTGCATTGCAATGGTAAGACCAGAGACTTAAACATGAGCTTGGGAAAAATGGTCAAGGGCTTGCTTTGGTTCAGTGTGACTGAGACCAGCCACAATAGGAAACACCTCCTCCATATGACCTAGCTTTGTTCCTCTAAGTCCTTCCCTCAGTTTTGAACTCAAATCTGCAGCCGAGAATAAAGTGCTATTTGCTTCACTTTGCTTTCCTTCATCCAGAGGCTTAGCACTCTCTTGGGGACTTTGAGTGGAGGCTTAAGAAAAATCATTCAAAACTTACAAATAAGCAAAAGGATTACTGCATGAATTTTCAATGTCATCTAAGGGTGTGTTACTCAAAGTGTAGTTTGCTGACTAGCAGTGTCACCGAGGAACTTGTTAAAATGCAAATTCTCAGGCCCAGCCCAAGCCCTACTGAATCAGTATTTCTGGGGGCAGGGCCTAGAAAGCTGTAATTTTTTTTTACTGAGTTAATGATAGGTCACAAACTTGTAAAATTTCAGTTGTACATTATTGATTGTCAGTCATGTTGCAGGTGCACCACTCCACCCCCTGTGCCCACCTCCCCACCCCACCTCTCCTCTGATAGCCACCAATCTGTTCTCTCTTTCTACATTTTTAAATTTCTCATATGAGTGGAGTCATACAGAGATTGTCCTTCTCTAACTGGCTTATTTCACTTAACGTAATTCCCTCAAGGTCCATCTATGTTATTGCAAATGGAATGATTTTGTTCTTTTTTACGGCTGAGTAGTATTCCATTGTATATATGTACCACATCTTCTTTATGCATTCATCTGTTGATGGGCACTTAGGTTGCTTCCATGTCTTGGCTATTGTAAATAATGCGGTGATAAACATTGGGGTGCACAGGACTTTTGGAATTGCTGACTTCAAGCTCTTTGGATAGATACCCAGTAGTGGGATAGCTGGGTCGTATGGTAGTTCTATTTTTAATTTTTTGAGGACACTCCATACTGTTTTCCATAGTGGCTGCACCAGTTTGCATTCCTACCAGCAGTGTATGAGAGTTCCTTTTTCTCCACAACCTCTCCAACATTTGTTACTATTGGTTTTAGATATTTTTGTCATTCTAATGGGTGTAAGATGATATCTTAGTGTAGTTTTGATTTGCATTTCCCTGATGATCAGTGATGATGAACATCTTTTCATGTGCCTATTGGCCATCTGTATATCTTCTTTGGAGAAATGTCTGTTCATGTCTCCAGCCCATTTTTTGATTGGGTTGTTTGATGTTTTGTTGTTGAGTTGTGTGAGTTCTTTATATATTATGGATATTAAGCCTTTGTCAGATATATGACTTGCAAATATTTTTTCCCAGTTAGTGCGTTGTTTTGTTGTTTCAATCCTGTTTTCATTTGCCTTGAAGAAGCTCTTTAGTCTGATGAAGTCCCATTTGTTTATTCTTTCTATTGTTTCCCTTCTCTGAGAAGACATGGTGTCCAAAAAGATCCTTTTAATACTGATGTCAAAGAGTGTACTGCCTATGTTTTCTTCCAGAAGCCTTATGGTTTCAGGTCTCACCTTTAGGTCTTTGATCCATTTTGAGTTTATTTTGGTGAATGGTGAGAAAGAATGGTCAATTTTCATTCTTTTACATGTGGCTTTCCAGTTTTCCCAGCACCATTTGTTGAAAAGACTTTCTTTTCTCCATTGTATGCCCTCAGCTCCTTTGTTGAAGACTAGCTGTCCATAGATGTGTGGTTTTATTTCTGGGCTTTCAATTCTGTTTCATTGATCTGTGCATCTGTTTTTGTACCAGTACCATGCTGTTTTGATTACTGTAGCTTTGTAGTATGTTTTGAAGTCAGGGATTGTGATGCCTCCTGTTTTGTTCTTTTTTCTCAGGATTGCTTTTGCAATTTGGGGTCTTTTGTTGCCCCATATGAATTTTAGGATTCTTTGTTCTAATTCTGTAAAGAATGTCATTGGGATTTTGATTGGGATAGCATTGAATCTGTAGATTGCTTTAGGTAGAACGGACATTTTAGCTATGTTTATTCTTCAAATCCATGTACATGAATGTCTTTCCATCTCCTTATGTCGTCATCCAATTCTCTCAGAAAGGCCTTATAATTTTCATTGTATAGGTTCTTCACTTCCTTAGTTAAATTTATCCCGAGGTATTTTATTCTTTTTGTTGCGATTGTGAATGGTATTGTGTTCCTGAGTTCTTTTTCAGTTAGCTCATTATTAGAATATAGAAATGCTACTGATTTATGCAAATTGATTTTGTGCCCTGCAACTTTGCTGTAGTTGTTGATTACTTCTAAGAGTTTTCCAATGGATTCTTTGGGGTTTTCTCTCTATAAGATCATGTCGTCTGCAAACAGCGAGAGTTTCACTTCTCTCCCTATTTGGATTCCTTTTATTCCTTTTTCTTGCCTGATTGCTCTGGCCAGGACCTCAAGTACTATGTTAAATAAGAGTGGTGATAGAGGGCATCCTTATCTCATTCCTGTTTCCAGGGGGATGGCGCTCAGTTTTTGCCCATTGAGTATGATGTTGGCTGTGGGTTTGTCATATATGGTCTTTATTATGGTGAGGTAGTTCCCTTCTATGCCCATTTTGTTCAGAATTTTTATCATAAATGGCTGTTGGATCTTGTCAAATGCTTTCTCTGCATCTATTGAGAAGATCATGTGGTTTTTATTCCTCAGTTTGTTGATGTGGTGTATCACATTGATTGATTTGCAGATGTTGAACCATCCCTGTGTCCCTGGTATGAATCCCACCTGATCATGATGTATGATCCTTTTGATGAGTTGATGAATTCTGGTTGCCAAAATTTTGTTTAGAATTTTTGCATCTATGTTCATCAGCGATATTGGCCTGTAGTTCTCTTTTTTCATGGTGTCCTTGTCAGGCTTTGGTATCAGTGTGATGTTGGCCTCGTAGAATGTGTTAGGAAGTGTTCCATCCTCCCTAATTTTTTGGAATATCTTGAAAAGGATAGGTATTAAATCCTCTATGAAAGTTTGGTAGAATTCCCCAGGAAAGCCATCTGGTCCTGGGGTTTTATTCTTTGGGATGTTTTTGATTGCTGTTTCAATCTCTTTCCTTGTGATTGGTCTGTTCAAATTGTCTGCTTCTTCTTGAGTGAGCTTTGGGAGATTGTAGGAGTCCAAGAATTTATCCATTTCCTCTAGGTTATCCATTTTGTTGGCATATAATTTTTCGTAGTATTCTCTTATAATCCGTTGTATTTCTGTGGAGTCTGTTGTTATTTCTCCTCTTTCATTTCTGATTTTGTTTATTTGAGCTTTCTCCCTTTTTTTCTTTGCAAGTCTGGCTAGGGGTTTGTCAATTTTATTTATCTTCTCAAAGAACCAGCTCATTGTTTCATTGATCCTTTCTACCACTTTTTCATTTCAATAGCATTTATTTCTGCTCTGATTTTTATTATTTCTCTCCTTCTGCTGACTTTGGGCTTTGTTTGTTCTTCTTTCTCTAATTCAGTTAGGTGTAGTTTAATATTGCTTATTTGGGATTTTTCTTGTTTGTTAAGATGTGTCTGTATTGCAATGAATTTTCCTCTTAATACAGCTTTTGCTGTATCCCATATGAGTTGGTATGGCATGTTATCATTTTCATTTATCTCCAGGTATTTTTTGATTTCTTCTTTAATTTCTTCAATGATGCATTGCTTGTTCAGTAGTGTATTGTTTAGTCTCTACATCCTTGTGCCTTTCTCAGCTTTTTTCTTGTAATTAATTTCTAGCCTTATAGCATTATGATCGGAGATCGGAGAAGATGCTTGTTATTATTTCAATTTTCTTAAATTTGTAGAGGTTTGCCTTGTTTCCCAACATATGGTCTATCCTAGAGAATGTTCCATGTGCACTTGAGAAGAATGTGTATTCTGCTGTTTTAGGATGAAGCGTTCTATAAATGTCTATTAAGTCCAATTGTTTTAGTTTTTCGTTTAGCTCCGCTATTTCCTTGTTGATTTTCTGTCTGGATGATCTGTCCATTGATGTGAGTGGGGTGTTGAGGTCCCCTACTATTATTGTGTTGTTATTAACATCTTCCTTTAGGTCTGTTAATAGTTGCTTTATGAACTTTGGTGCTGCTGTGTTGGGTGCATAGATATTTAAAGCGTTATTTCTTCTTGATGAAGTGTCCCTTTGATCATTATATATTGTCCCTCTGTGTCTCTCTTTACCTGCCTTATTTTGAAATCTGTTTTGTCTGGTATAAGTATTGCAACACCTGCTTTCTTTTGCTTGCTATTAGCTTGAAGTATTGTCTTCCACCCCTTCACTCTGAGCCTGTGTTGGTCCTTGGGGCTGAGGTGTGTTTCCTGGAGGCAACAAATTGTTGGATCTTGTTCTTTAATCCATTTTGCTACTCTGTGTCTTTTTATTGGAGAGTTCAATCCATTCACATTGAGGGTGATTATTGATGCATGTGGACTTAATGCTGTCAATCTGTCACTCATTATCTGGTTTTCCTGCATTACCTTTGTTTCTCGTCCTGTGTGTTTTAGCCTATCCATTGACTACTGCAATTTCTTATGCTGGGTTTCTTAGATTTTTTCCTTATTTATGTTTGGTGGCTCTGTTCTGTTTTTTAGTTTAGTGGCTACCCTGAAGTTTGTATTTAGAATCTCGTGTATAATATAGTCTATTCTCTAGTGGTCTCTTACTTACTTGGCCTAGACTAATTTAGTCCCTTTCCTCTTTCCATCCTAAATTATTATTTTCATTTCTTATTCCAACTCGTGTTATGCATTTGTAGTTAGGGTGATAAGATCGTCTTTGCTTTGGTGGTTTCCTTACCTTTATCCTAATGCTTTAGTTGAATATTTGCTATCCTATTCTGGTTCTGTCTGTCTGTCTCCCTACTCTGTGGTTTGTGACCCCTTTCTCCCTTTTTTTCTTTTTTCAGGTATGAGAACCTTCTTGAGGATTTCTTGTAGTGGAGGACTTTTGGTTACAAATTCCCTTAACTTTTGTTTGTCTGGAAAAGATTTAATTTCTCCCTCATGTCTGAAGGATATTCTTGCTGGATAGAGTATTCCTGGCTGAAGATTTTTATCTTTTAAAGTTTTGAATATGTCACTCCATTCTCTCCTAGCTTGTAAGGTTTCTGTAGAGAAATCCACTGAAAGTCTGATAAGAGTTCCTTTGTAGGTTATTTTCTTCTGTCTTGCTGCCCTGAGTATTCTTCCTTTGTCTTTCATTTTTGCCATTTTTACTACTATATGCCTTGCAGTAGGTCTTTTTACATTGACAAATCTGAGAGATCTGAACGCTTCCTCCACACACATTTCTCCCTCAATCCCTAGATTTAGGAAGTTCTCTTCTATTATTTCATTAAGCACACTTTCTGCTCCATTTTCCTTTTCCACGTTCTCAGGAATTCCAATGATCCTTAAATTATTTCTCCTCATTGAATCTGCTATTTCTCTGATATTTTCCTCATTTTTTTCAATCCTTAGTTCTCTTTCTTCCTCCGTCTGGAGCCATTCAGCCTGTCTATCTTCGATTGTGTTAATTTGCTCCTCTATGGTGTCTACCCGGGCATTCAGGGAATCCATATTCTGTTTTATCTGGTCCATAGTATTTTTCATTTCTAGTAGTTCTGTTTGATTCTTCTTTATAGTTTCAATGTGTTTTGTGAAGTAACTCCAGAACTCATTGACTTGTTTCTCTATCTTTCCCTCTACCTCATTGAGTTTTTTGATGATAGCTACTGTGAACTCATTTTCACTTAATTTACCTATTTCCAAGTCCTCAGGACTTAATTCTATGTTTTTATTGACTTCCTTCTGTTCTGGAGCTTTTATAAATTGCTGGATGGTAGAGGAGCGGTTTTTGCGCATGATGGTAGAATTCGGTTGCAGTTACAGCTTGTTGCCACTAGATGGGGGTCGAGAACCGCACGTTCTGAGCTCTCCGCCTTCAGGCAAGATGGCGGCACCCAGCATGGGTTGGGGGAGGAGGGGTGGTTTCTCTCATGCACTCATCTGGATTCTGATCAGCTCTTGTTCTCTGGTCTCCCGGGGCCCTGGCTTGATGGGGTCCCCACACACAGAAGCTTTCCCCCATCAGCGGGTTTCCACTGCACTGGCGGCGGGAGTCCTCGATGATCCCCTGGTTGTGTGGCCCCTCCCCCGCTCCTTCCCTCACCTGCGGCAGTGATCCCAGTCTCTAGGGGAGGGAGCGAAGTTCTCTCCTACCCCATTTCAGCTCCTCCGAGGCCGGCAGCAGCCTCTCCATCCTCCGTCGTCTTAGTGCTGTAGGTCTCTGACGGTCTGGCATTAGGTTTATTGGCTGAAATTCAGTTTTTCCAATCCTTTATTGTAGTTTGGAGGGGAGAGAGTCCCAGGTCAACTCACCCCGCCATTTTGCTCTGCCCGTTCCCCTGGAAAGCTGTATTTTTATATAGTCTGAGAAGCATTGATTTAGAGCAGTGTGCCTGAGGGCCCTCTCACTCTCTAGGGGAATGCAACATAGTTGTACCACTGATTTGTGCTCAGGCTTTTACAGTACTAGTAAGATGATGATAATTTGATTTTCTGTCCAGTAGAGAAGACAACCCTAATCACAGTTTTACTGCTCTGTTAACCAGTTTTGTATCTGAATTTGCAATCTTACCTAAGCACTCATTTCTTCCTCCACTGAATACATAAGTCCTGTTTTCTCATATTCTCTTTTGATCCAGCATTCTCATCCTCCTGGTTCCCTCATTGATGAACTGAATAAAACGTTGACATGTGCTTACTTATCTATATATATGAAAATTAGGTTTTTAATATTTTGAGAATTATACTTTGACAGAAGGATAACTGGGAGAAGACAGGACTCATCTCTTCTTTAGACTCTGGCCAAACACTGTCATAACAGTATCTCAATCAGGGTCTATTTGTTACAAACAACAGAAGCCAACTCAAACTAACACAACTAAGAAGGACTTTATTGGAAGTCTATAGGAGTCTCATGGGACCCATTTGTAGGAAAGAAAGCTAGTCCTCCAAGGGAATGGAAACTGTCAGGTAATTTCTTACGTTTTCTCTCTCCAAATGTTCTTGGGCCCCTGATTTTCTCCAGATATGAGCACAACTCTCTGGTTTCTTTATAAACTGGTTTCCCTGTTTATTTATTAGCATGAATGTAGCTTAAAATGGATCTGAATGATCTTCCAGCCCCAGAATCTGATTTGTCCCTGACAAATCATTAAATCAGCTAGATTTGGGTCACACACCAACCTACCTGGGGGAAGGGGAAGGATGACACCTTCAGCTTGCCCATTCACCAGAAGCTGAGGTTAGAGCAGATCTTCTAAGAAGCACCAGTGGGCAAGGGTGGCAAACTTATCTCTGATATCCTACCTTTTAATAAGACTGTTTTAGAGATTAAGGACAGAAGGATGATGAAAGAGGTGTTCTTTGCAGGGTTTCCTGCCTTGGACCTGAGAATGGTCTTGGGACCAATTTGGTTCAACCTGTCCCTGAGGCCTAACAGTTAGGAAAGCCTCTTGACCTCTGAAATGGGTAGAGGGAAAGCTGAAGAAAAAGAGGCTGATTTTTAATTAAAACTCTGAAATGGAACCTAGTAAAACCCTCATTTTTAGGGGTTGTATACTTAGTTAATTGGTCTTTGAGAAAACTATGTCATATTGTCATGCATTTTCATCCAAAACATTTAAATTAGAGTAACACTAGCTACTGTAACAAATAAATCCCTAAATTTCATTGGCTCAGCACAATGGAAGTTTATTTTCCACCCACAGCAGTATAAATATATCTTGGTCAGTGGGTAGGAATCCTTTAGTTTGTTTAGGTCTTTAAAAATTTTTGTTGCTAATGCTTTGTACCTCTTTTGTTAAATTTATAGATATTGGATGATTTTGATACTATTGTAGGAATGATCTTTTTAAAAAAATCCATTTCCAATTATTTGTTGCCAGTATTTGGAAATAAATTTATTTTCTGTCATTGACCTTGATACGTTCATCAAGCAATCTGGCTAAATCCACTTATTCCTTTTATAGTCATGTGCCACACAACCATGTTTCAATCAATGACAGACTGCATGTACAAAAGTGGTCCCATAATATTAGTATCAAATAGCCTAGGTGTGTAGTAGGCTACACCATCTAGCTTCATGTAAGTATACTCTATGATGTTTGCATAACAACAACATTACCTAATGACACATTTCTCAGAATGTGTCCCCATCGTTAAGCGGTGCATGACTCTGGTAATTAATAGGTACATTCTTTTGTTTTTTCTATGTATATGATCAAAATACTTTTATTTCTTCTTTTCTAATTCTCATGCCTTGTACTTATTTTTCTTATTTTACTGCACTGACCAGGTCCTCCAGTAAAATGTTTTATAGATGAGATGTCAGCAGGTATCCTTGCTAATTCTCAATCTTGGGGAGAAGATTTTGCTAATTTACTATTAAGTATTATATCAATCAGGGCCAGTTAGAATACAGAAACCATATCAGTTAGTTTAAGAGAGAGAATTTAATTTAAAGAGTTGTTACCCATGTTTTGGAGATAGAAAAGGTAAAGAGGAGACACTAGGTATCATAGAGCCTGTAATCATAGGAAGCATCTCTGATCATTAGTTTCCTCATTTGCAAAATGAAGAGGCTTCACTTAAGATATTTAAACTCTAAGCTTTTCTCTTCTATAATATTACCAAGCATATTGCCTGCATCACACAATATTCGCCCCCCCCCCCCACAAACTCATTAGTGCCTATTCTTTTCTACTTAATGATAAAGCCATGAAGTGGTGGTTTGATTATTGAAACGAGCATACCATCTTTGAATCTGAGTGAAATCATTCAACTGAAGAGGTAATGTCAAACAATCTCTGACCTCCTAAGGTATACAAGATAGTAACTGTAAAAGCACAGGGTCCGTGGTTTTACTTACTGAGAAGGAGAATAGGGCTTATGATATTTTGTGTAGGGTTGTTGATCCTGGTGAACTTAATCTTTATTATCTCGTGGACTCATGGAAAAAAAGGACAGAAGAAAACCCTGGATATGAACAAAGTGGGGAACCAAAGGGCTACATGGTCTCTTCCTTCCTCTCACCCCAGACAGAAGAGGAAATTACGTGTCTCAAAACTTGATGCTAATCAGGGGAAAAAGACGTCCTCTCAGAATTTTTAGCCGTATGCTGGACCTCATGCAAATTTGGAGTCTGAATTCATATGCAATTGGCAACTCAAATAACCAAGAATTTAAAGTTAGACTTAAAATGGCAGTGCTTCCAGGAGCAGGATAGAAGACAATGTAAATCATATCTGGGGAACACATCTTCCCAGGCCTCAAACAATTCCCAAAGATAAATTTCCAAGAAAAATGAGCAGCTCATAGTAAAAATCACAAGGATATAGCCACTAGCAGAAAAACAGACTTTAGAAACAGACCTATAAATACTCTAGATAGTCTTAGCTGTGGTTAATATGTTTAAAGAAGTAAGCAAAGCTCAAAAATATCAGCAGTGGAAAGAATTTACAATGAAGAGGCAAGCAACTTTGAAAGGGAATAAAACAGAGCTCAAAATGATAAGTATAATAATTGAAATTAACCTACAAATTATATGTGTTTAATAATGTATTAGATACAGCTGAACAGAATTAATGAACTGGAAGATAAGACAGAAGAAATTATTAGAATGTAGAAAGACAGAGATGGAAAAGATAAAAGAGAGGTTAAGAGGTATAGAGGATAGATTAAAATGACTAGAAATAAATCCAAATATGTCAGTAGTTATGTGAGAAAAAGACAAATATGGTCACACTGAATAGGAAACAACATCCAGCTTATCCTATTTACAAGAGACACATAGGGTGTGGCCCCGTGGTTGAATGGTTAAAGTTCCATGTACTCTGCTTCAGTGGCCTGGGGTTCACAGGTTTGGATCCCAGGTGCAGACCTACTCCACTTGTCAGCCATGCTGTGGAGGCATCCCACATACAAAATAGAGGAAGATTGGCACAGACGTTAGTTAAGGGCTAATCTTCCTCAAGCAAAAAAAAAAAGATGAGGATTGGCAACGGATGTTAGCTCAGGGCGAATCTTCCTCACCAAAATAAACAAACAGATAAATAAAAGAAATGTATAACAACCTAAGGACACAGAAAGATTAACAGAAAGAAGATGGTATGATAGATTGAATCTTTGAATTATTCATCCTTCCCTGCATCTCCACTGTTTTCCTGGCCATATTATGGATGTTGTATACTACCCTACCTTGGACTTTGGGTTTGTAATGTGACTTGCTTTGACCAGTGATATATGAGTAGAGTGATAATGTGCCAATTCCAAGCTTAGGCTATAAGGGGCTTTATTACTGTTCATTTGTGCTCTTGCATCCGTGCCATTACCATGAGAGGAACAGGCCTTGGCTGGCCCACTAGTCTAAGAGGGATGAGAGACATGGAAAAGAACCACTCCAGCCAACCTAAGCCACAAATCTGCTTGCAAAGCAGAGCTACATATCTAATCCCAGATGAGGTCAGTTAAATTCCAGATCAACAGACATATGAGCTGTAATAAAGGATTGTTGTTTTAAGCCACCAAGTTTTGGGGTAGTTTGTTATACCACAATACCAAAAGATGTATCAGTCAAGTGCTAAGTAAAAGAAAATTGGTCCAGCTATATTAATATCAAAATAAACCAAAGGGCAAAAAGTGTTTCTAGTGAAAGAATATCTCTTCATTTTACAGAACGTTCCATTCAACAGAAAGATACAGTAATTTCAAGTTTATATGGACGCTAATAATGTAGCCTCAAAATAAAGCAAAAATTTGCAGAACTACAAGGGAAAATAGTCAAGTCTACTATCATAGTAGGGTAATAAGACAAGCAGACTAAAAAATATCATTAAGGATAGATAAGATTTGCATAATACAATGAACAAGTTCCACTTAATCACAGATCATTTCCCTAAATGGAATACCACATCAATCAGTTATAAGAAACACACTCTTTAGAGGTACAGAAACATTTATGAAAATTGACCACATATTAGTCTACAAATCAAGGAGATTTCTGTCATATAGATCATATTCTCTAACCATAGCTTAATTAAGCTGGAGAAAAACCCAAAAATATGACTAAAAATTTCCATTTATTTAGAAATTAAAAAGCATACTTCTAAACATTCCAAGGCCAAAGAAAAAATAACAAGGAGAATTAAAGAATATTTAGAACTGAATAGTATTGAAAATATTACTTATCAAAAATATTAGGTTTCCACAAAAGCTATATTTAGAGGGAAATTTATAGTTTAAAGAACAATCAAACAAGAATTATGGTAGAAAATTAATGAACTAAGTATCCTTCTTAGGAAATTAGAAAAAGAGCAGTAAAATAAACTCAAAGAAAGTAGAAGGAAGGAAATAACGAAGATTAAAGCAGAAAATAAACATGTAATGAAGATCCACAAAACCAGTTTTTTTTTTAAAGACTAACAAAATTGACACACTCTGCAAATCTAATGAAAGAGAGAAAGGAGGCACAAACTAGCAATATTAGAAATGGAAAAAATATGACTACAGATGCTACATATATTAAAAAGAAAAATATGTTCTTTTGAACAACTTAATGCCAATAAATTGGAAAATTTAGATAAAATTGACAAACCCTAGAATATTATAACTCACCAAAACTGATTCAAGAGGAAATAGAAAGGGGCTGGCCCTGTGGCCAAGTGGTTAAGTTTGCATGCTCCGCTTCGGTGGCCCAGGGTTTTGCCGGTTTGGATCCTGGGCGCAGGCATGGCACCGCCCATTAGGCCATGCTGAGGGGGCATCCCACATGCCACAACTGGAAGGACCCACAACTAAAATATACAACTATGTACTGGAGGGATTTGGGGAGAAAAAGCAGAAAAAAAAAAAAAGATTGGCAACAGTTGTTAGCTCAGGTGCCAATCTTAGAAAAAAAAAGAAAGAGGAAATAGAAAAAATGAATAGTTCTATAATAAATAAAACTATTCAATCAACAATATGAAGTATTCTCATCAAAAAAAATCCAGTTCCAGACTGTTTTACTAAGTGCTATCAAACATGCAAGGAGCAAATAATCTCAATTTTATAAAAATTATTCCAGAATATATGCCTAGCATAATCTTAACACCAAACTTGACAAGGATGGTACAAGAAATGCAAATTACAGTCCAATGTCATTTATGAACATAGGTGAAATATTCTACACAAAAATACTGGCAAACTGAATTCAGTAATGTATGAAAATAATCATACATCACGTATAAGTTGGATTTCTCCCAAAGATGTAAACCTAGTTTAACATTAGAAAATCAATTAATATGACTCACTACATTAATGAAGGGGGAAAACTATACAATTATCTCAACAGTTATAGAAAAATGTATATCTAAAATTCAACGTGTGTGTGATATAAACTTTTAGCAACTAGGCAGAATGCTTAATTGACAGAAACTTTATTAACCCAAAAAAAATCTACAAAAGCACTCCAACAGCAAACATCATCAACAATGGAGACATATTGAAAATATTCCCTTTAATATCAGGGATAAGACTAGAGGGCTTACCAGCTGCGCTTCTGTTTCATGCTGCAGTAGTTTAGTGAGGGGAAGACATGAGACTGGAGTGGAAGGATCCTAAGAGTCATACTAACAGAGTGTAAAATTGCCTACATAGAAAATCCAAGGAGTCTACAGATAAATCATTAGACTTGAAATTTAGCAAAGTGGCTGGATAGGCAACCAACAAAAACACAAACAACAAAGCAATTGAATTTATTCCTGTCAGCAATACATTAAAAAAATGAAATAAAAGCAATCATAATAGCAACCAAAAATAAGAGGTACCTAGTAATGAATTAAAAAATACAAAACTTTTAAGGAAAATATAATAAAAATGTATTGAAAGATAGTTAAGAGACCTAAAAATGGATATGGATATAGACATGAATACACACACACACATACACCAGCTAGGGTCTGTGTGTCATCCTGGCAATGACAAGGGTGACAGAATCCCCAAGCATGGCCACTGTATACATTAAAGATTTGCAAATAACGCTGAAGACTGTCTGAGCTCTTGACTTTCTTCCAGGGAGAGACTTGGACAGCAGAGAGGCTCAGTGGTCTTTGGGGGAAAGCCTCAAGAAGTTAAACACCTCATTTATATTGTGTTGTTTCAGCCTCCAAACTATGCAAACCTTAAGACTTTACAGAATATTAGGCAGGATCCAGGCTTTCAGTCTGGCTGGAGGAAAGTGGCTCTCTCCTATTTAATAGAGAGAGAGATGCTCCGTCTTGGACAAATAGAAAATGATTTTGCAAGAGACACTTTATGGTAATAACAGACCCCTTAGCTTTACAGCTTGCTATAACAGGGCTGAATTACTTGTGGCAAGCTTCAAAACTTGAGGGCTTAGTCTCTATCTTCAATTACTGTCAGATGAGGATTCTTCAGGCTTCAGGTGCTTTGCTTCAACTGTTGAAAAGAAATCATACTGCAGGAATGAAAAGGGGCCAGCACAAGTGCTAATTTAGTGAAACGTAGCCATTGTTGCAGAGGAGCACAAGCCTGGTTAAGGTGGGCGTGAAAGTCCTCTTGCATCTTGGCATCCTTTTCCCATGTAGAATCTCTCGGCATGTTATTATGACCCATTGAAAATCAATGGAAAAGAGCCAGGAGCCCAAAGCTCTCATTCAGACGAACCATCTCAGTGCGTTTAATCACACAACTGTCAGCCTTAGTGTAATCACAGGCAGCACAGGCGGTAAATGGCATTTCAGAGATGTTACATCAGGTCCTGATTTTCCCTAGCCTCTGTGGCTTGCTTCCTTCCACAGCTGAAATGATTTGACCCCCACCAGCAGGTTCAGCCTCATAAGATAGTTTCCAGGAAAAGGATTGCAAATATACATACCACTACTTCCTACTTCCCTTCCCAAGATAGATATCATTAATGGATCACCACCCTCATTTCTGCCAAGCTCAGCCTTGGCATCCTCCTCAACTCATGTTCCAGGCTGCTATATCCAGTGGCCTAGGATTGGCATGCAGGCAGGAACAGATTTGGATTCCCTACGCTTGGACCAATTGGACTTAGAAGACCATAAAGACAGCTAGCCTAGGACTCTACTTTCACATGAAGTCACCCGTGCTGTTTAGTCCATCCTTGATTTTGTTTTCCTATTTTTATAACTGAGCTCTGCTTCATCCATTCATCCATCCATCCATCTATTCATCTATCCAACAAATATTCACTGAATGCCTCCTATAGATCAGATACTATTCTAAGCCCAAGAGATACAGTATTTATATTGTAATGGAACTTTTCTCTAATGGTGGAGACAGATTATAAACAAACATATCAGATAGTAAGTGCAAAGGAGAAAATTAAAGCAGGACAAGGGTATACACATATGTCAGAATGAGTAAATTCACAGTTGACTACATGCAGTTTACTGTATCTCAATAAACTTGAGGGGGGTGCAGGTCAATTTAGAAGAGAAATGATGGCGGGTAGCATGAAAGGGAGCAGTATTTCAGATGGAGTGTTCAAGGCACTCCCCTCTCAAGTAGCAGCAAAATGTGAGCAGAGCCCGTGTGTGTGAAGGACTGGTACAGGAAGACGTCTGGGAAGGAGCCTTCCAGGTCATGCAGGATGATAGGAGACGGCTTGATTAATATGCCTCTCAGTTTTCACATGAGTTTTAGAGAGGTTATATAGCTTGTCTTTGTTGTACTAGTTAAGGTAATACGACCTACAGTAACAGATAACCCCCCAAATCTCAGGGTTTTAATGATAGAAATGTATTTCTTGCTCACCTGAAATTCAGAGCAGATGTTTTTGACTGGCTGGGACTTTCCTCCAAGTAGTGATTCAGAGGCCAAGCCCTGTCCATTTTAGAGTTTTATCTCTCAATACCAAAGTCAATGCTAGGGTGTGGCAGAATGGAGGATTGAGTGTGGGAAATTTTAATGGACCAGTTTGATCGCTTCCACTCACAATGCATTGGAAAGAATGCAGTCACGTGGCCACAGCTAGCTGCAAGAGGTGAGTGCTCAGAAAGAAGAGAATCAGGTATGGAATCAGCCAGCAGTTCTCTCCAGAGTCACATAGTGGCCAGTCCAGGATTCAAACCCAGGTCTGTCTACCTCCAGAGTCATCCCTCCTTATCGCTGCCCTCTTCTGTCTCTCTGATGTGAGCTGTTCTTTTGCTCCCATCTGAAGGCCTGCCTCCTGTTCCTACAGCTTAGCTTGACCTCTGTCTGCCAACAACTTTCCTTAGCCCCACTGCCTGCCTGTTTCTGAGTGTTGTTTTTTCCCAGACTCCTTTTCACCATGTTTTGGTCATGCATCAGTGTGCTGTCTCCTCTGTTGCCTGGGTCTTGTCCTCCACATGCTGAGGGTCGGCCTGATACACTGGACCAGCACCCGCAGTCACTCTGCCCCAGCATCCGCTGCACCCCACTGAGCAGACTTCTCCCAGCATTGCTTGGCTTTGCAGCTATTTAGCGGCTAATCTCAGTGCTAAATGCAGGCACTATATTTGGAAAATCACCGGTTTCAGCATGCACAACCAGTTGACCATTATGGTTAAAGGAAAGGTACTTTAGGTACTTTTTGTAGAATAAAAGGAGACAACCCTAACGTTTAAATGAATTGAGAGTCATCAGAACCACTATATGTGTGTGGAGACTCAAGCCTGAAGTATATGAGTGAATGGAGTCTCAGAATACAATCATCGCATGTATCTAGGATCACAAGGAGCCTGGGGTGTGGAAGGGATGGTTTAGGGCACCCCATGCCATGCCCAGAATGCAGCTCAAAGTACATGTATCACTGATGGCAGGCTAGTGATCTCATCTTTGCATATAAAAGAGAAGACACACAAACACATACATTTATAGAGGACTTAAAAGTTTGATGCATTTTTTACTAAATTAACATTTTATGTCATTTTATAATATGGTTTTATTTTGATAATCTTAGCATAGCATATACTAGTTTCTTAATATGCGTTTGTTAAATGAAGACTCACTCACGGATACATGAGTGAATGAAAGGGTAGGATAGAAACCGAAGTTCCTCAATCCCTGACATTTGTGAGTAGATGAACCTATGAGCAACAAATATAAAGATTGAGGATTTGTGAAGATAAGTTATTATCACAATTTAATAAATATTATAATAGGGTTAATGTGAGGCATGTTATGTATGTATGGGAATACAGTAGTCCCTCCTTAAGGGTGGAAAGTGGAAACCCAGGATAAAGAGGGAAAATGAAATCGCGGATAATGGGGGATGACTGCAGGCTTCTGTACCATCCAAGTTTTCAGGCATCTGCTGGGGGTCTCGGAACGTATCCCCTATGGATAAGGAGGATACAGTAATTAATAAGGTATAGATGTTAAGCAATTCCAGAGGTAGGGTCAGTGGGAGATCCAGCCCACTCACTGTGGTCCTCCCTGCCTTGGGGAGTTTAGGGAGCCTGACCCTTCACACTTGGACTAGTGTCTGAGAAGATATTTCCCCTCACCCGAGTCTTCTAGGGAATGCCCCAGAAAGGAATAGACCTGCGCAAAGAAAAGAAAGGAAATGAGAAGAAAAGAAAAACCAAGAGAAAAGAGAAGCCATGACTCCCTTAACTCTGGTTCACGTGTGTACACACACACACACACACACATACACCGGTTTTCAAGATGCTAGACTACTTCCTGCCCTCATCCTTCCTCCCTGGAATTTTCCCTTTCTCTAGCTAATCCCTGGAATGATCTGGTTTGATTTTATTATGGTGTGAGAACTCCAGAAGAAGTGGCTAAGAGACAAAAACAAACCTCCCCTTCTCCATGGTGGTGCTCGGGGGGTCCTGTGTGTTTTTGTCTCCTCAAGGTGTTCTGGTCATAGGTGGCCACTTGATTTGAGGCTGCATGACAAATGAGCAAATGAGGTCCAAAGAAACAGTGGACTTCTCCCCTCTCTCATGCTGCACGCCTGTACAGGAGTCTAGTTTTAAGCATCCTTTGAGTCTGTCCCCTCCTCCTTGTCATGCTTCATCCTGCCTTCGGTCAGCCTCTGATTGCCTCTTCCTTGGACTACACTGCGGTTTGAGCCCATGGACCAAATGTGCCTCAGCCTCCTGCTGCTGAGCTGTGGGAATTCATTCCCCTCTCTGTACCTCAGCTCCCCCAGCATTCAAGTGTATCTGGAAGGGTTGTTGAAGAGATTAAAGAAGATGTAAACCTGTGTATCCCCAGGAGGGTCTCAGAGAGTGAGACCATCTCCCTCTCCTCTTCTGCCTGGTCCCCCTCCACACTGATACCACAGCAATCTTTCTGAAATGCAGACCCAATCAAGTCCTTACTTTTAGTACCCCTCCTGCTGCCCCTCTCTAAAATAAAGACCAGACTCCTCATCATGGTTTATGAAGCCTTCTTGACCTGTTTCCCCTATTATTCTGGTCTAAACTGCCATTCTGTTAAATATTGCTTTGCTTCCAACCATACAAAATTACGCAAAACTCTCCCTGAATGCATGGTTTCCCATTAACCAAGCCTTTTCATGCACTGTTACTCCTGCCTGGAATTTCTTTCCCTTTATTGTCCATTTGGTGAACATCTAGTCATTCCTAAAGACTCAGCTCAAATAGGCCACATTCCGCAGAACCTCTCAAACCCTCTTGCTTGCAGGCTCTCTCCTTAGCAGGCCCATCTCACCGTGCACACCTGCCTCCAGTACAGCCACTGCCACCGTGCATTGCATTGTTAGTTTGCTTGTCTTTCTCCCAGGCTGGGAGCTCTGTAAGAGTGGCTGCCTGATCGCGCTCTTCTGGGTATCCCTAGCATATGCTCGGTGCAAACTAATGTTTGTTGAATCACAAGTTTGAGTTGCTTAGGATGACGCAGCTGGTTAATGCATAGTGAAGAGAGTGTTGTTTCCTCTCTGTTATGGGTTGATTGTGTCACCCACATAAGATATTTTGAAGTCCTAACTCCCAGTACCTCAGAATGCAACCTTATTTAGATATAAGGTTGTTGCAGGTGTAATTAAATAAGATGAAGTCATACTGTATTAGGGCGGGCCAATATGACTTGTGTCCTTATAAGAAGAGGAGAAAAGGCACAGAGACAGAAACACACAGGGCCATATAACATTGGAGGCAGAGTTTGGAGTGCTGCATCTACAAGCCAAGTATTCCTGGGAAGCACCGGAAGCTGGAAGAGGCAAGGAAGGATTCCTCCCTAGGGCCATTGGAGAGAGCATGGTCCTGTGACACCTCAATTTCAGACTTCCAACCCCCAGAACTGTGAGACAACACATTTCTGTTGTTTTAAGACATTTAGTTTGTGGCACTCTTATAGCAGCCCTGAAAAATGAATACACTTTCTAGCAGGCCATATGATCAATCTTTGTCTTTCCCACTTGAAGATGACTCAGCTGATTGTCTCCCTGTCTTTGCACAGGGATGATACAAAGGCCAGTACGCAGAGACACAAGGACCACGAAACTCATGAAGCTTAAGCTTCAAAGTCACCTCACTTATGAGGACCATTTTGAGGGCAAGGGAATGTTTCCAGCTTTGTGCTCACATGATTTTAAGTTTTTGAAAACAAATTAAAAATGATATTTTAACCACAATCGGTTAAGAACACTGTCCTTATTCTTGAGTCAGGTGACTTCCTCATGGCTGTGAACTTTCTGGGATCCTGTTAAGAGCATGTAAAGTTGGAGATACATGTTGTTTGGTTTAGTGGGATATATTTATGTGGCTTTCAGTCACTTGCATGTATAGTTGAATTATTGCCAGCTCTCCTAGTGTAGTTGACTTTCTGAAATTCTCCTCCCACTCACTGTGCTGACTCAGCAAAGTGAAATGAAGGTGCAGGGCCGGAGGCCGCACTGGGTTATGCATGTGTCCTTCAGTGCTCAGCCCTGAAGCTAGGGGGAAGGTGAAAAGAAGCAAGGTTTGAAGTGTGTCTAGACTCTAGTCTGTGACAAATTCTTTGAATCACCAGATGTGTAAAATTGTGACTGGAGAATTCAGCACTAATCAACTCTTTGTCAAAATGGAAGCTCTCTTCCTTCAGAAATACACTTTAATAACATAGCATGAGCACAGATTACACTCTTTACATTTTTTTATATTATGATGGAAGTCTCATAAAATAGAATTTAATCTGAATTCTTGTATTTGTAGGACATAACCCTGTAGCAATGCCATACAGTGAGTCCATTCTGAGGGGAAAGTTGCATGTTTTCTGCAAGTACATCAGGTCCTGTTTTTGTAAATCTAATGTATCTGGTCCTGATGAAGTCTTGGGGTTCCAGATGAAACAGCATGTAAGAAACGGCCTGAAGAAGCAAGTGTTCCCCTGAACAAACTTCTTACACATATTCATCTTTGAATCATTGTGTAGTATAAGAGTAATTTGTTGTACAATTAGGTAGCTCATTACAATAGAGCAGCTGTTTTAAAGTGCATTTTCTCTGCTGAATGTGTGTCATGAATTCTGAAAGTGTTTAAGATTAGCCAAGAAATGCCCTGAAATCCTACTGCTTGTTACGAGAACAGAGAGATGAGAGTTTTCCCAGATTTAACAGCCCTAAAAATTTACGTCAAATCACCAATTATAATTTGTGAAGCTGAAAATAAGTTTTCTAAGCAATTAATAATATACAACTTTTTTCTTTTTGCTAAAAGAAAGACTGAATTTTCTGTTTTCTTTCTAGAAAAGATTACACAATTGTTATTATGTATCAAGTTAATCAGAGAGTATGGAGCCCAAAACTGTGGGGTAAGAAATTATTACAGAGATTCTTTAATCTTTTAAAGACTATTAATAGTGACAATATTTAAGAAGAATATTATATTTATGGATTTTGTGATTCTTGTGGTATTAGTCAAATTTGTTATATTTGTACTTTGTTATACTTTCTTCTCTCAGTCTAAAGAAATATTCACTTTTGTACCAAAATATTTTACAGTCCTCATATTATTTTACTAAAAGAAGGCCCTCCCCTTAAATTATATAAGTGTTAAGCCCCACATAACCAGGATCTACTCAAGCTAATACATAATCATGATTGACATGATTTGCTCACTAGGTTTTATTGAAAGCCAACTGCAGGCAGGGCAGTGTGGCAGGGGCTTTATGGTATAGAATTAAAGTGGGAAGAGCCCTCAGCTGGAGGTAGGGGTCCTGGGGTCCAGTCGTAACTCTCCCAGGGAGGGCCGTATAAGATTAGGCGATTCCCTTCCCCTCTTTAAAACTTGATTTCTTCTTCAGTTAAATGAGGAGTTTGGATTAAATTAATTCTAAAGCTTATTTTCACTCAATGACTTTATGAACATGCATTTCAGAGTCAGCCCAAAACTTGATATTATTTATGCATAATATTATCACCATCTAGTTGTTTCTGCTCTCTAGGAATTTATGACCTGGTAAGCGAACATTGGCCTTTTGTTTGTTGTAATAGGCAATGTTTGCTGGCAGTTCTGTTCCTTTGTTTCATAGGTTAGTTTACATCTTGGGTCAAATGAGCCCCATTTCTGATGGCTGAATGTTGAAATTGTGCCTGCACATGTTGTCGTCACAAGGATGCTGTTTCTAATCCAGCAGGAGTTACCACACATAATAGGTAGGTTGCCATTTCAGTCTCACTGATCCTCTGACAAGTCCTGCTCAGAAGACCTGTGTCAAGATATACTCCTGCCTGGCAGTCTGGGGCATGATTCCATGACTTTGTTTTCATGGACCCTAACTTCTAATAAAGCGTTCTATATCATGCTTCGACTATGCGGAGAGGATCCTCCAGGATGCTGGCTATGATTTCTGCCACAGGAATAATGCTTGTTGTCACATGAGATAATGACATGATAGTGCTCTGTAGTCCTTCAGTTTGATGAAGAACTCTCTTCCATACAAATGTCAAAAACAAATGTTCCATCAATCAGCTAATGTTCATCCTATATTAGAAAATTAGCAGCGTTGCTTTGGTTTACACTTCTATTTTTATTTTCATGCCTAAGTTAATCAAAGGCCATTTTATTAATTATTCATTTATTAATTTGATTCACATCCCTCCTTTTTCCAACTCAAGGATTTGAGTTAAATTTCTGAATTCAGTAGGGAATTCTGGCCACATCAAAATGGCAGTTTTTGAACCTGGCAAGATCAAAATTGTATTTGGGTTTGATTTTGGTTTCCAAAGATAACTTGAGAAGGTGTCAACAGCCCTTAATAAGGTCAGTTACATAAGCAGGTAATTAGTTTGAGAACAGAATGTCAACATGGATAAAAAGCTGCTAATTTGGTTATTTTTAAAGATGTTTCAGCTGTGGCACATACCTTCTAAATAAAAATTCTTGTCTGCTATGACTGTTTTTGAAGATTACATGCAAGTCAGTTGAATGACTCATTTGCTAATTCCCTCGATAAATATTTGCTGAGGCACTGGATGAGAAGCTGTTGACACTTTGCAGAGATGATGCAATTCTAAGATGGGGAGTTAGTATGAAGAAGATGGAAGTTACAGGTCAACTTGACCCAGGAAAGGAAACCCTGACTTTGATGTTCCACCCCAAAGATGAGAAGCTTATAGATGGTGTTGATCCATGCTGACTTGGCAGACACTAATGGAGCAATAGAAAAAAAATGGCTCAACTCCAACATGATTCTTTTGGGAGCCAGGAAACATTGACTTGATTTAATGAAGAAAGTAGTCATTTGGTTGCTGCTGCAGAGGGTAACCAATCATAGGGCTGAGTCACAAAAGTATTAAGATAATAGGAACTGCATGGAGCAAATAGCACAAACTGTGTGGTCATATATCAGTCTACTTTTTATATCACTAAATAGATGAATCAAATTTTTAGCATTCATGCAACCACAGTTCTAGACTATGTGGAAAGTGTCCTGGACATTTTACTAATTAGTTAATTCAATCACTCAATCCTTCAAACAATTTTTATTGAGCACCTGCTATGCACTAGGCCTCTGCTAGGTATTGAGGAATCAAAGGTGAATAAACTGTCTGGAGGTCAGTGCAAGGAGACAAATAAGTAAACCAACACTACAATGTAGTTGGGAAAGCAGTGACAGAGTACTTGAAAGCCCCTGATTCACTCTGGTGAGAGAGTGATGAGTAAGGACACGAGGAGAGGAAGCATGGCCAAAACTGTCAGTAGTCTACCCAAACACCATTTCTCCTGTTCATCCTTGCCAATAGAACCTGAACTTTGTTCTATGTGAGGCAGAAAGCACTCAAAGAAGAGGAGTTTCTCTCCCAGTCACAGATAAACCACAGTAATCCTTCTCTCTTTGCCAGTGTTTGGTCTAGGGTGAGTTAGTGACCCAGACCTACCTAACGGGACCAGAGAGGAAGTCTGCTGGGGAAGATTCTCTTCTCTGATAAAAAAAGATTGATGTCCAAGGGGAAGCCCTCATTTCTTTCTGCCATTGGATGTGGTTTTGTGTGGATCTGATGTTTGGAGTCAAGGCATGCATTTTGAGACTGTATGAAGAAAGCTAAGAAAGAAAAGACAGCCTAGAGCTCAGACCTCATCTAGGTGCTAAATTAACTAGCTCTGGAGCTGACCTGCTGTGCACTTCTTGCTAGGGAGATAATAAACCTCTGTATCACATGATATTAAGTCTCTAGGTTGAGATTTTGTTAGTTGAAGCTGAAAACATCCAAACTGATACAAAACTCTTCCCTGAAGGAAGTTCTGAGCTGAGTCTTAAAGAGTGTGTAAGACCAGGCAGAAAAGCGAGAGAAAGACGTTCCTGGCAGGTAGAGATACAAAGCCACTGAGCCAGACAGAAAGTAGCATGTTTGGGGAAACACAAGTACTTCAGCACGTCTATAGCAAGAGATGAGCCTGGAAAGAAATGCAGGACCTGGGTGCCATAAGAAGAAACTTAAATGTTTCCTAAAATAACCTAAGGGCCTTTGAAGATTTCTCTTAGATTTGCATTTTATAGAGATGACTCTGGTGGCCACAGAGAGGATAGATCAGGGGGTTTGGGATGAAACAGAGAGCCTGTGGGATAACCTCAACAAGAAATGGAAAGAGTGGTGGTGAAGGGGATGCAGAGGAGGGGTAGGTTTGGGAGATGTTAGGGAGGCAGACTCCACAGGACTTGAAGGCTGATTGAATGTAGGGGTAGGTATAGGGAGGTGGAAAGGCCAACTCTTGGGTTTCTGGTGGGTGTCTAGGGGATAGAGGTTCTTTCCATTGAAACAGGAACTTAGCAATGTGGTTCCAAGGCTGGGAAAATAGCTGGTAAACATGTGATGGGTTGGGGAGGGCATGGGGATAATAAATTCTACTTGAATGTATTACATTTGAGAATCCTGAAGGACAAACAAGTGGCGATTTCTAGTGGGTAGTTGCATGTGTGGGAGTGAAACCAAGTGATCTGAGGAGTGGCCTCACCTGGAGAGATCTGAGAGTCCTCAGCAGAGAGATGCTATTTAAACCTAAGAGTAGATATACAATGAGACTGAGATGAGAAGGTTGTCTCTGGAAACACTCAAACTTTAGGAGGGAAAAAGAGGAAAAAGTAACAAAAAGTGAGAAAAAAGAGGCAAAGGAACATCATTAGGGAAACAGAAGAAAAGTCAGGAGAAACTAGTGCAATGAAAGCAAACAGACAATTGCTTCAAGAAAAAAGACAGTGTCAGAATCCAGAGAAATGTCCAGTAATACAGACACAGAAAAATCTGGGGGGTTTTGCAGAAGTACATTCATGACCACTTTTTAAAAACCAGTTTTACAGGAATGGTTGGGGGTAGAAACAGGTGTGTGCTGTGGTGGGGAAGGAATGGAAGGTAAGAAAATGGAGATAGAAATGTAAATCACAGGTTCTCAAACTTGGCTGCACATTGGAACCCCCCCTCCAGGTCTCAACCCTAGTAAGTCTAATTTAATTGGTCTGGGGAGTGTCCTGGCCATGAGGAGTATCAAAGTTCCCCCAGGTGATTCTATTTTGCATCAGAATTAGAGAACCATTGTGACAGACACACTTTGGGAAACTCAGCTGTGAGTGAGAGGAAGACTTCTGTATTGTGAGAACCAGGCTAGAGGAAGGTACACAATCTCAGAGAGAAAGAAATGACTGAGACTGAGACACAGATAAAGATTCAGCTTTTGATGGGAAGAAACGCAGCTGGTCTTCTGTGAAGGGAGAGGATGCTATAAGGTTGTGTAGAGGAGTTCGTAACTTCAAGGAGAGGAGCAAGTTGAGGGAGACCCCTCTTCTGGCTCTATTTTCTAATTTTTCTTGTTGGCGCTCCTCAAGGGCCAGTGGGCTGTTATTTGTGTGATGAATTGACTGATGTTTATTCTCTTGTTTACACCTGTCCTTCCTACTGCACTGCAAGCTCCATGGGGGCAGGGACCTCATCTCTTTTGCTCACCATTGGATCTCCAGTGACAAACTTACTGCCTGGACTCTAGTAGGCGCTCATCAAATATTTGTTGAATGAATGGTTTACTTATTTATCTTGGTCTGCTCAGCAGTGATTGCTAAGATGCACAAAAATATGTCAAAAGAAGTGAGAAGCCAGAGGCCTGCTGTAAGCATCACATCACATCCAACTCCTTACTTGAGTCATCAAATCCACGGAGCATAGAAACTGAAAACAAAGACCTGTGACCAAGGTGCAGCCCAAGCCCCATTACTGCCTGTGGATTGACCTGGGCAGGTTGATCACCTGGGCAACTCACTGGAGAAGGAAGGAGATTTGGAGTGGCAAGTAGCTGTTTGGGAATGTGAATGAAGCAAGGATAATTCCAAACAGTGTGGGTGCAGAGGCTTTTGCAAACAAGTCTTCCTTTTTTGGGGGGTCAGCTGAACAGACCAGCTGGCTCATACTATCGTACAAGTAGCAGAAAGAAGCGGATTAGCAAAATCCAGTGTCTCTACTCCCCTTATTGGGCTAGCATGTGCCTTTTTGGGGGTTGTTTGAAATTGTTGGTCTGGTTCCCCTGAATAGAAAATAACCTCCATGAGGGCAGGGAATTTTGTCTATTTTATTCTCTGATGTGTCCTCAGCCCTTAAATCAGCATCTGGCCGACAAGAAATATTTATCGAATGAATGAAGGACCATTCACATTGTGTTTTGGCTGTTATTCCAGGCTACTGTGGGTTCCCTGCTCCCAACTCCTATAGCACTCTCCCTTTCACTCCAGAACTTAATGATCTCCTGCTCCGTCATGATGCTGAGTGTGTGCACCTTCTCAAGATTCTGGACTCCACAGGGAAGGGATTTTGTCTAATCACTCTCTTGAATTGTTCTCTGTACCTGTCATAGTCCTGAGCACACAATAAAGTATTAATTTAATGTTGAATTCATTCATTCAAGAAATATTGTCTGAGTATTGCTAGTTCCAGTCATGGTGATAGGCCCTATTAATACCATGGTAATAATAATAAGACCCAGTTCCTCACCTTAAGAGTTAACCATCCAGGGAGGAGGCAGACCTACAGTCAAATAATCACACCAGTGAGAAGTGCTACTGTGGGGTCCATACAAAGGGTAACAAGAGAAGAGGCAGCCCCGTGGCTGAGTGGCTGAGTTTGCGCGCTCCACTGTGGCAGCCCAGGGTTTCACCGGTTCAAATCCTGGGCGCAGACATGGCACTGCTCGTCAGGCCATGTTGAGGTGGCATCCCACGTGCCACAACTAGAAGGACCCACAACTAAAAAATATACAACTACATACTGGGGGGATTTGGGGAGAAAAAGTAGAAAGAAAAAAAGAGCAACAGGAGGGAGCACAATGGAGCACTTTGTCTGCTCAAGGGTCAGGGTGTGGGTGCCAGGAAAGTTGGTCAGGGAAGGCTCCTCAGAGGAAGTTCTGCTTGAGTTAGGAGATGGGAGGATATGCAGGTTGGCAGGCATGGATGAGGAGGGAAAGCGGGGGAGGGTGGTGGTGGTGTGAGGAGAAGCATGTTAAGCAGAGAGAAGAGCGCGGACGGTAAAACAAGGAGACATGAGAAAGTAGGGGCGAGTTCAAGGCTGGGAATGTCTGTCATGACATGGAATATAAATTGATGATTGATTATATACAGAACCTGGGAGTCAAACTTAACGATAGCAGCTAAAGGTAGAGAGAGTCCTTTCTGCTCCTGGATGGAGGGAACCCAGTTGCAGTGCACAGATCCCATTAAGTAAGATCTCCACACTCAAGCTAGGCTCTGCTTCGTTCTTTGCAACTAATTACTGTGGCTGCTGAGATCTCATCTTTCTCCACTCTAACTCCTGCATTTAGTGTCTAATACTGATCTATGTTATTACACTCTTCTCTTGATATTGACCTGGTTTTATGGTGTGAAATATACTTTCAAGTGATAAAACTTGTTTTCTCTGAGATAAAAAGAGTTGGAAAAGAAATTGACTATAGCGTCTGCAGAAGGAGAAAGGACATAAACATTTTGGGATAAACATGGACATCTTAAGGCCCAAACTGTGATCTATTAGGGACATTTATATCCAAAAGGCAACCTGTAGACAGTAGTGAGCAGAAAATGTTTGGGCTGCAAATACTAAATGCTTCAAGGAAAACATTCTTCTTAAAAAAAAAATCAGATTCAAAGGAAAGAGAATTGAAACTAAATCCCATCTGTAATTTGTGCTAAAAATCATCTGGTCAAAGTATATAACTTACAAATGAAATTATCCTTTGCCTTTTGAACTGGTATGATAAGCTTCCTCAGTGAAAGAAGAAAAGAGAGGGAAGAACACTTTCTCCAAATGTACTTCCTCTCATGGGGCTCTTGTTTAAGTGGTTTTGCTCTGATTTTTCTGTGAGTAGAAATGGAGAAGAGGTTGCAGGGTCGACCAGTCAAGGCACAGCCGCCAGACTCTTGTCTTTTCAAACAGAAGAGACAAAGTATTTTGACGTTTTGCTTTTAGTTTTCTAACTTGACTCAAGTCACTTACCTTTCCTCATGATGCTATCTACACCAGAGAAATGCATATCCTGTAATTCTTGTCAGGGCCAAAAAGAAAAAATTCCTCCAACTGCTTGACAATGCAGTAGGCCAGAAGCATGTAGGCATATGTGGTATAAATTGAAAGGCTCCATGAATCTTCCTCTATAGCCATAATGCAAATAGTTCCCGTTATTCTGCTATTGTGCCTAGAATTCCTAATTGATTCACTCCTTTAGGGGAGGATATGTCAATATTTCAGATTACTCTGTTCAAATGGTGATACCCAACTAGACTGGTAGCTTCTGGATGGCAAGGCTATATTATGCTTCCTCGGTATGTCCCCTTGGCCCAAGTACAGTCCATATACATAGAGGTGTTCAGTAAGTGCATGTGGAGAGCCAAAACTAAGCATAGCCAACCATTAGCACCATTGTAGGATGGTTCATTTTGTAAAAGAATTCTCTAACTAAGAACACTGAAATCTATGCTTATTCAGAAGAGGGAGTTAGCTTGGTTTGGGTGCTTTAGCAGACCAGGAGTAGAAGTGGGTGCAGTGAGATAGCTGGGGCCCAGGGCGCTAGACTTGTATCAGAATACAATGTGAACCATATATGTAATTAAAAATTTTCTAAGGGGCTGGCCCAGTGGCCGAGTGGTTAAGTTCTCGCGCTCCGCTGCAGGCAGACCAGTGTTTCGTCAGTTCGAATCCTGGGCGCGGACATGGCACTGCTCATCAAACCACGCTGAGGCAGCGTCCCACATACCACAACTAGAAGGACCCACAACGAAGAATGTACAACTATGTGCCGAGGGGCTTTGGGGAGAAAAAGGAAAAAAATAAAATCTTTAAAAAAAAAAAATTTCTAATAGCCACATTGCAAAAGGTAAAAGAAACAGATGATTAATTTTAATATATTTAACCCAATATATCAAAAAATATTAACATATAATCAAAATAAAAATTGTTAGTGAGATATTTTACATTTTTTTCATGCTAAGTGTTCAAAATCCAGTGTGTATTTTAATCTTACAGCAAATCTCAATTCGGAGGAGCCACATTTCAACTATCCAATAGCGACATGTGGCTTGCATATTGGACACCACAGATCTAAAATGCCTGTTGGCATAGAGGGAGGGAAAGAGGAAAGGAGGGGGGGAGGAGAGGACAGAGCAGTAGGGGAGCCTTGGGGAGCCGGGGGCCAGAAGAAAGTGGCCGAGAACAGGAGACTGGAGAGGAGAGTTGGAAAGCAGGAGGGCGTCAAGACAAAATACACTGTGTAAATTTCCCAAGGCATCTTTGGTATGATGCCTGGAGCCCTGCTGCTCAGGTACATTTGGCTCAGGCTGGGCCAGAAGAAGAATCTCCAGGATTCTTGTATGTGGGGCCCCTTCAAGTGGAAGACATGCAGCTCTTTTAGTGCCTTTGAAGTGAATTAATCCAACCTAAAGTCTCTTAGTTTAATAAGTACAAAGAATTTATAAGATACCCAAGATTGTCAATTACTTTCTTCTAGAGAAAATTACCACATCCTAGAGGAACATAATCAGATGACCATCTTCTAGCACAGGTATCCCTGGCCAAATTATATCTCCACCACTCTATGTTTAATTACATGGAGATTGTGGCAGAGATGGTGAGAAAGAGGGTAGAACCATTATCGTAAGAGAAGACAGAGAAACTTTCAGTTTCACCTTTATCAGAGTGCCATCCAGTCTATCCAGGGCACTCTTCCATAATCTATGATCTATGAACTTAAACTGAGTAGGGAGACAACTTCCAGAAAGAGGTAACTGATGGCACTAGTTTACCATACTCAGGGTGGGGGGTGGGGAGGTGGAAGTGAAATCCATACATGAATACCATTTCTTTCATTATAGACTGGATGTTGAAATGTTCCTGCTTTCTTGCCAAGTTTAGATATTTACAACAGTGGCAGCCCCAGTCACCAAAAACTAATTCAAGGTCTATTTCTCTCTCATGAAGAAAATTAAAACTTAGAAACGTTATGATTGTTTTTCTATTACACCTCTCTAGATTTTCTCTTGGGGGTTCCTCATGCTGAGAGCTAAGAAGTCAAAGATTTCTGGATCTTTCCAGCATCCATTGTTCAAAAGACATTTTCCATCTTCACTTCCACCAGTAAGATAATCCAACCTGGGAGGTGTAGTTCCATTAGATTGATGTGTAACCTGAGGTCTGCCCCGATCTATTTTTGTCCTGCTTTCCTTCCTTGTATAAGATCTCATCTTCACTGTGCTTTCTTTTTGTGAATTCTGTGGATTTCTTGGGTATGTTATTTTAAGTCACAGGTATTACCTGCATGTTCACTTTATGATAATGGTTCTACCTTGAAACTTCCCCAGTAATTCTTTTGAGTGTTTTAGATGGATCTTCTCCTCTCAAATCTAAGACTTCTGTAACCACACGGCAGAGCTGCCACAGTCTGTTGTATGTGGCGTCTCCAATTGCTCTCATTATGGTCTCTCTTCCTATAGCAGTAAGAGCATGCCTCTCAATGGCTTCCTAAACTTGGGATCCCTCTGTGGGTAGGGGTAGAAGAGGGGTCATTCTAGCTGGCTCCATTAGACTTCGTTGCTTTTCTTCCTAATCTTCTCTTTATGAGCAGCTAGATCTGGGTGTGTCTCCTTATGCCCTTTATGTCCATCTACCTTGTTTCTAAAATCCCAATCTTTTCCTAAGGAAATCTTTCTCTTCCTCCTGCTTAATCAGCCCATCTGGTTTTATTTGTCTTTCATTCTCTCTCTGCTCCTATTTAGATAAGAAGACAGAAGTATATTTTGACAACCAATCCAGTTCTTCCTCCTGAGTTTCTGAGCAAAGTCTGTTTCAAGGCTCAGGCCTCCTAAATTGCCTTCTTCGATTCGGGGTTGATAATAAGTTCACTGACCTTTTTTGGGGGGAGGGATTTTATTTCATTTGTTTACTTTATCCAAATCCAGGAAGACGGTGTATTCTTATAAAACAATGGCTCGTATTCCTTTTGTTGTATTCACTGGTGAAATCTACCACCATTTGGGAATGTCTCCAATGTTAGACCCCGAAATGCAAAGCTGGGGCCAGAATTTATGCAATTAACAGATTCAGGACAAACTTGAGGCCTGGTGGTTGGAGGTAACTTGAGTCTGTGGATCAGCCACCTATTTCCACACTTTCCTGCCCTGAACGCAGTTCCAGACAACACAGAAAGGAACAGTGCTGAGTAGCTGACCTAGCACTGCCTATCTAGGTCTGGCGTGAAACATGCACTGGTGCTCTGCAGCCAGGAAGAATTTAGCTGCCTTCGTAGTTTAAACACCTGGCCTAGAGAAATGTCTAAGAAACATAACCCAAGCAGAAAAAATTTTCCTTACCCCAATATCTAAGAAGCATGTATGCTGCAGCCCTGCCAATTTTAGGATTAGCTTTAACTAGGTCTAAAACATTCTATTTTTCCTAAAATCAAATTCATGCTGCAGCCATGCCTACTCAGGCAAAAAGGGCTCCTGCAAGGTCAGATCAAGGTCAGCCTCAGAGGCCATCACAGTCATAGTTTACTGTGGTAAGTCAAATTCTAAGATTCCTCACCCAAAATTCCTGCCCCCTGGTGTATACATCCTGTGTAGTCTTCTCCCCTTGAGTGTGGGTAGGACTGATGAATATGATAGAATGTCACACCTGTGTTTGGGTTCTTAATTAGTTGACTTTAACCAAAAAGGAAATTATCCTGGGTGGGTTTGACTTAATCAAGTGAAAGCTTCAAAAGCAAGAGATTCTCCTGCTAGCCAAGGAGAAGCAAATAGCCATGGTGTGAACTGCCTAGGGAAGGGCCTCTAGGAGCAATGGCCTCAGTCCTACAAGCACAAAGAACTGAGAGCTGCCAACAGGCACATGAGTTTAGAAGATGACCCCAGGCCTCAGATGACAACACAGCCCTGGCCAACATCTTGATTGCAGCTCTATGAGATCTTGAACAGAGGACCCAGTTAAACAGTGCTGGGATCCTGAACCATGGAAACAGTGAGATGATAATGAAGTTTGTTGCCTTAAATGGTTAAGTTTGTGTTAATTTGTTATGCAGCAGTAGAAAGCTGATACACTTCTGAGGCAGTCCCCCAGTCACAATAAAAGGTGTTGTTAGCCTCCAAGTTAAAAAGCTTGCAGGTTCTGTACTTAACTCTAGTACTTACCAAGCCCAAAGCTTCCAGCCTGCAACTGAGATTTCTCAGCCTCAGTGATTTACATGCATTAGTTTCTCCCTAAGTAGCAATCCTTAGCAATATAATGGGAATGACCCTGGAGCCAGACCACCTGGGTTTGAGTTGCAGCTCCCACACTTCCAGGCTGTGAGAGCTTGGACAAGTTATTCAACCATTTTTTCCTGCTACAGTTTCCTCATCTGTAAAAGGGCATGATAACAACACTGTCTTCCTCAGGGAATTGTGAGGATTCAAGGGAATGTGTATATGGAAAAGGCTTAGAATTTTGCCTGGCACATAGTAAATTATGTTAACTGTTATTATTTCCCATGGTTTCTTATTCATGCAACAATATATTGAGGTTTTAGAGGTTCAGTAAAGAACATCTCTTTTCCAAGTTTAGGACCCTTTGAGAAATAAGACATAGGAAATAAAGAGACGGCAACTGACTATCAGCTTTATCATCAATAACGCTGACTGGAGAAGCAGCTCAGATATTCTGCCTGGTGGGTCTCCTGATGCTTGTCTTAGAATTAAACTTCCCCACCCAGTCTCCAGCAGAGCTGGAGAAACACAGGCCTCCCCCCAGGGGCAGACCACTCCCTGCATGGTTGGAAGCAGGCAGAGTGCACCCCCTCTGTGGGAAGGAAGATCAGAGTCAGAGAGTCCAGGGGCCGCCTCCGTGGCTGAGTGGTTAAGTTCGCATGCTCCGCTGCGGCGGCCCAGGGTTCGGATCCTGGGCGCGGACATGGCACTGCTCGTCAGGCCACATTGAGGCGGTGTCCCACATCCCACAACTAGAAGGACCTGCAACTAAGATATACAACTATGTACCGGGGGTTTTGGGAAATAAAGCAGAAAAAAGAAAAAGATTGGCAATGGTTGTTAGCCCAGGTGCCAATCCTTAAAAAAAAAAGAAAAAAAGAATCAGAGATTCCAGGAGGGGCTGACCCCAAAATGCTCAATGTCTTTTCCTGGATCCACCAGTTAGACATGGATCATCTCTAAAGGGTAGGGAAAATTAGCAGGAGGGTCACTCAGCTGAAGTTCCTCCATCTGGAAACCCAAGTTAGGACAGTGGTTCTCAAGTTTGATCACCTGGAGGTTTTGTTAAACATAGATCACTGGGTCACCCCCAGAATCTGATTCAGTAGGTCTGGAGTACAGCCTGAGAATCTGCATTTCTACCAAGTCCATAGGTGATGCTGATGCTGCTGGTACAGGGACCTCACTTTGAGAACCTCTGACGTAGGAGAATGAAGATGTTCTCCAAGAGACCTTTGCCTGGCCCAGCAAACTGTGATTTGAGTGACTTAGAGATGCATCACAGAGAACAGAGGATGCAGTCCCAGTGGCTTTGCTCTCACATCAGACCAGGGGAAGAAGAAGAGGTGGCTGGAAAAAAAGTCTTTTACCATTCTGATGCTCAGTCCTTCTTTACAAGAGGCATTGGATTGACTGTCAATACTATTATACAGAACCATGGTGACACATAGTTTTTCACTGAATTGATCCATTATTTCATTAAACTAAAAAAATTCACTTGAAAAAAATGACTTGGTAGCCCATTAGAAACAGCCTGAAATTGTTGGATAGTGAAAGCTAAACTAAGATTGGTAAGCCTAGGGTTTTTTTTTTTTTAAGATTTTATTATTATTTTTTTTCCTTTTTCTCCCCAAAGCCCCCGGATACATAGTTGTATATTCATCGTTGTGGGTCCTTCTAGTTGTGGCATGTGGGACGCTGCCTCAGCGTGGTTTGATGAGCGGTGCCATGTCCGCGCCCAGGATTCGAACCAACAAAACACTGGGCCGCCTGCAGCGGAGCGCGCGAACTTAACCACTCGGCCACGGGGCCAGCCCCAAGCCTAGGGTTTTTTTCTTCACCCTGAAACAAAAACCAAGCATTTGAAAATCTTAGGGGCACATTTTCAATAATTTAATTTGTCTTTATTTTTTCATTGTTGTCAATCAACATCAGCATTGTCAGAAAGCAATTATTAAACACACGATTATACTGAACACTGTGCTGGGAGTTGCAAGCTGGCACATGGGCGCTGTTCTTCTTCAGAACGTGGACTATCAGAGCTTGGACTAAATGGTTTGCCTCCTTGGTACGTAAAGTTTGGCCCATGGACCAGCAGCACTGATTAGAATTGCAGAATCTCAGGCCCCACCCCAGGTCTTCTGCAAATAAGAATTTGCATTTTCGCAAGATCACCAGGTGATGACATGCACTTCAACATTCAAGAAGCACTGAGCTAGTTATGCCCTCCCTTCCTATCCTTTATTTGGCTTCCAGAATGTTTTTTTGAAGATCTAAAGCTAAACACTATTTGCTTAAAATTCTTCAGTTATATCCACTCACCCAAAGAATTAAATTTAAATTTTATAGCATTTTGGGAGACAAGGGGGTAAATAATAAAAATGATTCCAATAGAAGAGTTGTAAGCAGATAGGAAAATAAGAGAGATTAGCTGCTGGATAGTTTTACAAGCTGAATGGTATTTTTCTGGCCTTTCCTCATGCAGAAAGGCATCAGAGAAGCCCAGCTCAGACTGACCCTTTATCCCCAAAAGAACAATGCTTCGTAAAGGAGAAACCTCGTGTGCCTATGACACTGCCTTTTTTCATAATGGTGGATGTATAGATCTGACATCTGTGTGGGAAAGAAAGATGTAACCACTGTGATTAGCAAATCTAGACATACCAACAAGGGGAGAAATTCCATCTGTTTCTACAGGTTGGTAGTCATGCAATGGAAGGTGGAGTGTGTGCTGAATCTAAAGGGGTTCGTAGAGCAGTAGTAAAACCCCAAGGGGCTCATTGATAATAGCTACCATTTATTGAGTACTCGCTGTGCCACACACTGTGCTAAGAGCTTTACTGCTACTATTTCACTTAATTTCCACAACAGCCATCGAGGTAGGTATTAATAACATCCACACTTTGAGAGAAGAAAAGTGAGAATTGGAAAGGTTAAGCAACTAGTCCATGTTATACAGCTAATAGGAGGTGGAACCAGGATTTAAAAAGTCAGTGCTCTCAGCCCATGCACTACATCATCTGCCCATTAGAAGGTGGGTCACTCTCCATCCCTGCCTTTTAATTTAAATTCATATTCCTCAAATATGAATCTCAGGAAATTGTTGGCTGCCCTTTCCCACTCTGCTTCCAGAATGTGTTTCCTTGCAAATGATGAAGTGGAAATGGCACCAATGAGTAAGAATGAACGGTTGGAGGAGGAGGTCCAGATGGAGGTGGGAAATGCTGTAAGGATGGGTTGTGCCATGCAAGCAGATGTGCCATGACTCTTAGTGACAGACCCCCATTTGCCCCACAGCCAAACTGTCTGCTTTGGCTTCACTGAGCTGTAGTGGCAGCCAAACTGTCTACTACTGAATCAGTGACCCAGTAAGAGGAGCTAAAATTATGAAATCATGCCAAACCCAAATCAAATCCCATGCATTGCTGCAGTGGAAGAAGAAGAGAGGTCACATGCATATTTCTGAATATTTCAGAGATTACTGTTGCCTGGGAATGGAATCCCAATGACTGGAAAGGCAGAGGAATGACTGCCTTAATGCACTGACCATAAGGTCTGTTTGTCTTTTGCCAAGGCGTTAATGAAGCTGGGGCAGAAGAAATTGTTACTGGACAACCTAATGTCTACCACTTAAGCTAAAAGTAAAGCAGAAGGGAGGGTCCCCAAAGTCGTGAAGGATGATAGTTTAAGCCGGAGAGGGAAATCTCAGGCAGGTTGTTGTAAACTTTGATTTTCTGCCCTGTTACTGATGCAGATGGGTCTGTTGATCTTTTGAAATTTATTGCTTTTTCATGCAAATTTGAACCAAGCAAATTTGAAATCGTGTAATATGAAACTTATAATAAAGCCTCCCTTTAGGTACAACATTTGAGATAATATATATTCTGTTTATTTATCAGGGTCCCAGTAGGAAATAGGTGGCACACTTAAATTGGATGAAAGAATTATTTACAGAGGTGTGGGCAGGGTATAGCGACTGGCAAGGAGCAGAGCAAATACCCCCTCCAGACCTCAAGGGACAAGGGGAGTGAGCAGTTATTGAAGCCCTTGGGAAGGCAGCTGTGGAGAGGGCCACCTGACAGGACCTAGGGCCTTTGGAAGAGGGACACAGCTGACCCGAGGCAGCCCAGCAGAGAGGGAGCCCTGGGAATAGATACACCAACCTCTCTCTTCCATCCCCCCGATTTCTTGCCGGTGCTGCCCATGGGTGCAACCTGCCCAGAAGCCAGAGGGCAAGGAGACTTGGTGTGTATATATATACACATATATAGATTGGCTTCCTGGGGGGAGCAGGGTGAAGAAGGATCTGGAGGGCCCCCAAACTAAATCAGAAAATGAGCCAAGAATCATATAATTTCAAACCAGCAGCAGGACAAATTGTAAATGGCAGTTCTGCTATTGCCACTTGGCAATGCCGTTTCAGCTGGTAAACAGCACTCAGTTCCTGCTCCTCCCTCAAACTGTCTACCTGTGGTCAGGATTACTCTTGAATTGCGTGGACTTTGAGTGATGAGATGCTTTTAGGAAACATGCCTTCCATTAAATTTAACCTCCCCAATATGCCTTCTTCCCCAAAATACTACTTTGGTTGGGAGTCTTCTGTAGGAGATTTTAAACCACAAATTAATTACCAGGCTACAGAAAGAATTCTGGCTTATCTCCCTTTGTACAGTTTCTGTGTTCTTGAAATGCCACAAAATTAAGATTTTTCTAAATACAATCTCTTTTCATTTTGAAGGATGGGATATTTTCAAGGCTATGCAGGCTTCTTTTCTCTTATCCTAGAATTGATTTGCGCCCCAATAAATTAATTTTGAGCAGAATGAATAGCTGTGTTTTCACTGTCACAATGGTTGCAAGAACTCTGCTTGCTAGACTATAAGCAAGCTGAGGACATGGGGAGAGTTTCATTGAACAGCTTATCCCAGCTTCCAACACAATGCCTGGTTCTTAGAAAGTACTCAATAAATATTTCTTGAATGAATGAACAAAGGTTTTAAAACTATGCAGAAATCCATAACTGAATCATACCAACTTCTAACCATATTCCCTAAGTATGGGTTATTAAAAGATTTCAGAATCATCATGAACGATATTTTAAGGTTGACTGCTTTCCCTCCTCCTGGAATGCTGAGAACCTACAAACTAAGAATTGCTATCACGAGTAGTCCTTATGTTACAGTTCAATCATTTTGAGAGTTCTCCAAAGTGCTATCATTGCCAATTAGAAACTTTCCCCAACCACCAACCAAGACCCAAAGAAAGTCATTTATCCTTTCAGATTCCCTGAGTGTGCAGAAAACCTGGAATCTTGACCAAACCAAGTGTGAGAGTTGTCATGGGTTCCATCCTGTTTAGTCATCTGCTTTACTTAAAAGATGACAAGCCTGCATTTTACCACCATCAAAGTTCAGCCCCAAGTGGGTTGGAAGGAGCCTTTGATCCTCTCTAGGACAGCAGGATTCACCTTTTATCACCTGCCACTGGATAAGGATAAGGTGGGAGGGGCTAGAAGGATCAAGAAAGGCTTTGCCCTGCGATATTATGCTTTGCTTGGAAAGTCTGCATTCTGGCTTCTCTTAATGATGGCTTAGTTTGGGGTATTTTTAATCCAGGAGATTAAATCAAACCATCCACTAAGAAGGTGATGCATGCATTTGATTTCCATTAAGAGGAAGAGGAATGGATCTTTTTCTCTCTCTCTTCTTTTTGTCCTAATTTCCCCTTTACTTAAACCTCCTCTCCTGTGCTTGCTGATGTCATTGTAGCTTTTAGTAGAGTGGGGGGTATGTGGGTGTGAGCAGCTCCCTCTGAAGCCATTGCTGATTCATCTTGGTGAATCATCTGCCTAGACCTCTGGTCTGGAAGAGAGTGATGTCACCGTTCATCCTCCTCCTCCTCCCAGCCTCCTCATTAATACTCTGCATGTTCACAGCAGGCGTGTTCAGCTGAAGCTGACCAGGAGCCTGGGAAGTCACTAAACTTTCCAAATGCCAGCTGATCCCAGGCAGGGAGCCCTAGGATTCTCATCAGGGCAGGGCTGAACTCCTTCACCCTGCTCACCATGAGGCCATTTGTAGATTCAAATAGCTAGGAGGTAAGCAAATCAACACATCCAGGGCAGCCAGACATCCAAGAATCAAGCTTCCCAGCCCTGCTCAGCCTCTCTGTTGAGGTCAATTATTATAAACTATCATTTTTGTAGGAATGCTCTTAATTCAACTGTTGTATAAACCATGGGTCTGTTTCTCAGCAATTATAATTCAGAGCCTTCCAGATAATAGTGATCCCTGGTTTGATCTTTTTTCCTCCCTTTCCATTTCTTTCTTCTCTTTTCTTCAATTGCTTCCCCACTTCACTCCTAACTTAACTGTTTCCAGCTGTGTATCATTTGGCTCTGCTTCCACCCCAGCTTTTTCTATAATATGCATTTGGACCCCTTCCAGGTCCCAGATGTGCTATTTTTCTATGCTGAAGCATCTGGGCCTCCACACAGTCCTGTCACTGCAACGTGGCAAACTTGTGAAAAATCCAACTGGCAGCCAGCTAGCAGGCTGCTCCATTCTGACAAGCCAGGGAGGCATTTCAAAGAGTATGAGGAGGTGAGGCCAAAGCAAGGGGCTTGAGAGGTGGTGGGAACCCAGGTGAAGGCAGAAGCTCACAGTCTCCCATGTTGTGGCTTTTAGATGAGCCTAGTAACACATTGGAAGATGAGGATTTGTTTCCTTTCAAAGCAGGGTGGTGCTTCTGCAAAATTCAAATAACTTACCCTCCTCTGTAAGTGAACTGGAAGTGAGGTTACCCAGTTAAAGCAAATGGTTGTCACCCCTAACTGACGGGGCTGTGAGTACCAGTGATGGGATCCCAGGGTCTGAGAAATATAGGGCTGTTGGGGAAGGACACTGGACCAGGAGCCAGAAGTCCTGGTTTCGGTTCTGACTTTCTACTAGATCTCTTCCTGACCTTAGACAAGCCAGCCTTGTCATCTGGGCTCCTGTTTCCTTTTCCAAGAAATTAGAAGACTGGGTTAAATTGTGAGGTTTCAAGCTTTTGTTTTAAAAATTCAAACTAAATCTTAAATGGAAGCCTTTTGTGTACGTGTGCTCAATACTACTATGAAAGGAAGTGTAACAACAGCGTTTTGGTAAACAGCCTTACTGGCAGCCATTCCAGCACCCATTGGGCCCCACAGAGTTCAAAGGGAGGTGGAGGTGTCAGAGGTGCACCCTTCCAATATTCAACCATCCTCACCTCGAGTCATGGAGCTCAGCTACATGGCTACACTTCCATCAGCACAGAGAACAAACCTCCCCTTTGACACTCTCTCTTCTATGTTCTTCCCTTGGCACAGTCTTAACTTCTTCTACCCTTTCCTTCCTTTCATCACTCTCTTCTCCTTAGCTTCCTGCAGGGATGGCCAGTCATTCAGTTTCATCCTCTCTGAATGGGCCATGCAGAGTTGGAGTGGGGCAGAGCCACCTATAACTTCATGTGGAACAAATACTTGGCAGAAAAATCTTCCAGACTACTAAAATGGAGCCCCACTTAGCAGATTTTCTCATATTATTATATCAAAAGGAACTCTTCTTTCTCTTCTTCTATCTTGAGTCTCGTTACTGAAAGCACCATCTTTTATCCTAGCCCTAGCTTCCATGGCAAGCCCTAGGAATGAGGGTGAGGAATGTATGGGTGTGTGTCCCCCTCTCTGACCATTTTTGAGACAACTTTAAAGAACCACAAGGGATCCTTGGAGCACAGTTTGAGGACCACTGTACAAGATGCAATCATCGCTCCAAATCCTTGGGTACTAAGAACTGTCCTCAGAGAAGAGTATTCTTCTTCACCTGGAGTAGAATCCTTGGAAGTCTTTGGACTAGAGAGGACTTTTGGAGACCCCTCACTCTTTCTCATTTGCTGTTTTGAGGGAGGTCTACATCCATCTAGAGTCTTACTAGTTGGGGGGAAGTCCTCTTGAAGAACAATTCATAACTCCTAGTACCACATATCTATCCTCAGGTAGCACAACTTTCTCTCTAATGGTGGAGTGTTAGACAATTTGGGCACGCGGGTGAAGGAAGATTTCAATATCTGAGAATTTCCCTCCATACGGGTAATTTCTTATACACAGAACCGGGAGTCCACCTGGCCTAGAGATGAGTGTTGTGTCAGTAAGTGAGCTCCCAAATCATCTTGACTCAGTGGATAAAGGATTACTTTCCCTCTCATTTTCAATGAGTGGTACAGCACCATACTTAAAGCTGTTATAGACCATATTATACTTTACAAGTATTTGCCGCCCTAGTTGGCAATAGATTAATACCTCCTGGCTACATGGATGTTTGATTTAGTTGCTGATTTGCTTTGGCCAATGAAATGTGAGCAGAAGTGATGCACGTCACTTCCAAGATAACACTCTAAAAGCCCATGTGAGGTTCCACCTTCTCTCTCTTTCTTCTCTTCTAACAAACACAATATCTGAGAAGGGCAATATACAACATAGGGGTGCTCCATCAGCCTGGGTCTCAGATGAGGATGTGGAGATGCAGCAGATCCAAGACAGATATGTAGTGGATATGGAGCATGAGCAAGAAATACACTACTGCTATTGTGAGCTTCAGTCTAGTTGTTTCTTATGGGTTAGGGGCCAGACAGACATCAGTTTAAATTTCAGCTGTGTAACCTTAGACAAATTACTTGACCTCTCTAAGCCCCAGTTTTCTCATTCATGAAATGGGGATGATAACAGCGCTTATCTCATTGGGTTGTTGAGAGGCTTAAATATGAAAATGCAAGTAAGTTGCTTAGCATAGTACTGGGTTATTAGAAAAAAATTAATAAATGTTACCTACTATTATTGTAAAATAGATCTAGGGCACAGGTATAAAAAGATGGTATATATGAAAAAGATGAACAATTATCAAGCATAACAATGGATTGTAAATCTTCTAACATATCTTTTAGAAACAACACAACAGTTTATGGCCATATGTTAGGAAGAATAATGGCCCGGAAAGATATCCAAACCCTAATCCTCAGAACCTGTCAATATGTTACCTTACATGGCAAAAGGGATTTTGCAAATGTGATTAAGTTAAGGATTTTGAGATGGGAATTTATCTTGGATAATCTGGGTAGGACTGATGTAATCACAAGGGGTCTTAAGAGTGAAAGAGGGAGGCTGGAGAGCTAGTGAGAGAAGGAGACATTAGGATGGAAGCAGAGTTATGAGGACACAACTGCTGGTTGGAAGAGCCAAGGAATGAGGACAGCCTCTAGAAGATGGAGAAACCAAGGGAATGGATTCTCCTCTAGAGCGTCCATGAGGAATACAGATGCCACACTTGGTTTTAAGTTCAGTGTGACCATTTTGGACTTTTGACCTCCAGAACTATAAAATAATAAATTTGTATTAAGCCACTAAATTTGTGCTAATTTGTTACAGCAGCAATAGGGAACTAGTTCAGGCCCCAATTCCTTTTTCCCCAATTTCAGCATTGCTGCCGCTTCTCAACAGGTAGCTCCTCCTTTTCTGAATTCAAAATCATAAAGGTCTGGGTAGGATTTCTCTAGATCCCAACACATGCTGACTCATAAATTAGGCCCCTGCCTGTGGCAAACTTTTTCTGCCAATCCCCTCCTCCATCCCACATGATCCCACCCTGTCTCATCCTACATACATGATCTCAAACACATAAAAGGAATTTTCTATTTTAATTTTAAAAATCACATGTTACTTGACTAACTGTCTAGTTTCTGGGGTGGTTTGTAATGATATTTTTCAGTCACTACTGAATGATAAAAATAAGGCCAGAAGGCCAGGCCCTTAGATAAGCCTAAATTATGCCAGCATGATTCTTAACATGGCTTTTTCCAGAATTCTCTTCTAGCAAATGAATTCTTTCACGATCAAGAGAATGCCATATAAACTCTCTTGATGATGAAAGAATTCATTTATTAGTGTAATACATGAGGTATAAGGCAGTAATTTTTTAAACATCATTGGTTGCTGAAATCTTGTTTGATTATAAACTGTGAGAAAGGATTGTTGTTGTTTGCTTCTTTTAGGTACTTTTGTTTTACTTTTTAATGGGTTTGAGTGATGGAAGACAAGAGACAAGAGGAATATTTGTCATTTCCTTCCCAGGAACCCTTGTGTTTTATTTCAGTTCTCCCTGTGTAGTGCGTGGGCTGCCCGGGGACTTCAGGGTCTCTCTCCTGCTGTGAACCTTCTACAAGAAGCCTGCCCGCTGTCCACTGTCATTTCCAGGACCATCCCTGCTGCAGCAGTTCTAGGGTCCTCCCCTGCTCCTGCTTGGGGGGCTTGGAATTAAGAGAACATGTCACATAGGAAAGCATAAATCTCCTGGTCCCTTCAACTATAGGTCATATGTTTAGCCACAGAATGGTAAATATTCTCTTTCTGTTCTAAATAAAATAATAGTTCCTGTTCAAACTGCTATTTGTTTTGCTTCCCGTTGGCTCCTGCCTCACAGATCCCATGCTAGGAGTAGCTAACTTTCCAGAAATCTCAACCACCCCATGCTGTTTAGCTTTAGTTATTTTACATTAAAAGAGGGGTGCCGTAGGGGAGGGGTTCCATCTATAAGTACCAGTTCCAGAGAATAAATCTTTTATCTTTCCTTGTACTTGGCCTTGAATTCCTCAATCTTTTCCCCCATCATTTTAGAGCTCATAGCTGCGAGGTTACCCCAGTCTCTGAGCTCTTTCTTTCTCCAGTCCTAGAGAAGGGTAGTCTGGTTCCTGCCCAGAGACCAGCATCTCCCTCTCAGAGTATGTGTAAAATCTTAGTATGTGCAGTATACTTACTATTCTCATGGTAGACTTTTACTATTGCATTAGATTTTTACTATCACATTTCAGTCCAGATTCTGCAGTTGGAAATTCCTGCCACATAATTCACTTTTATTCAATATTTTGAGTACATGTGGCTATACCCATTTTTAGCTAGATATTGTATAAATTAGTACTGAATCATGCTCAAGACCAGATAGAGTTGGCTTTTTCTGAGGAAGACAAAGCCTTCCTCAGGTTTTCCTGTCTTAGTTAGAAAAATGCCAGCTTAAGCAATTACCTGGCTGGTGTCCTAATTGTCTTCATGTGTGAATCAGAAGGGGCATATGGCTCACCTGACCAATTATGTGGGTATTGATTAAGATAGGGAGGAAAAAAATAATCGAGAGGCACAGTTAGTCACCCAAGTCTGCCATTTGTGTCAGAAGTATATTAGTTCCTCACTAAAGATTTGCAGACTCGGCTGTTGGGGGCAGTGAGCAGCATGCACGTATCTCTGAGCTGGTCTTGAAAAGCCTTCATACTGTAGGGAGCTAAAAATGTTTTTGGGATCTAAGTTACACTCGTTAAGAAATCACAGGAAGCACAAACCCCTAAATATGAGGAAATAAAACCAATTAAAAATAACAATCATCACTTTTGAAGTTTAAAATAAAAAAGGATAAAAATTATGCTTGACAAAAATATAATCCCCTACTTGCGCCCATCTTGAGTAAAAGCTGTCTCCCAGCTGCCATCAATTCCTTACTTGCCTTAACAACACAAGGCAGTGTTCCTATTACCACTCTTTATTTTCAAAAGCTGCTCTCAAGTGACAGCCACACAAATGTCTCTTCTTTGGAGGAATTCAAATAATTTCCAGACATTTGTTAATGATTTCATTTAAAACCTTAGTTTTAAAAAAACAAAAATATAGAACAGGGGTTGCAGAGTGGAGCCCACAACAGAAGTTTTTGTTTGGCTCTCACAGGACTTTTAGTGAGAAATTTCACATAAAAGAAGAAATGCAGATTTCTCCATGGCTACAGTCAGCTGGAGTTGAGCGGCAACTGCTGGCCTGAGGTGGGGCATAACGCCCTCCTCAGTTCTCGAGGACATGTACTGGGCCTGCTTCATCCCCTTACACCACCTGCCTGGCCGTGGCCCTGAACTCTGATCTGAACGACCGCTCTGACACTAGGGAGAAACCAAGGCACAGAGTCACTCTGAGAGCAAAACATAGACTAACTCCGTGAGGACTCAGCTTAGTCTGTGTGTGAATGGGGGAGGACTTAAAGTGGGAAAATATTTTTTAAAGTAACTGGAATGGTTTCTCTAAACACACCATTGTGGGGGAGGAGCAAAGAAAGGACGGTGAGGGGAGACAGAAAAACAGAGGAAGGAATGGGAGAGGAGGGCATGGCTCTTAGGAAAGCTCGGTACCCATTTGGTGGCAGGGAACAGAATGAAATTTACCAGTCTGTTCCTCATGTGATGTCTACCACAGACGACACCCAGGCTCCAGGCACAATGTCAGTTGAGGAGGAAGGTCATATTTGCAGAGGCTGACTTTGGGATACATGTCGACCTTCTCTAAATTCTACAAACTGTGTTTCCTTGGATAAAGCCATTCTAGCTTTGAACCTGAACCACTATGGAACTGCTTTTACAAAGTGGCTTTCTGTCCTGCTCACCAGCCTATCAGGCAGGTACTATAGGACATGCCCATGGTGCTGGATTCAGTATCAGGATACTACTGGGACTTTCAGTGCTGGTATTCCTCCCTGGATCCAGGATTGTGAATGAATGTGTTTTCTCTGAGAACTTTATTTATTTATTTATGTTACAAACATTATAAATGTTATACCACATCTGATTTCTGTCTTTGCACTTGTGGATAAAAGGTCAAAATCAAACCTGTGGCCAGCCTCTAGTAAGTATAGAAGACATAATGGAATGGGACACATTTGGGTACTTCACTCTATTGTGTTTTTTCTTAATCTTCCAGGTGTTAATCTTCCTTTGTTCTTTCTCTTGACCATTATTTTTAAAGTTCTTTTAAAAATATCTTATTGCTATCAGATAGCATTAATAAATAAATAAAGCAGGCATTCCAGAAGGCAAGGAGTATCTCCACTTAAATTAGCCCAGGTGAAAGGAAATGGAACAATGAAGCCTCACACTTATGAGTACTAGTTGATTGCAACATACAGCTGAACATTATAACCACAGGATGCTTGCCTGTTAATTTAAAATTCAATTTAATTTTATCTTCATTCATTTTTCCCATGTCTTCAACGTAAATTGCTAGCTTCATGAAAAACTGATGGCTTGTTTGATAAATTGAAGAGTCTTCTAATTGGTTTTTCTCACCATCATAGCTACCTGGCTGGTGTCTGAGATGTGTTGGGTGATATGAGAGGATTCACTCCCTTACCCCCACCCCAGGACCCTAACTCCATGCTGGTACTGGCCATCTTCCTCCATGAAGACCCTGGCCTTCTTCAATCTCAGAACCTGGTGTAATCCATGCAGGATCTTAGATTATACAAAGTGAAGGCGATTCCAGCTTCTGTTCTCCATGTTGCCCTTTCTTAATGACTTTTTTCTGGGATACCCCAAGATCCATATCTAAGTCCTGTTGAGATCTTTTCATCCCAGTCAATCTTCTATGTGAAAATCTACCAACATCACTTCTTTATCTAGAATATTTCTGTACTAGTAAGGTATTTTGGGGAAAGAAGAGAAGGAGTAAGGATGTTAAGAGTGTGTAAGAACAGGGAATAATACATATATGAAAGGGAATGATAAAGATAATAAAAATTATGGCTATGACATGAACAAAACATTCCTGAATGGCATAAAAAGAGATAGTAGGGAAGAGAGAGATCTTGCATCCTACTGTTCTCCGCACTAGACAACACATGGTGGTGTTGACTGAGGAAAGCTTGTTTTTGGTTTGGAAATTGATGAAGGCTGTTTGGTACACGAAGGGCTGTGGTGTAATTCAGGGAGAAGGCACTGTGCAGCATATGTATAAGGCAAGTTCAGCCTTTGAAACTCACGGAGCTTCTGATCTGGTTGGAGACAAAGGCTTGCACATGTAACCCAACTAAAGAAGAATTCGAGTGTGTGACATTATTAAAGTATGTATTAAAATAATAAATGCAATAAATGGGGTGCACCCATGATTCTAAATTCAACCCATAACCAGTTAGTGGAAGACTTTCTTGGGGAGCACTTAGTTTTGCTTTAGGGGGCCCTCCTTAAATGTAGTGAAAATGCTCATCTTTGGTGAGTGGAGTTTCATGTATTTCTTCATTTTCGTAATCACAACTGTGTTTTATGAGGGCTTCTTTAATACTTTCTGCTATTTTCTAAAACTATCGATGTCACATCTGCTAAGGAATTTTAAAGTCACCTGTCTCAAGTTTCTCCAGCTTTGGTGTTGCAAGACTAAACCTATTAGATATTGGGTCTGGTTAGGTACTACTATTGTAGTGAGTATGAATTTTCATACTTGCAGCAATTTATAAAATTCAGGTGAACTTAAACTTAGTAATTCAAGCGACTTGGTTACTGAGCACTTAAAATTTCAGTTTCTTTTAGGTAAATACTTAATCATTTAGTATGTTCCCTGTTCCTTTTCTCGTCTCTCCAGGGCTAAGGGTTTTACATCCTGTCATTGATGGAGGAGGGTCTGGTGTGAATCTTGTCTTCTGTCTTTGCTGGCCTCTGCTGAGGCTTAGCTGGACCTGCCTGGTCTTGGAAATCTGCCTCTACTCCCCTTGTGTCCGCTCATGAAGCATGTCCCCCGTGGTTTCTGGTCATCAAGTCCTTCATTCTGCATCTTCTTTGCTGACAATGCAAGGCCCATTTGGATTCCCCATATGCTCTTAGCCAGCCTCCATGCCTCTCTCTACTAAACATGAGGAATGTGCAGCTGCTTTTGCACTTCATTCTGAGGTTGTGAGTAGGGTGGGTGGAGGGAGAGACAGGCCATTTCAGAACTTCCTTTGACAGTATTTATCCTATACATGCTTTTATACTCTCCTGGCTACCCTGTGATGGAATGAAGCCCTGTGAGAGGATTTCTCATCTGAGTTCCAGTTTTCAAGTTGGGAACAGTCCTTCTTACTCTCAAATCCCTGTCTTTTCTAGGAAGGATGGTCTCTACCAACTCCCCCAGGGAGGGTTTTGACCCCTGGAGGGGTAACTGTAAGAATTCCTTTCTCGAATCCTGCACCAACTACACACTCTAAATTTTCTCCAAGCTCCTCAACCCCAGCTCAGGAAAGGTTCGTAGCTCCTCTTTGTGTCTTGGAGATATGGCTTGTATATCATCATATGTTTTCCCTTATTTATGATTTATGTTACAAACTCTACGCTCTTAGTGCTCCAGGATTTGTCTTTGAAGAGCTAGATAATGTTTTCTCTTTCAATACTATTGTATCTTCCCCTCTCAAGAGTCTATTCTGAAATTCAAAGTGAAGAATTTGACTTGCTGAATTTTGCTCTTGCTGCTTTCTTTGGTATTTTCCCTTCTCTAGGACAAAAGATTTAGCACGAAGATTTAATTTTAATGGTGAAAATGTTGTAGGGTAAGAAGGAAATGCCAAGAAGAAAAAATACATCTGTCAGTATTTCAAAATATTTACAGCTACTTATATGATGTGAACTGAAGGACTTAGGTGGTCTACTATAAAATTTTGTTCTTGGGGCTGGCCCCATGGCGCAGCGGTTAAGTTCACATGTTCTGCTTCAGCGGCCCAGGGTTTGCCAGTTTGGATCCTGGGTGCGGACATGGCACTACTTGGCAAGCCATGCTGTGGTAGGCATCCCACGTATAAAGTAGGGGAAGATGGGCACAGATGTTAGCTCAGGGCCAGTCTTCCTCAGCAAAAAGAGGGAGATTGGCAGCAGTTAGCTCAGGGCTAATCGTCCTCAAAAAAAACAAAAAAATTTGTTCTTTTAGGGGGAACTGGGAAGAATAGACACATTCTTCAAGATGTTAAGTTCAAGTAGTTTTCGAAATTTACCATAAGAGGTAGATTTTTCTCTCCCTCCTTGGTTTTTAAAATATTCTCTACATCACTCCCTTCTTTTCCAAGATCTTCCATAACCTGGGAGGGTTAGTTAGCAAAATTCCATACACTAAGCAATACTCACTGCCATCTAGTAGACTCGAACTATCTCCTTGGGGAAAGAGAAAAGCCCTGTGGCTAAAAATGTCAAGTCTGGAATTTTAAAGCTCCGCCAGAGAAACTGTGGGGAATGTTGTTCTCGCGGCTGGGGAATAGGTTGGATGACTGGAATGTCTTTTTCCCAGCTTGTTAATTTCTACAATTCAAGGAAAACTGACCTTAAAAGGAATGGAGGAAGTACAACGTTCAGAGAACAAAAGTGAAGACTAGTCATTCTAATATGTTGAAAAGTGTTTTTTATGAGTTTTTAATAAATATTTGCTAATGATGAAATATCACATTTAAAAGAATCAATTAAATGCCTACATTATCCTGGACTTAAGCCCATAATCATTGGAAAAAGGTCAAGACACCCCCAGATTTCTAAGTTAACGATAGTAAACTCATATTTCTTTCATTATATTCACAGAACGCTTAGGACAAATGCAGTGCAAATGGAGATACTTTATTCCCAACATGGATTGTTGAAATAAAACTCATGTATGTTGAGTTTTGCCATGCCGGGTACACACTCCATACAAAAATCATTCATGACTAATTGATGTATGTATGTAGTATGTTTATGTGTATATGCATATGAATGTGTATGTATAATTATATATACATATAACTTTTGAAAATGGAAAGATATTTTTACCCACTAGAGAGAGTTTGAAATTTCAATCTCTCAAACCATAATTTTACATCATGGAGTAGTGGTTAAGAGCATGGGTGCTGGAGTTGGATTGCCTGGGCTAAAACCATTTATTAGCTGTGTGACCTTTGGCAAGGTACTAATCGTTTTTGTATAGCAGTAACCTCATCTCTAAGATAGGAGCAGTAACTGCACCTGCCCTGTGGAGTGGTCGTGGGGATTACATGGATTAGAAGATGGCACTGTATAAAGTACAAAATAAATGTGAACTTTCATTATAATAACTAGTATGTGCAAGGTCCATGCTAGGTGCTTTTGGGGATAAAAAACGAGAGTCTCTATCTTTCCATAGTTTACTATCTAATTGAGAACCCAAGCTATAGTCCCATAGAAAATTAAATATTAATACTTGAGAAGAAAACCAATAGTTCATTTCAGAAGCACAGACCAGCCTCTTAAATATAAAAGCCATGGAGGCTGGGCGACCTGGGCGAGAGAAGCATCTGTGTAGAAGGTGTCAGTCTCACATTTATTTCCCTTCCCCTGATGCTTAGCTCTTTGACATGATGAAAAAAGGCTCAAGGCAGATTGTATAATAAACATACTTTGCAGTGGCCTAGCCTACATTAATCCTGGAGTGGCTTAGTCCTGGGTGAGTGCTAAATGACGCAAATGCTGACGCTGGATTAAGGCTTTTGACAACAGAGGTTGGTCAACCTGTGAGTGCTTCTGTGAAGTGGGCCAATCCATCAATTTCTGCCATTTGTAGAGGGACGGTGACTGCTTTGGCTGATTTTTTTTTTTTTTTGCTGAGATGTACCGAGAGTTCCCGACTGTGGTTATTCATTTTAAGAGGTAATTCTGTATAAGGACTGGCAAAAAACTGCATGTCTAATTACCAAATGACTATTACAGTTAATAAGTTCTCCATGAGATCAAGGACTGGGCTGCTTATTGTGGTCTGGGATGATGACGGAAGGCCTTGGGAAGAAGTGATTATGAAAGCGCCTTCAACAAGAATTTAAGGTAATCCTTGGATTAATCTCATTTAAGTCAAATATTAATTCCCTTAACTTAATATTTTACTTTGTTACTCTAGATTTTCAGCTACAGATTGTCCATGAATCGTGCCCATAAAAAAAGATAATTTTTTGGCTAAATTATGAGTTTAATTTACTCATAGTTAATTATGAGTACAATGTGTGGATCTCAGTACATAACCCTCATCTGTGACTTTACTTCTGTGGGGAAAAAGGAGTATTCTGAATTCAGACAACCAATTTATAAACCCATTTTTAAAAACTCTGCTTCAATTTGTTCTTTCACTCACCACTTCTTTATTGAGTGCTTTTCATGTATCAGACACTGTTGTAGTCACATGTGAGCAAAACAAAGATCCCTGCCCTCATGGGGCTGACACTCTAGAGAGGAGACACAGTTAAACAATAAACATAATAAATAATTGGTATAGTGTGTTGGAAGGTGATAAGTGCTATGGAACAAAGAAAAGGTAGAGCAGGGTAAGAGGGATAGGAATGGGTGGCAATTTTAAATAGGATGGTCACTGAGAAGGTGACATTTAAGCAAAGTGTGAAGAGAGCCAGCCAAGATGACCAACCACATCTGAGGGAAGAGCATTTAAGGCAGAAGGAAGAGCCAGTACAAAGGCCCTGATGCAGGAGCTTCCTTAGTGAGTCTGAGGAACAGCAAGGGGGCTAGCGTAGTTGGAGAAGCAGTGGGAGAGAGAAAAGAGTGAGGTCAGAGAGGTAAGTTGGCTGGTGGTGGGGAGGGTACTTGCCAGATCATGTAGAGCCCTCTATGCTATTGGAGCGTCTTTGAGAAAGTTAGAGGTCACTTGTATTGGCCTGGCTTAAAGGAAGGCCCACCTATATCAAAATAATTCCTCCTTTCCCCTGTCTTCTAGGCATCAACATTAATGTGCACACAAAGCACCTGAGATCTTGTTAAAAATCAAATTATGATTTAGTAGGTCTGGGGTGGGGCCTGAAATTCTGCATTTTTAACAAGCTTCCAGGTGATGCCAGGCTGCTGGTCCACAGCCACACACTGACTAATGAGAGTAAAGAGGTATTGGGATCCCAGGGGCTGTGGGGCTTACCTCTCCACTAGCTGGTGGCAAGAGCCTTCAGGTTCTCTTTGAGCCTGAAAGGACAACTTTGAAACGTTTTTGTTCACACTTGCATATTGGTCATTGTCTTACCACTGGCCATACTATTACATGGTCCTATCACTTGGCTAGTAAGAGCGTAGTCCAGGGCACCCTCTGGAAACATGAGATAGGTTGTCTGGCTGTTTCCATGAAGGGTCTAAGAAGTTTCTAGGGTCTCCTCACTGCCACTATGGAGGCTGTGCTTCTTAACCTCAAGCTGGGAAACCCTGCTCCACAACTTGAATGATAATTAAACTCGCTGGCCTCATTCCTGTCTTACTCCAATTACAGGAGTTCTGACTTTTGGCCTTCACTCCTGGCCCTATGCCTTGAATGATAGTTCAGCTCTGTACACTAGGCCTGAGGCAGCTAGAGGACTCTGGTGACGCTCCCAGGGAGAAGAGGTGCTCTGCTGATACCTGTTTAACAAGCAAGGCTGGCCTTCTTAAGAGCCAGCACAGGAACTGACAGCTGAGCAGGCCTGGAAGGACTAGCCACTTGGGAATATAAGGCACAGGTTATGAGTCAGATAGGCTTGGGTTTAAATTGTGCTTACTTTGTAATCTCAGGAATGTTCCTTGGCATCTCTGAGCCACAGTTTTCTCATCTGGAAAACAGGAATGATATCAACACCACCCTCATATATTGAGATAACGCATATAAAGAACTTAGTAAAGTGCCTGGAAAGTAACGACACTCGTAATACACTAGTTGCTATTAGTTTTATAATTACTATACATCCTACCACCTATCAAATCGTTTTGTGGTCTGGCATTATGGTACCCACCTTTACATTCTCTGGAGTTAAGGTACCAGAGCAAATCCCTCAGCAAAGGCTTTCAAAGAGGAGACTCAGGGACAAGGGCAGTTTCATCATGACAGATGTCAGAAGAGATAACTGAAGGAAACGAAGATGCTTAGTTTAGAAAGCAGATGACGGGGTCCGGACGTGATGGCTGTCTTCACGTTGCCTTCTATAAGACGAATTAGACACGTCCTGTGAGACCCCGAGGGCACAAACTGAGACCAAAGGGAAGAAACTAGAGGGAAGCACATCGCTTCCTAACAGGGAAAGCGAGTTAGGGAGAGATGCGGGCGGGGGCGCCTATGAGGGTCGGCTCCTGCGCAGCTGCGGCGGCGGAGCCAATCACCGGGCACAGCCCGTCCTCGCGCGACGGTACAGTCGTACAGTCGTGACGACGGCGGTTGCCATGGAGAGGCCCGCACAGTAGGGACCGCGAGCTGGCGCCAGAGGTGGCGGGGTCGGAGCGTGGCTTTGAAGCAGCGTCTGCTACCACCATGAGCGGCCGAAGTAGAGGTAGAAAGTCCTCCCGCGCCAAAAGCCGGGGCAAAGGCCGCGCCAAAGCCCGAGTGCGCGCTGCTCCCGACGACGCCCCACGCGACCCGGACCCTCCGCAGTGCCAGAGGCTCGGGGAGGAAACCAAGGCGGCACAGGTGCAGGCTGGCGCGGGTTGGGGTGGCCTGGAAACCGTTGCACCCGCGCCGCCCCGCCGGTCCGGGGAGGAGGGTGCCTTCCGCCCCCCCCTGGACTGTGGCCTCGCGCTCCGGGCCCGAGCTGTGGGCAGTCGCGGGCAGGCTGCGTCCAGGCCCGGCCTGGGGAAGGCCACATGCTTCTCGGAGCGCCTGGCAACAGATACTGCCTTCGCGGGAACCGCGGGAACCGTGGGAACCCTGGGAAGGCCGAAAAATAGCGCCCGCGTTGGAAATCGGCGTGGCCCTGCAGGGAGGAAGGCCCCGGAAACCTGTAGCGCAGTGGGTAGGGGCCCTCAGCCCATAGCTGGTGGGAAGCTGAAGAAAGGGACCACTGTGGAGTGTGCCTCTGTCCCAGTGGTAGAGGAAAAGAAGGTGGAGAGAGATGCAGGGTCAGGGCCCCCGGCTACAGATGGCAGCATGGATACGCTGGAGACCGTGCAGCTGAAGCTGGAGACCATGAACGCCCAGGCGGACAGGGCCTACCTTCGGCTCTCGCGCAAGTTTGGGCAGTTGCGACTGCACCACTTAGAGCGCAGGAATCTCCTCATCCAGAGTATCCCGGGCTTCTGGGGGCAAGCTTTTCAGAACCACCCCCAGCTATCATCCTTTCTGAACAACGAAGATAAGGAGGTACTCAGCTACTTAAACAGCTTGGAGGTAGAAGAGCTTGGCCTAGCCAGACTGGGCTACAAAATCAAGTTCTACTTTGGGCGCAACCCATATTTCCAAAATAAGGTGCTCATCAAGGAATATGGGTGTGGTCCTTCAGGTCAGGTGGTTTCTCGTTCGACTCCGATCCAGTGGCTCCCAGGGCATGATCTCCAGTCCCTATGCCAGGGGAACCCAGACAACAGCCGTAGCTTCTTTGGTTGGTTTTCAAACCACAGCTCCATTGAGTCTGACAAGATTGTCGAGATAATCAACGAGGAACTGTGGCCCAATCCCCTGCAGTACTACCTTATGAGTGAAGGGGCCCGTGCAGAGAAAGGAAAGGAGGGCAGGCAAGGTCCAGCAAAGCAGCCAGCGGAGACCCCTGAGCCTGGGGTAAACAAGTCCAACTGATCCTGCACAAGTCTCCCTACTACCTCCTGCTGGACCCGTGCCTGGCTGACCACATGTTTGGCTGTCTGCCTTCTCCTCATGTTGGCCTCTGTGCACTGCATTCCCTTTGGACTTCAGTTACAAGAATATGGCACTTATGATCATGTTCTTTTGCCTCCCATGGCCTTCTTGCGTTTCTACATTAGTGTCACATGTTATGTGATCTCATCCCGACTGTTTATATATGTTAAGCACACATGCTTCAGATGTGTGCCACATTTTTCTACATTGCCTGGACCCTGTTCTTGGCTCTGGCCTTTCCCACTTATCTTTAACCTGGACACTCGTGAGTCATCCTTCAAAAGAACCAACGTATCCTCAAGCTCTGCTAGTTCACAGCCAGTGACTTGCTGGGCTTTGTGTTCATGATGACCAGGCATGGCATCCATGACAAGCCTTTCTGTTGCCACTGCAAAATGAAGCCAGTGCACATGGTATTGGCCATCATCCAAAACTGATTATTCCATGGTCCTAGAGTCACCAGCCAAGGTACCACCTTCTAGGTCTCTGGCTTTGGTCAGCAGCCCATGCTACCGTCATGCTGGACATACAGTAGAATGGCACTGGACTGCTGGGCATGGATGAAGTTAAGGGTGAGAAGCAGTATGCCATGTGTTCTACACCATCATGCATTTCTTCCTGCCCGTGGGCCCTGCTACTGGTGAACTTTTGTCAAGGTCTGCTCTATGCCCCATCACTATCAGGCCATTGAGTTTTGTCTAGGTTGTTATTGGCCCCAATTGGCTTCCTGGTCAACAAGGACCTCAACAATTGCCTGTGGACCCAGGCTCCCTGCCAATGCATGAGACACACACCTACCCTCCCCAGCCTTTCAGGAACCTTTCTGGCTCCCAGATGGGTAGGCTGGTATGTGTGAACATGTGCTCACTGTGGTCAAGCTGTGGCTCCAGGTGAGGATGGGGACTGGACCTACATAGAATCTAGGTACTTTTGTCAATTCCCTTTATCTCTTCTTCACATATGACCAGAGTGGTATAGTATGGGTGCTAGGGAAGAGACATTTCTGATCTGTGGGTCTGTGTCTACTTCATCTCACACCTCCATATCTCCTTACTCCCCCTTCCTTCCCTCCATCTTATCCTCTTCTCCCTCTTTTCCTTCCTTCCTCCCTCCCTCCTCCACCCCTTTCTGGCTTTCTTTTTTTTTTTTTTGTTTTGTTTTGTTTTGTTTCAATGGTACCACACCTCAGAAAGGGAAAACAAAACAACTAAAAAACTGGGGTTTTCTACACACAGCGAGCGTGACAGCTGGGGACTTGCTATGTGTACATACACTGGGCTGGCAGAGGGTAGGGGAAGCCAGAAGGCCAAGTGGGTATGTGGTCAGACCCCAGTCCCAACTCCTGGGTTCGCTCTGTAATTCTGATGTTGAAAAGTCTTTTCATGGCTATGCATCTGCTAGAATTATAAACTCAAGGCAGCAGTGTTGTGGGCTAGTGTTTACTTCTTTTCCAACTTTTTCTGTGTGCCCCCTAAGACCCAGCTGCCTCCTGCTCTTTCCTCCTGTGTGGTAGCTTCTGGCCGTCTGGACCCGTATTCCCCACCTGTCCCACTCTGAGCAGTCCTTTGCTCTCTTTGCTTCTACCTTCAAATACCTGCAGGAGTAGGCTTTAGTCTCCAGTATGGGGGATGTTGAGGTGCTCTCCTGGGGCATGGGAATGGGGGTGGGTAGAATCTGTTCTGGATCTCCAAGGCTCATTTCCAGTGGGTGTGAAGGCTGAGCTGGGCCTTCTCTGCCTGGGATAGTCTGTGTCCTCTTTTCTCCTCTTATGCCTGAGTGCGGGGAAGTAGGATTTTATCTACATTTGCCCTCCCCCTAACTTCCTTTTTCTTATGGAAAACCTCATTCTAAGTTCCCCAGGAGCTAAGAAGGCCTTGACTCAGTTGTAGAGAGGATGTGCTAGACAGGAGAATTGGAGCAAAAGCAGGAATTAGCCTGGTGTGGAGTGGGCCTGGAAACACAGATAGAAATGGCCTAAGAAGCCTCAGGGAGAGTATGCCTCTCTCAGTGATAGAGGGGCCAGGGAGGGACCTTCCCCAGGGCAGGGATGGGAGAATTAAAGGGGTTATGGGCAAGCGTGATGCCTGGATGAGGGTATCCTCAAAGTTTTGTCCAATCACTATCTCATCATTAGTGGACTTTAGAAATCACAGAAACAAACCAAAAACAGAACAATATTACTTTGGATGCTTTCTCTTTTGTTCTAGGTGTGGCCTATATGTATGGAAGATTAATGCTATATGCTGCTTATTTTGCCTCTATGTAAGATCTTACCACGTTCCCCATTTTTGTCTAATGGGAGAATAGAGCTGTACAGGTCTGCTTTTGTTGTTGCTGTTGTTTTTTTAAACTTTTTGCTTTTTTATGGACATTTTCCAACATGCACAGAAGTGGAGAGGATGGTCCTTGGAGCCCATGTGCCCATTGCCTAGCTACATCCATTATCAATTATGACCAACCTGTTTTCATCTGTACCTCCCTCTCCCCACTTGTCCTCTTTGTTGAAAGTCCAGGACACTGTGCCAATTCAACCGTGTTGACTTTGGGAAATTGGGACTCTCTTTTGGTGGTGATGGTGGTGGGGTGCACTATCATTATCACATCAGGTCTGCTTTTTGCTTTCAACATTAACTAATGAAGTTCCAGAGACGGGCCTTAGAAATGGAAGTCTTGAGAATTAACAAGGAGTCTCAAAAACAGATGAAGCGGCTGCTTCCTTTCCCCTACGTCAACAGAAGGAGAGACTGTTCTTTTGTAAACTCTTTGAAAGATATGATAAGGTGCTTACTTGAGACCCTTAACTGGAATATCTGCCTTTTTTCTTGTGTAAGATGGAGACTTGTATGACCGTTAGAATTATTATCAGCTTGTCCTGGTCTCATAGTATAACCCTGGTCTTGGAAGTATAATTTGGAAATTTTGCTGTGTTCTGTGAAAATAACCTCCCCAAAGTAATCAGTAACTGGTTGTCTTACTTGGTAATTTGACACCTTGGTAATAATGCAATTATTTCTGTGTTCCTAAACAGTATAAATAGTTGTGAGCTTGCATGCATGATGGAAAAATAAAAGTCTTAACTCTTACATTTTTTGTTTTCAAAAAAGAAACGTTAAGCAGAGGCTGGGTGGTTGAGGGGAGTGATCTGTTGGCCTAGATGAGTTAGTCCTAAGCCTCAGGCCCTTGCGTGACTAACTACATAAAAATATGTAAAATTCTGATTCCCAGGCCCTCACCGGAGATTGAGATTCTGTGGTCCTGGGAGGAAGCCAAGTAGTCTTGTTTTGTACAAGCTTTCCAGGTGATTCTAGTGGAAATTCAGTGCTTCTCAAATTTTACAGTACATCTGAATTGTGTGAGGAATCCTGTGAAAATATGAATTCTGATTCAGTAGTCTGAGGCAGAACCTGAGATTCTGCATTTCTAACAAACTTCCAGGTGATGCCAGCACTGGTGGTTTGTGAACTGTACTTTGAGTAGCAAAGAAGGTGACCTTCCAGGCCCTTTCAAACTAGAGTAATAGTGCTCAACCTTGGTTGCACGTTAGAATTCTCTGGGAAGCCTAAAGAAGTATACTGCCACAGCTCCACACAAGTATCAGCTAAATCAGAATGGGGAAGGGGTGGGCCTAGGTAGAGGTATTTTAAAAACTTCCCAGGTGATTCTGATGTCTAGCCGGAGTCGAGAACTAGGATCTCTACTGCTGTTCTTAACAGATGCAGAGATCATTTTCCATTAATCAGGAGAAGCAGCAGCAGACAACCAAATGCCACATAAAGCTGCCTAGCAGAAAATGGCTGGAAAGAATTAGAAGTGGGTTGTTAAATGATAAGGAAATGAAATTGGTTAATATGATGAAGGGCTTGAATCAATAAATGTGCAGTTTTCAGGGCATAGTAGGTGCTCAAATGTTGAATGAATTTAAAACCTAGTTTATCTTCAAATGCCTCAGGGCTAGGCTGGTAATTAAATTTGTGAAGTAGGTGGAATTTGTTTCATAAGGACATGTATTAGTTTGCTAGGGCTTCCATAACAAAGTACCACAAACTGGGAGGCTTAAACAGCAGAAATGTATTTCCTCGGTTCTGGAGCCTGGAAGATTGAGATGGAGGTATTGGCAGAGTTAGTTTCTTCTGAAGGCCTCTCTCCTTGACTTAGAGATGGGTATCTTCTCTATGTGTCTTCACATGGCCTTACCTCTGTGTCCTAATCTCTTCTTATAAGGGCACCAGCCATTGGACTAGGGTCCCCCACAATGACCTTGTTTACTCTTATGTCTTTAAAGACTCTATCTCCAAATACAGTCAAATTCTGAGGTACTTGATGTTAAGACATTAATATATGAATTTCGAGGGGGCACAATTCAGCCCATAATAATATCTTAAATCCTGTTCTTCTAATACATACGTACTTTGTATGTCATAATAGTTACTATTTATTGAGACTTACTGTGTGCCAGGCACTGTTGTAGGCACTTCATAAGGATTAACTTATTGAATCCTTAACACAATCCTATGAGGTAAGTGATATTATTCCCAATGACACAATAGGATGAAGAAATGGGGGGAAAAGGTAACTTGTTTTTAGGTTCATGCTGGTAAAGAGAGAGCCAGGCTTTGAACTCAGGCAGTCTGGTTCAAGAAACCACACTTTTAAACCACTACACATATAGCTCTTGATTGAAAACAGGAATAGTCTTCACTTATCAAAAGAAGTGTGTTCTCACCCACTTTCCACTGTTTGTAGAAACCGACTGACATAAGAAGTAACTATTACTATAAGGCTAACACGCGAAGCCCACACTCCAACCAGATGGGGCCTCATGCCGGGGAGCAGTGGAGAAAGATGGGGGTGGTGTGTAAATTAGGACAGCCGTTTTGCAGCTCCAGCTGGTTGTTTACCTTGGGCAGTGCAAGCCTAGTGCTGTTACATCTTCAAAGAGGAGTAGGGAATTGGGATCTTTATGCAGAATCTCCCAGTTTTGAATATTTTCAACAACAATGACAAAAATTCAACCACTCAGAGCCTTACCGTTAGCAATATGTGGAGTGCAGGAGGGTTTGGGGAACAGGCTCCTCTTCAGGTTCCAGCCTCCTGGCAGGACTCGGGCAGCGTCCTTGGGGTGGGGGTGTTACGAATTGGGAGGGGCTCTCTGCACAGTTCAGCTCACACACTTCCTTCTCCACAGGTGGGGAGCCTTCACTTCCCAGGCCCCTCTTGTACACACTTCTCTTCAGTTCCTTGGGGAACCCATCTGATCTGGGATTTGCCACCTCCCTGTGGGCTCCTTCATTCATAGCCTCCTGTGTGTGCCAATCTCTGTCTCAGACATAAGAGACACAGCTATGAAAAAATACAACTTTGAATTCTGCCTCCTCCTGGGTTTCAGCCTCTTCTCAGCCTTTGGGCTTGTCAGTCTGTTTCTTTTTTCCATTTTCCTGCCTCAGACTAGTGAGTGCTTTAGATCCGTCTGGTTTGAGAGGGCACTAAAGGAAGCCTCTTTTCCCTCTCTGGCCTCTAGGTCAGACTTCACAAGGCACTCAGGCCTTTCATAACCTGGAGACTAGGGCCTCTTGGAGTAGTTCCCATTATGCTAAGAGTGGCTGTCTTCTCAACTTTGACTTTTATTACAAAGGCCCTCTTCCGATTTCTTAGCTTGTTACCTGCTGGGATTTTTTGGAAGTGTTGTGGGTCTGTGCAATGCCATATTTGAGGGACGACAGGAAAATAAATGGTCTTGCTACCCTTAGCTTACGGAAAGTCTCTGTCAACTTCTGACTGCCTCTCCTTATGCTTTGGGCTTCCAACCTCTGGTCTACTCCAGTGATTTGCAACTGGAGGAGGAGGCACATTGCCCTGGGTGGCCTCCCTAGGGAGGGAACTTTGCCCTCAAATCCCCTCTGAAGATTTTGGAAACTCCTCTGCCCTCTCGCCCTTGAGCTTTTTTGGCCTTGGTGAGCCACTTTTACTGATGGGTGGGGCCATATGCCTCAGGTGTTGGGGCAGCAAAAAAAAAAAGAGTCCCAGCTGTCCAGTCTATGGTTTCTTTCTCTTTGTCCTTAGCATCTTCATTTGTGCTTTTGGTATCGTTTCCAACTATATTTCACCATTTAGGCCTCAACTCACTTTTGCTGATTCACCTGAAACTCTGGCCTCGTGTTAGTTCTGCTTCTCTGCCCCAGATCAGCACCCTCTTATCAGGTGTTGTTACTACCCAAGGCTCAAACTTTGAATTCCTTCTTTCTATCCCTGCCTTCTTTCACCCTGGTTCTCAGCTGAGGTTTGACAAATCTAAGACAAAAGAGCTCCCACATGTGGGACACTTCATGGTTTACAAAGCACATTCACTTACAGTATCTCAGCAATAATAACAGTCCTGTAAGAAGCCTCAAACAGGTTAAATGACTTGACCAAAATCACGAAACCAGTAAGCAGTACAGCCAGGACACAAACTCAGGTCTTCTGATTTTGCACTCTATCCATATATGTGATGGTAAACATGAGGCCCAAGCAGACATCTGGCTCTGTGAATCTAGACACTGCTTTCCACAGACCTTGTATTTAACCCTTCACACGGTGCATCGGAACCCTCAGCACGGTACATTAGTCAATAACTGCCAGTCTGGTAGGGCTGGCATATGAATGCGAACCTTCTTGACCATCCCAAAGAGCCCAGTGAGGGGCAGAACTGACTTGATGGGTTGGTGATCTAGAGTGGTGACTGGTCCTTCCTTTAACTGCTTTGTCCTGAGGTCAGGATTGGTTTTAGACACATCTGCCTGCAGATGGAGGCTGATTGAGGAGTTTTGGCTATAAGAATCAATAAATGAATATGAATGATTTGGAAAAAAGGAGGTAATTTTTCTGTCATAACAAGAAGTCCAGTATTAGGAGGTTGCAGGCTTGCTTCAGTCACTCAATGATATTATGGCCCTGGGTCCACTTCTCTGCTTCTCTTCTCTTGTTTTTCCCCTCATGATTCCCCACCTCAAAGCATCACATCCTCACCCAACCACACTTAAAGGCAGGCAGGAAGGAGGGGAAGGAGTGTTCTTACGTGTCTCTGTCTTTGTCAGGAAGAAAATCTTTGCCAGTAGTCCCTAGTGGATTTCAGGAGGCTTGAATCAGGTCTCTTGGAACAGAAATGAGTCACACTCCCGCACTCCAAGGAAATCTAGCGCTTTTCAGCATCGCTGGTGGGAGTGGGGTTCTGCTGTCAAGGAGTAAGGAGAGATCGAGGGGCTAGAATTCATGGGAGATTTTAGTCACCTGTAGGTTCATCCATTCTGGATGATGTAGTGACAAGGAACATGCTTGGAGGCATTGTGCATCTGCGCTTTCCCCTCACCATTCCCGGTCACCTTTTCTGACAAGAAAGCTCTACCTGTGCTCAGGGTTTTGTGTCTCATCTCCCTTATTACATGGTAAACGCTTTTCCGGCCAGGCAGTGAATGCCTTTTGGTTTTCCTATCTCCCACAGCACCTAGCTCAGGATTCACTCAACATTTGACGTAGGTGGTCAGTAAATGCTAGTTGAGTGAATGCAATAAATCAATCATCTTTCTAAAATGTAAATTTAATATGTCAGTCACCTGTTCGAAACCTTCAGGAGTAAGGTCCAAAGTCCTAAGAAATTCATAATAGGCCCTCCATTATTTGACCCAACAGATTTTTTTCTTTCAAACTTTTTATTATGAAAAATTTCAAATATACAGAAAAGTTGACAGAAAAGTACAATGATCACCCATATACCTACCACTTAAGTTCAATAATTGTTAACTTTTTGCCCTATTTATTTTGTCTCTCTATATGTGTATTGGTGTATACATATTTTGCTGAACCAGTTGAATTAAGTGTCTTGACACTTCACCTCTCCTCAGCATGAATCTCAAAAAATAAGGATACTTTCCTACATAATCCTAAAACCATTATCACACTACAGAAAATTGCAGTTCCCAAATACCATCTAGTATCTGGTCCATATTTAGATTTCTCCATTGTTCCCAAGGTTATCTTATAGTATTTGTTTTAAAATCAAGATCTAATAATGTTCAGGCATTGCGTTTGGTTGTTATCTCCTTAGTCTTGTTAAAACAAAAATAATCTCATTTTTTTCCCTCATGACATGGACTTTCAGAAGAAGTTAGGCCAGTTGTCTTATAGGATATCTCACATTCTGGATTTGTCTAATTGCTTCTTCTTGGTGTAATTTTACTTTTTCCTCTGTCTCCTGTATTCCTTGTAAACTGAAGAGTTGAGTGAAATGCCTTTGGCAAGAATGCTACACGAATGAGGCACGATGACAGGTTGTCCATTGTGTGCCAGTCGTTTGATCTCTTATTGAGATGGTAAGCACTAGATCTCTGCTTTGTAAAGATATATCTCCCTTTCCAGTTAGCAGTTAATCTCTGGGATGGTGCTTTGCCACTGAGAGAACATCCTGTTCTCTTAAACTGTTCATCCCAAGGTTTTAGCAGCCATTGATGATATTTGCCCAAATCAGTTACTTCACTGTGGGTGACAAAACAGTGACTTTCTAATCTTGTCTTGTATATTTTAGCTGGTATTCTCCCATAAGGAAGACTGTACCCTCATCATCTGGCAGTGAACTATATTTCCTTCTGAAAAGGCAGTATAAATGCTTACCTTATTCCGTTTAATTACCACTTTTCAGAATTAGAAGTTGATGTAATAATCACCTCTAATGGTCTCAGATAAGGGCATATTTTTCTTCTTTTCTCTTTACTATTGCTGCAAGCTTGTGGATTTTTACTTATTTAATGTTTTATGATTAATTACAGTCATCTTTCTTTTGGCTGCTCAATTGGTCTGCATTTTGACCCTGACATTTACTAGACTCCTCTTGTCCTTGTCCCTGGTTTCTCCCGTCGCCCCATGTGCTGCGCTGCAGCCAGTGTGAGCCACCTCTGGTGCTCCGGCCTCCAGTGTGCTCCTTCCGCCCCACACATTTGCACAAGATGTTTGCTCTGCCAGAAAGCCCTGCGGCCCTCTCAGCTGCTCAGATACGGCTCAGATGTTCTTGTTCTATGCCGTTGTTTTTAATCTTTCAAGGCTGAATTAGTCCCTCCCTTCTCTATTTCCACAATAATTTGTCCACACTACAGTTTACAGTATCTAATGTAGTAACTTGTACTTGTCTGTTTACCTGTCTATTCCCACCAGAGACTGAGATCCTTGAGGCCGCAGAAGAGTAATAACAAACAGTGTGTCTTAATCATTTTTGTGTTCCCATAGCTCAGTCGCTTACACGTAGTAGGTGCTTATTAAGCACTGAAGAAGTGAGCAGATGAATGGTCCCTAAAGATTCATGAAGGCATCGATGACAAACTACCGAGAGGTTAGAAGTGCCCAGGAGCAGAGACTGGGAATAATTTCAAGTGAAGCAGAAGCACGACCTAATACACCTGGATTGAGGGGTGGTGGGGAGGGAAGCTATTACCTGCACAAAGCCTCAGGCAGAAAACTCGGTGGCACCAAATTACTCTCGCAGCATATTGGAAATCAGGCTGGGAAATGGAAGTGAGCAGGAAAGCAGATGAAGAATGTCGGAGACGGACTAGTACGCTGTGCGTTAGTAATCTTCCACAGCACCAAGTCTAGAATGGAAAAGAAGAAAATGCAAAGCGGATGTGATTCTGGCAATGCTTTCCTGGATATCCTGCTCTCTATTTATATATGGATATGTGTATATAGTCTGAGATCTCCTAAAAGGTCCTTTGAATTTAAATGACTTCAAAAAATCAGTTTAGAACAAAAGCAATCTCTAAAAGAACGCTATCTTGGAAAAGCAAGCTGGACAAGAGATTAAACCTGCAGAATGGGCGCAGTGAGTGGATCTAGGGGAAAGTTACCTTTAACTTCAATATTAAATAGCCTAAATTCTAGATTATTGGGAAAATATGGTCATCAAAGCCTAGTGCTGCTTTGCCTAGTGCTGTGGCACCAGATACTTTCTGAGAAAATTCAGAACACTTAGAGGGGAGAAAGGTGCAAGACCAGGCATTTGAAACTCACTAACCTTCTGGAGAAGGTGATGATCACCGAGCGGATTGTCCCTCAGGAGGTGAGGTTGTAGGGCCGTGGTGTGTCATCACAAGAGCTCTTCATCTTCCACTCTGAAAACCCATGTTGCTGTTGTGCCACCAGTGTTCATCCAACTAGCATCTATGCGATCCCATACACTTACATTCTCTCAGCAGGAGGTCTTGCCTGACTCCCTTATAAAACGGTGTTCCCACCCCCACTGCTCACTCCATATTGCTTCTCACAGCTCCCTCTTCTTTTCCTTCATAGGATTTAATCACAATTCGTGACTATGGTTTTGTCTCTGAGTTTGTTTCTTCCTCTGGACTATAAGCTCTCAAGGATCTTTGTTCACTGTGAAACCCCTAGTACCTACACACGGGAGGTATTTGACAATGATTTTGGGCTGGTGGAAGTGTTAGTCTTATGAGATATGGCTTATTAAGATGCCAGGTTGGAGGGGCCACACCCTGGAGCTGTCCTGTGGCAGGAGGAGCTGTCTCTTCCTAGGGATTGGAGAGTCCATTTTCTTGAGCACATACCACATGCCAAGCACAGTGCTAAGCACATTTAAACACATTACCACTACAATCCTGTTATTACCCTTATTTTTCAAATGAGAAAAAAGAGTAAATTGTTTGGGTAACTTGCTCAAGGTTACGTAAGTTGTAATTCTTGGAGCTGGGGGTAGAGCCTCTTAACCACTATTCTGCCCTGCCTGTCAGGCTGGGGTTTGCAGTGTGAGTTGGTGAGTTAGACTAACATTGTCTCCTGCCTTCAGAAGGGAGGGAAGAGGACGTCTGCCTGCAGATGGGCTTCCAGCTCTCCAGAGGATGGCTATCTCTGTGCCACTCACCGGGGAGGGGAAGTGTGTGTGTGTGTGTGTGTGTGTGTGTAGGGGGCCATATCTGGGTGTGTGTCCAGGGAGGCCATGAGAGGGGCCAATAGGTCAGCTTTGGGGCATGGGCTATCGACTGCCTGCTGCTTGGCCGCGGACCCACAGCTTCCTGAGGCTCCCAGGGCATGCTCCCTCTCTTGGGATCACTGCCCACGGACCAGTTGAGCCCACATTTTAAAGTCTCCTAGATGTGGGCAGCTTGTGGGAAACAGGGACTCTTCTGGCCTGAAGGAGCTCAGAAGAAGGGTGCTTCTAAATAGAGGCCCTGAGCAGATGGTGTGACAGGGAGGCTGGGTCACGGAAGGCACCAGGCTCAACAAAAGGCTCTTGCAGCTACTAGATGAGAGGATTTGTTTGTGCACAGGCAACATGGGTAGGCCTTCTGGTCATAAGCTGTTCTTTGAGCTTCAGCCTCCCACATAGACAGCCGTCCCCATCACTGCTCTTGTCTCCAAATAAGGATGGTGAAAAATCCTGTTTCTTGGCATTACCAGAGAGGGGTGCTTCCCTCTTCACAAAAAATTCACTGAATCTTCTACTCCACACAGGGATCCTGTGGAGGGAAAAGAAATAAAGCGGTTAATATTTATTGAGAACCTACTGCATGCCAGACTAATTGACTTATATGCAAGTCATTATTTTATTTTTACAATAACAAGCCATGATGTCTCCATTGTTATCGACATTTTAAAGTTAATGATACTGAAGCTCTAAAAGTTAAGAATCTTGCTCATGGTTACTCAGCCAGGATTCTGACTGATGGGAGTGTCTTTGGCTCCAAAACACCTATTCTCTCCATTATACCATACTGCCCCTCCTAGGAGAAGAAGGGAGACAGGAATCCTCCTAATTTGAATGAGAGAGATTTGAATCAGTGAGAATGCTTTCAGCTGCAAGTGACAGAAACTTTGACTAATGAGGCCCAAGAGTAAGGGCAGTTATCGTTCCCATAATAACGAATTTGGAGGCAAGTGATCCCATGGTTGGTTTAGCTGCTCAGTTTTTGTTTTTGTTTTTGTTTTGCTGAAGAAGATTGGCCCTGAGCTAACACCTGTCCCAGTCTTCCTCCACTGTATGTATGAGTCGCCACCACAGCATGGCTGATGAGTGGTATAGGTCTGAGCCTAGGATCTGAACCTACGAACCCAGGCCACCTAAGTGGAGTGTGCTGAACTTAATCACTATGCCACAGAGCCGGCCCCAGCTGCTCAGTTATTTTATAAAGTCACCAGAATCTTTCCATCCTTCTAGTCCTTCTAGTCCAACATCCTTGGGAGAGACTCAGAAAGGACTTTTTATTGTCAAACTTGTTTCATGATCTCAGGATGACTGCTTCAGTTCCAGGCATCATAATCTCAAAGACAGTGTGCAAAATAGGAAAGTAATAAAGGGGACAAACAGGGGCTTCTCCTGTGCATCCCTCTCTCTTTCACCAGGGAGGAGAATATTTCCTGACGTCTCTAGTGCACGTTCCTTTACGCCTCATTGGTCTCACTGGCCAGGCGTGAGTCTCATATGTGTATACATACGTACCTATATATGTCCCCCCTTAGACCAGTTGCTGCAAAGGGGACCATTACTGCCATGACCGGCCTAGACCAGCCAGGACCAGTTCTCCAGGGCTGTGCACACTGCCTGCTGGGAAAAAGGGAGCATGGCTGTTGGGTAGGCACTTGCCACATGATATTAAAGTCAAGGGCTCTTCAGGCTCTGTGACCACCATTTCAAGAACAGAATATTTGGGAGAACTGAGGACGTTTGCTAGTTATTTATAGGCTTAGACGGCATGCTTGTTTAGTACCCTCTCTGATCTCAGGTGTGAGGCACCATGGAAGGTGAAAAGAACTACAGGATACAGGCTTGCACATGCTTTATAATCTAAGTGGGGTAGGAGTTAAATAACAGTGAACGGTTGCACGAAAGCGTGAAACAAAAATTTAACAAAAGCCAGCATGTGATCAAATGACCTCTGGGTCAGAGAGCAATTCAGCAGATTCTTCCTGAAAGTATTTTGTGACTTTCGTCCTACTCATGACTGGATGGAAGCACTTTAAACTCTTTTCAACAAGCAGGATTTATTTTTCTATTCTCTGCTGGTTTTTGTTTTTCTTTCCAAAGAAAATGCATAAATCTTTCAATGATTTGGAGGATATTTTTGGCCAAGGAAATTATTTTTAGGTGTTAAATATTGCTGGCCTCCTAGAAAATATATATGGTACTTCAGCAAGAGATCTGAACCAGTCATAAATTTAAGTATCAGTCCTGGTAGCTTAACTGTGTAAGCTTGACTTTTTGTGATTTTTTTTCTTTTGGGGGGTTCCCTGTGGATCTAAGCAGTATTCAAATTAAGCATGAACATTCATTTCAACAGTTTCGTCTGAGGCATTTGAATAATGTTTTTAGCAAAATGCCACAGCTGTAGCCAAAACTTTAATTTGGCCTCTGATTAGAGGCAATCTTCTCAATCTGGCCTCAGTTCCTGGAGTAATCCTTTGAACAGATTAAACACAAACCCATATTTGCTGATAATTGTGTGTTGATTCTGCAATAAATTGGTTAGGAGTAGTTATCATTTGAAACCCAAAACCCCCAGATGGTGATCCAGAGTAAGGGCTCTCATATCTCTAGACCTCTGGCTGGAGAACTCTCCCCATAACCTGGTCACTTTGCTAGGATCACCATTTGGGAGACCCCCCACATTTTTTATTTGGGGACTTTATTATATGAACCTCCCAGAGAAGCTTGCCTTATTTTTTCCAGCCTCTTCGTGGTTGGGGGTTGGGAGAGAGCAGGGAGGGTCATGCCCAGCATGGCGTTTCTCAGTCTCTCTTTTCAGGGACTGTTCTAGTTAGGGTGGGGTGGAACGGTTTTTCTGCTTCACCCACCCTTTGGGTATCTGAAATGCCCCTCAGCCCTAGTTGAGCTGGAACCACGGTGACCTGCACCAATCTAAAAGGAGATGGTCCTGCAAAACAGTCATCCATGGGTAGTTCTCTGCTCCTGAGTGCTCCAGTAGCTTCTGAGCCAACAAGCAGTTGGGGAAAATGTTTATGGGTCTCTTGGCTAAATAAAAGGGATAAGATGCAGATTGCAGAACATGCTCACCTTGTAGCTGGCCTGAGGGCTACATTTGAAAGCCATGGACTTCAAAACCAAAACTCAAACTCCAGTTGGAACCAAGAAAGAGCAGCAGGTATAGACTGCAGTCTGAGCAAGGTTGGCTGGAATCACTGGATTTGGATCCTTGGTGGTGATGCCAAATGGTCCAGAATGGCTGACTGCTAAATGTTTACCAAAGTTCTATCTGGGACATAGAGAATGGGGGAAAGGAAAATAATGGGAGGTTATAGGGTATGGCAGCTAAGACTTGGAGTCCGGCATATCAGGATTCGTATATAAACTCTGATAGCTACTAGTATATGCAAACTTGGTAGGTTATTTAGCTTCTCTAAGCTCCAGTTTTCTTATCTGTAAAATAGAGACAAAGTTCTGAGTTAGGTGGGAGTCATAAAAAACAAGACTCAAATTAGCAGAATAAAAAAATAAAAATTATTAGTGTATAGAACTGAAAAGTCCAGAGGCAATCTGAGCTTCAGGTAGGGCTTGAGCCAGAGGCTCAAATGATGTCTTTCTCCATCTCTCAGCTTTCCTTTCCTCTGTATTAACTTCCTTCTTAGGAAGGTTCTTCCCTCCTGGTGGCAAGGTGGCTGCTTGTTGCCCTAGGCCTACATATTTTACCCTTTCAGCAAACCTAATGAAGAAAAAAAGTATTTCTTCCCTGCTAGTTTCAAAAAAAAAGATTGACTTTCTTAGTTCATTAGGTCATTGTGTATACTTGCACCAATTGCTAAGAACTGGGTCACTGCCCAACCCTGGAGCCTGGAATGGTGTCAGCCCCACCTAAGCTATAAAGATTGACACTAGGGAAGGGATGATTTTTTTCCAAATGAAAAGAAATCATGGTCCTAGTACCAGAGAAAGGGGGGATGAATGCTGGGCAGGCAAAAACTATAGATACCCACTGAACAGTAGTCCATTCCCAGGTCCTCCTTGTTAATAGGGAAGCAGGAAAGTCAGGAACTAAAAACTGCTGTTGTTTATAAGGATCTGGTGCCAACAACTCCCTACCTTGCCTTTCTTCAGAGTATGAGAGTCTTCATACTAAAGAAATTTGGTTATAGCTTGAATCTAACATATAACCCGCATTGCTTTAAACTCTCAAGGCATCAAGCTTTGTTTTGTTATTATTATTTTCTCTCAAGGTTTTGGTATTTTTCCTCTGCATTTTCTGGTGTGCCTCTTGGCTATGGACTATCCAGACAGTGATTGCTGACTGTGGGCATGTGAGGCTGGGAAGTCCAAAAAGTGAGGCTGGCAGCTGCTACTGACTGATGATCTTCACTCCTTCAGGGGACAGAGGTCAGGGCCTCTCACCTGAGGCCCTTCCGAGCCAGGTGACACAGGCCGGTGCCTCAGAGAAGCTGGGGATGGCAGTCTGGGATTTCCTGGGAGCCACGGGACTTTCCACATGCCTCAGAGAGGTGTAGGAGTTTTCACTCCCCCTTTCCCAGGCCAGTGGCCTACTCTCCATCCTCTTCGTTGCCCCACTCTGGGACTTACATTGCCTTAGCTCCCTCTTGTCTTCTCTACAGCATGAGTCTATTCCTCAGGAGATAAGTCCTCACAGGTCAACCCTCAAGATTGTGGGTGGTAGAGGGACACACAAGTGGGTAGGCATTTTCCAACTCGGCACAGTGCCAGTTAAGGGGTGGATGTAGGACCGACCACACAGGTGAAGTCCCTGAGGCTCAGCGAGTCGGCAGGATTTACCTTAGGATGTGGTGGAGGCCAGAATTAGAATGAGTTTATAACAACGTGAAAAAGGTGGTTCACAAGAAATGTTCCACACGAACTCATTACAAGCACAGCGGTCAGAGAAAGAGAGGAACTCTACTGGGGGAGAGGGGAGGGGGGGGGTGCTCTGCATCCTTCCCTCAGGCTGGGTCGTGGTGAGGGAGGAGGCAGGGAAGAGAGAATCAGAATTTTAGATGAGCTGCTCAGAATGTGGAACTAAGAGAAAAGGAGGCAGGACCTAGAAGGGGTCCGGGCTAATTAAGCTGGGACGGGTGGGTGTCCAGATAATTCCACCCAGGAATCCAAGGAGTGTGCCTGGAAGTAGAGTGAGGAAGACATTTCCTCCTTCAGCCATCAAAAGGGGTGTGGAGGAGATGCCCAGCCTTGGGCCAGAGTGAGAAAGAAGGAAAGCTTTGTGAAAGAAGGAAAGGATGAGAGTTTACATGGGTGGGAGCAGAGACCACCCAGAGAGGGGTGCCTTTCCTGTCCCGAGGCGGGGGACTCAGGAGACTGTGCACAATTATCTTGGACTTTGAATGTGTCTATTTCCTTAATCTGGGGTCAAGCTTCTCTCAGTGCTTGAGCTAGATGTCTGAGGACGGGCGTGGGAGGACAGGGTGATGAAGTGATTCTGAGGGAGGCCCCGGGGCCAGCAGTGGGGAAGCTTGGGTCACAGGACTGAGGCCTTTGACAGAGAAAGCTCCTCTTCCTCCTGATACTGGGGTGGTGATCTCCAGGTGTGGACTGGAGAACCACATGCGGTGGGACAGGACGACCCCTTCAGCCTGCCTGTGGCAAGGGCAGGGTTGTGTCCTCTTTCCTACCCTGCATGAGGGCCGCTGTGAGGTCATCCCCCCTGACCCCCACTTCTAAATCATAAAGCACTTCAGGCTCCAGCCCAACTCAGAGGAACTGTTTGTTCTCTTAAGCGTTATTCCAATTTCCACAGCACAGAAGAAAAAAAAGGCCAAAACAAAAAGTAAAACCATTTTAAACAACTAAGGGTTTGTTTTGGTTATTTTTGGAAGGGTGTGTATTGGCAGGGAGGCAGTCAGGAGAGTTCCTCATCCCTAGAGAATCTAAATCAATGAAAAGTAAATTAAAAATTGGCTCCCAAGATTACATTGAAGAGTTTCAACCCAGAAGAAACTCTGAAAGCTATGTTTTCAGCCTGAAAAATGACGGCTTTCTAATGGAAGTGTTGGAAGCTCCTGGCTCTTAGGTCCTGGTCCTGGGCAGTACTGGGACAGGGGATGCAGCCTAGGCAGTGGCCCCTCTTGGGAGTGTGGTCTTGGCAGCACCGAGCCCGCTCTGTCTCCTGTTTGTGAGCCTCTCCCTCCACGGAGCTCCCCCACACAGAGCCCACCCCACGGAGACCCCCCCGACAGAGCCCCCCACATGGAGCGCACCCCCATGGAGTCCCCCTCCACAGATCCCTTGCTCTGGGCTCCATCCTAAAGGGCTCTTGCTGAGGATCAGTCTTGGGCATCTGCCTTGAGCTCCCTTTGCCTTTGAAAGAAGGCGCTGCCGCTTTCCACCTGCTCTTTTCTAGGAGGATTTCTTTCTGTCTGCATGGGAGAGGGTGCAGTCATGGGCGGCACAGGCACGGGGCCTGCTGGATGTTGAAGTGAAGGGTGAAGCCACAGGAGGCACCCATGGCACTTGTCTGCCGGCCCCCATACCTCATATCCCAGCAGTGGGCTTCTGCAGGCTGGCAGCTAGACCCCTCAGCTGTGCTTGGACCTGGAGGGAAAGAAAGCCAGACTTGGCTGTGTGAGAATGGCAGGTATGTGTGGGATGGGGGCAGGGTGGTGATGGGGAGAGGCAGAGGGACAAGGACAGTAAGGGTAGTAGTTGGAAGTACTGGCTTATCAACAAGACAGAAATGGATTTGAATCTTGGCCCCGGGACTTACTGGCTGTGTGACTTTTTGCTAGTAGCTTGACCTCTCTGTGGACTAGTTTCTTGATCTTTAATACATTGATAATAATGTGTAGCCTAGATAAAGGCTTAGGACCTTTCATGTCCCACAACATATTGTGTGATTTTGAAATCAGTGTTGAACTCAGACCTATAGGCCATGGTTTGTGGAAATCCAAATCCTTCTCCACAAATGGGCTTATGCTCCCGTGGACTCCTCTGCCCCAGCTTCTGATTGACACGGCAGCCTCTGTTTTGTCTCTGTGTCAGCCCACTCTCAAAACTCAGGTCCTTCAGCAGTTTCCCCCCAAAATCCACACACAGCAAGCATTTGACAAGTCTGGTATAATTTATGGACAATCTGGGGATAATGGACAAGCAGTTCTTGTCTTCTTTCTAGTTCTTTCTAGTCCTCACATGTCTTCACTCCTGTCGTCCTAGATTGCTCAGAGTTCTGAATTCTTCTCCCTCTGTTTGCAGAGCAATTCAGCCCTCCCTACTTCCTGCTCCCCACATTGTAAACCAAAACTTTTAAAATTGTTCAACACACAGACCTAGATGTCACCAGACCCAAATGTCTTAGAAAGAACAGCAAGTAACAAATCGACCCCAAATAGTGCCTATTTCATAGTATCTTCATGAGTATTAAGTAAGATGAACTAATGCTGTCACCACAGTGACTAGCACGTGGTTAGTGGTCTGTATCTATAACCATTTGGAAAAGAAGGGGTGACTGTGTCTGAGAATCCCAGAAAGGATATTCACACATTGGTGGAACAAAAACAGCGAACATTGGGGTCCACACGGCCTGCTCTCATTTCACAGCTTTTGTGTCTCATTGACGCTCAGGGGAGCTCTGTGACGCAGGCAGGACAGCTTTCGTCACACCTTTTATAGAAAGACCAAGTGGCTTGCCCAGGTTCGCTGACTGGGAGGAGACAAGTGTGAAACCGAAATGCCAGATGAGTTGGGGCTGCTGGGTGTCTGTCCCAGTATCTATTCCCCTGTCTTCTGAAATTACCCCCTCGATTGTCAGCTGGGGAATGTGGCCACCTAGAAGAAAGGTGCCATTTGCCAGCCTCCCTGGCAGCTAGATATGGCCACGTGATGCAGTTTATCCAGCAGGATGAAAGCAGAGAGCTTTCTTAAAGACAGCTGATGCCCACTTTTTACTTCATTTGTCCTTACCCTCCCCCTGTCCTGCCGTCTGCTATGTGGGTGTGCCCTGCACCCTGGGGGTGGCAGAGCTATAAGCTGAAAGGCGCCTGGGTCCCCAAGAGCCTGTGGAGTCACCATACCAGCCCCGGCCTGGTTTCTCTGCATTTTTGTGTGAGGGAGAACTAAGCATTCATGTTGTGTAAGCCACTGCTACTTGGGTCCCTGTTCCTCATGGCTGAGCCCTCTCCTATCGGAGGCAGCAGATTTCCTGGCTTCAAGCTCAGTACTGCCCTATCATGGGCTGCCCATAGGGTGGTGGGCAGCAGGCTCATTGGGCGGCCCTGGGGTGGTGTGCACTGACGACAGGGATGGCAAAGCAAGGCCTCAGAGCATTCTGAGTGCAGCCTGTACTCTGCCCTCTGCTAGATTCCATGGGCCCTACAAGGAAGAGGGAGCCTGCCATTTCCAGGAAGCGCTGGCCCCAGGGTCAGAGTTTAAGGTTTGTCTTGAGTTCCCCACTCTCTACCTTCTCTTTCTGCACTCCCCCGCCCCACCCCCAGGTACTAACTACCACCTGCAGGCTCACTTTCTCCTTGCTCCTATCAAAACCTGCTCTCAGGAAAGGATCTGCATGCCTATCATTTTCACAGCAGTCAGAATCACGGCCTATGTTTCTGTTAACAGAACATCATGCTTCTGTGGGATATAGAAGGATTCTGGGGCGACTTTCCTATGTGTCTAAACCACTCGCTAGATAGCGATCACCCGCCCTCTCTGCAGTGAAACGGGCCTGCCTCCTGCCCTGAGGGGTAACGACTATGGGGCAGTGGGATTTGCTGAAAGGACCCGCAGTCCAGACTTCCAGTTCTTGATGTTGAATATTGAGAAGCCTCAGGTTCTTTGTAGCCAGGACGATTTCTGGAAGCAGGCATGGAGGAGTTTGGACTCTGGGATGTTTATTACAGATGAACGTGTTTGAACCGGAGGGGGAGGGAGTAGAATTGGACAAAGGGAGAAGTTGATCAGCAACCCCGCAGGAGCTCTGGAGCATGTGCAGCCCATCAGGTTGTCCTATCATGGGCCAGAATGCCTGGGCGTTGATGCCCCTGCCACTCTCAGTTGTGCATGTGCAGCCGGGATGGAGAGGGCATGCCCTTGGGGGAAGCAGCTCTCTACAGCTGGGCACATCTGAAGGAGCTGACAGCTGGAGGTGACATCTCCTTCCTGAAGGGGCTCCGGGCAGTGCTCCGCCATGTTCTTCATCTGCAGAGTGGGGGTAATAACAGTGCCAACCTCACAGGGTTAAGTTAGATGAGGTGTGTGCACGTGCTGAGTAAACTGACAGCAGTTCTCTCTGTTGGCACTGAGGGCATTCCCCTGCCAGGCAGCCTACATGTGGGAACCCTTCCCAGAAGAGATGCCCTGGGAGAAAGGCCTGCGTAAGTCATCAAGCCGACCCCAGCCCTTTTTGATAGGATTAACTTCCTGGGAATGACAAGAGTGGTAAATCCAGAGCCCTCAGAGTTAGACTCTGTGAAAGTGATCATTTTATTGAGTCTCTGCTGCTCCTTCATTCAGCTGTTTCACATTAAATGGCAATCCTGGTTCAGAGCAAGGTGGCTTCGAATTGAAACCAGTGAAATTAAACATAGGAGAAGTCCAGAAAAAGAGGTATGCTGAAGGAAGCTGAGTTTCATCCCATTCTGAGATCTCTGAACATGTTTAAGGCTTGCATGTCCCTGTTCTAAAGCCACACAGCATACAAGGCCCAACCTTCCTATTCTGCATCAGTCAGGATCTAAGAGTCATCAGACCCAAGGCTGAGTTGGGGTAGATGATTAGAATGACGCCTGTAGACGTCACAAGGATGGCCCCAAGGAATCACTCCTCCTGGTGTTCACACCCTTTGGAGTCCCTCTCCCACACCGGCTCTGGGCTTGGCTGTGCAACTTGTTTTGGCCAATGGGACATCAGAAAATGTAACACAAGAAGAGACTTAGTAAGGACTTGAGCACTGGGATGCGCTGAGTTTGGAGCAGACTCCTTGAGGATGGAAGACCAGGTGGAAGGACAGGCCCCACCCTCCTGCCCAACCCTCCTACAGAATGGAGCCTAAATGAAGCCAGCAGAGCCTCCCCACTGTCCCACAGAATCAGGAGAATTAATAAATTGCTATTATTATTATTTGAGATGAAATTCACATAACATAAAATTAACCATTTTAAAGTGTGGCATTCACTTTATGGCATTCAGTGGCATTTAGTACATTCACAATCTTGGGCAACCACAACCTCTTTCTAGTTCCAAAACATTTTCATCACCCCAAAAGCAACCCTGTCCTCTTTAAGCAGGCACTCTCCATTCCTCCTTCCCTCTTGCTCCTGGCAACACCAATCTGCTTTCTGTCTCTGTGGAGACAGACCTTTTGTGACTGGCTTCTTTCATTTAACATGTTTTCCGTATTTATCTACATTGTAGCAGGTATCACTAGTTCTTCCTTTTGGTACTAAAAGAAATAGTTGTACATGGATGGTCATAGCAGCATTATCACAAACAACCCAAACATCCGTCAATGGATGAATGGATAAATATTGAGGTATATACAATGGAATATTATTCAGCCATAAATTGCTATTATTTTTAAGCCACTAGGTTTTGGGATGGTGTGTTATTGTAGTAATAGATGGCTGATAGAGTTTTTAAGGTCATTGAAGTGATAACAAGAGCTATCAATTCTTACACAGTTTCTACTCACCAAGCACTGTGTGAAGCACTTTGCATGCATTATACTTTAATCTTCACAAGAACCCTGTGGTTTAAGTACTAATATTGACCCCATTTTTTCATGTGGGAAAAGATTAAGAAGTTTGAGGGATTAAGAAGTTTTCCAAACTTAATCTGAGAGATTAAAAAGTTTGCCCAATTTAACGCAGATGATCTGAGCTCATGCCTTATCCACTCATTGTACACAAGGAAGCCATAAACGACACGCCTGCTCTGGGAGATGGAAGGGTACAAGCCCACAGCAGTCTGTGGCTTTGCTGAGAAAGTGACACCACTCTCAATTTTCTCTACAGTTCACCATGAATATCACTGGCAGAAATGATTGACAGAAATTAAAGCGGGTAGTGTTTAAAATCTGTACAATGTAAAATTCTAATCTGTGAAACCTTACTTGAGGACACTGAACTTTGTAGAAATAATGTCTATAAAGTAAATGTTCAAATGCAGAAGTGACAGTCATAGTATTTGATATAAACAAAGCACACTGATCAATGGGTCAAAGCTTTATTGTAAAATTTGCATGGGAAAGAATTAATCCCAATGAAAATAACTTTCATGAAATACAATAGGAACAAAAATGGAAAGAATTAGAAAGGATTTAACTGGGCTATTTTTAAAAATTGATCAAGGAATTAAATTGACTTGAGTTTGTTTCAGAAAAATACTTTCAGTACAAAAATGTATCCTTGATTGATGATATAATTGTGGTTTTAAATGGTAGTATTCTTAGGAGTCAAAATATCCTCAGGACAGGACATCTTTCTGAGTCAAAACATCTTTTATCTTTCATAAGGATTCTTTGAAAAGTGTACGATGCTATAAAAATGTGAGTGTGGGTCACTCTGGGATGCCAAGACAGTTTTCTAAAGCTCTTTGGAGAATAAGAGTGCTGGGACTTAGTCAGACCTCCAGATACTAGGATTACTTATGAAGCAAGATAAGGCGGTGAAGGCTGCCCTGGGGAGCCAGGAATTCACCCCAATGCAGGAGAAAGCCAAGTTCAGGTGTCCCTCTTGAGACACAGGTTCTGGGCAGGGAGGAGAGTGGCACAGGGAGAAGCCACCTGAGCAACCTTGTGGCCCAATATGGAGGGAACTTAATATGCATTCTCCATAAGAGGGAGCCTTAATCCTTTCACAGAGAATGAAGAGTAGCAACTCTTTGGGGTGTGGTCATCTCAGGTAACCATGGAACTCAGCACAACAGAAATAGGAACCCAGCAGCAGTATTCACCTAGTAGCCAGGATATGGGAGTAACAGTTACTAGGGATCCACTAGAAGGGGATTTTGGGCTGGCCTGGGTAGTGTGGGGATAGGCAGAGAAGTACAGGGCTGTTTATTCATTAGTCCCCATATCTAGGCCTACAAGCTTTTCAAGACTTGTAAAAATATTTATTAGCTATAAACATATGAAGAAAATTTCAAAGCTAAAATGAATAAATAAATGTATGTAAAATATAACATTAGGCCATCTAATAATGGATTTTCTATAGGTCTCACATTGTTGTTGTCAACGTAAAAAACAAACTCGCCTGTTATTTTATCCTCAAAATGAGTTTATTCTGGAATAGCCAAGAAATTGCAATATGGGACATACGTGCTATGGCAAACCATAGGCAAATCCAGACAATAAAGAAGGGGAGCTGCTTTTATAGAGAAGAAGGAGGAGTGGAGAAGGGCTGTTCCAAAGGAGAATCCATTGGGGGACAGTAACAGTTCAGGCTGGCAACAGCTTCTCATTGGCCGAGCTGTGGCATTTCTCATTGGCTGGGCTGTTGCCACGTGGGGAAAGATATCTTTCTTAGCAGTAAAATAGTTTTACTTCCTGTCCAAGATACTAGTGTCTGTCTCTTCCTGTTTGGAGTAATTGACGATGTGTGATAGGGCATGAGAGCTCCCCCTACAGGCCTTCCCAACTCCAATTTAGTTAAGGTTTCTTTTATTAATTTTCACATTATACATAAATATAAAAGTTTAGATCATAAAAATAAAACAATAATTCTTCAAAAACTCAAATTTATGAAAATTAAACATCCCTTGCAAAAATTTATAGCACACAATATAGAATATAATATAAATAACTATATGTGTACACTATATATATGATTATCTCTCTATCCATGAAAGCTGTGGTTAAATGTATTTGATATGATATAGGGGTGGTCTAGGGCCTAAAAAGTTCTTCATGTGACATGAGCGGGGGTAGGGGCATGACTTGAAAGTGAGATAAGGGTAGTTAGCCTGTCAACCAAATTGGATGGGGTCTGTAGTCAGCGACCTTGTTAATTAGCCCAAGAGCTTGATTTTTCTTAAGGCTGGTGTGGCCTAGGAAATAAGAACTGTATATGATGTTATTAGAATTTGAGCAGAAAAAATACTGAGTACACAGGTAACAAACAGATCTAGGTTTTAAGATTTAAAAAGTAGATTGTGGTTCAATGATATACTAGATCCCAGGTCGGGTTAAAAATAAAACCCCCAAACCACATCGTGTGAATGGAGCCCTCTGAAGTTGTGCAGCATGGCAACCCTCCCACATCTACTGGTGTCATAGAAATATGGAAAGCAGGATAGAACCATGGCGATGGTTCATCCTGCATTCCATTCAATGGGATCCTATTCAAGATAGAATGGATGTGTAGTCATTACAGGGAGAAGGAAAGAAATATCCTCCAGAGAGAAGAAATGCCCAGGCTGAACCCTACACAAACTGTCACCTCTCCTTCCTTCCATGCGGGATTGGGGCCAGGAGCCTTGGGGATGACACAGCTCTGTCTCTGTTCCTAGAGAGGCTGAACAGGTCTGGGCAGCTGGCGTGGGCTGAGCAGACAGATTGAAATGCAGGGAACACTAATTTCTTAGGAATCCCTGAAGCCCCTTCTGTCACTAGCCATTACTTATGTTCTAGACGCTTTCTTACAGAGGCCTCATGAACACATCCATAAACTCAATGCCTTTGTTTTTTAGGGGGAGAGAGAGTAAGTCAAGGGCTACTGCAGTAGTTCCTGACTCTCTGAGCACTGCACACCGTCACTGTTCATCTTGTCCAATGCTGGCAGTTTGGCCTCTGTGAAGAAAACAATTAAATAGCACAGCCTCACTTTCAGAGAGAACTTGAAAGTTCTCCTGATTCCCAGCCTCAGTGGTGATCCCCTGAAACAGGAACCTCTCCCCTTGAAGCTTTAGAAGCCAAAAAGATGACAGAAACACTTCCCTGATGGATGCGGAGAAATGGATCCTCCACAAACACTACCATTCCCAAATTCCAGGAGAGCTTCGATGGAATGCATTTGGCCAGTGTGTTCTTATGGATAATCTTGCAGTCACTTGTAGGGTATTGGTGGGAGTTTGAATCAAAGGTCTTTATCCTCTTTGTTCTTGCATCAGGTGACCGTTCCTGTCCATTCTAACTTTGCTCACCCCTTTGCCTTTGCTGTTCCTGATGTAGAATCCTAGAATATCAGGTCTGACAAGAACATGGAATTACCTTATCTGACCCCTCATTTTTTTTCCCCTGGGGAAACAAGGCCCAGAAGGATGAACAAAATAGCCAATAGTTATTCAGCTTAGCATCACAGCTGGGGCTAAGTTTGGTCCATACAAGCAGGGCCATTTCCACCAGGGTTCAGGACTTGTGTCCCTTGTTTTTACCAAAAGGAACTGGGCTGAAGACCCTTTGATGACCATGTAGTGACTCCAGGCTCCCATTTGGAAATGCGTGGGAATGAGCTGTATTCCAACATCACAGGTACAGACTGACTTGGACCGAGCTCCGCTGCATATACAAGCCTTGCTTTGTGCACCAAACATGATGCTGACCGTTTTATATGAAAAAAAATTTTTTTTATTAACAACTGCATTTTATGAACACAAAGACAATGGCAAGTTTAAGGAAATCTAAAGGAATTCTTTTGTGAAACAAGTTAGCATTTCTTAATCTTGCCTTTATGATAAATCTGGATTTTCACAAGCCGTGAGAATCTGTATATTTGGGTATCATATGAAACCTTGAATCGAGTAACCTCTCTATGTCTTCATTTTCTCACCAATAACATAATATTGATATTTTTCAGCATCCCCCAACAGGACAATTGTGAGTTTTTAACTTGCTAGGCTATAAAGGAGGTATTAGTTCCCTTGCCTAGTACCAGTAACATCAGCGGTTTCCATACCGTCCATAGTCTGTTGCTGATGTTAGCTGGAAAGCTCCTGTCCTAAAACAGCGAGGATAGATTAGTGTGTGTGAGAGGGCCTGGCAGGTAGTTCTCATGTCAGAGAAACTGTGCACAGTTAAAAGAAGCCCAAACTGAAGGTGTGACAATCCAGTTCAATCTGTGTGTTGAGCGCCTACTATGTACCAGGTGCTGTATTGTGCTGGGGAATGGAGTCTCAGCGACCAGTCTCTGTGCTCTAGTAGTGGGAAGGGAAAGGGCCCCTGAGGGAGGGCCCCTGTCAGAGCCCTGCCTGGAGACGGTAAAAAGTAACTCCCCACCTACTGCCTTACTTTGGTCCATCGAGGACAGCAGAGCCATTTTCCACCAATGTATTTTTGTTGTACTGAGGTGGCCCCAGAGAGTTAGTCAAATGTCTCCTGAAGAGCAGGGGAGGCAAGAGAAACACAGAAGAAAGGTAGAGAAATACTTGGTGACTTGAAGCTGGAATTTCGTCACACTGAAGTCAAGACTCTTCTTTGGAGGAGTTCTGATCAAGCTTCCACTCTACAAAGAGATTCTACCCTGCTTGTCTGCAGCACTCGAAGCCACAAGTCCTGAAGGTGGGCTCAGGCCTTCATTTCCCTCCCCTTGGCTCCTATGACACCAGTAACCATGACAAGTTGCACCTGGCCATGGCAACAGTCTAATTTTTAGAAAAGCCAATCTGGAATGCTTACCATGCTTAAAATGAGAATCGACAGATAAGCAGCCTTCAGGATGCCATTTCCAAAAATCTGTCTCTAACGAGGCATAGCTAACAAAATCTGTATGGTGATTATTTATCCCACCAGCGAGTCCCAAGGTGATAGAATCTGTTGCATGTGAAATCTGCTTTGACAAACCATCCCTGATTATGTAAGCCCTCCGCTGTGCTCCGGACCGAAGAGGTTCCACTATTGACAGAAGCTTCTGATCAACTCTTCCTGCACACAGCAGAATATAGACTGAAGCCATTGCCAGGTCTTCAGTCACGCACCATTTCCTGGGACTGCAATCAGCGAACCAAGCTGCTGAATAGTGGGAAATTTAGGGGCTGTAAGACACAGGGCAAAATGCTGCCACTTGTCTGGGGGGAAGCCAGTTGCTGCTTCCATGGGAGAACGAGAACAGGTGATGTGTGGGGAGGCGTAGAAATCCAGGTGGTAGTGCTTCCAGGGTGTCAGAGCACCTGTCAGATCACAGCTATGTCTCTCACATGTGCCCCAGTTTCCTCGATTTCAAAAAGGAAGAAATCATGCCTGCCCTGGAAATTCTGGATCCTCAGGCTGCTTGCAGTTTAACTGACATCACCTGTTGTGTTTTAGAAAGCAATGTGTTGGGACTTCATGGATTTAATTTTGTTGCATAGAGATGCGTCAGCATTTTTCCAAGACAGAGGGCCTGGGGCAAGTGGGTGATTTACTTTGACACAAGATAGTAAAGTCTTTCTTAAAAGAACTCATAAATGTCATGCAATCTGTATCTCTTAGCATTAGGTCCAGCTGCTAGGAACAGACAATAGAAATAAAAGCGGCTTCAATAATATAGAGGTTTATTTTCTCTGACATAAAATAGGTCCACATACCTGGATAAGTTCAGAACTCATCCATAGGCCTCTAGCTTCCATGGCCCAAGATGGCTTCTGGAGCACCAGCCATTATATCTATGTTATAAGCAGGAAAAGAAAGAAGGGGAAGGATAAAAAGAATGCCTTCTGATGGAATTCATTTCATTTGAAGGAGCTCCACACAATGACTTCATTCACTTTTATTGGCCATGCTTAGAGGCAAGGGAAGCTGAGAAAGGTATTACTTTAGCTGGGCTTATTGCTGCTCAGAATACATTGGGCAGGCAACAGGCAGGCTCTGCCATATCATCTTTTTGTGGCAGCCTCTGAAGCTTAGGTGGAAAGAATATTGCTTTAGAACCTAGACATAACTGCATTTGAATCCTGGCTCCATCACTTTTTAGCTGTGTCGCAATGGGTAATTGAATTTTCCGGATCTGTTTCTTTAGCCTTAAAAATGAAGATAATAATCCTGCCTGATGGGGCTGTTATAAGGAGTAGAAGAGACAGCTCACGTAAAGCGCTCAGCGCAGTGCTGGTGTTTGAACAGCAGTTGTTCCATCAGTGTTACTGCCTTTCTGCTTTCCTGTGTATTAGAACGTACTATTTACCTGAAATGTAGGCTTTGACCTCCAGCTCCTCAACTAAGGCCCATAGCGCAGATTCCCTGGCAGGATGCCTAAGAGGATGACAACCGTATTTTAATAATTGAAACCACAGCAGCAACAGCAACAATAAGAATGGGCAAGTATCCCGTGCCTCCTCGGTACCAGGCACTGGGCTAGTTGTTTAACACGAATCATCTCATTTAACCCTTGCTGTGTCAGACACCATTCGTCCTCTGCCCAGATCCTTCAGTCCGTTTTACTGTAACAACCTTCCCAATGGCTTGCACCTGTGACTCTCATCAGAGGTTGGCCTGAGGGCTTCTGGGGCTGCTTTGCCCACAGTGCAGAGTCCCTGGAGGTTGCCTCCCCCGATAGCCCTCAGCCCTGGAGCAACCAGTGCAGGAGCGCAAGGCCCAGCTGCCTTGTGACAGTTGGGACAGACTGCTGTACAGCATCCTCCTGAGGGCCCTGGAGGATCAGTCTGGGAAATCAAATCTTGCTTTGACTTCCCCTAGTCCCTGCCTGCTTCCCTACCTCCCTTGGTGGGAACATGTTCTAAATAAATTACCTGCACATGAATCCTCTCAAGGTCTGCTTCTGGGGAGTCTGACCTAAGATACACGCCCAAATCCTTGAGGCAGACCTGTTAGTAAACCCCTTCCCATTTCATAGAAAGGAAATCAAAGTTTAGACAGGTCAAGTAATTTGCTTGAGGTCACACCCTAGAAAGGTGGTAGACTTGTGAGTTGAACTTGGGTCTGCCTTGCAGCACACTGAGGTCTTACCTTCCTGCTGCATATCTTCTCTGAATGGTGGCCCCGGACCTGCAGGGATAGAGTACCATGGACTCTGGTGTGTTGAATTCCTCAACTAACCTGCTAGTAAGGTGGGACCTTATTGTTTCCAAGGGGTACTGATGAAAGCATGTAAGTTAAGTCCTTGATGACAGGTCATCAAGTGTTTCCTGAAACCTCAACTCTTTTGATTGAGGTTTGGTCCTCTTCAGTTTTGGGAGCGAGGAACGAAGCCTCTGGGTGGACGCATCATGCATCTGCCTGGCCAGCAGGAGTGGCCAGATCCAGCCTGGTGGTCCGAGGGGTACAGAAGCCATGGCATTCGTGCCTCACAGCCAGTCCCTGCCACACTCTCTCCGTTGAGAGAGACTAGGAAATAATGAAATTAGCGATAATAACTTAACTATAAAAAAATACTCATTATCTGAGAATGCTTGATATCAGGAAAAAAAAAGCTACTTGAAAGGGAATCCATTAAAACATTTGTCAAAAGATCATGGTAAAAAGTAAAAAAACCCCAAAGCCAAAAAAACAATGAAATCCTTGTTTGCAATTTTGCCAAAATAAATGAAACATTTTCTAAAAACTTATAAAAATAAGTTTATTTTTCATTGAACAAACTTTAGGTCATAATGCCAACTATCTGCTAATTCTTAAAGAATGAATAAAATAAACATTTTCTACATGTGAAAATTTTCCAACAAAATTACGTGATTGCCTGATACTAAATTCTTCACATTTAACTTTTGTGGCACAATCCAAAAAGAGTAATTTTTATAAAATACTTGAGGTTTTTAAAACCTTTTTTCCCAAAAGTCCCTTTAGAAAACTTTGCTATTCAAATAGTTTTCGGTGAGGCATCACTAACCTCGCTCTTTTTCTCTCTTTATTTGGTAAGTAGCTACCTCTGCCTGTTCCCCGTGGTCAGTGGCGTAGCTGACTAAATTGAGCAGTCTCCAACATCACTGTCATTGACCTCATGAAATCCCTCACTTATTGCAAGATCTGCAGTTTTATTTTGCCATCTGTTTGCACTGCATTTGCAAATACAGTCAGATATCGTGGCATCAGACCATCGGGAAAGGGCAGACCTCCTCCTGCTTCTAGCAGGAGGAAGTGCTTATGTTAATTGTAAGGAGCTTTGGAGTGGGGACCAATTTTTTAAGTACTGTACTTTAGCAGTGAATATTTCTGTGATAGGAAATCTTTTCCTTTCTGGTGCCACTCCATACTTCAGGCACCTGCATAATGAATATTCTGGTAACAGAGCCCTCTCTATGTTTCTGTACAGTGTTTTAAAGTTTATGAAGCCCTTTGATATTTCATTTGATCCTCACAGGAAGCATTATTTTCTAGGTGACCTTTCTGAGAGCCATAAAGGTTAAGTGACTTGCCCAAGGTCCCACAGGTCCTTGAGAAGCAGAGGCAGGGCTGGAGCACAGGTCTGTTGGTTGTCGGTCCTGGCTCTTTCACTCCTCCGCAGTGCTGGTTTATCCAAGTGGGGAGCTAAAGTATCCTTTTTTAGAAATAATTTGGTATTTCTAAAAGATGCATTGAAGTTATCATAGTAGAAAAAGATCAGAACATCATTAGAATTCCTTGAATTAATTTTAAGGTATACTACTAAGTTTATTTTAAATTATGTATTGGGGCAGGCTGTAGTTTTTGGTGCTTACATTCTCTGGAAGTTCTTCATCTGGCCCTGTTCACTTGGGCACCCAGCAGAGGAACTGCAGATCCTGAATGGAGGCCCAGAATACACAGACTCCCGGATTCTGTCTGTCGCTTCTGCTTAGCCAGGAGGCCTATGTAAGCCAGAATCTGACACATAGCTCTCCTCAGATCTAGCTCCATATCCAGATTTAAAAGCTCCATTAGTAAAGTTCATTTCTAAGCTTCACCAAAACTCGTCAGCTACTCTGCTTACAGAAGAATCCACCATGGGCAAGAAACTCTCTCTGGTCCGGAATTGCTATTTGGTTCACCTTGGCAACATCATTTCAATTAGGGTCAACAACCCTCTTAATTACGCACTATTCCTGAAGCAATAAGGTAATGCTTCATTCATCAGAATTTTATCTCCTAGTTTTACTACTAGGAGTCCCTTTGGTCTACTCCACTCAAATTATCAACAAGAATAAATCTGAGAGTTCAGTATTACTGCAGAGCCATCCCTTCATTAGGGCTCGTTTTATTGTCTCCTGCAGTTTGGAGCTGCCAGGAAGCGGGCAGTCTGCTACCAGGGAAGACTGATATGTTACAACTAGCTCCACAGGCACAGTGAGCGGGCTGGCTCTGATGCCACCCAGGGAGGGGAGGTTGCCCTTGGGAGGGTTCTAGGGGAAGGTGAGGGGGAAGGAGCCGGTCTGCCTTCCTCTAATCACTTCTAGTAGGCGACGCATGCTCTTTCCCATTTCTTTCCAAGGATGTGACCAGAGAGGTTGAGGACTCCCCCAGAATCATCTGGTTTATTCCTCTTCCTCTAAAGCACTGGCTCCTTCGTGCTGGTCTTGGACACGGGAGGACTGAGGGATATTGCAGTAGGTCTTGCAATAGGTATTGCAGTAGGTATTGCAGGCAGCCATGAGTGCATCCAGACTGTATGCACAAGTTTTCAAATGTTTCCAGATGCTTCTGGGATGAATAAAATAAAAATTCATTTTAGAGCTACAGAATTCATAGGAGTGTATCAACAGCCTTTTGAGGGGCATCTTCTCAGCCTCCAAAGACTCTTTCTCTGAGAACTAAGTTTCTTCTCCCAATAGAACCTGGCCCCTGGCCCATGTTTGAATCACCTGAGCCCCCTTCTTCCAGTCATAGCTGATTGGACCTGGGGCCAATGCCTTGTCTATGCTTAGTTGACCAGAGTCTCCCTTTTAGAACTTGGAATTGGGATCCAATGGACTCTGGGTGCAGGTGACTGGTGCAGAGATAATATGTAATTGGGAACCTGGGCCAGCATTATCTTTCTGTTTGAAGCATGGAAATTGGGATCCAGGGGGAGAAGTGTTGCAAACACATGGCGAGAAGCAGAAATTGAAGCAGTCGCAACTGGATCCCAACCACTCTCCAACTCTGGCTTTTCTCTTTCCAGAGGCTGGAATGCTTCTGGCTATCCCAGGAATCCTTCCAGTACATTAAAAATTGATTAAGGTAACTTCAACCAAAGAAACATTGAAAAAATAGTAATTTCTTGATATGATGTATTTTCTCATACGGTACTCAATAAAACTTATTCTGTGGGGATCCTGAATTTTATATATTATAAAGTTGCCTTAACTCTTAATAAGAACGTCTTAGAAGGATGGTGGTCTGTACTTTACCTGAAAATTCTCTACAGAAGGAGATGCATCATTTACAGGAGTAGAATTCGTGCAGAGTGCTCAGTTCAGCATCCTTCACAGACTTTGTGCTCAATGGGACTTGGCAATTATTTCCTTCACCTCCCATTGACTCATGACCAGCACTCACAGTGGCCAGGCCCAGAAATATCTTTCTAAAGTCTATTCTATATCGAACTGTCATAATTTGAGCATGTCCCCCTCATCTTGAATATTTTTGCAGTCACAGTGTACTCCCCGGCTTTTAGGAGCTGGAGGAGCATGCGCTGGAATTGATCGTGGGTGTGAGCTGGTCTCACTAGTATCACCTGGAGAATGTGTTGAATTACAATTGCCCAGGCCCCATCTCAGACCCCTGGGATTTCTATTCTCCTCCAGGAGAGAAACCTGAGGAGCTGCATCTTAACAAGTGCCCCAAGTGATTCTCACCCTTGGGGAGGTGTAGAAGACACTTCCTGTCTCGAAGTGGGGATTGTAAATCCCTGTCTCGAAGTGATCTCAAGAGATGTCTTAGGTGTCTTGTTAAGAGGTGTCTTAGGTCTTAGATTTCAGGACTGTTGCTTGGAAGGGATGGTGTGCTGTAAGGATGTGAGGCTTGGAACTGCTGCAGCTATTTTGCCACCATGAGGGAAATAGCTTTCAGATGACTCCGACCCTGTGGAAAGCAGAGTAGAAAAGAGAAAAAAAGCCAAGCCCTAATGGACATTATTAAGGTTTGGAGCTCAACTTACCTTTTTACTTTCCATTTGTGGGGATCAAAGATCTTTAGCCTCATGTCCCTAACTCTCCCAGTTCTTTCCTCACACTTCTCTTAGCTGTTTATGGGACTCCATTCCTAGACAATGCATCCTCAGCTTAAAGGCTCTCCACTATTTTAGTCACTGAGTTGGGCATTTGAAACTTACAACAGAGTGCTAATAGATATACTTCACAACATTTTAAAAAACTATTAAGTTTATTTCATGTATTGATGCAAATTGATCAGGGCATTAAATCCTTGGCTGATCCCTAAACTAAAGGGAATGAATTTGAATCTCAGCAAGAGGGATTTGGGTTAGAAAGAAAGAAAACTTTTCTTCTCATGAAGGTTGTGAGGTATTTAAAGGTGTCATCTAGGGAGGTTTTAGGAGTTTCCTATTCTGGAGTTTAAAAAAAAAAAGATGGCAAATTTTCTAGGATAATTTTAGTGTGTCCTTCAGACCAGTGGAGGGATGAATTAATTATCCTCACTTAGGATCTCTTCTGCGCCATGATTTCATAAAACATCCAAACTTGATTCTGGATGAGAGTCCTGATTTCAGCCATGAAATCATCATCCTAGCTCTCCCAGAGTTACTCAAATGACACTTCACAAACACTCTGGGGGCAGACCTGCTCTGATGCCTTCTGGGCTGCTGAGGAGTGAAAGAGTTCCTTCTCTCCTTCGTCGTGACTGACCAGATGTGTCACTTGGCTCGCTAGGCATACTTTTCTTGCACACTGTGCTGTTTTCACTGACCACAATTCCAAATACATTAACACAAAAACAGAAAAAAAGGATCATATTTGGGTTTGTTTGATTTTCAGATGTGGACTTTTTGAGGCAGACATTATTCCAGGGTCTTAAATCTTTCCCACTAAAATGTCCCACAGCGTCCAAAGCCCGCTCATTTTTACAGTGAATATAACAGTGAAGATAACTTTGCCAAGAAAAAGATCTTTTTCCTATACAGGGTGCAATGAGACCAGAGTGCTTTCAGCATGTTGGTGTGACGGCTTTGAGGGCCCAGCCCCAAGTTCATTCATTCACTTATTATTTATTATTCATTTATCACACTAGGTGTGGCATAGTCAGAGCTGAACCACTGTCCCTGCCTTGCACAAACTCAGTCTCGGCACAGAGTCCTGCAGAAGCTAACAGGATGTGATAAGTGTGAGCAGGGCCCTGGGGGAGTGACACGGACGGAGCGAAGGGTCTGCCCGGTGAGGCTCCTGAAAGGAGGCCAACCTGCTTGGCTCCCCACGGACACCTTTAGCTGAAGAGAACTGAAAATAACCCTTGTCTGAGAGTTAAAGCTGTGGCCTCTGGGTCCCAGCTCTGCTGTTTTTCTACCTTAGGCCAGTCACTGAATTTTCCTGAGCTTGTTTCCTCAACAGTCAGGCAGAGTTTATAAACCTGGCTCACAGAGCACGTGAGAGGGCTTTATAAAACATAACATGTCACTGCAGGTGAGTTTCCTGTGAGGCTGGGAGGCGACTGGGTCAGGATCTGCCTTCTACGCCGAGAATGTGGGCTGAGGAGAAGGGCCAAGGGAGGGCAGTGAACTCAAGGAGAGGTCAAGGGGTTCCTGGGAGGCCGGACAACCAGGAGCACTCTGATGGCCTCTGGTCTCTCCTTTTCAGCTGAAGACACCAGAAATTGCAGTCTCTCCTAGAAGGTGGAGTCAACTGTTCTGTGGATGGGAGTCCGAAATCAAAATGCTAATCCTTCCTCCGTAGTCTAGCCAGAAGACTCAATGTGTCTGCTTGGTGGTTTTTCCACTCTCTAAAGCTCAGTAATGATTGGCAGACCAGGCTGCATCGCCATGGAGACGTGAACTCGCCCAGCGCTTCCTTGGGCAGGTCAGCACAGCCAGCCAGGATGCCTGGCTCCCTCGGGGGGCTGATTTCAGACTCCAGGAAGGCCACAATTTCTTCCTTTTTCTAACGCCATCGGGGCTTGCTTTTCACCTTTCTGTTGGACCTGTTCACTAGAGTATATATTTTCTTTATGTGGTCTAGAATTTTCTTTAATGAGGATAAAGCCTTTTGTTCCCTAATTTTCTATTAAAGCTAAGTTGTCATTGTCCCCAGGGAGAGAAAGCGTGATGTTTGCACAGAGATATAAACAGTGTATATGACATCCTTTGAGAAGGATATTGGTCACTGGAAACGGGTGAGAAGAGGGCCCTACAGAACTCAGTGTTTGGGAACACAGAAAGGGCCCCATGGCAAAAAGAGAAGGGGGCAGAAAGGCTGCCGTCAAAATGCTATTCCCTTCACAGTTTTCTCTAGGGTTGGTCGTATTAATGGTGCCTGAAACTTGTGGCTGCTACATGTCTTCTGTCAGAAGACTGGAGTGATTGGGCTAATAACTCGGTTTTCAAAACAGGAAAAAAAATGTGAATTTGGAAAAATATTGGGTTTACTGTTGATCCTTATCTAAATTCTGGAATAGATTATTTGGTAGAGGTTTGTGAGCCCCTTTCAAAAGAAAGTAGTGCTCATGAGTTACAAGCAAAGGCTGAGTTAGAAATTTACAGCCTTCTAGGCAAGTGCTATGTGCACGGAAGCAATGAAAAATATTTAAGTAAGTGAAGCCAAATTCAAGGTGGTCTATAATGATAACAGTATGTCATAAAATAGATTGTTAGACACAAAAAATAAAAATATTAGAGAAACAGAAAAAATAGATTAAAAACAAAAAAAAGCAGAAATAAATATTTTAGTATTTGGAATGGTTGAATGAATGCAAATGAACTTGAGATTTTGCTTCCAAATTCCTGGAAAAGCAAAAGAGTAATTGTTAGGTTCTCTTATTCGCTCACTGTTTGGCCAAAAAAAAAGGAAACATAGAATTGCACCTGAGTAGATGCTTTTACTTTTTTTTTTTCCTGGCATAAATTCTACGTGAAATTTATTGCATGAAAATTGTATTTTACAGGGAACAGCAAACAACACAATATGTTTCAAAAGATACAGAAACATTCTTCAAATAGAGGTTTTAATACTGATCTCTATAAAAGCTGAGGACTTCATATTGAATCGTAACTCAGTTAAGACATTTTTGCTGAGAACTATTAAAATACAGATCAGATAAATTTCTTTAGAGCCCCTAAAGGAAATAAATAAATAACATGTCTCTTGATATAGCTCTCTCTAATATTAGATATGAGGGTATAACATTAATAGAAGTCTGAAATGTCCATATTCTATATTTGTGATGAGGGAGAGACCTAAATGCTTTAGATACCAGACATGCGGAAACAAATTTGATATCATGCTACCAAGCCTTAGGTAACTGATAGAAATTCTCATCTAGAAAAGAAATGTGATATAGAAGAAGAAAAGCCCAGGATACCAGTCAGTTATACTGGGTTTCAAAACCTGACAACAATTATTATGTGACCACCTTGGCTAAGCTACTTAACTTCTCTCAGCCTGGGGATTCTGTTTGCCAAAACATAGATAATATGCCTTTCAAGGTTGAATGAAAATTAGATGACATCGTATATGTCAGCTACAGCTACGAAGAGCAAAAAAACCAAAATAGCAGTGGCTCAAATAAGACAGAAATTTATTTCTCGCTCATGTTCTAGACCACAAACTAGGTTCCTTCTAGCTTGCTGCTCTACAATGAGTGGCTTCCATTCCTAAGATCACTCATAGTCCAAAATGGCTGCTAGAGCTCCAACATTACTGCCACATTTTAACAGGTGGGCAGGAAGGAGAAAGAGAGAGGAGCACACCACTTTCTGTAAAAACCAGTTTCATTTACATCCCTTTGGCCAGAATTTTGTCACATGGTCTCACTTAGCTTCAAGGGAAATTGATAGATGCCATCTTTTTTTGAGGAAGATTAGCCCTGAGTTAAGATCTGCTGACAGTCCTCCTCTTTTTGCTGAGGAAGACTGGCCCTGAGCTAACATCTGTGCCCATCTTCCTCTACTTTATATGTGGGACACTGCCACAGCATGGCTTGACAAGCGGTGCATAGGTCCACACCCGGGATCCAATCCAGTGAATCCCGGTCCACTGAAGTAGAACATGCGCCCTTAACCACCGCACCACTGGGCCAGCCCCGAGAAATGCCGTCTTTATTCAGGGAAGCCCAGTGCCATATTTAACAAAAAAAATACAGGACACCCAGGTAAATTAGAATTTTAGATAAACAATTAATTTTTTTTTAGCATAAATATATCCCATGCAATATTTGAGACATACTTTTACTAAAAAGTTTTTCAATGTTCATCTGGAATTCAGACTTAACTGAGAGTCCTATATTTTATCTGGCAACTCTAGCCCAGTTAAAAACCCAGGGTCCCACTGCTGAGATGGGGAAAGAATGAACAGTAGGGGACAGCCAGCAGTCTCTCCCCAGGAGCACGTGCGGAAGTTTGTTTCACAGAGTGGGTCTCCAGTAAATGTTGACTCTCGAGCGTGTTTCCCTGCCAGGCATGGCAAAGCCAGAGGGCAGAGCCAGGGGTAGCTGCAAGAAGAGGCAAAATCTGTTTTTGAAATAGAATTTTGAGGCTGGAAGCACATGAAAGCACGTGTACTTGTTTAAGACCTCAGAGATCTGTGCCCTGTGTGTGAAAGGGACAGTTTGGGCCTAAAAACTAAGAAAACACTGCCCTTTTTAATCACAAAAACGCTCTCAGTCTCATCTCTGCAGAACGTCCTTTTCTGAGTGCATCTGTAAGCTGGTGGACCCGCCAACTGAGTGGGCTGCAAGGGATGGAGGAGAGGCCTGAGGGGCAGGGAGGGGCAGGGAGTATTCAGCCTGTTGCTTACCCTCTTGCCCTTAGTTACAAACGTTTTCACTTCAGCACAGCTGATGCGAGATTGTTCTTTCCAAGCATAGTTAACCAAATGTTTTAGCTTCTTCTCAAGGCCACTCTGAGGCCCTGACCATACAACCATGTCATCAGTATAGTGGAAGAAATCTCCAAATGTTGTGGCAGGGAAAGCGTGAGTTCATTTCAGTTAATTAGTGGAAGTAAATTATCTGAGTTTAAGGTAAAATAAAGTGGAACTAGGCGCAGTCTCATTTTGCAGCATTTAGAATTACAATTTGCTTTGTCAAAAGGCTATTCTTACTAGCAATATTGTATTAAAGGCTTTGACAAAAAATTATTTGCCTGTAATCCACTTTGACAATGGCAGATTCACCGCATCCTTGAGTTTTCAGATTGGCTAAAGCCTCTGAACTGGTCTTCTTGGTGCCAGTCTCCTCTTTCCTCAAATCCATTCTTCACTGAGCAGCCAGAGTGAGCGCTGTAAAACGTATCTCAGTGTAAACCCTGCCGGAGACCTCCCGGGCTTCTCACTGGTACACCAGATCCCTTACCGGGCTGAAAAGTCCTACCCAGTCTTTCTTTTCATTCTTTGACCACACTGTAGTGGATTGAATGGTGGCCCCTAAAAGGTATGTCCACATACTAATCCCTGGAACCTGGGAACATTACCTTATATGGAAAAAGTGTAAATATTACCTTATATGGCAAGATCTATGATTGAGTTAAGGCTCTTGATAGGAGAAGCTTATCCTTGGATTATCCAGGTGGGCCCTACATGCAATTACGTGCATCCTTATAGGACAGACACCCAGAGGAGAAGACACAGAGAAGAGAAGGAGGCAATGTGACTATGGAGGTAGAGACTGGAGTGATGTGGCCACAAGCCAAAGAACACTGGAGCCACCAGAAGCTGGAAGAGGCAATAGACAGTTTCTCCCCTAGAGCCTTCAGAGGAAGTATAGCCCTCCCACTTTGATTTTGGACTTCTGGCTTCCAGAACTGTGAGACCATCCATTTCTGTTCTTTTGAGCTGCCTAGCTTATGGTAATTTGTTACAGGAGCCACAGGAAGCTAGTGCACCTGCCACGACTATTAGAGGCCTGCTGGTCCTTCTTGTCCTTCAAGGCTCAGCTTAAAAGCCACCTCCTCTGATATCCAGTCTGAAGATCTCCCCTGATAGTCCTGTCTTAAGTCAGCTCCCATTGACTCCTCAGTCACTCTTTGGGTGTTTCAGGAAGGCAGACTGATCAAGTAATTACATGCTACTGCTAGGAGAAGTAAGGTAAGTATTGAAAACTGAGGAAATGAGGCACAAAGAGGGTAAATAACTTGTCCATTGTGGCACATTAGGTGGAGGGGCCAGGGACTAAATCCATGCCATCTGACTCCAGAGCTTATGTCCTTTCTCACTGCCCTGTACCACCTCTCAGCAGTGGGAGAGGATACAGCCTAACAGCTGTCTAAGCAACATAAGATATATTCTTTTGTCCCCCAACATATGTATTAAAATTGCGGGACCCTTGCTGCACTTTATCCCTCTTACATTCCTCTGTAATAGTCTCATCCCTCCTGTTGTGCTTGCACACGCACATGGAGGCCAAGGAAGCGTTAAGTGGGAAATGATCACTCACTTTCATCCACATAAAACAGCCATTCTGAAGAATGAAGATAGTGAAACAGAGCCGATGGCTGTTAAACCATCAAAACCGATGGTCCATAGGTGTGTAATTGGACATGGACTTATACTGTGGTCTGCCACTTAGCAGTAGTGACTAAATGAAGGTTATAAACATTTTCAAACTGGATATTTTCTTCTTTGCTTCAGGCAGCTTGCCCTAATTATTCCTGGAGAAATTGTCTAGAGAGAAGCGATATTCCTGACCTGGGCTCTCCAAGGATGACTGTTTGAGAGAGCCATTGTCGATTTTGGCATTCATGGGTCAGAGTTAACAGATATTTTGCAGGTATCAAGCTCAGAAGAATGGCAAATTAGGTCCATATATTTCTATAGTTTGTATATATTTTTATAAGATAAGGGACAACAAGATGGCCTTGGCAGCAGACTCAACATCAACATTTAGAAGAATGAGATACCAGTCATGCAGAGATGACCTGTAATTTTCATGGACTATTACTTTTAATGAGAGGACAGAGATCTTAGTAATTAGGAGCTTTGTGGCAAATTAAATATGGCCACAAATCTTTTGCCTCTCCTTCCATTGAGAAAAGAGATCCAGTTTATCTCTCTTTGAATCTGAGTTGGCCATAGTGTCTTGCTTAATTAATAAAATATATGTTCTGGGATATCTGAGGTTATGTCATAAGAAGTGTTGCAGCCTCTGCCTGGGGCTCCTGGAATACTCGCTCTCAGAATACTCCCTCTTAGAACCAGGTGCCATGCTGCCAGAAGCCCAGGCCAAATGGAGGTGCTCCAAATGAGTACCCAGGCCACAGCCAGCATCAACTGCCAGCTATGTGAGTGAGCCATCTTGAACATCCACCACAGCCAAGCCTTCAGATAACTGCAGCCCCAGCTGATGTCTGAGTGCAGTTGTGTGAGAAACCCCAGTGGGACCACCAGGCTGAGCTCCGTCAATCTACAAAGCCATAAGAAATTATAAATTGTTGTTTTAAGCCACTAAGTTTTGAGTGGTTTGCTATGCAACCATAGATAATTAGAATAGAATTTGGTACCTGGAAGTGGACTACTGCCATAATATAAGACTTAAATCATGGGACATTGGCTTTGGGGCCAAGCAGCAGGAAGGAGCCAAGAGGTCCTTGAGGGAACTATGAATGAAAATGGGAAGGAAAAGGAGGAAATTGTTATTGGAGACTGGAAAAAGTCATCCTTTTGTAATGATGGATAATTCAGTACACTATTGCTTGTGGTAATGTGAAAACAGAAAATGCACCTATGAAATAGCAGATGTGACTAAGGAGACTTCCAGTCAGAACGTTGAAAGTGCCTACTGGGTTTTTTTTACACAGGCTTAATATAGTATGGATATAGAGAGATGAGCCCAAAACTGATCCATTCAGTTTAAAGCAAACTTAGATGAAATATAAAGAAGTAGACTCCTGGGTTTAGAAATAAAGCTGTTTCTCATTCTCAGCCTCCCTAGTTGACAAAAGGTTCTCAAAGTAAGACATGATATGAAGGTATTGATTATCTCAAAGGTATGGCTGTAAGATACTTGTTAAGCTTTGGAAAATTTTTAGAGTAGGCCTCATAGACCTTCTTAACTAGACAGAAAAGTTTCAAAGGAATCTGAGGGTATTGTTCCACAGCACCTGACTCTCGCCCCAAGTCAGAAAGGGGCCCATCTCAAAGAGATTTGTAGGTATATATTTTGACTGATGGAGTGAACCCAAAAGAGGCCTTAGGAAGCTCACAAAAATGTAAGAGCATTGTACATGTAGCAGGACCATCAGCTTGGACTAAAAAGGACAGAGACAGTTCAAAATGCAGAGAGCCTTCTTTGGGTAGGAAACAGGATAAGAAGCCTACTAAGCAGCAAACAGGGCCATTTCTTATGGAAAAGGAAGAATGATTCAGAGAGCAGAATCAAAACCCCAGTGAATGGGGCTGAGAGCCATGGGAAATCATTCCCAGGAAGCAGGACCGGCTACTAATCAAGGACCTGGCAACATGCACCTGGCTGGATTTCAGAATGCTATGGGCCAGTGACTGCTGTGTGCCTCCCATTTCCCTCCTTTCTGAGTGAGAGTTTTAGTGAAGTTGTCCTATCTCTGTGTCACCACTGTACGTTGTATGTGTGTGGAGGTGGGACAGACAATCAGTCCCTACATTTCACAGGTCTTCAGATGAAGAATAACTGTACTCAGGGAACTGCACCCAAAGAGGCTTGTCTGCATCAAGACCTGATTTGGGTGATAAAATCCTGGACCTCAAGCCTGAGCTGATGTCCTAATGGGATGAGATTTTGGGTCTTGGGAGGGCATGCATGTATTTTCCATGTGGGAGGAATATAAATAATATGTGACCAGAGGGCCAACTGTGGCAGATTAAAGATGACTGAAAATTCTTTGACCCTCTTCCTGTTGAGAGGTTGTGTCTAATTTCTCTCCCCTCAAATCTGAGCTGGCCTTGGTGAATTGCTCAACCAATAGAATGTATAGGACATGAAATTCTGGGACTTCTGAGGTTATGGCATAAGAAGACTGGTAGTTTCTGGGTCTGTTGGGACATTTGCTCTTAAGGCACTCCTTTTTAGAATCCATGGCCATTCTGTGAGAAGCCCAAACCATGTAGAGACCACATGTTAGTGCTCAATTAGTCCCAGAAGAACTCCCAGCCCACAGCCAACACTGACTGGCAGCTACATGTGTTGTCATCTTGGACATCCAGCCCACTTGAGCCTTCAGATAACTGCAGCCCTAGCCACCATCTGACAGGAACCACATGAGGGGCCATAAGTGGAAACTTCTCACCTGAGCCCAATCAACCCATAGAACCATGAGAGGTAATAGTAAGTTGTCTTAAGCCATTAAATTTTGGAGCTGGTTTGCTATATAGCAATAGATAAGCAGACAAAGTTGAACCTTAGAGGTCAACAGTCATAGTTTCAAATTTCAAGTCCCTCGCTTACCAGCATGTGACTGTGGAAAAATCACCTAAAATCTCTGAGCTTCATTTTCCTTATCTGTGAAGTGAGAATCACAACAGAATGTACCTAATGGGTTTGTAATGGGGGGTTAAAAGAGAGAATGTATGAAATGCAACAAGCACAGTGACAAAGTCTTAGTGAATGGGTCACTAGGTAGCTACTATAGTTAGTACATCAGTGTGAGTCGTCTGCTTTTGTCCAAAAGGTAGATGAGGAACTTGGGGAATGTGGGAGGAGTTAATTTAAGAGTCTGGTCTTTTGGTCTTTTGCTAATAACCTGAGAGTAAGGTTAGGTCATTAGCATATTTGCATTAGCTTCTCATTTTTTTCCTTAAGCCAAGAGGGGATTTTGAGTCACTGGAGAAACGTTCCAAAGAAATTCTGGGGTCAGAAGAAATATTACCACTTGGCCTTTGAAAATGTGGCTGTTGTGATCCCCTAGAGGACACTTACCACCACCACACAAGCTGATGAGGCCTGGTTCATAGAGGCATAATGAGCAGTTGAGCAGACCTGGTTGTTGTCACAGTGAGATCTCTGGGCCTTCTAGCGCAGAGAGGAGGAGGGCTCTAAAGTCCCCTGGAGGCGAGGAGGGTGCTGTTGTCCAGTGTATGTGGGGGGTGGGGGGGTGAGCAGGGTGGGGAGGGCAACACTGGAATTCAGAGTGAGTGAGGGCAAGTTTAAAGAGGCTGAACCCCAGCAGAGAGATCTAAAGAAACATCATACTGATGTTTAATGCATCATCATACTGATGTGTTCAAGCAGAGTTTTGTCATTCATTCATTCATTGATAGAGGCATTTGTTCATTCAACAACTATTTATTACATACCTCTGTGTGCTAGACTCTGTACTGTTCTCTGGAGACCCATGGTGCATAAGAGATGGTCCCTCCACAAGGGGCTCATAATCTGGTGGGGGAGATAGACAAGCAAACAACTGGAGGATAAAGAGTGATGTGAGAACATAGAGGAGGAGCCCCAATCTTGGCATCAAATCTGCTCCACCTCATGACAAAGTTCTAAAAGGAGCAGTGAGTGGGGCATGAGCTGTGTGTGGAAAAAAGGACAGTCTCAGGATTGACAAAATATGAGCTACAGGCAGAGCCCACAAAGAGACCAGAGGCATCAAAGGACAAGCCCCACTAGCCTCTTGGGGGCCATAGACTGACCCCACTTTGAGGCTGAGCTCCTGGAATCTGGTGGGTCTGTTCCAAGCTTCCCATGGGGCCCGCAGAGAGGGAGCATCTCTCACAGGCACAGATGTAAAGCAAAGCATCTCAACTATGTCTCGGTTTTGGCTCCAAAGATGACTTCTGTGTGGGCGAATCTTTTTCTTCAAGTGTTCTATTACTTTTTGTTGTCCGTGTTCTAAAACATTCTTTAAAAAAAGCTAAAATAAACTTCCACAGAGTTCAAAATGGCAGACTGTAATTAGAGCCAACGTCCTCTTCCTTCCAATGTTGGCTTGTCTGCCAAGTCATCTCATACGTACTTGGTGAGACTATGCTACCCCCGCTCCCATCTTCTCCTTCCTCCCACCTCCCCAAATTCCCACCCATATGAGGTTCATAGACAACAGCTGTGGTCAAAGGCTAACACCCAGGGTGAAGTTTACCCTGAACTCTCTTTGGGACTTGGCTGAGGGACTTTAGTTGTATCCCTATTTGGAAATTGAATCGCCTACGTGGGATAGGGACTCAAGATGACATTTCTGTCAGTGACGGTATGGAACTCTCTCCTTCCTTACCCAGCTGACTGTCTAGCCTGAGTCAGGAATTGATTTCTCCCTGGAGTAATAACACAGTGTGGGCCAGCAGCCATGGCCAAGTCCAATCTGAGTGTAATGTTCATCAGCCTCACTTGGTGGGGGGTCCCAGTTCTGGTCTGAGAGCTCCTGGAGGGCAAGAACTAGAACATCTTTCCCATTTGCCAACACCCAGCAAGCTCTCAGCATCTAGAAGGGGCTAGTAGTGTCCACTGAATTCAACCTGGATATCACTTAGGCAGACAATAGCCCTCAGATTCAGGCGTCTTCTACAGCCAAATAATAATAATGATAACGGTAACAGAAAAACGAGTACCAATTATCAAGCCCTACTGTTTTGTCAGGTACTAGGACAAGCACTTCACATTTAGCTCATTGAGACTCAGAGCCTCTAGTGTGTAAGTGTCCTTATCCTCATCTTGTAGATGAAGAAATGGAATCTCAGAGGTGAGATCTCTTGCAACAGCCTGGTTGATGGGGCTTGGACCTGAACCCAGGATGGTCAGTTTTCAAGACTAACTCTTAACCATGACATTTTGTTGTGGATGCCTGGGCTAACACTACTGGAAGGGCCCAACCCTGCCGAGTTTGCCCGGTACCAGGGAACAAATTGACACTCAGGGATCCTGTCAAGTGTCACATTTGTCTAGGGTATAATCTCAACTCTTTCTTCGTCTGGAGGCCCAGGAAGCAGGAACCAGGCATGTGCAGCGGGAGGGTGGGTTTTGGTACCTAAGCAGCAGAGAGACAAATGCCATCTGAATTCCCACTTGAAATAAGCAAACCAGCCCCGGGGCTCACATGCACAGAGCAGGGGACTGAGGGATTCAGTGGTCTGTTTATTTCAGTCTGTCTTTGACCTTGCGCTACATTCACCAAGCAACTCCCAGTGAATGCAGAAACCTTTCCCCTGCCTTGGGAACATTTCCATACAAACAGAAACAGTGCACAGATGACAAAAATTAAGATGTACTCTCAGGCTCGCCATGCCGCATTATTTAAAACAATTATAGTATGATTTTGCTTTCACATAGCCATGGAAACCCTGCTGAAAGGATTTTATACAATTGATTGTGTGAAGCTTAAGAAGAAATCTGGTTCCCCAGTGCTGGAAAGCAAAGCAAGCCAGTTCCTCCCCACTTCCATACAAGGTGTGACGGATGCAAATTGTGGATCAGTGACCTCGCTCAGTGGGCCACTGAGCTTTCAGGAAAGCATTCTGGAGATAAGTGGACCTGCATCCTTTAGATGTGTCAGAAAACAAAGCTGGTGCCAGAGGAAGGATAATCTTCTTTGATGTGCCCAAAGCTGATTTACTCTTTCAGAAAGGGAAGCATAGCTCTGAGTGGCAAGACCACAAAGCTTTGCAGTAAACACAACAGAGAAATTTCCCCTGGGGCCAGGTTACCCCAGGAGCCTTTCCATTCACAGGCTCCTCTTACAGGTATCTCAGACCTCAGTGATGGCATCCATGAAGGAGGGGAGCTTGACATCGGGGTCTGGTGGTTGAACATGGCTTCACTTCAGAGCCTATTGGTACCTATGGCACAATGTTACAGCATCGGTTCTCAACCCTGCCTACATATTAGAAAACCCTGAGGGTCTTAGAGAAATACTGGATGCTTAAGCCCCAGACCTTATTGATTAGATTAGAACCTGTGAGGCCAGTGTTGGCACTGATATTTTTAAAAAGCCCACCAGGTGATTCAAATGTGCAGCCAGGGTTGGGAACCACTGCCCTGGGACTTGGACTTCTTTAGGCTGAACTCTTTTATGCTTGCTCTGCTTCCCAGCAAGAGACGCAGTGCGTGCTGATCTGTAAACCCAACAGCCTGCTTAGCACAAAATTCCAATCTCTGTAGTTCAATTGTTTCTCACTAGTTTCAGTGGGTGGTGGGCAGAACATTAAATTGCAGGAGAAGCTGGGGAAGCTGAGTGAAGGGCTTCTGTAGTACTATTTTTGCAACTTCCAGTCCATCTATAATAATTTCAAAACGAAACATTGAGCAAAATTGCAACTAAAGGCTTGGGTTCAAATGCTGGATTTGTTCCTTATTAGGTATGGGACTTAGGGAAACAACTTATCCTCTCGGGGCCTTTTCCTTTGGAAGATGAAGGTAATTATGTCTATTTGTTGCATGATCAAAGGAGATAATGAAAGTGTAAAACCTAGATGTTAGCCGGGGTCTCTTTGCCCCATAGGGGCTAGATGAGATTGTTCAAACCCTCAATCTACAGATATGGAACATTTATATACTTTCTCAAGAATCATGGAAATTTCTGAGCAACTTACAGCCTGTGGTCACCTTAGGCTATGAGCTCCTGCTTCTACTGTATGAGTCAGTTCAGCTGTTGTCTCACCACCTGACTTGATTTGTTCAACCCAAATGTGCAACTCAGTCACTCCCCTCACCTTCCCCCAAACAAACCTCTCACAGGCATTTTTGAGTGTAGGTGACTTTTACTGAAGGTTTGGAAGGTAAAGGGAATTACACTGTAGCATCATAAATGACTCACAACACAGTGTCATGCAATCCTGTTTCTAAAGTTTCTTGGCCATTTCCATGTTACTGAGTCTTCATCTCTTCTGCTCCCTCTTCCTTTCTCTCTTTTTCCTTGATCCTTAAGTTTCTTTGCATTTCTAATATGGAACATTTAGCTATGTCATTTATGTCCTTGGCTCTCAGTCTTTTCTCCAGAGAGCTTATCAAAATATTTCCTGACACATCCCATCCCTCCGAAGCTCCACGGAGATTCAGTAGGTCAACAAAAGCCAGCCCCGATTCTGGCCGGGTGTGAGGATAACAGCAGGACCGTGCTCTCAGCTCAAGCTCACCATCCACACAACCCCCCAGCCTCCACATCTCGCTGTTAACCCTGTGAAAGCCGCAGGTGTCAGGGGCGGGAAGGGGTCCATGTCAAACTTTCTCTGCTTTTCCAGGTTCAGATCTGAAGACCACATTCTGGACTTTGGGGTTTCAAAAATCCAGCCTTTTAGGGGAGTAAAAAGGCATCTTGCTAAGAGAGTAGATCTCAAAAGTTCTCATTACAAGAAAAAAAAACAATTTGGCAACTGTGCATGGTGATGGATGTTAACTAGACTTATTGTGGTGATCATTTAACAATGCATACAAATGTTGAATCATTAAGTTGTACACTTGAAACTAATGTGATGTTATATGTCAATTATACCTCAGTAAAAATAAGAATAACCAAAGTAACAAAGTTTCCAAGGAAGGATCAATAGTAATAAAAAATATTGTAATGATGGCCCAAAAAATGCTTCAGCATTTATAAACAAACAAAAACAGCTTATAGAGGCTTCTTCTACTTTGAATAAAGAATGGCATTTTAAGTGATATAAATAAGTCTTCTCATCCAACAATGACATTTCATCTGAAATACACAAGTTTACAAAAATTGAAGGAAAATGCACAGGGGGAGCGAAGTTCCCCCTGGCAAACCGCACACATTCAACAGGAATGTAAGTTGTGTTGCTGCTCATAGGCCTCCTACTGACAAGCCCACCTGGGAGGCCTGGGTGCTGGAGACCGGGAGGGGCTGGTGCTCTGCAAACGTTTCCTCCATTTGTTCTCCTGGGCTGATGACGGGAAACTAAGAGTCTTGAAGCAGATGACTGAAAAACAGAAGGCATCCAATTGGTTCCTACTGCCTAGGAATAGCTCCAGAAAGCCTTCTCCCGTTCCCTTTCTTGAGAATGTTTCTCTGCATCCTGCCAGACCCAAGGTGGCCTTGCAAGACTGTGGCCCTGAGAAGCATCTCCTCAGCAAGGCAGAGTGGCTCAGGTTTCCCCGTGCTGCCGTGGAACCCTGTTCATCCCTCCATCATAACAGGCTTCCCCTTTGCTTGCGTGTTGCTCCCTCTCTTCCCCCAACTCCCTGCACTAGCTGGTGAGCTCCTCAAAGGTAGGAAGCATGTCCTTTCCAACACATAACACAGTCCCTGGTGCAGAGAAGGCATTTGATAAATGTTTGCTCTAAGAATCAGTGAATGAATGAGGGCTCGCAAAATGACAGTGCTGAGGTTGCTAGTGTCATTTATTTTAATACCATGCAAAATACAGAGTGAGCATGATCTCCTGCTCCTGACTCTTTTGTGATTGGTTAATCAACAAGCTGTGACTAAAGACAGCTGCAGCCTAAAACCAGGTGAGAGGGAAGCAATGGCGACCACATTCTTGGAGAGATTTATAATCAGCTATAAACGATAGTGCTACACGACATTGTTAGAGCCATTCTTTAGAGCTTATACAGGGCTTTGCTTCATTTAAAAATATCCTAGCAAGGATAAAGGACAGCACATTTTATAATCACTTACCAGTAATTACCAGCTAGCCTGTGATAGGGCAGGATTAAAATTCAAATCTGTGGGACTTCAGACTCTGCTGTCATATGCTTTTCTTGGAATAATTCATTTCCGGAGAGAGAAGCTAAATGCCTCCAGCAGGCAGGGTGTGTCTCTTAGCAGCAGGAGGCAGGGCTCAGTTCCCACGGCCCAGCTGTCCTTCTTCCTCTGGGATCCTTTGAACCTGGCCTGTGGCATATCTGGACTTCTTAGCTTCAGGTCCATGCTGGCACTGGGGATGGAGAGGGACAATAGGCAGTTGCTGAGGCATTTGTCAAACCTCAGTGCTCACGCTTATTCAGGGACATTCAATTGAGGTTGCATGACATGTACTCATCTATACTTCATGGAAGTTTAGTCCATGCATATTTATTGAGTAGCTTCTCTGTGCAGGCACTCTTCTAGATGCTGAGGATTCTGAAATGAACAGGAGAGTTATGGTCCCTACCCTGATGGTCTAGTGGAGAAGATGGGCATCTAAGGAATAAATGATTATAAATGTGCAGATTGCTATGAAGGAGAAGTGCAGTGCAAATCAAGGTATAATGGGAGTAAGGATGGAGGCTGAGAACAGGGTCACCATCTTGTGCAAACTGTAGTCTCTGTGAATGGTGCCCTCTTGAGTTATGTATTGTACACCCCTCTGGTCAGTATAGCAGTCCTGACTGAGAGGGGGAAATGACATGTAAACCGAGAAGGATGAAAAAAGATTAACCAGGTGAAGAAAGGAGGAATGGAATGTGCAAAGGCCCTGAGACAGAAAAGAGCTGAGCATGGCCAAAGGACTAAAGGAAGAGTAGTGTTGAATAGAAGAGAGTGAGGGACAGCATGGGGGGCCCTGTGCCTGGAGGAGAAGGAAGAGCTGGATCAGGCAGGGCCTTGTAGGTCATTGGAGGTAGTTTGAATACCATTTTAATTGCAATGGGAAAACATTCGGTCATTTTAAAGCTGGGAATGACATGATATGATTTACATCACTTTGGCTGCCATTGAAGAACGGATTGGGGTGGAAGCAACAAGATGGATGTTTAGAAAGTGCTCGGGAGGCTGCTGCCCAGATGATTTGCAAAGTGCCTGGTACACATTGGGGGCCCAAAAAACTTTGGCTTCCTTTTTCTTCTTTCTCTTACAATTGTGACATGCTTTGCAATTCCCAAAGCACTTTCAATTCATGGTTTCATTTGGTCTGCATAACAGCCCTGGGAGGTGAGGTGGGTGCTATCACCCTTCATGCAGCAGTAACTGAGGTTTAGAAGGGAAAAGTGGCTTTCCCACGGTCCAACAGCCAGTAGCTCCTGGAGCCAGTCTTCAGATCAAATCCAGGAACTTGACTGATCCCCAGTTCTACCATATCATACAACGTCCAAACTAAATTATATAATTACTTACTTTTTTAAACACTAAGAACTAATTTAAAATTTCCCGGAGTCATAAGTAGCAAGCAGAAAAAGAAAGAAAGAAAAATGCCAATGAAAGAGCTGATCTTTTCCCAGGAACAGCCCAAGTCATCCAAACTTCAGAGTGATTGAGTTAAGAAGACTGTATTTCATTGGGGCCATGGTGGCTCTCTCTTCTTTTCATCTTTGTTTACCCGGTGCAGCCACTGAAAAGGATCCAGCATTCTCCAAGTCTCAGAAGATATATTTTTGCTCATTACTCACCAAACAGAGGTTAAGACATAAACAAATCAACATTATTTATACTGAATGAGGCAAACATTCCTTTCAAAGACTTTCATTTCCTCTGGGAACATGTGCTACCTGAGCCATAGCCACCGAAATATGTATTTTCTTTCCCTTTTAAGGAAATGCCACCTCATTGCCAAACCTCAAACACAACATCCCAAGTGGAAGGAGCTGTTCCAAGTGCAGCAGGGAGAAAACTCAGGTTCAAAAGCATCTCGGTTCTCCTCCACCAGGGGCTCCGTCCAAAACTGTCTGTGGATAGTGTTCAATGTCTGCAAATCTTCTCTTGGAAAGAGATTTTCGTCACAATTGCATTATAACGTTTTTCCCCAAGATGCCTCCTTGTCTAGGAGCCAATGGCTCAGACCTTGAGCAGATCGCTCCCAGACCTTGTTTCCAATGCTCTCATTAAAAGCGGGGCAGGCGTGAGGGAGGGTTTAACTTGCCTTTGTCCCTGGCACTGGGGAACACCAGATAAGTTGTGAGTTTGAGGTTTGAGGACAATAATATGCAATTGGCCCTCTTCTCTTTTTTTGGCTAGAGTGTTGTCAGGGTCAATTCACTTGAATTTGTTGTTTTACTAGAATCTCTATGGAAATTACTAATCCAGAGCATTACAAGCATGGTCCTCATTAAAGTATAAAACTTTGATGTGGGCCAATATGGCCCTGGGGAAATGGAGAATGGGTAAACAACAGGAAGAGGGGATTTTTTTCCAGCAAGCTGGGGTGGGGGGAGGGGTGGAAGGTACTAGAACCCAAAGCTGCCATGGTCCCAAGACATGACCAGTGGAAGGTCTGGGCTTGGGCACTCAGGAGAGACTACTTGTGAGGTTGCAAGGATGCCAAACACACTCTCCTTGGCTTGGCTTCTCTGTCACCACCTACTTTTCCTGGGGCTCCTCCCAGAGGTGGAAGGAAAAGGCAGGTGCAGCTCTTGTGTGGCTGCATCTGCTGGCATCAGGCCTCAGTTCTGAGGAGGAAGCTCAGAGGAAGAGACCTGGCTGTGGCTGTCGCACAGGGGCAGAAGCAGAGGTGGCACAGGGACAATTGCAGGACGTATTGCAGGCTTCCTGGATCTCTGCCCCTATCACCCCCCGACTCCTCCCACCTCCCCACCACCCTTACCTTTCCCACCTCCCACTCATTTTTCCCCTCTCTCAGTGGCACTTGGTGATAACGTTAGCATTTACCACATCTGCTGAGGATTATCTGTGCACAAATTTGTATCCCTCAGGGTTCCTTGACTGCGAGTGACAGAAAGTGATTCTGATTAGCAGGGGAAAGGGCTTTCATCAGGGGGTAGATCAGGGACTCAGAATCAACAAGACTGTTGAAACGCCAGGCTGGGAGACAGACAGGAGGCAAGGTGGCCCCAGGGGGCTAGATGGGAACCCCTGGGAGTTGCATTTAGCAGGACTTTGCACTCAGGATGCCACCATGTGGTTGGAGGGACCATATCAAGGCTCCTTGGGATACCCACCCAAGACCTAGAAATGGGGGAAAGCATGTGTTTACTGAGCCTAGTCCAGCCTGGTCCCTGTGACATGAGAGCACTGAGGGAGGCTTTGGGGAAAGCAGCTTCTGATTTCTCTAACCAGGGGGCAGGTGCATGGATTTACCACCCCACTAAAGCCAACATGGAAAGAAACCAGGGTGCTGTTAGGGAAGGTGCATGGATGGGAGCAGGGCGTGGGAGAACAAGGGTCACTGTGCTTTTTCAGTCTCCCCACCCCGGGGCTGAGCCTTTCCAGGCAGAGGACCAGGTGCTGTTTTTCTCCTCTTTGTATTCCCAGGACAGAGTCCCCTGTTTAATGCAAATATCCCAAAACAGGAGGCAGACCTGAAGGGTCTCAGACAGGGGGCTGGGGTTGGGCTTGCTGCTGCAGGTTCAATGCCAGAAGGGAGAGACCCTCAGAGAGGAGGCGAGAGGTGTCCACGAGCTCCTTCTGAGTACCTCTGGCTGTGAACACGGCTCTCTGCAGGAGCTAAGGGAACGGGGAGCGTCTCCTCCCAGATCCCTGGCAGTTGCCAATCCCAGATCTTCAGGAGAATCTCTAGGAGCAGGCAAAAGGCAGGAGAGAGAGCAGCTGAGAATCTCAGAGAAAGCCCACCTGCCATACCTCTCCCTGTGGACCCCTTGCTGTTCTAATGGCAAATGATGGCTGCCTTTGTCCCCTTCCCTTCCTCCTGCTCCCGCAAGCAGGACCCCAGACTGCACATATTTATTTCTGAAGCAATTAGAAAAATGACACATAATGATTGCTGATTGAGTTACAATTTTAACCCTGGCTGAGCCTTATGTTGTAACAGAGGGTCCTCCAAGACCAGTTCAACTGACCCCCTTTTTTAATCAATAGAGTGATTAAGAATAGCCTTTCAGAAAATCTGCAAAGTCATGTAGCCAGGACATGTGCAAAAGAAGAAATCATGACCTGAAATGATCGCAGAACCAAAGATCCTCCTTCCCAGGGAACCTAAGGACCACGACATGACCAGAACCTGAAGGTCAGACTCTCATCAGGAGCGTGGGTCCCTCATTCAAGAAGACCTGGTTTTAAAATTCCTTCCCCACCTCATCAGAACCCTGTCATAAATGTTTGGAACGTTACCATAAATGCTTGAAGCCCACCAATCAAAACCCATCCCACCACATTTCTACATGCCAGCCTGTTCTCCCTAACCTCTTAAATTTTGCCCCAAATCCTGAATCAGGGAGACAGATCTGTGGGCACACATCCCCTGTTCTCCTTGCAGGTTGAACTCGCAGAATAAAGCTGACCTCTTTTACCAAAGGCTGATGCCATAATTGGTTGGCTTGCTTATGTGCATTGGGCAAGTGAACCCCAATGTTGTGCAGTAACAATGCTTTAATGAGAAAAGCACAGGCTCTGTGAGGTTGGGAAAGCCACGTCACCTCCCTCGGCCCCTGTTTCCTCTTCTCTAAAGTGGTAGGGGCAGAGGTGAGCTCGAAGCGCCTGCATTCTCATTGGTCCACCATGCTGAATGACTGCTCAGCTAGGAGCACATGAGCCTCATTTATTTGGGGGCTGCACTCAGAATTGAGAGGCACAACTGATCTCGTAGGTGACGGCCAGGCAACACTGCAGTAATCTATTACCTGTGCCTGTTTTCCTCTGTAAAGGGCTCTGATAAAAGATCCCAGAGGTGCTGCGGAGCGGGAAGAATCGGGGATTTTAAAATACATGCAATGACTTTTAGGGCCACGTCAGCATCTCGAAGCCCAGCTGGCACAGACTTGTAGCTCACAAGATGAAGACTTTGGCTCATGTTCTGCTTAAAAACAAGATGGAAATACATTAGGAACCCAGAATATCCTTTAGCAGACAAGGGGGGCTACCTGGTACAAGTCAGGTGTGTGGGGGGGTCGGATGGAAGAGAGATTACAACTGACGCTAGTTTTGGAGAGCCACATAACAGCATATTAAAGACCCCTTAAGGTCTCGACTTAAAGAAAAATGTTTAACTTTTTATAACTTAGTACTCATGGAACTTATTTCAGCATGTAATATTTCCTCTTCATGGTCTACTTGTTGGTTGCTGGCAACTCTGCATTATTTATTTGCACACATACTTTTGTATGGGATGGGAACTTCCCAAGTGAACTGATGCGAAGGGCTCTCCAGCCTGTTTCCACAGAGATGGGTCATGTTAGACAGCTTGTAATGAAGTAAGTGAATAAGTCAATAAGGTCGTCAAACATTCTTTGAGTGATCACCATGGGTCAGGAACTATGTTGGGTATACAGAATATAAATTTGTAAAAATATGTGGTTTCTTTCTTCAAGGAGCTTATAGTCTAGTCAAAAAGAAACACATGAGGAATGACATGAACGTGCCTTCAGTAGTGCTATGGACTGCATTGTGTCCTCTTGTTATGGATTGAATATTTGTGTCCCCCCAGATTCATATGTTGAAACCCTGTCTCCCAATGTGATGATGTTAGGAGGGGAGGCATTTGGGTGTAATCAGGATTAGACGAGGGCATGAAGGTAGAGCCCTCATAAATGAGATTAGTGGCCTTATAAGAGTCCCAGAGAGCTTGCTTTTCTCTGCTCTCCACCATGTGAAGATACAACAAGAAGTCAGCAGTCTGCAACCTGAAAGACAGTTCTCACCAGAGCTTAACTGTACTGGCACCTGACCTAGGACTTCCAGCCTCAATACTGTGAGAAAAATAAATATCTGTTGTTTATAAGCCACCCATTCTATGGTACTTGGTTACCACAGCCTGAACTGACTAAGACACCCGCCAAGTTGTATGTGGAAGCCCCAGTCTCCAATTTGGAGGGGGGTCCTTTAAGGAGGTACTTAAGGTTAAATGAGGATGTGGCCCTAATCTGATAGGACTGTGGCCTTCTAAGAAGAGGAAGAGAGGGACATATGTCTCTCCACACACATCGAGGACAGCCAGGTGAGGACACATGAAGAAGCTGGCCATCTGCAAGCCAGGAAGAAAGACCTCATCAACAAACTGAACTTTGCTGGAACCTTGGTTTTGGACTTTCCAGCCTCCAGATCTGTGAGAAAATAAATTTCTATCATTTAAGCCATCCAGTCTACGGTATTTGGTTATAACAGCTCCAGCTATTACAAGTATATGTTAAGGCAGGAGTGGAGGATTTGAAGTGAAACGTGGGCAGCCAGGGAAGTGTCAGAAACTACAACCAGGTGAGCTGTGCCTGTTCCCTGCGGTACACCATCCTGGCCATGGGCTCTGTGGACTTCTAGAAGCCAAGATGCATCTCTGGCCCCAGTCTCCTCATCTGCTAGCTCTGGATGCCTTTAAAATTCTGTAATTATGTGTCCCTTGTATTAGTTTCCTAGAGCTGCCGTTACAAATTACCCCAAACTTGGTGGCTTAAAACAACAGAGCTTCACTGTCTCACGGTTCTGGAAATCAAGGTGTCACAGGGCCCTGCTGCCTCTAAGAGAATCTTTCCTTGCCTTCCCTAGCATCTGGGCTGCTGGCAATCCTTGGAGTTCCTTGACTTGTCGCTGTCTCACTCCAATCTCTGCCTCCTTCTTCACATGGACTTCTTTTCTGTGTGTGTATCTGTGTCTTCAATTCTCCTTGTCCTTATAAGGTCACCAGTCATTGAATTTAGGGCCCACCCTAATCCTAATGACCTTAACTTGATTATATCTGCAAGGATCCTGTTTCCAAATCAGGTCACATTCACAGGTCCTGGGGGTTAGGACTTCAACATATCCTTTTGTGGGACACAATTCGACCTACAACAGCCTTCCATAGACAGACGAGATCAACTTGCCCAAGGCTTGTTGAATCACCTTGTAGACTATGTCATAAGCCAAAAAAGATTTATCAAGATTGGCCATGTTTACAAACAAAAATATGCAAGCTGGAAAGCACGGCATTCTACTACTGCCCGGTCTCCGTACTGCTGGTCTCACACTCTTCTGTCCATTCTCCACCGTGCTCTGAGAATGATTGTAATAAAATCCAAATCTAATCATGCTACTGCTCTCTCCAAAATTATTCGGGGCTCCACCTTGCCTAAAGCATAAATGCTTTAGTCCATTGTAGAACATGCCACCCCTTCATGACTTGATCCCTGCCCAGTCCAGCGTGGCTTCGAGTCCTTGTTCCTCCAATTCATCAGAGCACTGGGATGTCAGAAGGCACAGTTAGGTGGATGGGGGCAATAGTGACCCCCTAAAGCTCCACAGTTGGGGCTGCAGAGGGTAGATGAGACGGGGGCTGTGGATCGGTGGAGGCTGCCCCAGAATGGAGCAAAGAGGAATGCAGTGGGGGTTCTGCCAGAAGAATCTTGAAAATGACCAATCAATGCCTAAGGATTTGCCTGGATGAGAGGCTCATCAGCAGAGTTTGTGTGACCCTCCTGTCATTTCCAGGTCTAGAGACGGAGTTAGATTAGTGTGCTGACCACGGCAATAGGACAACAAACTCACCACAGGCACTCACAAGGAGGTGACTCGCCCTCCTCCTCCCTGCCCAGCACCAGAAGATGAGCACCTGGAAGAGGCATGGGGAGGAGGGTGGTGAGAAAGCAGATCCTGACCCATCCCTGCCCACAGCCCCAAATCACAGGAGCTAGAAATCCAGTCAGCATGGGAAGACTGGCGGGAGAAGAACTTAAGAAACAAATATCAACTTGCATTTTAAACATAGATAGTATTGGGCTAACCTCGTGGCGTAGTGGTTAAGTTCACACACTCCACTTTGGTGGCCTGGGGTTTGTAGATTCGGATCTCAGGTGTGGACCTACACACTGCTCCTCAAGCCATGCTGTGGAAGCATCCCATGTACAAAATAGAGGAAGATTGGCACAGATGTTAGCTCAGAGCAAATATTCCTCACCAAAAAAAAAAAAAAAGCATCAAGTCCTACTAGGGGAAACAATGTAATGGCTGAAAGTTACAGAACTTAGTTGCCTACAATTTCTGAAGAAATGAAATTGTGCAATGTTTATGCCTAGCAAGTTAAGACCCTTTAATAATCTTTTAGAAGAGGAAACCGAAGCCAAAAGATATTAAGTAGCTATCATATTCAGTTCTGAGGAAAATTAAATTGTGCACGGTCCTTGGCATATTACTAAGTGCTCTGTAGATCTCAGCCTTTGTTATTTCAGACAGAGAAAAACATGAACATGGCATGCTCTGCTGAACCCTGTAATGCCTCCATTTGGCAGTTGTCATACAGATTCCAATTCTCGCTGTGCATGTCTCCCTGCCTGCTTGACCGTGTGTTCTGTGCCTGGCACATAAATGATAAATGAGTGAGTGAGTGAGTAATGAACGAATGGAGTAATAAATTGAATGATATTCCTTCTTCAAATTGCAGGAGTTACGAGGAGACTTGGCAGGTAGGTGTAGCTAAAATCGTTGGGATACTGGATAAATATGGTGATAAACTCAAGATTTGGAATATTTTCTTTGAGATGCAGGTGGAAATAAACTTGGGTTTGTGCGAGGATAAGTGAGGGGATGTTCTGACCTCTTTGAGCCAAGCTTGACCAGTGATGTAGGATGCAGGGGAGGGTTGTCTCTCTGGTTTCCAGTGAGCCCTCGGCAGCCTGGATTAGATGGTGACCAGTGACAAAGGGAATGCAAAGCTCTCCATTTGCCGTTTTTGCGTCTCCTGTGTGCACTGTGTCAGGTGGTTGTGCATTAGATCCGCCCTTTAAGAGACTGATGTGACATAGAAGAAATTGTTCCATGTGAGCGAGTTCTGCTGCAGTGATAAAAAGGAGCCAGCGGGAACCCAGGTTAGCACGGCAAAATCCCAACTAAAAAGACAGTGCGGGCTCTGTTTGCTGAAATTCAGCAAAGAATTGTGCTGACTGAGTTTTGGAGAGACATTCTCAGAAGAGGAAATTATTCCCAAGCAATTATTCTTGGAAGAGAAGCATTGTTTGTAATGCTGGAGCCTGAGTTTCACAGACTTCACCAAATGAAGGAGAAGTGTGAGCTGTTCTGTCCCCAGCAAGTCAGAGTCTGGCACATAGTAGCTGCTCGATAAAGACGTGTGGATTAGCATGGTGTTGAGGCCAGAGTCCCAGGGAGGAAAATCACCGACTTGGGGAGGGTGGAGCTCACAGGAGCTCACAAGGCCATCTTCTTAAATGGAAATAAGTGGCAGATTGAGACCGTGACCATGCAGAGCTGAGCTGCAGCAGGTGTGATCCACGGACCTCAAGATGAGCTTGGTTTCAGAAGATTTTATTGACCTGTGCTTTCTTAAGGTGAAAGGCCTGCAACCAGGGATCTCCTCTATGCCCCTTTGATTTTAAAAGGAACCAAATATGTTTATGTAGCACCTCCAATGGCTGTCAGAAGCATATAGATAGTATTAAAAGCATTGACTGATTGAAATCATCTATTGAGTCACTATAGTTGAGAGAAGAGAAAACCGATGATGACGGAACCGTGGGACACTAAGGGAATTCAGGGAGATGAGGGGGAACCAGCAGAGGAAACTAAGAATGAGCAGCTCATGAGGGTAGGAAAACCCAGAGAGTGTGGTATTCTGGAAGTCAGGTAAAGAAGGTGTTTCCAAGAGGAGGGACGGTCAGCTGGATGAAACGCTGCTGAAGTGGTCAGGCGGGGTGAGGACTGAACACAGACTGATTTAGACTCCGGCGTCAGTAGGCTACTGTTTCAGAGGGGCGGTGGGAGAGGAATTAAGACTGGAGTGGGTCCAGGAATGAAAGAGAAGGGAGGAATTGGAGACAGCATTAGAGGCAATGCTTTTAAAGAGTTTTTCTGCAATAGGGGGAGCAGAGAAATGGGGCTATAGAGAGGGATGTGGGAGTTTTTTTATACGAGAAATTATATTTGTGAGCTAATGAGACAGTTCTAGGAAAGAGTGAAAAGTGAACAATGCACGAGAGAAATAAGACAACTGCTGGAGCAGGAGGCCTTGAGCGGGCAAGAAAGGGTGCCCAGGAGCGGGCAGGTCTCAGGAGCGGGAGAGCTCATCCAGAGCGTCAACAGGCCGGCAGGGAGGGAGGCCACACATCCGAGTGCCCACGAGGAGGGAGTACAGCGGGTGAGGGGAGAGAGTGCAAGTTCTCTTTGGCTTGTTTCGATTTCCTCAGTGGATTAGGAAGTTGTGAGTGAGGGTAAGGAAGAGATGTTTGAGGAGGAGAGTGGGAAAGATTCTTCTCTGAGATGAGTGGTGTGCGTGTCAAGGAAAAGATTACCTGGCTCTGGGAAGCTTTTAACAAAATATCAGTGCCTGAGCTGGAAGGAGAGAGAAGGACAGGAGGAGGTGACGCCGAGCATGAAGGACGACTTGCCCAACTCCATGCAGGTCCTGTTGTACTATGAGGAGGGTGGGAGGGAGAAGTGTGTAGCCCACCCAAAAGGGGCTGGTTCTGCTTGCCGCAATCTGGTGCCAATCAATTGCAAACAAGCCAGTGGTTGAGAAAGGAAAATTTATACGATTAGCTAGCATAATCAGAAGAGGTCTAGTGTCTTGAAGAACCATCTTAAAATCATACAGAACCTTGAGGCAGTTATATAGGGAAACGGGCAGGGAAGGAGGGGGGTTGGGGTGTCCACTATCCGGTGTGATAAACTTTAAGGCACCACATTATCTCTGTCTTCTGTCACTCCTGACGTGTACCAATGCAGAATTTTTCTTTCCGGAGGTCGTCATGTTCCTGGGGAGCTCAGAGAACAAAGTTGTCTTATCACAGCTGCGAGATATACGTAAGCGAGAGTCAGAGAACTAGCAGAACCTGTGCTTTGTAAAAGCGAGAGGTGCTTAATCATCTACGTGCAGGCTAGAATGTATTCGCAGAGACTAGTCAATCAGGGTCGTGGTTATAATATTGCTTCTCTTCCCTAAGATGGCTTCCCTCATGTTAACTGAAGATCTAGCCATTACAGCGGCATCATGTGAGAGGCCCTCAGAGGACGCAGTGCCCTTGGGGACAGCAGTATTCGGTGACAACAAGAGGACAGTGAGGACCAGGGGTTTACTGCCCTCCGCACCTCCCCCCCAACCCCGCTCTCCATCCATGACCTGCTGTATGCTCTTCATAGTCACTGCCTCCTGAAGCGAGCGTCTCTGTTAACTCCCTTATCTCACCTGACAGCTTCCTGAGGCCAGCGACGAAGGCCTGTCCCCTGCTTTATTCCTAGCGTCCTGGACACTGCTAGTGTATTCTAGGCCAGCGGTTCTCAGACTTTTCACTCTAAGGCCTCTTTTACACTCTTAAACTGTTTTTACATGGTCTATATCTGCCAATATTTACCATGTTGAAAATTAAAGCAGAAAATTTAAAAATACTTAATTTAAAAATGTTTATTAGTTCATTTAAAGATAATAAAAAACCCATTACATGTTGCTATAAATAATCTATTTTTATGAAAAATGACTATATGTTCCAAAGCCAGAAAATTTAATGAGGAGAATGGCCTTATTTTACAAAATTGCAAGTCTCTTTATGTTTGACTTAATCAAAGGCCAGGGGATTCTCCAGTCTGCTCACACCTTCACTCTGTTATGCTATCCTTGCTCGTGTAGCCTCTGGAAACCACCCCAGGCCATTTGTGAGAGAATGAGGGTAAAAGAGACAAATAACGTCTTAGCAGTGTTATAAAAATAGTTTTGAGCACTTGGATATCCCCGAAAGGGTCTTAGGGACTCCTTGGGGTCCCCAGATCATACTTTGAGAACTGCTGGATGGACAATCTTTACATATTTCCTGATTGACTGGCTGACTGACTGACTGACTGAAGAAATCAATGAATGGCTTTCTCATTGCAACGTGTCACTAGTTTTCTAACAGAAGTTCCTGCTGCCACCCAGGTCTCCCTCTCTAATTCGCCTTCCAGATTGTTGCAGAGTGACCTTTCCATTGCGCGCTCTGTTACCTTCAGGGTCAAGTGCAATTTGGTAGCGTGAAATCCATGGTCTCCAGATCCGGGCCCTGCCCACCTCTGGGCCCTCTTCTTTTTGTTCTCCCCACTGCAGCCCTGAGCTAGCCTCCAGCCATACATGACCGCTTCTATCTTTACTCATGTTGTCCCCACTGCCTAGAGTATCCTTTCCTGTGTCCGCCTCTCCCCCGACCCTCACAACACATTGTCCGGCACACTTGCACAGCTCCTTCCAAACCCTAGCAAAGGCCGCCTCCCTGAAGCCTTGCCTGACCCCCGACCCACAGAGAGCCGAAGGGGCACTCAGGCCAGGCCTGCTGCACGGAGCACAAGACCTCCGCATTCACGGCGATGACGAGAGCGGCGCAAGCGCCGTTCGTGCCTTATGCCTTTCATCCTCACAGCCACCTCGCAGCTCAGACACTGCTCTAGGGCTGCAGAGTGGCCACACTGGGGTGGAACCCAGGTCCCTTTAGGTCGATGCTGTGGAGTCAGTCAGCTCTGAATCAAATCCTGAGCCACTTAGTCCGAAGTGCCCCAGCTGTACGATGTTAGGCAAGTGACTTAAACAGCTAAGCCTCAGTACCCTCAGGTATCAAATGAGATGCCATTTGGACCTATCCCAAAGGTTTTGGTAAATTTAAACCCAGCAATACATGACAATGATTTAGGACAGCCGGCCTCTGGCACAGAGTAAGTGCTCAATAACTACCAGCTCTTATTGTTATTGCCATGCATTTATTAGTTGTCTTCTCCACTCTAAGTGTAGGTTGACATTTAGGTCACTTTTGTCTATTTGACTTTGACATCATAAAAGCAGGAGCTAGGTCCTGTGTATCTGTGTGTCACAGCATCCACTGCACGGCCTGGCTCCCAGCAGGCGCTCAGCAAATATCCCATCGATGGAAGAACGACTGAGTGGCAGAGCTGCAGCCGGAATCGAGGGAGGCGTGTCGCCTGTTTACCGGGTTCTATGCTGATGACCTTTCATCTTTCCTGATGTTTGATGACCTACACGTTCACATCAGCATTTGGGAAAGGCCTTTATGGCACCTCCCTCTTTCAGAGCCACCAGAGGGATTTCCCCAGACATTCTTTCCTTGGAGGGAATTGTCAGGGGGTATAATTTGAAGAAAAATGTGTGGTGAAGGCAGGCACTGAGACCTCCTTTGAGATGTGCCCTTTGAAAGCAAAGCCAGGGCACCTGGTGGCTCCAGGAGCAGACCCTCCTGGACTGCAGTTGTTTGCCCAGTTGATGCAATTCTGCCTGCACCCCTCCCGTCGTGGCCCCCCCCCCCCCCCGTGCCCTCTGTGCCCTGTGAGGAGGAAGGCTGGCCTAGGCGGCCTGGGCTCTCACGTGGGCATTTCACTCTGAGATTCTCAGATCTTCTCTTTGGGGAATGGCTGGGGTGGGGCCTGACTTGGAGGAAGGAGAGCTGGCTTCTAGTCCCTCCACACACTCACTGTCAGGCTTGCACACACCACTGCTTGATATTGCTGTTATTGTCACTGTTGGGGGAAGTGTCATCAAAAGTCTATCTTTGGTCAGGAAGAAAACAGCCTCTGGTCTAGGACTATGCTGCTCATGCTGGCAGGCCATACATTGTAATGGCCAAGGGCACCAGTTTTGGGGTCAAATTAAACCCAAACCCCAACTCTGTTTCTTTCATGTAATCTCCTCAAGCCACAGCTTCCTCATCTGCAAAATATGAATTATGATATTTCCCTCAGAGTGCAATTGTGAGATTTAAGTGAAATAGGATAGGTAAAGCTCTGGGACGTTCCTCAGCATTCAGTAAATAGTCCAGAAATTCTAGTTATTATTGCAAGTAAGAGCACAGGATAAACAGGGTACATTTTTTTCTGGAAAATTAATTTTACTCAGAGTTGGGAAGAAGTTTTGAATTTCAATTATCTTAAAAGAACAAGCATATGATGTAAATATTTTATAAATTTAGAGGTAACATAGAGCCTTTGGAGAAAATAAAATTGTGCTTTCAGTGTCCATTTTGCCCTTTCAGAACCTGACTCCAGAGCTCCCAGGCCCGAGACCAGAGCTCCCTCCTCTGGTGTGGGGGTCCCTCAGCTCTGCGCATCGGGCTCCCCTCTGCCGAGTGTTAACAAAGGCCAAGTCCTGGGCTCCTGGACTCATTCGGAGGGACTGTCCCCCAGGAAGGCTGTCCCCTTAGGGCAGGGGAAGGGCCGGGATTCACCCTCTCTTTCAGGGTCTCTCAACTGTCATGATGAGTTAAGTTAGTCTGCCTCCTGAGGCCAGCCCAGAGCTGGTCCACCAGGGAAGGGGGCGCAGTTTCATTCCCTTCTCCACTCAAGTCCTTCAATACCCTGAAATGTTTGTGTCCCCAGAAGCCATGCACTTATCACTTCCTTCACTTTTGAACTCACTTCAGAGCTTTGCTCTGGCTGTCTGGAAAGGTGGGCAGGACTGTTAAGAATGTGGCAATTACCTCACCCGCCCCTTGACTTTTTGCTTGCCTTGGTGGCGAGGCCTGAACATATGGTTTCCATGGCTCCTTCTGTGTAATTAGATACTAAAGGCCAAGCGAAGTAACGGATGCAGGCTGTGGAGCTGCTCCATCTCACATCTCTGCAGGGCCATGCTGGCAGCTCGTGGCTTTAAGATGGGGGACATGTGACAACTCGAGGTCTCTCTGTCCCTGGGTCATCATAGGTCTATTTAAGGTCAATTGCGACAAGCTCTGAACAAAGGATCAATATAAATCTGTCAAATCAGGTTAGCAAATGTATTTATTTTGTCAGATTTCTCAAGCAGCAGCGTTTCTCAGTTCAGGCTGAATGATGGCATTCAACGTGTGTACTTACTCATCTTGACAGCTAACAAGATAAACATGTCAGCATGTGATTTGCCAAATATGCTCCCATGAATTTCAGATAGAAGTCACCAATGGTACACACTTTGGAAAAGGAGTGGGTGTCGCCTTCAAGGTAGTGGATGTAAAACAAATTGGTTTCTGCCTGCTCTGCCCAGGTGTTTGCCTCTGATGGCCAGGGCAGCCGCGCCTGTGCCCAGGTTGTGCTGCAGCCTGTGTGAATCCATGAAGGACTTCGGCAGGAAGCTGCCCGTTGCACATATGGGCATTTCAAGGAGTCACTGACGCTGTATCGAAAGAGCCCTTTAGCTTGCTGGTTCACAATGTCTAACACAACTGGGGGCTCACAACCCCAGGAATAATCACTAAGTCTGTGTCATATTCCTTTGTCTTCTTTTTTTTTTAAGCCACATCTATATGGTCATCTCTATAAACATCCCTATAACTAGCATCCCTGCACAACGTCTCCGTCAACTAGCATCGCCTGAGGTCGTGTCAGCCCAACAGTCTTTCTCGAGCCAGGCCTTTGTTGGTCCAGATAAAGCCTCAGAGAGAAGGCTCTTTGCTGGGAGAAATGAGACTTTCTAACGACTCAGAAAAAAGCAACTTCCCCCTCCCTTTTTGTTACGGGGAATATTTCGGGGAAAAAAAAGCTTATTTGGGGACATGTATAGTATCTCACGTTTCATAAGGAGGGAGCATTATTACCACCCCCTGTTCACAGCTGAAGGGGCTCTTCTCCCAGGAAGCCTCTCGGACTGGACTGGCTCGGCTGCTCCTGCTCTATCCGGTCGCACCAGCCCTTGCCCCTAGGGCATGTGTCACCCGCTTCATTGTAATTGCTCATTTAGCCTCATTTAGTCTCTCCTGATAGATTGTAAATTCCAAGAGGGCTTTGTTTTATCCTCAGTGTCTGGCAAAGGAGCTGGCATGGGTAGGAATTTAGTAGTTATTTTAGAATGTACAGATAAAGGCATGCATGAAAAATAGATGATTTTGCTGGTGTGATGATTTCTACCCTCCCTTGGCAGATGGGGTAACTAATTCCTCCAGCCAGATGATCTGGTCATCGCCTACGCTGAACTGAGGGGCCAGTTTCAGCTCGCCCGTTTGGCAGCCCCGGAGCCCCTTCAGTACTCATAACTCAGAGGCTTGATGCGGGGGCCCTGGTCTGCGCCCTGAGTCCCTGGGTATAACTGAGTTACTCGTAGAGTCCCAAGAGCCACCTGGGGAAGGGGTGGGGGCTCAGACACCCCCTTGGCCTGGATTATTTCGGCCCTCACGGGGGGATCATCCTCTCTGAGACCACACTGGCCGCACTTCAGAACCATCACATTCTTTATTTGGGGTTAGTAAGTTTTTTCTAAAGGTAGAATTTAATGTGTTTCTTTTTATTGAGGTAATTTTTATGGTGAATGATTTTCTATTTACAGTAATGATATAAAATTTGCTTTCTAAGGAAATAGATTTAAGGGGTTTTTTTTGCATTTAAAAAATATACATAGCATAAAACGTACCATCTCACCCATTTTTAAGTGTACAGTTCAGTAACGTTAAGCACATTTACACTGTTGTGCAACCAACCTCTGAAACTCTTTTCATCTCACAAAATTGAAACTCTATACGCATTAAACGACAAGCCCCTGTTCCTTCCTCCCCCGGCCCCTGGCACCCACCCTGCTACCTTCTTTCTCTGTGAATCTGACTACTCCAGGTGCCTCATACAAGCAAAAGCATACAGGCTATGTCGTGTGACTGGCTTATTTGCTTACATAATGTCCTGAAGGTTCAGTGATGTTGTTGGATGTGGCAGAATTTCCTTCCTTTTCAAGGCTGAATAATATTTCTTTGTATGGACATACCACACTTTGTTTATTCATTCATCCATGGATGTTGATGGACACGGGTTGTTTTTACCTTTTGGTCATTGTGAATAATGCTGCTATGAGCATGGGTGTACACATAGCTCTTCAAGACCCTGCTTTCAATTTTTTTTAAGCATACACCCAGAAGAGGAATTGCCAGATCATATGGTAGTTCTATTTTTATTTTTTTGAGGAATCGCCATACTGTTTTCCACAGCAGCTGCGCCATTTTACATTCTCACCAGCAATGCACAAGGATTCCAACTTCTCTACGTACTTGCCAACATTTATTTTCTGCTTTTTGATAGTAGCCATCCTAATGGGTGTGAGGTGGCATCTCATTGTGTTTTGATTTGCGCTTCTCTCAGGATTAGTGAACTGAGCACCTGTTCATGTGCTTGTTGACCATTTGCATATTTTTTTTTTTGAGAAATGTCTATTCAAGTTATGAGCTCGTTTTTAGTAAGGTTGTAAAGTTAAGTTTTTAAAGCAGAAATGCCCTTGGGAGAGGCAAGAGACATCATCAGCCTCCTTTGGTTCAGCTGACTGAGTTCATTAGTGTTTACTCCAGACGAGGGCTGAGCTGGGGACACTGAGAGCATGGGGACTGGATGGTGTAGGTGGCAGCAAGATTACGGGAAAATAGAGGTGCTTGGGTTGAGGGGGACACCAGACAGAGTGAGGCAGCCCGTGGGCTCTGGGAGAGAAACACCAATGGAAAGCAGGACAGAACCAAAAATAAACTTCACTGCCTTCTCAGCTTTGCCAAAGACGGATGAGACTTCTGGGGATCCCCAGAGAGAAGTAGGGGTGAGAGCCCTCTGGGTCATATTCAGCCCCCCGTGAGGTTTCAGGAAAGACGCAGAGAGGCCTGTGATGAAGGAACATTCCCCTGGCCTGGCTCAAGTCAGCTGAGCGCCTCCCTGTCCCGGGTGTCCCCCAGCCACCTGGAGGCCCCGTCCCAGCAGTGGGGTGCTCCCGCGGATCATCTGTGTAGGTGTGTGGGTGACGTGGCAGGAGGGCAGACTCGGATCTGGGCTCCAGACTGAGAAGCTCTGTCAGGGTCTCTGCCAGGTAGTTCTCCAGTGGGCCACGTGGGGGTGCTGGAACTGTGTGGGGTGGTTTGGACTATCACAACAACAGGAGGATGCTACAGGCACTTGGGATGTGGGTCAGAATGCTACCAGGTGGGCAGTACCATTGAGGACAAATTGTGCTGCCTGAGTCCCAGCAGTGTCCGCACTGAGAAATGCTGGTCCATACCTTAATGGGACAGCAGGTACAGTGGAAGGAGCACTGTCTGCCTTAGTGACCGACAACCTGCATTGGAATCTCCACTCTGATACTTACTTGCTGGGATGCTTCGTGGTAGTTACTTAACCTCTCTGAGTCTCAATTCTCCTTTGCAAAATCAGGATGATTGTACCTCACAGGATCTCTGTATGGCTTAATGAAGGGACTTAGCTCTGGATAGACCCTAGTGAATAGCAGTTCTCACTCCAGATGGACAGAGAAGTTCCATGTGCTGCGATTCTCCTGAGGGGAACATGGGCTCAGCTGCTGCTTTGAAGGAAGCTCATGGTTACCTCTCACTGGATGGTCAAGCGGTAACCCTTAAACTGTGCCTGACCACACCTTGTACTGGGAAGCAGGGCTGGCCTGCGAGGCCTTGGAAATGGGCCTGTTGGCGACTTGCTCCAACCTCTCCCAGCCGAAGAGGTGGGAGGTTGCTGGCAGACAGAAGGGCTACATCAGCAAAAGTGGGCAATGCCCACCCACTTGTGTTGGCCCAGGCATCCGTTCCTGTGGCAGCGCCTGCCCTCTGCCCTAGCATAGCCTTGCCTGGGTCAGATCAACTGGCAATCACAGCCACGCACGCATGGCCGGCCCGCAGTGGAGAAAGCTCTGAGGGGCCAAGGCCCTGTGGTTTCACTGTGCCTTTCCCAGCTCAGGGAGAAGCTCTTGGTGCTTCTGTTTGAGGAGCCGCTGGCAGCACCCCTGGAGGCACTCAATTACAGCCGGACTCAGTGAAGGCTTTTGGTCTCAGGTTACAAAACAAACACCCACTGAGCCCTGGACTCTTGAGCTCTGAGGCCATTCAGATTTCACATCACTCTTGAAAAATGTGGCAGAGCTCCTGATTCCGTTGGATCCTTGTCACTCCCCCGTGTCCTCGAATTCCTGCCTCCAGTTCTGGCTTTTGGAGGAGGCTTCCTCACACCTTCCCCCACCTGCCATCCACTTGCACGTTCTTCCTGCACGAGAGCACACAGCTACATGCCTGGGCCGTCAGAACCCGGGCTGCAGCTCAGGTCCTGTGCGTCGTGGGGTGGGTGGTTGCATCCAGGATCTTAGTGGAGGACGCTTCTGTCTCCTGTCTTGTACAGAAGTCCATTTATCAACGATGTTTCTGGCACTTGCTAATAAAGTTCTGTGCTCTTGTCCATCCTGTGGAGGCTCAGGTGAGTTAGGTCCCGCCATCCAGGGGCCTTGGCATAGCCCTCTCTCCATCCTCAGACATAGAGGAAAGCTGTGCCCTCCGAGGATGTTGCCACTTGGTGGTTGTGCTCTCTACTAACTGCAAATACATTGCAAGTTCACTGCAAATAGAAATCCCAAATCTTGGAAAAGATACGTACGTTTGTGAAGATGATAAAAGCAATGTTGGAGAACTGCTTGATTCACATACAAAGCCATCAATGAACGTTGTCTGGCAGGATTAGGACACAACAATGAAAGAAGAGAAACTCAGCCCGGGGAGGTTATGGAAGGTGGTTTAAAAAGAGCAGAATATTAAAGGATAAGAAAGCCCTTTGGGGAACATGATGAAGCCCTCAAATGTCTATGCGATGCTTTTGCAGAGATCTTCATTATGATTGTGCCGCAATCCAGATGAGAACACTGTTGTGTTATGCTATCATATGGATCACCTCTGACGGCCAGCCTCATATGCTCTTGGCCTCAACTTGACCACAGCCAGGGCTTCAGGATGGAAGAAGTTTCCTCGTGGGCTTCCACACTTATGGCTCCTACCCTTCACTTCCGTCCTGGGCTTCTCTGATGCTATAGACACCAGCGCTGATCTTCCAACAGACACAAGTAGCCCAGAGTGCTGGGAGCATTAATGGCCCCAGGAACAACCCACAAGCAGTGTGGAGCAAGGAGCTGATGGAGAAGTAGTCCTTCTGGTCAGTGTCTATGTGGACAACTCTTAAGAGGCATTCTCTGCCCTCCTCAGAAGCTTGCTGGTGGAGCTACGTCCCAGTTGCCCTTGATAATGCATCCAACTTGTGTTCCTTTCTTCCCTTCCTCTCCATAGCCCCTCAGCCGTGCTACCTGGGATCTCTCCCCGAATCAACAAGCAGCACATGAGTCCTTGACTCAGGCTTCGCTTATAGGAGACTCAAGTCACTATCATATAGTTTGTCAGAAAGATTGTATCCAACCCTCCTTTCAGTCTGGGTTCTAAGAATTAGCTCAAAGTTTTAGTTATAATCTATAAATGTAGTGTTATAAGAGAAAATAAAATTCTATAATTTTTAGTTTAATTTTTCAAGATAAAATTCTAATCAATCCTTTTCTTGCTATTCATTATAACACTTGTTTATATTTTAAGCAGATTTACATTTGGTGGCCTTTTCCCATCAGATATTGGAAACCTTGCACATATTTTCCCCCTAGAATTCTATAACTGATTTTTTTCCTGCTTATATTGTGTCTTTTTCCATTCATCAAATATTCTTCTAAAACATACATTCCACCATATGTCTGTACCACCATTTATATATGCATTCCACTATTACTTTATTTTGAAGTAATTTCCATTTTTAAGAATAACACAAATAAAGGTAAAGAGAATCATACCAATGTATGAACCTTGGGAAGGTTTTCGAGTCTTGTGGCTCAGTGCTCTTCTCTGTCATATGGGGACAAGAATAGCACCTATCACATAGAAATGTTCAGGGGATTAAATGTATTGTCACTTACAAAGTGCTCAGAACAGTGCCTCACCCATGCTCAGTGATCCGTAAATGTTAGCGATGATAGTGATGCTGAGGGTGATGATGATGACTCTTATTTTAGTGACATTGTCTACCCAGCTACTCAATCCAGTCAATTCCCAAGACTTGTGAATTTGGCCACCGTCCTCTCTGCTGTAGTCCTGGCCCTAGGTGGTCTCCTTGCCTTCAGTTTTGCCCTTTCCAATCCATTCTGCCTCCTGTGGTCAAAGTGCTCCTTCTAAGACGAAACCTGAATAGGTGAACCAGTTCATATTCCTGCTAGCACTATATGACAGTACTTAGTTCCAACCTTCACTAATATTGTCTATAATTATTTTAAAAACATTTTTGAAAAATGGCATCATTTTATATTTCATTTCCTTGCAAAGGCTGAACTTTAAAAAACACATGCTTGCCATTTTTGTCATTGCCGTCGCATAATGACTGTACATGTCCTTTGCCCTAAAAGGCTTTTAATATCACGACACAGTAAATGCTATCTGTGCTGTGGAGCTCAGTTTTGGGGCTGGTGACATTTGCCCTGGGTAGCCTTGGCTCTGGGCCTGGGGCCATACAGAAAAGCCGCTTAGTTTCTTCTGATGGTACAACGTCATGTGCCCGTCTGTTTTAATTTGGCCCAGCCTATGAGGACTTGAGACTAGAGCCCCTTGAAGCACGTAATAATTATTTCCTCTAAGTAGACTGTTCCTCATCCCTGGATCACTTTTACATCAAGCCTCTTTCCGGATGGCCATTTTTAACTCAGATGACCACACCATTTTGAAGCCTGCTGCTTTTGGGGGCTAAATATAATTTCCCCAGGAAAGAGGCCAACTGCAACAGTTCATTTCCATTTGGCCTATGTCTTGAGACAAGACTGAATGCAAGGGGAAATGTGAAGCCAGCATGAAGTAACAGCATGGCACGACTGAGTGCCAGCCACCACGGCACACAGACCTTCTGGTGACAAAGGGGACCAGAGGACAGGTGGAGTGCTCCGACTTTTGAGCCCCCAGAGGATATAGGCAACTTAGTCACGATATGTCACCAGGTTCTTTCGGTCTGAAATGACAGGGGTGTTTGGGCGTGTGCCTACTCAAACCCTGTTGGAAGTTTCCGCCTGAATTCAGTTTCTCACTCTGATACTTCATACTGCTTGGGACAATGCAGAAAGCCTTCCATGATCTAATCCCTGAACTTCAGCCTTGACACACACCCTCAACCCAATTACTGTACTCACCTCTCCTGCCATATTGAACAACTACAGCTCCCCAAGTGCTTCTTGCTATTTTCCACCTCGATACTCTTGCATGTATTATTTTCTCTGCTTGGGTTACAACTGGACAACTTCTACTCATCTTTCCAAATCCACACTCAATGCTCCTTCACCCATCCAAATGGAAGTAATTAGTCACTCCTTTGTTTTGGTATAGTTCCCAGTTCATACTTTTGTTGTTTTACCACTAACTTTTCCATGCTTTTGTCTCCTCTTTTGGAGTCTGGAAACCATTCATTCATTCATTCATCCATTCAGCGTTTGCTGAATACCTACCCTGTGCTATGCAGTGTACTCTTACTTATCTTTGCATACCTTTTGCTGAGCATGCACGGGAAGATGGTAAGTGCTTAAGAATGGGTGGTGAATAGGATTGAGTTACTGGGAACAGCTACATAACCAGTACTGGAGAATTGCCCTCAGGTGCAGCATATTTAATTATCCTGGGCATTCACTCACTGCTCACAAGTGGGGGTTCTAACTGTGGTCTCACTGCGTGGAAGAGATGCGCCATCATGTCCCCACTCCACCTCACCCAAGAACTCCTCATCACTTCCTGGCCACCCAGCCTCACTCTGTGTCCAGAGATGCCAGATGCAATCAGGAGAATCACCTTCTTCCCTCACAGCTGACTTGGTCTCCCAGTGGAAATCATGTGCCATGTTGTACGTGCCACTTCATGGCACAACTCTGGCCCAAATCCTGGGAGCTGTGCTAGGACAGCATGATAACAACATGTAGCAGATAATAGGAAATGGGTGTTGGTGATAGTCACCATTTTTTTAATCAAAGAGAGAGGATTGTAAGAACAAGGCACACAAGTTGGTTTTAGTGACCCAAGTCCTGTTAGTGTTTGGAATGGTCAGTCATTGAGGATGGAATTAGGGGGAAGTGAATGAATGAGTGTGGAACAGAGAAATGAGAGACCCACTTTGCCCACATACCATGACAGGAGTGTGGGCAGTGTTCTGTCTTCCAGATGCACCTGCCATTGGAGACTCATGTTTTCACTCTTGGTTTTCCAGACTCTCAACCGCCTGACTCTCCCTCCGTTGAGTCCCTCTCTCCTCTGTCAGCCTGGTCTCTTCCCTGAGAACTCAAAAAAGCCTCCCTGGAGGAAACTCTTGGTCCTCAAGCTGGTGTGTGATCGAACTCCGCGTTGGTTGTTGGGCACAGACCAGCAGCCTGTAACAATTAATTTTAGTTAATTATTCATTTTGTAGATTTTTTTCTTTTTGGGTCTTTTTTGGTATTTGTGTTTGACATATGTTTTACGCTACTCCTTTAAAAAAATAGGTTAAGCCCTTCCCTAATATGTAGTTTTATATTTCATTTTTTTCAAAAGGAACATTTATTATGTAAATTCCATAGCGACTGTTTCATTTCTTTCTTTGTTTTATTTATTTTTTTTTTTTGAGGAAGATTAGCCCTGAGCTAACTGCTGCCAATCCTCCTCTTTTTGCTGAGGAAGACTGGCCCTGAGCTAACATCTGTGCCCATCTTCCTCTACTTTATATGTGGGACGCCTACCACAGCATGGCGTGCCAAGCGGTGCCATGTCCGCACCCGGGATCCGAACAGGTAAACCCCAGGCCCCCGAGAAGCGGAACCAGCAAACTTAACCTCTTTGCCACCAGGCCAGCCACTGTTTCATTTCTTTTACTCTTATTTCACTGACTGATTTTGGAGTTAGTATGGTTTGAAATGGGATCTCAGGAACAGATCACAAGTTTTTTTCCAGTTCTATTGAAAAATAAGTTTTATAACATTAAAGTATACTGTTCATTTTTTACACAAAATTTTTAAATATATTTTTTGGAGCATTTGTACTAAAAGGTGACTTTCAGTGTCTTTAAACAAAATTCTTATTGGGAATTCCTAAGAACCCAGAATCTTGCTTTAAGTTGCTATCCAAAACCAATCATTTTCTTTGTAAAACTCAGGGTCTCTTCAGGAATGGGGGGGGGGTGTCCCTCTGCCCTCTCCTCTGGGCCTGCCCACCTCCTGCAGCAGGCCGGCTGCCCAGACCCTCAGGCGGCATCGCAGGGCTCCGCTCCAGGTGCACATCCAGATCGCCGCTGCATCCTGACGGCGTGATTGGTCTTCCAATGTGTCCTCTTATCCAATCAGAGATTCCTGCATGGCAAGAAGTCTTGGTGATGCTTTTCAGTGTGTGATGGCATCTTGAGGGGAAAAGTCACATCACAGTCCAGTTTGGAGGGTCACTGGGCCACTCACTTTCAGGTTTAAGTTTCCAAAGCCCAAGCATGTGAGAAGTGAGTCACCGGACATTTTGGGAGCTGTAGTGCACACTGGGAGATGTGCAATAAAGGTCTATTCAAACAATTTACCTTTTTAAGTGTGATTCTCCAACTGGACTGAAGATCCCACAGCAGTGGCATCACATCCCACTCCAGACCCTTGACAAAGTGAAAAACAGACGAGAGACTTTTCCTTAAAATATATGTGCTTTCACCTTCCATTACTTAGAATAAACCTCATATGAGAGGTAGTAGAATGTATTGAGTAGGACCAAGGGTTCTTGAAGAAAGAAAAATCCAATTTGAAAACTTCACACTTCTTAGCTGGGTGACCTTGGGCATATTGTTTAACTTCTCTTGGTCTCAGATTATTCACACATAAAACGAAGATAGTGATACTGACCTCAGAGAGCTGGTGAGAAGATTCAAAGAGACAAGTGGATTTAAGTGGCACCTGGTGGATAGTACTCAATAAACAGTAGGAGGTAAAGAAATGAAAATGGATCACGCTTTTGAAAGATCTGGAATACTAAAGACAGATTTCTGGTCTAACCTAGGCCTTGAGATTTCTTCTCTTGCTTGGTGCCTCTTCACATTGTTCTCCTTAAGACAACTGCAGAGCAACCACAGCACGTGGTGTGAGGTGCATCTGTGGTGGGAGCATCATTCGAGGGCCATAGACGGCTGCGTGCCAGCACCTCGCTTTATTATTGCCCCGGCTCTGTCTGTAGAAGGCTTTAGCCTGATAAGAAACTTCCATTACCAGAGGTAACTTAAAGACATTCTTTAGAGTTAGCATAGCTTAAATAAAATATTGATCTAGATCAGGGGTTGGAAATATTTTTCTATAAAAGGCCAGAGAGAAAATATTTTAGGGCTGGCCCGGTGGCGCAGTGGTTAAGTTCGAATGTTCCACTTCTCAGCTGCCCGGGGTTCGTTGGTTTGGATCCCGGGTGTGGACATGGCACCACTTGGCAAAAGCCATGCTGTGGTAGGCGTCCCATGGATAAAGTAGAGGAAGATGGGCATGGATGTTAGCTCAGGGCCAGTCTTCCTCAGCAAAAAGAGGAGGATTGGCAGTAGTTAGCTCAGGGTTGATCTTCCTCAAAAAAAAAAAAGAAAAAATATCTTAGGCTTTGTGGCCCATATGGCCTCTACTGCACTGACTCTATCTTTGTAGCATGAAAATAGTCATAAACAACATGTAAATGAATGAGCGAGGCTGAGTTCTAATAAAACTTTACTTATGGACACTGAAATTTAAATTTCATACAATTTTCACGTGTCAAAAATATTCTTGTTTTTATCTTTTAAATTACATTTTAAACTGTAAAAAAGGGGCCATACAAAATAGGTAGCAAGCTAGATTTGGCCCCTAGGTCATTTTGCAGACCCTGGTCTAGAATGATGTTTTGTTAGAGATAAAATTTGGACGTCCAATGGTCTACTCTAGCTTTCTTCCTATTAAATGTGTGTGTTTATTAATTTTTTAATTTTTCTGAGGAAGATTAGCCCTGAGCTAACATCCATGCCAGTCTTCCTCTATTTTTATGTGTGATTCGCCACCACAGCACAGCTGGCGAGTGCTGTAGGTCCATGCCTGGGATCTGAACCTGTGAACCTAGGCCACTGAAGCATATCATGCCGAAGTTAACCACTAGGCCACAGGGCTGGACCCAGTGTGTGTGTCTATTGAATGTTGACTTATGCCTGCATTGTGTAAGGTTCTCTGTATACATCATCAGAACTCCAAGAAGAAGTCAAAAAACCCACCACCGTGCTAAAAGCTTTCGACACTCTTCTCCCTGTAAGTGACCCATAAATAAGATATACCTTATCTCTTTTCATCTTCACTCAACACTGCAAGGTAGATTTTTAAATCTCTCTTTTACAGTTGAGGAAACAGATTCAGAGTGGCTGCTTAACTTGCCCAGGGTCACGTGCTGAAGAAGTGGTAGAACCAACATATAACTCAGAATTGTGTGATTTCAAAGCCCTGGTGCTTTGCACTGGCATCACTCATCAACCTTGGAATCATTTAGAAACTCGTGGGGTAGCAGAAAATAAGACCTGGAAAGGAAGAGGCTGGGTTGACACTGACCTCACCTTTTAAAACACAGGTCAAGTGTTTTTCCAGAGATAAGGGTTCTATAGAGGTAACATTGAGGAAGTTTGATCAAATGACCAGCAACTGAAATAGCAATTTATATTTGGTTTTGTTTTTTTAATCACATGAGCCAGCATTACTATTAGCCCGGAGTTGATGGCCACACACGAGGAGAGACACCCAGTAGTGGAGCAATAATTACTGAGGTCATAGATCTCTTTCCGGCAAAGCTGACTCAGGGGTCTTATCACTGATGGAAGCCATGACACGTAAATCAATGAGGCTGAGCCACTGTGGATATAGTTCAAGGCTGTCTGCATTAAAATGATGTCAACTAAACTGAAGGAATTCAGTGACCAGAAAGATAAGTAATAACAGCTTTGGAAGGGGCTAATGCAGGAAGCCCAGTTTCTGATTTGACAGAGTTGCAGTGGGGGCAAGTGATGATGGAAAGTTCCCTAGGAGAGCCACTGGCCTGTATTTGGCTTGAAAGTAAAGGAAGGAGGTCAAGTGATCAACTTGAATTGTTCTAGAGCTCATTAACCAGCCTCTTCCAAGAAAAAAAACAGAGACAGAGAGTGAAATGCGTAAAAAATGAGAAACAAGCAAAATAGCAAGGAAAACTTGAGGTTTACCATAAGCTGGCCTTGAATAGTATATGTGTGTTTGCTGGGGGAGAAGCTAAACTAGGGTGTAAAAATGAGATTATAAACGTGCAGGAGGAAACCGTCTTGTCTGACAGAGAACAGTAAGGAAGTGTGCGGCCACATCCACTTTCCCACATCATGACAAAAGGGACCAGATTTCAGGGTGAGAACCTGTAACAACAGAAAGGAAAGTTTGCTCCTCTGAGGCACCATGCCCATGGGTGTGTAGGGAACACAGGTGGTCCCAAACTGATATCCCAGAAACAGACTCAGAGACAAGCATTTGTGTGCAATAGTTTTTTGGGAGGTGATTACAGGAGGCAATAGGGGAGTGGGAAGTGAGACTGAAATTAATTTACCTCACCAAGCAAGTTACCACTGTGGACAAACAGAGCTTAATCCCACCGGAAAGGCTGGGAGCCAACGTAGAAGGTAGGCCTTGGAGTTACGCTGCCCGAGGACAGAAGGAGCTGATGTGTTTGTCCACCACCTGTCAGCAGTTGGTCAAGGGCCTTTTCTCACATAGTGTGACCATTGACTCCTCATGGGCTCCAGTGAGCACAGTGGGTGGGGGACTTTAGCAGCCAGAGAGAGCCCTGGGGCCAAGCATCACAGCTAATCTGTGGCAGTTGGAGTTGGGCTGGATTTATGGTAGTGTGAACACTGAAGGGATATGGCCGGGGCACTGACAGCACCTGCCGCAGGGCACCCTCCGAAGAACCCACCTTGGAAATGAAGATCCAAGGGTTACAGTGTACATGTATGCATGCCCCCAGCTAAACAGGAAGTGGGGGGTGGTCGGAGAGAAGAGAAAGAGACTAAAGCTGTGGAGAAGGACAACCAAAAAGAAGGAGGCCAGTTCATGAGAGACCAAAGGTGTCAGGTTGAGGACCAGAGCAAGAAGGCTGAAGTCTAGAATTTTCTCGTCTGTTGCCCATTCCTGTGGAAAAAAAACTGGGTATTGTCCACTGAGCTCAATAATTCAAGTACTCCATATTCTCATACTGAGTATTATGCTGGTGGATATGAAGATAGATGATTTTTCTCCTTCCTGAGAGTGGAGCTGGACATGGGAGAAAAAGTTTGCCATGTCAAAAAGGTTAAGCTGCTTTTGTTGGCGTAAAAAACTCCAAATTAGGAAAATTAGGAATTTTTCCAAATTAGGAAAAAAGAAACCCTGAGTCCTTCCTTTCAGTGGTCCAGTAGTGAGACTGCTTTTCCCAAATGAATTCCTGGGCCAGTACGAGTTTCCGCTGGGGCTCACTCTGCCACTCCTTTCTCCACCCACCCCCTGGAAGAACGAGCCCAGCTAAGGCTCTTTCAATACAAGCTAAGCTTTTGGAAGGCATCCAAGGCGTCAGGCTTGTGTAGGGAGAGGGTGTCTTTATTCAGCAAACATGCCCCATTCATGAGCTGGGTCTTGGAGTGGGCTCTCCCAGGTGCCCACAGGACAAGATCTCTTGCTATCAGTGTGGCTGCAGTGGTTGCTGTTACCCAGGGATGATGTGAACTCCTCTGAACTCAGGGCATCAGCCCAGCCCAGGGAACCAAGTTGTGGGAGGCCAATAGTGGCCCCAAAAGATACCAAGTCCTGACTCCTGGAACCTGTAAACGTTACTTTATTTGGGAAAAGAGTCTTCATAGATGTAAGCTAAGGATCCAGAGATAAGAAGATTATCCTGCACTATCCAGGCCCTAAATGCCATCACAACTGTTCTTTTAAGACAAAGGCAGGGAGATCTCACATACACAGAGGAGAAGGTGACGTGAAGATGGAGGCAGAGATTGGAGTGATGCAACATTGGCCAAGGAATGCTGTCAGCTACCAGAAGTTGGAAGAGGCATGGAATGGATTCTCCCCCAAAACCTCTGCTGACGCCTTGATTCTGGCCTTCAGACTGTGAGAATAAATTTACGTTGTTTTAAATCAAGTTTGTGATAATTGGTTACAGCAGTCACAGGAAACTATAACACCAGTGTATAAAATTTCTGATCATAAGCTGATCTGGCTACAACCAACTTGTGGATTGAGTTGGGTAATACCTTAATAGTAGCCTCTTCTGAGTTCAGGTGAAGGTGGGGAAAGGAGAAGGCAGGGAGATGTTTGTTTCCAGCAGTAGCATCCCTGGGTTTGCAAACTTGCTCCCAGAGGCTTTGGAGAGACTAGGCAGATCCTTAATTTTATCTGCAAATGGCCATGCTGCTACCTAAGGGTGGAGTGACTCAATGAAGGAATTTGAGGTGTGGTGTGGCTCTGGGCCTGGGTCCAGTTCCTCACTGTGCAGTGAGGGGATTGGCTTGGGGTAGAGCTGGGATTTGTACCCAGGTCTCCTGAATCAATCATGGATAGCGCAGGGACAGGAACATCTCCATCTGTTGGTCTCAGATCTTGTTCTTTGGAGGAACCAGGTTTCTCTCGTGGGTTATACTGAACGCTTTCAGTGTGCCAGGTGCCATCCTGAGAACTTTACGATATCTTTATAAAGTAGAAATTCTTATTCCCTGTAGTACTCAGGGTTCTTCAGAGAAACAAAACCAATAGGATGTATGTGTGCGTATGTATACACACGCACACACACAGATTTATTTTAAGGAGTTGGCCCAGGCAATTGTGGAAGGCTTGGTAGGTTCAAACTCTGTGGCTTAGGCCAGCAGGCTGGAAACTCAGGGAATTATTGATGTTGCAGCTCAAGTCTGAAGGCAAGCTACTCGCAGAATTCCCTCTTCCTTCAAGGAGGTCAGTCTTTTTCTAAAGGCCCTCAACGGATTGGGTGAAGCCCATCCACATTATGGAGAGTAGTCTGCTTTACTCAAAGTCTACCGGTTCAAATATTAATCTCATCTAAAAAAACTCCTTCATATAACATCCAGATGTGTTTGACAAAATATCTGGATACCATGGCCTAGCCAAACTGACATATAAAATTAATCATCGCACTTCCCCTAGCCCCCCTTTTTCTTAACAGATGAGGAAACTGAGGCTTAGAGAAGTAAAGCAACTCAAGTCATGAAGTGAGTGTGATTTGGCTCAAAAGTCATGCCTTCACCACCACGTTATAGACAAGTAGATATGTGGATCCACCCCGCCATTAGGCTGACATTGGCCGGGCAGTGAGACCTCATCTTCTGAGCAGGTGGGCACTTCACTCCTCCTCCTTTATCAAACGCAGTCTAGGCAGCAAGCCTGGGTGACCTTAATCAACTCAACTCCTTTTTCTTCCTTGTTGACTGCTCACCCTTAACCTTCTGATTCTTTCTTTCAGTGCTCTCCTGTCACTCAGACATCTTGGTTCCCTAGCAAAGTTTCCTTCAGCACAGGCTTCCCTCATTTGTGTTCTATCTTTTTCAAGTTACTTCTAACACTTCACACAGATTTCAGGTACCGTATATTTACCCAGAGAAAGCCCTTCATCTCCAGCAGTGAGTCAAGCTTCTTATGGGACACATTTATTTTGGGCTAGTGTAGGGGCTTCTCTTCCTGTACCTATCACTCACAGAGAAGTGGGAAGAGAAAAGAATCCGAGTGTTTTTGCTCTTGAAGGGCAAGGGCTGGTCCTCAGCCATCCTTGAAGGCAGGGCCACCTCTTAGACATGTTTGCATCCTGTTTCAGCTAGTATCCATCAGGAAAACCAAAACATGTCTGAGATTTGAAACAGAGAATTTAATTCAGGGACTTGATTGAAAAATATGAATAGCAAACAGGGAAGTTTCCAAAGACTAGTAACTGCTGGGAGCTGATGTTGCTCCTCAGGCTGGGGAGCAAACGGAAATGTGCCAGGGAACATGGCACATCCAGAGAGTCCGCTAGACCAGAGAGGTGGCTACCTTGGATGCATGTTGCTGTTGCTGCTGTGGCGCTGTAGTCTTTGCTGCCGTGGGTCCTGCCTTGACCCCCGGTAGAGCCACAACCACCACTGCTGCTTCTAGAAACTGGAAAACATGGCTTACCCTGGATTTGGGGGTACTTTTTTAGAGATGTGCCTGAAATTGATGCAGAGGAGGAGTGAAGCTAAGGATACAGCTATGGTTTCAAAGCTATGTGGATACATGTATGTTAGTGAGAGCATGTGATCTTTGGGTTGGGTCCCCATTGCATGCTCCCATAACCCATTGTCATCCCTTACAGCAGTTGGTACCTGACAATTATTCCATTTACCATTTGTGATTATTTATTTTAGCCAGCTTCCCCTCAAGACTACTAGTTCCATGAACTAAGGACCATGTCCTCATTGTTTTCTCTCATATTGCCTGTGCCTGGCACTCAGTGGCTACTCAGTGCACACATGTTGACCAACCACTGTCAGGGACCTTGAGACATATCCTTTTCTCTTCTCATTGAGAACATATGCAGAAAATCAAAGGGCCTTGGTGGGAGTGTGTGGTTTTTGAGAAGAAAGCTGGATTTGCACTCTGTTTTACCATATCATTTGCCATGTCATTCAGTTTTTCACAGAGGAAAGGGAGTGAGAATAAAAAGGTAAAGGGCAGTGGAAATAGAATCCAGGAGGACACCCACTCATTCTGGAGGCATCTCTGAGTAGGTTCGGTGGTTGCCGAAGCAGGCAGAACCAGAATGCAACAGCAGCCCAAACACTCTCCCATCATCGCCTTTCCCTTCAACCATTATTTACAGCTTCACGGCTGTGCTCCCACAAGCTCATCTTTACTCCCAAAGGAAAAAGAAGTAAAAGAAATTGATAGGGTGCTTTCATCTGTATGAGAACCGGCACGTTTGGTCCATGAGCCTTGTGAGAGTAGGTGTTGTGAGAGCAGCTACCATTCTCCCAGCGAGGAAGCCCCAGGGTCTGGTTGTGGACTCTCCCTGGGAAGCTGCTCTTTCTCTCTTCTGACTGAAAGCCAATAGGCTGATTCCTCTCCTCAGAGGCCTTAAGGTCTCATAGTGAGACTTTATGAATGCGACCATCAGATCTGACCGATGACCACAGCTTGGACCACCCTAGATGTATTTTAACCTTGTCTCTGGCAAATGCATTTACCAGGCCTTGCCACTACCCCACTCATTTGACCACTACAGTATATCCTTGAGACATCTGTAAGGCATATACTTTTTAAAAAAAATCTAAATGTTCTTCTATGGGAGGGATATAAAATGCATTTTATCTTGCATGTCCACTTTGATCATTCACTGGTAGCTTCCTGGAGCATTGTGTTGAGAAGGATTCTGAAGTGCTGTGATCACTTAGTTATGGGCACCAGAAGACTTAGACTCATAATTTTATAAGAAACACACTTAAAAACAAAAGGATCAATAATGTGCATTTCTAAGCTTACCTGGGAGGAATTCTGCTGCTTCTCTGCTGAAGTGGATGCAGGCATTACTCTCTTCTTTTTGTTAATCGCAAAATTTCCCTTCCTGTCACCCTTGCCTATCCCCAGATATGACATATTTCATGGTATTATCGAATGTTAGCACTGGATGATTCTTTAGAGAACATTTAGTCTAGCATCTTGTTTTATGGAAGATGAAAATGAGGCCATAGGAGTCTGATTTTTAAAAGGTCAAACAGCTGGTTAATACAAATCCTCTGTCTCCCATTTGTCTTCTTTGGATCCTCTGCCTCAAGGCAAAAAAATCTGTCTTTATCTTGACTCTTTGGGGTTGTACAGGACTGTACCAGTTGCATATCTTGAGCCATGAGAGTGCCATCCTCGAGCCACATAGTCTGGCTCTCTCACTGTCTAGTTGAATAACCATGAGTAAATGGCTTAATCTTGCTAAGCCTCAATTTCTTCCTCTTTAAACTGGAGATGAGGAATATGAGGAGTAATGAGATAATGAATATAAAGTGTGCAGTGCTGGGCGTGGCTCAACAAACATTGGTTATTTTTATCATCTGTAGAATGATCTAGTTGGACTCAATGGTTCCTTCTCATTCTGAAAACCCATGATTTGGAACTTCAGCTGATAATATATGGGATTGTCTCTGAACTACCTGTGATGAGGTCCATGTTTTTATCAGGACTGTTGTGTCAAATAAGATGATATGTGGAGAGTGAGTTCTTTGCTAACAATAAAGCATTCTTCATTGTTTATTTCAACTAACATATTATCATCATCATCATAATTACTACGATTATTAATAACTTTCAAGGTATGTTCTATGAATATGGCTCTGATCCCACTGGCGAGTTTCAGATCTATGAAGGACTCTGTGGAATTCTCAGCCCCACTAAGTACAACCTTTTTTTGCCAACCTTTATATTCTGACTTGTGTCTTTAAACTGATTCTCCTCAACAAAGTGGTGTTTTTAGACTGACCTTCATATCTTGCTACAGTTTTAATAAGTATCATATTTATATTTGCTTTCTATTGATACCTTATCCCTGGGCTTGCATCCATGGTCATTTCCTAAAGCGTGTAGTTTTTAAAAACCTAATAAATAAACTATAAGTGTGTGTGTGTCTAGGCTTAGGTCAGCACCACCTTTCGAACAGTGAGCGTTAGGTGTTTGTGAAGGGAAATGGCGTCATGAGGCAGAATCATCTCTTGTGCCTCAGGATGTTGTCCAGGCACAAGTCCCAACATATGTCATTTCTCTGGTGAACTTCACAGTGAAAGCATGGTCTCCATCCCAAAACTATAGTCCTGATCCACACCATGTATACCAGGAAATTGGCTGGGAAGATGTCATCAACACGAATTCAATTGATTTCCCATCATAAGGTAACTTGAAGCCACAGTGAGTGCCCCAGGTCTGAGCATCGTTCTCCTAGAGATGTGCTACATGTTCAACATCCAATAGCGGGCCTTGGCAAATCCTGACAAGGCTAAGGGAATCTTAAAAGTCCTTTATGGCTGGAGTTCGTGGGTCCATTAGGGAAAACTCACTAAACTTTAGGGCAATTATTTTTTCATGAAAAGGAGGCAGAAAGACAGTGTGGAAAAGCAAAGGCTTTGTGATTAGAGCATGTGAGTTAGTATCGTGGTCAGACGCTGCCGAAGTATTAGCCATCTGACACCAGGGCTGATTTCTCAATGCCCCAAGTGTTAGTTTTCCCATCTATAAATGGAAGGAAGATTATACTTCCACTGCTGACTTATGAATTGTTGAGAGGATCAAATCAAATGATAGATACAAAAGGATTTATAAATTCTGAAGTCATTTTCAAAAATAAATTTCTTACAATAATCATAACAATTATAATGATGCAAGGAAAGCCCTGCTCTGCATTAAAGTCCCAAGAGCAGAGAGTAGGAGCAGAAGAGATATAGAAAGAATAAAGACGTAATCTCTGCTCTTAAAAACCCACAGCCCAGACTGAGTACATGGGTCCTGACGGTGAACCACCAATGAGGCCTGGAAGTCAGGGCTTGGTCAGGCAGGTCTCCTTCAGCTGTGAGTGACAGAGACTCACATCAGTATGGCTTTGGCAGACAGGGATTTCATCACAGACAACATCACAGCTGGATTCAGAGGGTTGGTGTCATAGGGACCCAGTCTCCCTCACTCAATCTCTTAGCTCCTTTTCCCTTTTTAGCTTTATTTTTGGGCAAAAGTCATTCCACAGTTCTCTTATTGATCTTAACATTAAAAGAACTTCTCATTTCCAATGAAAGTCTTAGAATTTGAATTCAGTCTAGATCTGAATGGTCATGTTGGTCATATTTTAGGTTGGTTCCCTAAACCAAGCACCATCTCCAAGGGCATGCAATATGCTGATTCATTCTTTTATGCAACATATATTTATTGAGCATCTACTGTATTGTTAGCACTTTTCTGGGAGCTGAAGTTATAGCAGCAAACAAAATAGACAAACGAGTAAGTACATAAATAAAAAGATCATTTCAGACACAGACTCAAAGTTAGAGGTTCCAGGTGGGGCCAGCACACTCCCCAGCGAGTCTGAAGCCAGTAGTCTGTGGTCCACACTTGACTGGACAGTATAAAGACAGGATAAATAGCGTGCTCCAAAGGACCTTGGAGCCATGTTCAGTGCTCCGTCTTTCTTGATCAGAGAAGTTAACAGAGTGGACAGCAACACACGAGTGACAGCTTCAGGATGGACAGGAAAACAGTCTGTTTGCTTGCAGGGCAGGAGTGGAAACTATGATTGTTCAAGGCATCACTTCTCACCCTGGAAGGCCGCATAACCATCCAAGCCAGAACTCAGATGCTTCCCACAGGCATAAAATGAGGACTGGTTTGCTTCCTCCTTTTATATTCGTAAAGATTCAGTCTGGGTGGGAAAGAATCACTTAGTGCTCTAGATGGGGGTCTACATGTTTTGGGCCCAAAATTCATTTATTATGGTTGATTATTATTCCACTAGCTGTCCACCCTCCTTCCCTCCACTCTTCCCTTCAGAAAAGCCTATTATATCTCATTTCCTTCCCATCCTCCAGAAGGAAATCTTTGCCGAAAATGTTTCTATGTGTGGTGGTCTAGAGGCTTGTTTATTGGAGGCAAAGAGTGAGAGATGCTTTGAAATCTGCTTTTACAAGCCTCTCAATTTTACCAGAGGTGAGAAACCGAAGCTGAGACAGAGCAATGCCAGATAGCTCTTCTGGAAACTTTCTTGTCAAACTGTCCCGAGGCTACTTCTGTTATCTTCTCTGCTTCTCCTACTCCTTGCTAGAGCCCCCTGTTTGCTTCCCAGGGAAAAATCTTTATGGTGTGTGACTCCCTTTTCCTCTGAACTTTCTCTCTTCCATTCTAGCCTCTGGTCAATATCTTTGCCCTCTCTGAAGGTCAGAAATGGGGGCCCTGCCACGCAGTGTATGTCGAAGTACTCAGTAGATGTTTATCAAGCAAATGCTACAGTTGGGTGTGGGGAGGGGAAAATAATTATAATGAAACAAAAGGAAGGCAGGGCACAGTACCCAGCTGAGGAAATAGGCAAGTAGGCGAATCCTTAACGTCTATATTAAGTATTATACGTAGAGGAAGCAACTGATGTGTTACACCTTCTGGGTCACAGGGCAGAAGACGGTTGGAACCACTCCTTTAGAACCCTCCTTCTGGATCATTCACAGATCAATCACTTAAACAGAAGCACAGATTAAAAGTGGAGACTTAGAATTCTCAGAGAGCAGAGTGGAAGCGCCTCAGAGCTCATACTGGCCGGGCTCGTTGTACAGAAGAGGGAAGTGAGGCCAGCCAAGAGGAATGATTTGACTAAGGCCAGCCAGAACCTTTCAATGACAAAGCATTGCAGGTCACAGCCTGGAGCCAGGGAGGCCAAGGGCAGCCAAGATTCACCCAGGAGCAGAATTCTTAAAGTCCATCCAGTTATATAAAGAAGAAAAAGTTGATATCACTTAGCAGTTCATGGACAAAGGAATGATATGGGTCAAATTTTGACTTTTCTCATAAATTCTTCCCTTTGTGGCAAGATGCTTGGTAGAGTGTGGACAGCTCCATTTGTAGAGGAGAATACGTGGAAGTGGAATGGCAGTTCCTGATTTCTCTCTGCAACTGAACAGCCTCCTGACTGACGACATCTGGTTCTTTTGGGTCCAGCAATTTCTTCTCTTTTCGAAGAGCATCTTGAATAGAATCTGAATCCTAATTTTAAAAACAGTAATAATAAAATAAAAAGATGAGGTATTAATTCAAATCACATGTCTTTTCCTGCCTTCAACCCTCCAATCCAAAGTTCTTAGTAAGACTTCAGTCCTTAGCCAGCCTGCCCTGCCTACTCTCCGACTTTGTCACCAGTCTGCACTACTGGTCATTCTTTCTATGACTAAGTTATGCATTGAAATTCATCAAGTCTGGGAAAGCGAGTTATCTGTTTCACTATGTGAAGAATTATCTCCTTTTTTAAAATTTATTTTAAACAGATGAATTATCAATACTAATGCCTCTGCTATGAGAGTTGAATCCAAATGAAATGGTAGTGGGGTGGAGGTGGGGAGGAGAGAAGAAATACAGTCAGGCATTCACTTAAAAAATGTTAGGTTGACCTTACATACTAAGATGAGTGGGGGTAGAAGTTCCTGAAAGCAAGTTCAAATGTAACATCCCTTCCTAAAGAGGACCAATTAGGAGCATAACTTAAATCACCTCCTAGATTTTCATGTGACAAGGTGCAGGTTTTGCTGTAGCAGACTGCTTGCACAACAAATTTTAAGGAGCAATTTCTTCCTTCTGCCATCAAGACACTATTTCAGCCATTTCCTTATTAGTTTTCTCTTCAAAACTGGAATGTGTGGAGGTAGGTTGGTAATAAAATAGGATAAGGCAGAAAACCTTGCAGACTACCTCTCCAGCCGAAAGTGCTGGGAAAGACAGGTTTAGAATTATCTGTGCAAAGAATCCGGCCCCCCAGAGGGGAGGGGAATGAAGCTCTTTCAGGAAAAGACCCCTTTCAGATGCCCTTCTCCCTGTGTCTCTCCTTTCGCTCCCACAGGGACAAGCTTATCGAGTCACTCTACAGCATTGGGGCTGTGGTTTCCTCCACCCGTGTTTTATAGCACCAGACGCCCCCTCGCCACCACATGTTTTCTTAGTTCAGTTTGGCTGACAACACTCAGGTACATCCAAGTACTGTGGTTCTCAAACCATCTGCACATTAAAATCACCTAGGGAGATTTTTTAAAACTACTGATCCAGAGTTCAGCACCTGAGAGCCTGGTTTCATTGTTCTGGTGGGTCCAGACGTTCATTTTTTGGTTCTGTTTTGCTTTGTCTTTTAGCTTTCCCCATTGACTTTTGTTTTTTTTTACAGATTGGCCCTGGGCTAACATCTGTTGCCAATCTTTTTTTTTTCTTCTTCTTCTCCCTAAAGCCCCCAATACATAGTTGTACATTCTAGTTGTAGGTCCTTCTGGTTGTGCTGTGTGGGATGCTGCCTCAGCATGGCTTGATGAGAGGTGCTACATCTGGGCCCAGGATCCAAACGGATGAAACTCTGGGCTGCTGAAGCAGAGAGTCCAAACTTAACCACTCGGCCCACAGGGCCAACCCCTCCCCATTGATTCTAACACATGTTCAGAGTAGAAACTTAAAGCTTTTGAGAAAAGCATAAACACTTCGTGTAATCTGTTGCTTTTCCCTAATTGTGTTTGGTTCTGCCCAGGAGCCCTCAACACTGGTGCTCCCATGAAGCATGCTGGATGGAGGAGGCCTGCTTTCTGCGCTCATCACCTCCACTGGCCAAGTGCCTCACTCTGCTGGGCTCAGTTTCCTCATAGATGAAATTAGGAGGGGTGCTGAGTCTCCATTTCCTCCGGGTCTTCAGGTGGTGACTCCTGCAGGCCTTCTGCTCCTCTGCCTGACTGAGGAACAGCTCAAAAACCAGCCCTCTTGCTCTGTGCCTCATTGAGCCCAGTTTGTAAAGGGACCCTACTTTGCTCTCTCTTCTCTCAGATTTCAGTTTTGGTATAACTTTAGGTTGGTGATTGCATTCTGTATCAAAACATTTTCTTACATTCAACCCTAATTGGTTTGAGATGGGCATTGCAAGGCCTGATGCAGGAGGAAAATGGTCAGGAGGTTAGGTCTCAGAGGGCAAGCAAACCCAGCCCCTATCCAGAGCTAAAAGGATGGGGCATCATATCTCCAAAGGTGCCTTGGACTTGAGCTCTCTAGATGGGCAGCCCAGACGTGCAGGAGACAGAAACGTCAAAGTTAAAAAAGAAACTTCAATATCTTGGAGGCAAAAATACTCCCTGTAAATCCTTAGTTTAAATTCAAAAGATATAAATGTCTACTTAGCCATATAAGACTGGTGTTGTCATACAAGAGCCACTGTATGAGTTAATAAATAAAAGATGAGTTAATAAATCTTAAGGGCAAAATTGAAGCACAGGCAAATTAGAAAGATGCAGAGTACACTTTCCCTGAAATGTAGCATACGGTGAAAAATAAAATAAGACAAGTATTTGGGCTGAAATATGCTGAGGGCTCGCTGAACCCAAGCTGTGCACAGAAGCAGTTCAAGGTGCTTCTGTATGTGAGTGTGTACGTGGTTCTTTTTTTCTCTCCCTGAACCTGCTGCTGGAATCTATCGTCCTGTCCTTTTTCATAACCTTCTCTGCAGGATGGATGTACTCTCCCAACCGGGGCTCTATTTGCCCTGCCAAATCCTATTCTGAAAATCAACTTTTGAAATGGCAGCTTTAAGGGGCCACAAACAAGGCTAAAAACTAGGAAGCAACCTAGAGGAATGGCTTGAGTTTGGAAGTTAAAGAGAATCTGAGAACCCTGTGGAGCGAGTTCATATTTCCTGAGGATCCTGCTGGCTTACTCCAGTTGAGGTGACTGGTCTCTCCAGATGGGACATGCAACTTTGTGTGCTGGGCTGTAATTGCCCATGACAATTGCAGTCTTCTTACTGCACCAAGAAAAAGAGATATACCAACAAAAGCAGCAACCAGAAACCCACACTGTTGGAGGCAGATGTCCTATTAAAACTATAATTGTCTCCATTAGAGAAATTGCTCCCCATGTTCTCATTCTTTGTTTCATGTACCTATTTTTCAATAGTCTTCCTCCATCCACCTCTCTCATATCTCCTGTTGTCTCTTTTGTAGAAGGGAACCAAAAGTATTTTGCTAACCTTGGCTTCTCTTACTGTTCGGATATGTAATAAAGCATTTTTCTTGTAAGTTTCTCATCATAGAGACCCTTGCTTTGGGCATTGAATTTTTGCATTTATTCACTCATCCATCCATCCATTCAACCATTCACCCATCCATCTCTCTATCCAATATTCATGTGTTTACTGAACCCTGTGAGAAGATTGGCTGTTTTTGCCTAGCCAGAGCTGTTTCTTCCTCTTTTGGCAACAATCCCATTTTCCTCTGAGGGAAATGCCCTCATTCATTTTCAGTCCATGTAGTTCAAGTGGGACAGACCCTAGCAGCCAGCAGCACGAGTGGGTACATAACCCAAGCCTGGCTGCTGCCTCACCTCAGTGACTGAATTAATTGGGCAAATCAGAGTCAGTCCGACTCCTTGGTCTATGGTTGGAACTCTTGGGAAAGAGAATCTCTCATGTGGCTGAGGTTGTCAAGCTGTAGGAATGTCAGCTTGGAGTCGCCAATAGCCATGAGGGAAGAGTGAGGCCAACAGAGAAGAAACAGACCTGAGAGATGATGAGTGGGCAGCCGAGTGCTGACAGCTTGGTTGAGCCCTGGATCCAGCTGTTTCAGTTCTATCTCCTGAAATTTTTAGATGTGTGAATATATAAATATTTCTTTTCACTTAAGTCATTTTGAATTGGGTTTCTGTCACTTGCAAATGAAAGACATTTGCTACTCTGTGCCAGGCCCTGAGACTAAGACAAACCAATTTCAGAGCCCAAGCTGCCTGGTAGAGTGGTTAAGAGTGTGAACTCTGTCACTTGCATTTGAATTCTGGCTCCATCACTGACAAAGCACGTGACTCACACAAGTTCCTTTGTGTCTCCATCTGCTCATCTACAAATGGTGAAGGTACAAATAGCACCTACCTCTTGGGTTGTTGTGAGGATAAACTAATTCATCTAGAGTGTTTAGCGTGGTACCTGGTCTGTAGTGAACTTTCAGTACTTATGACCCAGAGGCAAACAGTGGTCAGCAGTGCCTGGAGGCAGTGAACAAGCTCACAGCAGAGCAATATTCTCATGAATCTGCTTTCTTATCTTCTTCCCCCATCCATCTTACTGTGTTATTTCTCCTCTTCTCCATCCCACTTGTATAGATTGTATTATTTTTCCTAATTCATAACAAACCAGGGTGGTTGTAAGCACTGGTACTGTTTGCTCCTGTGGCATATCTCTGCAAAAGTTAAAAATTAAGTTAAGTTAAAAGTTAATATATCACCTCTCTCCACTCACCCAACAAATGATGAAGGCAGGACATGTCATGTGCCAAATTAGCCACAAGTATATGAGATGGTAGCCTCTAAATACACTATCAGGCAAGCTACCCCAGAAAGAGTCACAGATCAAATTAAAATACTTAAGTCACAAGGTTTATTAAATGTATTTAAAACACACAGCAAGGAGCAAGAGGAGAAAGATGGGGAAAGTTAATACACTTAGACTAGGGTGCAAGTAGGATGGAAAGACCATACTACCTGAATCCTGGAGTACACAATGTTCAACCGCCCTGTCCCTCTCTGCCTGTTCAGCTCTCCCTCTAACAATGTGGTTACCAGGACCAGAGTTGACTTGGTTTGTGTGTGTGTGTGTGAGGAAGATTGTCCCTGAGCTAACATCTGTTGCCAATCTTCCTCTTTTTGCTCGAGGAAGATTGCCTCTGAGCCAACGTCTGTGCCAATCTTCCTTTATTTTGTGTGGGATGCCACCACAGCATGACTTGACAAGTGGTGCTGGGTCTGTGCCTGGGATCCCAACCTGTGAACCCCGGGCCGCTGAAGTGGAGTGTGTGAACTTAATCACTATGACACCGGCCAGCGCCTGGCCTTTTGAAGCAAGTTGACTTTTGAAGCAAGAGGATTGTGCAGTATAAGGTTAACTCAGAGGCTTGGGGTGTTCAAACCCTGTACATTCCAAGAAAGGACTGGCCCTTGGCCAGCTCCTGGGAGATCATCCTTGAGTCCTTAGCATATCCTGCCTGATAAGAGTATTTTTGTTTACCTGGGGCCTTGGGCCCTGCCAGATAGTTTATGCTAACAGTGCGATTTATGGTAGGGACCTTGGGCCTCAAGTTAACAGTTGAACCTCTGGGCGGTGGGGTCTGAGCAGTTAAGGTCAGTCACATGGGCTCTCCATGCCTATATGACTGAACCTCAATAATCCCTGGTGAACCCCTGGACACCCAGGCTTGATTGAACTTCCTGGTTGGCAACACTTAGTATGTGATGTCACATATCACCGGTGGGAGAATTAAGTGTTGTCCACACAATTCCACTGGGAGAGGGCAACTAGAAGCTCATTCCTGGTCTCTCCTGGACTCTGCCCTATACACCTTTTTCCTTTGCTGATTTTAATCTGGGTCCTTTTGCTGTAATAAATTATAACCATGAGTTTAACTGCTTTTCTGAGTTCTGTGAGACCTGGAAAATCATTGAACCCAAGAGTAGTGTTGGGGACTTCTGACACAGGGGCCCACAGATGGAAGGTGCCCTGGGTGAACACACACTTGTTCTATGAGAGAGATGTAGGGACAAGTATGCCTAGCCTCTGCTGTACTTATCAATTAGCCAGATGACCAGCTATGAGTTCTATTTGAGTTTTTTGGGCAGAGGACACATGGGACCAGAAGGGTATAACCAATAGGCTGCCAAGTTAGGAGATCATGAATATTAAATGATCCTGTATATCTAATAACTCTAGATATTTAGTCTCATGCATACTTAGTACATTACAAATATTTAACACTCAGGTTCATCATAAATATTAGGTATTTCTTGGTTCTTCCATCGTTCTTTACCTGTGTTTAACATGCACATGTTCTGCTTGCTAACTACTTATGTTTAACACAGCCCATGAAATCTGCCTATGGATAGCATACTTTTTACTTCCTAGCTATTTGTTTATACTTAAACAACTTAAGATAACTTGTTTATGTTTGTAAACCACCAGCTTAATTCATTTACTAGAACCGAATATTCTTAAAAGCATGCACAGCACAAGGCACGGTCTAATAGGTAAATTAGGGGAGGAGAGTCATGGATATATCGCTAAATGCTTTAGTTCTCCGAGTACTTCAGTTCTGGAAGGTCATGGTGGTGAGGCCCAACGCATACAAGTCCTCATTCTTGGCCTCATGATGGCTGCCTCCCAAAGTGTCTAGCTCCTATTCACTGTTTTTGCTGAATAAGGATAATAGTGACATAATAACAGGAATCACATATATAGAGCTACTATGCTCCAGGCTTTTTTCTAAGCACTTTCACATAAATTAATGCTTCACAGGAACCCTACAAGATAGGGACAATTTAAACCTCACTTTTACAGAGGACGGAGAATATAAGATGCAGATGAGGGAAGTAACTTGCTCACTATCAACAGCAGAAGCAACAGTATAGCCAGGAATCAAACTCAGGAAAGCTGGCTCCAGAAGCCATGCTCTTAGCCACTGCATCGTGCTCACTTCCGGAACCGTCAGCCCCTCATTTGCACACTGCTTTGACAGAACTCAAATGGAAATGCCTTATAAATACGGTTAAATGTAAAATATTTGAAAACTAAAAATGCTTAGGCTGACTGTTGATAAGAAACTAGACTGAAGGTAGAAATGCATTAATTTATATTAACCTGTGACAAGACCATCGTTCAGGAGGGTCTCTTATAATTACCTTAGTCGCAGGATGGACATGAAGAGCATAAGTTCAAAATGGTAGAATTTCATCCAGTGCTATCTTAAGAGATAATTCAATTTGGAAATGTTATGAGGGAAAAAAAGTTACTTATCTATACAGATATTAAAAATATATAATAAAAATGGAACATCAACACACACAACCCAGATTTATCAGATATTTGTCAGGAGATTTAGCTGCCTATTCACTTACTCCAAAGTTGGAAAGATTAAAAAAAAGGTCCAGAAGCATATATAAGGTGAGTGAGATCAAAGGATGTCACACTCAGAGGCAGACATTTAAAAATTCCTTCCCTTGAGCTACCTACTTTTGAATGCTTATGACAATGGCTTAACTTCCATTACAAGTAACTGTTTGGGTTATTCCATTAAGGCAGATCTAAAGAGTGGAAAATGGCCAATGTCAGCCAAAGGACTTGAAAACAGATGCTGGCTCTGATCCTATAGCGTGGCCTTTGGTGGGTCTGTGAGACTGACTCTGGGTATGTTCGTCCTGCAGAACTGGTGACTTTACCCCTGTGCTAGGGAGTTGGGGGCGCTGTGAGAAGAGTGGAGCAAGGCAAAGAAAAGTGCTCTGCACAGTGGCTGGCACACAGCAGACGCTCAGTTAATGATGGTGGAATCTGAAGCATATACACATTTTGTGAAAAATCCTCTTTGGAGATGAGCTCCTCAACTTTGCCAACCCTGGATTCCTATTTATCCTCAGAATGTTGATGGGGTTCAGGGGAGCAGGGTGGGTTGGGAATTTGGGTTCATGGCTTAAAATAAAATTATCTTGGGAAAGCCCAATATCTTGTTTTCAAGGGCTTCTAAAAAAAAAATCTCAAGCAGTGTCTTGAAAATAAGTGCTTCTTACAAGAGTATGTTTTAAGGCACAGCTGAAGGCAGAATCATCAGGAATGGATGAGAGTGGGGAATAAGATCTGGTAAAAAGTTGTCTACACCTACTTAATAATCCTAACAGATCAGTGAGCCAGCCCGAGTTTCACCAAGATCCTAATTTTATAGAATGAGAAATTCTGCTGAGTCTCACTCCTGCTCTCTTTACCCCTGTCGCTAGTTAATGATCCCCATGGGCAATAATCCCCGCAGCCAATGATCCCAAACACAATCAGGCCTCCCAGTCCCCACATGAACCCAAACACTGCACATGGCAAGAGACTGTCCAGTAAGCCTTTGTCCAGGAGAGAGCTGTGGCCACCAACTTGGCCTCCTGATTAGCCCCCTCACTGCGAGTCGCTGTAACTCCCTCAGCTTAGGCAGTGGAGTTCTCCCCACAATTAACCTCTCTTTTTATAACTAATTGTTCTTACAACAGGCCTCTAATGTAGGGCAGTCAGTAATTCATCCTGAGGTCTTCTTTCCACGTATGAAACCAAAACATTTTTTAAAAGACACTTTCTGTGGCACAGCAGCAGCCTAAAAGTTGCTTAGAAAGCTGATGGGAAAGGCCTTTATTGCTCTGAGGATAATCCCACTGGACCTGTATTTGACTTCCTTGTTCTTCTTCCTCTATTTTTCTTAAACCGAAAGAATCAAGTTCATTCCCATTTAAGTGTGTTCTGTGATTGTAGACTGTATTCCTCTTGTATTCCTGGGAATATCTGACTGTGGGTTACTGCAAGCTGGGATTTCAGAGAACTTCCAATCTGAGAATGATACTGTCTTTAGGAAGCCTTCAAAGACAGAGAAGCTATACTGCCCACATGTGAGTTAAAGGACACATCTATTGAGGCTAAGGAAAAGGGCTAGAACTTTCCAATAGACGACATGCTAACAAATAAATTCCCACCAGAACACCAAATAAATAAATAATAAAAAAACAAACATACAAATGAACAACCAAAAATTCCAGGATCCTGAAACAAGAACGAAAATGAGTGCTGCCTGCTGGTGGGAATGAAAATGGTGCAGCCACTATGGAAAACATTGTGAGATTTTGAGATTTCTCCAAAAATTAAAAATAGGACTACCATACGATCCAGCTATTCCACTTCCAGGTATTTATCCAAAAGACACAAAAACACTAATTTGAAAAGATATATGCACCCCCTATGTTCATTGCAGTATTATTTACAATAGTCAAGACTTGGAAACAACTTAAGTGCTCACTGACAGATGAATGGATAAAGAAGACGTGGTATATATACACAATGGAATATTACTCAGCCATAAAAAGACGAAAGCTTGACGTTTGCAACAACATGGATGGACCTTGAGGGTATTATGTTGAGTGAACTAAGTCAGATGGAGAAAGACAATTACTGTATGATTTCACTCATATGTGAAGACAGAAAAACAATAACAACAAACAAACACATAGACACAGAACAGATTGGTCATTACTAAAGGGGAACGGGTAGGGTGGGAGGAGAGTAATAGGGATAAAGGGCGACATTTGTATGGTGACAGATGGAATCTAGACTTTTGGTGGTGAACACAATGGTGAACACAATGTAGTCTATCTATATAGAAGTTAAAATATATTGACGTATCCCTGAAATTTATATAATTTTATAAACCAATGTTACCTCAGTAAAACAAATAAATTCTTTTAAAAAAGAAAATGAGTGTGGCATCTTCCAACTCTATTTGTAAGAGTAATTGGTTTGATGATAATCATAATAAGAAGAGCTAACATTTATCGCCAATAGAGGTCATGTCAGACACTCTTCTAAGCACTTGATAATTGTTTCTTCACATAATCCTCAGGAAAACCCCCTAAGGCAGAAGCTATTAGTCCTATTTTACAGATGAGAACACTGAGGTGAACACATAGGAAGCCAAAAAATGTTGGCATATGGCCATGAGCTGGCTCTTGGCCATGCTCCAGTCAAGTTCATACAGTTGCCTGTGTAAGATGTCCTCTGAGGGCCAGTCTTGGGTGACCTGCTGACCTTCCTGGCTTTATGTGGCAGCCGATGCTATATTTTCTATTGCAAGCATTATAGTTGCAGAAAAGTTCTCCCTTCTAAAGTCACATGTCCAAGCTGTTCTATCTGAGCTTCTCCTCAACGCTGTTGGTTTCTAGATACAAATCCTGCAGCCACATCAAACCAAAGGGTGAGTAAGAGAAAGCACCATTCAGTGAGCATGCACTGGGTTCTTGCAATGTGTGGGGCTCTGGGACACAGAGATGGAAAGTCAAGGTCCTTGGACTCAAAGATTTCATAATCTAGTGGTGGTGACAGATGAGTAAACAGACCTTTCCAATGCATGTAACAAATGTTATTATAATAGGTACAAATAGCACTTAATTTGTACCAGGCACTGTTCTTAGCACTTTTCATGTATTTTTCTTATTTAATCCTCACAACAATCCCATTAGTAGCTGTTGTTAACATTTTGCAGACAAGGAATGGGACACACCAAGAGGCTATGTGCCTTAGCTGTGAGTGGAAGTGACAGGATTCTGACTCCAAGTAGTGTGGCCCTGATCCTGTACTTTTAACCAAGCTGCTCTGTGGCCTTTGTCTTGATGGAGGCAAGCAGGGAGGACTGTGGGAGCACAGAGGAGGGACAGTCCACCAGGCAAGAAAGGGCTTTTCCAGATGAAGGGGTTCCCAATGTGGGTGAGGTGATCTATAGAACCCACTGGTCCATGTCTGGACAAGACATGGGTTGGGGGAAAAGTAAAATGTGGTACAGGCACATCATGGAGTATATGCAGTGGTCAGAAGCCATGGGTTGGTAACATGGCAACATAGATAGAGCTTATGAACATCAGACTGAGTGGCAAAAGGAATACACAGAATGGGACCTTTAGCCCAATGTCATGTATGTAAATTAAAAATGCATGCACACAGAACAATCTACATTATATAAGAACACATATAAAGAAAGTATAATGATTCCTATCAAACAAAGTAGAATGGTTGCCTTTGGGGATGGAGTGGAGAAGAGGAATAAGAAATAAATCAAGACATGATGCACCATAAATGCATCATGATGATAGCATGTTGTGAAATGAAGAGAAGAATTAAGTCAACCTTGGGCCCCTGAGAGAGGAGGAGGGAGAGGAGGAAGATGACCCTTATGAGTGTCTGTCAAACACTCCTTTGGGAGGGTTTGCCCCTTCCTCCCTCTTCCCACAGGGTGTAGCAGGAGCACCAAGTTGCTTTCTACTGTGTGATCCCACCCCATTCTCATCCTTGATTGGTTCAGGGGTAGGCGCCGAACTCAAGCTTGTCCAATCAGTTCACTTCTCAAGAGAGGCACTATAGCGGAGGGTTAAGGGAAAACTGGAGCCAAAGTAGAGTCAAACCCCACCTCCACCACATGCCACGTGACCTTGGGCACATGGCTTAGCCTCTGAGTACCTGGGTTACCTTGTCTGTAAAATGGGAAAATACAATACCTGCCTTATAGGATTGTGTTAAGATTTAATGAGTGAATGAACACATGTATAGTATTTAGAACAGTGCCTGCCACACAACAGGGGTTCAATAAATATTGGCTATAATTGTTTCCTAAAAACTTGGGAATTGAGGAACTAAAAAAGGCTTTATCTAGGTGGCTGATCTGTATACGAAGGAGTAAGTTACTTTCAATTGCATGGAGCAGCCTCATTATTTTATCCACATAGGCCATAGAAATATCCTTTTGTATAATTTTCCTGATGTGAAAAAGGTTGGGAAGCACTGCTGAGCAGGAGTCAGTCTCTGGTTCAAGTCCTGAAGCCTCGCTATACCCAAGACCTTGAGCTCACACGATACTTTAGATTTTTCGCATTCCATTTCTTTTTTTTTCTGAAGTTAGTTTAAATGTATTTCTGTCACTTACCTATAGAATCCTGATTGAGGGTCATAATGACAGTGAAGACCCCAAAGTCTCTTAGCTTGTCTCCACACATGACAACTTCCACGGTGTCTTTCTCACCATGAAGAGTGAGAGGCAACCTCAAGGGCTGATTACCGAGTTATAAATTGTTGAAAAACAAGTACAAAATCATATATCCCTCCACTGCCACTAACGGTAACAGACCAACTGCAGCCCGCGGGATTCACCCAGAAATGTGTGGTGTGAGAACGCATTGGGGATTTCAGGAACTTTAAATGTGTTGGTCCGAGAATCAGTTCCTGCTCTTCCTCATTTACTTCTATGCTGGTAAGTTCTATTTACCATTTCCTAATAGAATGTTTATACAACCGTTTTGAAAAGAATCATTTTCAGCCTTTAGAAAAGTTGGCTAAATAAATCTTTATTGGAAATTCAAACTTGCATATCAAACAGATAAATGAAGGATTTAAATTTCCTAGAACAAAAATACCTAGAAGAGTATGTGAAAGTGTCTCTGGAAGGAAGAACAAACAGAAAACCTTCCTTGACCTTTGGAAGTCAGAGAATAGTCAACAAACTGATTTAGGCAATTTCACTGCTTTGAAGCGTTTCAAAGAAGATCGATTTCTGTTTGTTCAACCAGCATTTGAAAGTGCAAAGATCAAGGACATCAAAAGCTTTACTTAGCTTTTGAATGTGTTTGTGAAATCACTAGTATGTCATGGAGGCATTTCTCCGTGTTTTTATCTATGTTTTTATCTATGTCAGTTTGGCAGGTGCCATCTGATCAAGTGAGTGGCCCTTCTGGCATACCAAACACCTTCCAGAGGCGGGCCAGAGAGAAAGGAAAACTAGCCATTTCCTGTGATGGGGAGTCAGAGGCAACAGAAGGTTCTATAATGACTTCCTGAGGATATTTCATCAATTACTACTGTGGTTGAAAGTTTGTGCATGAAGCTTGTAGTCTATGTTTCACAAGTAGCAGTATTAAATCTTCAGAATCATAAAGAAGTCCAGTTGCCCTTCAGTAGGAAGTACAACTTCAATACAGTTTACCTGAGGGAGACAGTGTGGAGCTAAAATGATACTTCACAGTATCAGGGACTCATATTCCTTCCTGTTTGCTTCTCTAGTGTGTGTGACCTCCATTCCCAAGTTCACTTCATGGTCCAAGTCTGCTGCTGATGCTTCAACCTTCCAATAGGAAAGAGGATGGGAGGAGAAGAGCATGCCCATAGCCCTCACTCCCGTTAAGGAGACTTCCTGGAAGTTTCTCATGCCACTTCCAGTTATAACCCATTAGCCAGAACTTAGTAACATGGCTATACCTAAACACAAGGTGGGGTGGGAGAATATAATCCAGCTAAAATTTAGGGGCTCTGTTACCGTAAAAACAGGTAGAATGGATTTTTAAGGGGAATTAGCTATTTCTGCCCCATCATCCTTCAGGACTCAGCCCAAATATCCTCTCTTTAGAGAGACCATGTGAGCCCATCCTGTCAATAGCAGGCCCTCACCTCTTACTCTCCATCACAGAACCTATTCATTTCTACTAAAGCAATTACCTTGTTTGCTTATTTTTGCTTTTTATGCTCTTGCTCCTCCACTAGAACAAAGTTCCTTGCGTGCAGGGACCTTATCTGTCTTGCAGCTCACCACTATCCCACTAGTGCCTTGAAGTGCTTGGCATGTGGTGGAAACTTAATAAATATGTGGGATGAATGAATAAATCATGAATGAGAGCCCTTAACAGAGAAAACCAATGTGACATTCGGGCTAAATATATAGGCTCTGGGGTTAAAAAGCTTTGACTAAAATCTCAGCTCCACCTCTTATTAATAATGTAACTGTGGGCAAGTGACTTACCTCGTCTAAGTCTTGACTTCTTTACTTGGGAAAACGGAGGCAAGGGCTTTTGGGAAAATGAAAAGATTTAATACATATGAAGTGCTTATCTTTCCGCTTATTGGATAGCAAACAATAAATGTTAGTCTTTATACAAGACCATCAAAACAATTATTATTTTTGTTTTTATTGGGATCTATCATGGCCAAAGATTCAAAGGAGGCTTCCAGGAGGAAGGGACCTTAGAGATGAGTCCAATAGATAGGTCGGAGTTAACTAGGCAAAGAAAAGGGGAAGGGAAGAACATCATGAGGAGAAGGAACCTCAGGCGCAGAGATCTTGGGGCAGGAGAGGATGTGTTGAAAGAACTAAAACAAAGCCAATGTGGCCAGAGTGAAGAGAGGAAGAGTGGTATAGAAGCTGAGACTAAAAAGGGAGGCAGGGCTAGAACACGCAGGGCTCCACATTCTGAACTTTATCCCAAGTGCAAAGAGAATCTATGGAAGGGCTCCGAGCAGGGGAGTACATAATCAGATTTGTAGTGTATCAACATCATCCTGGCTCCAGTGCAGGGAGGGGATTATCTCATTAAATTAACTTCCATAAATGAGAATCTACTGTATTTACACTTTCAAACCCAAGTCTGCTCCTAATGTTTATGGGGCTCTGTGCAAGGAAAGCACAGAGACCAACCCAGGCAGCTTTCTTGGGCTTCTTGATTGTGAGAGAGAAACTTTTAGATATGCCTAAATATTTAAAAGTTATAAAGAAAAACTAACAAACTGTTAAACTAAATGTGTTCTAGCATTCTGCTTTGACAAATATACATTCATAATGTCTAAAAGTCAGAAACATATCACAGATAGTTGAATTTAATTATTATTGCCCATGCCTGGGTGTTCTATTTTTGGGCCAGTAATGTTTGGATGATGATAAAGACATACATAATTCACAACTTACCATACATATATATGTTCCATAAACTTTATTTTTCTTGTCTTCAATTCAGCAGAATCATGAATCGTGTTCTTATAATCCAGATTTTTCACATAATTTGTACTCTGCAGAAACTAGTGCTCTGTAGGACTAAAAAATAAATGCGTGTATTCTAAGGATAGAAAATTTGAATCTGTTTAATAAAAATGTAAATTAAATTAAATGTAAATAATTAAAAACATTTTTTGTATATGTTTTCAAAAACGTTATTTTTCTTTTAAAATATTCAGAATTAACTATTGAATCCAGAGTAGCTAGTTAAGAACAAGAAATAAAAGGCATCCAAATTGGAAAGAAAGAGGTAAAATTATCTCTGTTCACAGATGACATGATCTCATACATAGAAAACCCTAAAGATTGCACCAATGAACTGTTAGAACTCATACACAAACTCGGCAAAGTTGCAGGATACAAAACACACAAAAATCAGTCGCATTTCTATACACTAGCAGTGAACAATTTGAAAAGGAAATTAAAAAACAATTCCATTTACAATAGCTCAAAAAGAATAAAATACTTAGGAATAAGTGTAAACAAGGAGGTGAAATACTTATACACTGAAAACTATAACGTGTTGCTGAAAGAAATTGAAGACACAAATAAATGTAAAGACATCTGCTATGGACTGAATGTTTGCATTTGGCAATGATTTCTTGGATAAGACACCAAAGGAACAGGCAACAAAAGAAAAAATAAACTAGACTACATCAAAATTTAAAAATTCTCTGCATCAAAGGACACAACCAACAGAGTGAAAAGGAAACCCATGGAACGGGAGAAAATATTTGTCATCACATCTCTGATAAGGGGCTAGTATCCAGAATATATAAAGAAGTCCTACAACTCAATAACAAAAAATAAACAATCTGACTCAAAAAAGGGGAAAGGACTTGAATAGATATTTCTCCAAAGACTATATCTGTAAATGACCGATAAGAACATGAAAAGATGCTCAGCATCTTCCCTAATCATTAGGGAAATGCAAATCAAAGCCACAATAAGATTCTACCTCACATCCATTAGGATGGCTACTATAAAAAAACCTAGACAATAACAAATGTTGGTGAGGATGTGGAGAAATAAGAATCCTTGTGCACTGTGAGTGGGAATGTAAAATGATGCAGCAACTTTGGAAAACTGTATAGTTATTCCTCAAAAAACTAAAAATAGAATTACCTGATGATCCAGCAATTTCACTTCTGGGTATAAGCAGGGTCTAGAAGAGATATTTGTATACAAATGTTCATAGCAGCATTATTCACAATAGCCAAAAGTGGCAACAACCCAAGAGTCCATCAACATTGATTAATAAATGGGTAAACAAAATGTGGTATATACATACAATGGAATATTATTTAGCCTCAAAAAAGAAGGAAATTCTGACACATCCTACTATGGATGAATCTTGAGGACATTACACTAAGTGAAATGCCAGTCACAGGACAAATGCTATATGATTTCATTTACATAAGATACCTAGGGTAGTCAGATTCAGAAAGACAGAAAGTAGAAGGGTGGGTACCAAGGGCTGGGGGCAGAGGGTAATGGGGTGTTGCTGTTTAATTTGTACAGAGTTTCAGTTTTGTAAGATAAGAAGGGTTCTGAGGATGGATGGTGGTGATAGTTGCACAGAAATGTGGATGTACTTAATGCCGCTGAATTGTACACTTAAAAATAGTTAAGATGGTAAGTTTCATGTTATGTCTATTTTGCCACAATTAAAAATAATAAAAAATTAGCTAATGAATTAAAGAAAAATGTAAATTATAATTAATGAATATAAAATTTTTAATAAAAATATTTAAATACAGTAAACATTTTCTATTTAAATTTAAAAATGCTTGTATATCACTAATTTTACTAAAGTAAAACTATTTTCAATTCAAGCACGAAATGTCCTTTTAGTTGCCAATTTAAGTTATCAATATTAAATTTAAAAAGTGTTACGCTTAGGGCTGGCCCCGTGGCCGAGTGGTTAAGTTCGCGCGCTCCACTGCACGCGGCCCAGTGTTTCGTTGGTTCGAATCCTGGGCGCGGACATGGCACTGCTCATCAGACCACGCTGAGGCAGCGTCCCACATGCCACAACTAGAAGGACCCACAACGAAGAATACACAACTATGTACCGGGGGGCTTTGGGGAGAAAAAGGAAAAAATAAAATCTTTAAAAAAAAAAAGTGTTACGCTTAAACCAGCGATATCAAACTTATGAGGAATACAAATTATTTAATATCAGAAATATTAAATAATGCCATATGCCACCATGTACAACTGTTGCAAATACCATGCTTATTCATGAGCACCTTCAAAACCACAAGTTGGAACATGGCGAGAATCCAAAAACTAGATGCTAAACATTTCTGGGAAACAATACCTCATTATGCAAGAATCTGCTGCATTCAAGCTTTCTGAGAGGAAAGATTTGACAAGTTAATGATTTGTCTTCTCTTCTTGAATACTTTTGTTCCTCAAATCTTCTTCGTGCTCTGAAGCAGTGTCTATGACCACAACTTTCAGATAACGTTTTCTCTCACAAGCAGGACCTGAGGGGCAGTATTTCTTTGGAACCCGAATGGTGTTAGCCTGAAAGTGAATGCTTAGAGTTGTGAGTCATGCTCTGCCGGCCTTGAGTGCCAGATCCTTGGTGACAGAAGCAGCCATAGAGTCTTTAATAAATTTGTTGTTGGTGTGTGTTTGTGATATGTGGGGACCTCTAAGAGCACAAGGTCCCTCTTTCTTAGGCCAAAATGTGGCACTGTTCAAACCTCACTTTCTGTTCTTTGAAATGAAAATGCACCAGTTACACTGGATCTATCCACAGAGTGAAGGATAGAAGGGTCACTATCCAGAGAATTTACGTTTGTTTGAGGGGGATATTAAGGTTTGATTTTCTAGATTTCAGTCACATTTTATCAGCTCCGTGACCTTGGAAAAGTTACTTATGAGCTGGATATCCAGGTTGCCTCATCTCTGAAATGGGGATTAAAATATGACCTATCTTACTACATTGGGTGAGGTTTAAAGGAGAAAACATACGCAAAGTTCTTAGCAGCATAATGGCCCAGGGTGGGTATTAGTGATAATGGTGATGATGATTTGGATGGCAAGGCAGAGCTTGGGGAAAATTTGTTTCATTACAATCTGTGGGATGGACCAGCTGGTACTTAGAATTAAGAGAACTAATTGGACTAGGGCATGACTTTACCATCAAGATCTAAGGCAAAATGTTCTTTAAATCTGAAAGATGGAACAAGGCTTTCTGAAGTACCATCAAACTCATGGATTGTTGTGTGGCAGCTTGAGCAGACCTGGAACGATCACCAATGATATTAAGAACATTAGATTCTTTGAAGGACTTGAGTACTCTTAGGATTATGCTGCAAATATACAAGTGTTTATCTGTCAAGTTTCAGGGCCACAGCCAGGCCCCAATGTCCAGGGAAAAGGTCTTTGCCTAAAGTTGAGTAATCAATTGATCTGAAGACTTGATTTGATGACAGCTGAGTTCACCTGCCTCATTTTGTGCACAAATCTCCATTAACCATTGCTTTCCACCATTCCTTTGCTGAACTGTGAATCATGTAAGGGAGAGAAGAGAAAAAGGAACACAACTTCAAAGGTAATTTCTTTCTGCTCCAAAGACAGTCTTGGGTTTTCTGGTTGAACAGAGAATTGAGAAATAAGCATGCATCATTACTTTCTATGCAAAAAACATTCTTCACTTCAAATGGCAATTAGTGATAACATTTCTATATCGTGTCATGATGAGATTTTTATGCTAATCATCACTTGGCAGTAAATTAGTCATTTGGGCACAGTTAGAGAGGATGTATATTTCATGAGACAGGTATAGATATCAAGATCTGTTTGATATTTACTCAAGGTAAATGGGAAGCATCTCAAATTATTATGAAGGAAGCATACTAGGCAAACAGGACTGCATGGCAACGAAATGTATGCAGTAGAGACGCAGGAGGATTTTCAAAACACTCTTGGTGTCGTTAGTGTAATTATTGTGAGGAAGGTGGAACTCTCCAGGAAACTTAAACTCCAAGTCATTCATAGACACACCAGATCCCTCAAAACCCCTTCTTAACAATGTCAAGGGCAAAATCAGCAATCGACTTCGTTTTCATCTAATCCTTTCCTTTTTCTGTTATGGAATCCATCCTTTCCACATTATACAATATTTAAATGGATTTCTCTTCTCCATTTGCACTTAAGTCTACTCAGCCAAATGAATCAGAAAAGCAACTTGACCCTAAAGTCAAATTGGAAAGCTACTCAATGCACAGGAAACAGGCCACCACTCAAATGATACACCATTTCTTAGCAGATGAACAGTTCCTTTTACAACAATTTATGGAAAATAAGAGAATTGTACTTCAAAACACCTGTAGCTGTAGTTATTCAATAGCATGTGCCAGGCTTCTCTGCTGGCTGGCAGGCCTAAGCAATTATGATGTGCAGGTAGAGTTGTAGTGAGAAAAACTCTATAGACCCCCTTCTTTCTTATTTCTTCTTCCGTCCTTCTGTTTTTCCAACTTCTGTGCACCTCTCCTTATCACCTCTACTGTTAGTGCTACTGATAACCACACTCACCGACACACTCTCCTACCTGCACATATTCACACTGTCCTGGACCCAGTCCTTCCGTGCTCCTCCAGTAAGGCAACAGTAAATGGCCCAGTTAGGAAACAGGACATTTCTGCCATCATTTGGCCCTATGTAATATTTTTTTCATGTAAACAGATGACCTCATGGGGAAAGTCAAAGATATGGGATCAGATCCATTTCCTCAGAACCACTTCTAGAATATGGACAATGGGAGTACAATCCCAAACCCAGTGCAGAAGGTGGAGGAGTAGAAAGAATTTAGTTTCCTGGAGGGAATAGATAGGTGCAGTGACTCAGGAGAAGGTTGGTGGGGGAGAAAATGACAGTTTGCCAGCTGGTGGGAATTTGAGACTAGAATACAACTTTGTGACAGTTTTTCTCTTTCAAAATTGCTCTGAAGTTTAAAATTGTGGAGTGAGTTAGGAGCGGGTGGGTGGTAATGAGTGGAGAATACAAAGTGGAACTTACTTTTGGCTCCACCATCTATATGGATGATCCAAAGATGATGCTCAGGGCTGACAAGCAGAAAGTGCAGTAGCTGTGAGTCAAAGGGAGGTAGAAGTCATGAGTGTGGCTGTGTTCCTAACGAGAAGTCCCCCTCTGCTGATCTTAAAGGAAATGGAAGAAACTAGTCCAATAGGACATAAATGCCCCATTTTAGGAAACAACTAAGAGGCAACCAGTCAGCCCGTGAGTTTTTAGAGCTAAATATAAAACTGGATATACCCTTCCTAGAAAGTAATCCTTGAAGCTAAGAATGGTTCCCAGGAAAACTATGGATTGTCCTTGGGCTCTGATAATTCATAGATGCCATGAATTTTAGCTCAGCTTTTGGACAGTTCATGAAATCCCTGAGAATCTACATTCCCAAATTGGAGTCAGGTAATGAAAATATACAAAATGTGAAAAGAATATGGGTGTGTACTTCAGACAAAAATTAGTGACTTGACACCACTTCTGACCAAGTAGGAGTAACGGGAATCAAACTTGTCTTTACAGATGAAATAATTAGAAATCCAAAGGAAATGTATGAAACGACAGTTTTCAAGAGACCAGACATCAGGAAATGAAGGACAATGGTGCTCAAGGGACAGAAAACATATGAGGTGAGCCCTATGATGGCCCTAGCTTACCGTCTTGAGGGAATTTCCAGTTGCAGTTCAGGGAAGAGAAACCCAAATAGAGCCCAGTAATCATGCTGAGTTGAAGAGAGGAATCTGAATGTTCAGGGAGGCCAAGGCAGCTAGAGTTCACAGGACACTGTCCCAGAGAGGAGAGAGATCCACAGAAGGAGAATGCCAGCGATCTCAGAGGGTCTCCCCATGCCTCCCCTAGGTCTTCAGCTGAGTTTCCATCAGTGCATGCATTGCAGGAGACTATCAGAGGCTGGGGAAAGAATCAACAGAAAGGAATAGAAGAAACAAGACTAGGGGCTCAGACGAGGATAGAAATAGTTCATTCCCCCAGTCAGAGAGGAAAACCTCATAACTGATAGGACATTAAGTGGAGTACTCAAAAGGCTTTAGCCTCAGTAGTGGGGCAAAATCAACCCTAGATCAAACGTTGCTGTAGCTCCACCTCACAGATCTTGGTTAAGTATTCAGGATGGGCTATGTTTCTCAACCTAGCATGAGTCTGAAAGTGCCTGGATTTTGGACTGAGTTGGAAGACATCTTCCTGTATGCTGCATGACCAATACTACTCAGTCAAAAGAACTCCTTGTGTCTCTCCAGGGCTACTGTAGCAGGAATTGTTACCCATGTGGGTCACTGGGTGGTGCCTTGCAATCCAAATCTCCATTTATGGCTACTTGTCTCCTTTGTGAAGCTAGGATACAAATGGTAACACTTAAAGCACAACTGTGATGAAGACCTCTGTCTTTGCCAGTTTTCACATTTCCTGCCTAAGCCTGTTCTCCTCCCTTGAGAGAATTCTAAAACTTTCCTGATGACACTCAGTTTAGCTCTCCCTAGGAAAAGAAGAAGGGATAAATGGAAACTGAGAAATGGATTCGCCATAAAACAGAAGTAGCTGACATTCCCCAATCAGAGGACATTTATTGTGAACCTACTATGTACTGGGCACTGTTCTTGGTGCTTTCAGATATATTTCAGGGGACTATGTCCTTAAATTAGGGAAGTGATTCAATCACTTGTTTTCAAACTACAGTATTCCCAACAGAAGACTACAGAGGAGGTATGAGGTAAGAGTACAATTTAATTGTTAACTTTGAGATAACTGCTCTAGTATTTACTGAAAAGTATACCTTTTTTTTTTTCTTTTTTCTATATAAACCTGGTCATAAATCAAATCCTCCTGTGTATGTGGTTCTAGATTTGGACTCTATTCTGTTCCATTGGTCTATTTATCTATCCTTCTGCTAATGCCATGCCATCTTAAGTACTATAGGTTGATAATAAGTCTTGACAGCTGGCAAGGTTAGACAAAAAAAAATCAGTCAGAATCCACTGTGGTAACAAAACTCTCACAAAATTATCAGTGGTTTAACACAATACAGGTTTATTTCTTGTTCGTGATTCATGTCTACTATGGACTGTGGGTTGGCTGGAAGTTCTTCCATGCCTGGTCATCACTCTAGATCTAGGCTCCTGGAACAGGCACCATCTAGAACATTGTCATTTGCCATGATAGGATGAAAAGAGAGAGTGTGGCATAGCATGCACTGGATCTTAAGATTTCTACCCAGAAGTAACCACTTCTCATATTTTTTTGCCAGAAGCCCATGGTAATACCAAATTACAAGGGATCAGATGTAATCTTGCCCAGAAAGAAAATGGGAAATATTTGGCAATCGTATTAATGGTTACTATGATCCCCTACTTTTATTTCTTTTTTCAGGAATGGTTGGCTATTGTTAGTCGTTTGTCATCCAGTTACATTTTAGAATCACCTTGGCACGTTTAACCAAAAAAAAAAAAAAAAACACAGCAAACCAAAATCAAGAACTCAAACCCAAAAAATCCCATTGTGAAATTTTGATTGAGATTGTATTGACTCTTAGAGATAAAATTTGGGGACGTTTTTACCATTGTGTCTTCCAAAACATGAACATGGCATATTTCTCCAATTATTTAGTTCTACCTAAATACATTTCAGTGACATTTTATAATTTTCTCTCTAAAAGAATCTTACGCATATTTTTTGTAAAATGTATTTCTAAATATTTTATATTACTTGATGCTAATGTAAGTGGCATCTTTTTGTTGCATTTTCTAAGTATTTGCATAGAAACTCTTCTCATTATGTTTATTGCTTTCTTTTCTTGAGCAATCTTCTTAAACTTTGTTTTTAATTCCGTTTTTTTTTCCTAGATTCTTTTGAATTTTCTACATAGGCAATCATATTTATCTACAAATAAAAAGTTTTCTTTCTTCTGTTTCATTGCTTATACTTTTTCCCTCTTGTCTCAATGTGGTGGCTAGGACATCCAAGATACTATTGAATAGAAGTAGTTCCAGTGAGCACCCTTATCTTGTTCCTTATTTTAAAGGAAATATTTTTAGTATTTCATGTTAATTATGATGATTTCTTTGTCAATATTTTTTATCAGGTTAAGGAAGTCCTCTTTAATTTTTATCGTAAATGGATTTTGGATTTTATATGACTCTTTTTATGCGTCTAGAGATGACTGGATAATTTTCCCCCTCTAATTTGTTAATGTGGTGAATTGCATTAATTGATATTGTAATGACAAACTAATCTTGCATATCTGGCATAAAGCCAACTTTGTCATCATGTATTCTCTTTTTATTCAGGGATAGATACAGTTTGTTAACATTTTGCTTTAAATTTTTTTCATCTATAATCATGAGTGAAGTTGGCTTGTGATTTTTTCATACTGTCTTTAATCAAATTTTAGAATCAAGATGAACTGAGAATTAGTCCCTCTTCTATACTCTGAAAAAATCTTGTAAAATTGAAATCATTCATTTATTCAAAGGTTGGTAGAACTTGCTTATAAAACTGTCTGGCCCAAATAAATGGGGTGGGGGGTGCCATTTTAAATTAGTGATTCAATTTATTTACTGTTTCTGGAGTTATTAAGACATTGTTTTTTCATCAGCCAACTTAATTTACATTTTTTAAGAAATTAGGCCATTTATTCAAGGTTCCAAATTGTTGGTGTAAATCTTTGCTTAAGTATTTTTATTAGTATTTTCAAAGAACCAGCTTTTGGCTTTGTTGATCCTATTGAATGCTTGTTGTCTGTATCACTGACTCCTACTCATATTTATTATTTATTTCCTAATTCTTTTTTTGGTTTATTCTGCTATTGTTTTTCTTCTTAAATTGAGTTCGTTCATTAATTTTTGCCTTTTTCTTTTTAGCATTTCCAACTTTAAATTTGCCCTAAGAAGCTGCTTACCTGCATTCTGCAAGTTTTGATGTGGAGGCATTTTTTACGTGTGCGCTATTATTCAGTTGGAGAAATGTCTTAATTTCAATTATGATTCCTTCTGTGACTCATGGGTTACCTAGTGGTCATTTCTTCATTTCATTAAGCATTTCTTATTTTCCAAACTTATGAGATATATTTTTTAGTTGATTAGTGCCATTGTAGTTACTGAATATGGTACCAAATTTGTTGACCTTTTATTTTTCATTCCATTTTTTGGGAGGGGTTGTTTTGTTGTTATACATTCTACCTCTGTTTTTTGTGGTTACCCCCCAAAGTTTAACATTCATACTTAATTAGCAAAGCCTAAAGTTATACAATATCTTTATTATCTTCTAGAGCAATACGAGGACCTTAGAACACTGATTCCAGTAACTTCCTTTTTAATTTACATGCTATTCTAGCCAAGAATCTTCTTTCTTTTCAAATATCACATTAGTATTATTGTTTTATTTAGTTCATGTTTGCTTAATATAATTACTACTTTCTTTGCTCTTAATTTCTGTTGAGCTATCAGATTGAGGTGATCAATTAAGACGAGCCAAACTGAAAAGAACAATCAAGATTTTATTACTTACTGAGATAGTATAAGCAAGAGGCAAAAATGGGCACCAGATCCCTCATGTTCCATTTTTCCACACAGAACAGCAAGGGACAAGGGGCAGATCAATCAGGTAGATGGAGGGGAATCATCTCATTGCTGAAGAGCTCTGAATGAAAGACTCCCGACATTTCACTGGGGGTTGGGGTGCGGGGAGGCTAGAGAGAGGGGAAGAGGAAAGGGCTAGAAGTGGAAAGGGCTGAGTCAGTGGGGACAAAAGTGTCTTAGTCAGGACCCTCAACAAGGAGGCCTCTGAATGGAGGTGTCTGGGCTAGGAATATGGATAAGTGTATGAACATGGTTAGCCCAGATGTCCTGAGTCTTTGATTGCAGCTCCCTTCAGAAGACTATAATGCACTGGCTGTGCACCAAGCCTGGTGTGAGGAGGGTAGCTTTCCCCTATGGGGCCTGCCAGACAAAGCCTTTGTAATCACCTATAGCTGAGCCTGAAAGATCACACATTGATTTTTGGCATGGACCCAGACTCTTCACTTCTTCTTGTCTGTTGGTCTTCTCTCCAGGGTCATTTAATTTTGCCAGGAGCACACATTTTCAAATTTCCCTTAATGAAGTCCTATGGTGGTAAACTTTCAGTTTTAGTTTATGTGAAAACATCCTTATTTTGTTCTCATTCTTGAAAGATATTTTTGCTGAGCATAGAATTTTTAAGTTGATAATTGTTGTCTCTTAGCATGCTGAAGACATCATTCCACTGTCTTCTGGCCTGCACTGTTGCTATTATTAAAAGTTATCTATTATTAATTGTTGGTCCTTTTAAGATAATCCTTCTCTCTTGCTTCAAAGATCTTCTCTTTGTCTTTTGCAGTCTGTAGTTTCTCTATAATATGTCTTAGTGTGGATTTCTTCTCATTTATTTTATTTGGGATTCAGTGGGTTTCTTAATTCTGTGCATTGGTATATTTCATTATTTCTGGAAATTTTTCATTTATTATTTTTTCAGACAATTCTTTGTCCTATTTTCTCTTTTCTGGAACCCTGATTAAACATATATTAGATGATATATAACTCTGTCCTCCATATTTCTTAACTTTTGTTCATATTCGCCCTATCTTTTTCTTTCTGTGCTAAATTCTCGTGAATTTCTTCACTATTATCTTCCAGTTCATGAATTCTCTCATCTGATTTTTAAATTTCACTTGCTGTAGTTTACATTTCTACAAGTTCTATTTGGTTCTTTTTACAATACGCTTGGTCACTTTTTAAATTCCTTCGTTCTCTATTCTATTTCCAAGCCCTTCTTTTACCTTCTTAAACCTAATGGACATAGTTTAGAAAATTCTCAGTCTAAAAATTCCAATACCATAGGATATCGTGGGTTAATTCTGCTGTTTTCTTTTTTGGTTTGCTCTTGTGCAGAATGCTATGGTTCTTTTTTTTATTTTTTTCACTTTTGACTGTGAGTTCATATTTACTATAACTTCGTGGAAATTTCTTTGGACCCTCCACTCAGTACTTATTTAATAACAATAATTTTCCTTCCAGTCCTCGGAGTTATTTTTAGTTCTCCATTGTGTTGATTATACAGGCATATCTCATCTTATTATACTTCACTTTATTGTGCTTCACAGATACTGCATTTTTTACAAGATCCTCAACTAGAAAAAGATTATGACTCACTGAAGACTCAGATGATGATTAGCACTTTTTAGCTAATATCTTAATTAGCTTAATTAATCAAATATTTTTAAATTAAGGTATGTACATTATTTTTTTTAGACATAACGCTATTGCACACTTAATAGACTATGGTACAGTGTAAACATAACTTTTATATGCACTGGGAAACCAAAAAACTTGTGTGATTCACTTTATTGCAACATTTCCTGTATTGTGGTGGGCTGGAGCCAAATCTGCAATATCTCCAAGGTATGCCTGTAATCCTTTGGGGTCCCAGTTTTAATAGGGTTCTCTAGTATCCCTAATGTGGCAGGCTCTGGGATTTGTCTGCAGTCCCCTGGACCCTGAAAGGCTGTGAAATGGAATTGAAGTTCACCACATTCTGCAAATTTTCTCAAAGAGAAAGCTGGTTTAATGTTCTGGGTGTCTCTCTTGCTTTATCCCTTCACTTAGTTTTTTGGCTAATATTCTTTACCTTTTAAACAGTTCATTCATATGTTTAAGAAGATGTTTCCTAGATGTTATCCAGCACTTTTAGTTGTCAGTTCAAGGGCCAGTCAGAGGACCAGTCTGCTGCCTTGCCAGAAAGGAAGGACCTTACTGTGTCCTTCAATCCTTTTAATTATTACCGTTAATAAAATTGATACTTGATTTCTCCTTCTGGGAATTCAATGACGTGTATATTAGACCACACATATAGTAGATCATAACTCCTGGATGTTCTGGTGTTTGTTTTCCTTCACTCTTCTCTTAGTGTTTTAGTTTGGATAATTTTTATTAACCTATTTTCAAGTTCATTGATTCTTTCCTCAGACTTGTCCAGTCTGCTGATGAGCTCAGCAAGGAAACTCTTTATCTCTGATGCTGTATTTTTTATTTTAGCATTTTCACTTGACTCTGCTTTACAGTTTTCCTCTCTCTGTTGAAATTCTCCTTCTGTTCATGTATGTAGTCCACTTTTCCCACCAGATCTTTAACATGTTAATCATAGTTATGTTAAAGTCCTTCTCTGATAGTTTCAACATCTAGGTTATCTCTTAATCTGATTCTCTTAATTGTCTTAACTCTTGGCAATGAGTTCATTTTTTATTGCATTTTTTTGGTGTGTCTTGCAATTTTTTTATTGAATACCGGACACTGTGTGTAGAAGAACAGTCGGGATTCTTCCCAGAAAGGATGGGGGTCAATGTTTTTGCTCTGTAGAAGCCTATGAATATTACTTAGCCTCTTTGAGCATCAGTCCTGTTATCAGCAAAATGTGAATAAGCCCCAACTTCATAGAAATATTGTGTGAAATATATAAAACATAAATGTAAAATAGTATTATCATTTATCTGGTGATAGACCCTGGTACTCATCTGTAATAAGGCAATTTGATTATACATACTTGATTTTCCCCCCAAATGGTGACATTTTTTCTAATTAAAAAAAAATTTATATCTTATTTAAAAAACTCTAATAGCATAAAAATGTACAAGTTAGAAAGCCAAATGCCTCTATATATTCAATTAAGACCATACTACAATTGTGTATTCCTCCATTCCTTCAATAAATAATCAAACAAAAAAATTGGTGTCACTGTATTTGATTTATTCTTCATACATACACATGTGAAAACCAGAGGTCTTCCAAAGATTTAGCCAATGTTTACTTTCAAAGTAGAAAGGAAGATTAGCCCTGAGCTAACATGTGCTGCCAATCCTCCTCTTTTTGCTGAGGAAGACTGGCCCTGATCTAACATCCGTGCCCATCTTCCCCTATGTTATATGTGGGACGCCCACCACAGCATGGCTTGCCAAGCGGTGCTATGTCTGCACCCAGAATCCGAACCGGCGAACCCTGGGCCACAGAAGCGGAAAGTGTGCACTTAACCACCGCACCACCGGGCCCGCCCCTAGAAATAATACTTTTAACAGGTGGTATAAAGAAATGGCCCCACTGTGATCCCTACCATATGTTGATTCTATGTGGGGGTAGAGATCATTCTTTATTCTAGAAACAGAGAATTTGGAAAGTATCAAGATATATAACAGAAAGTATGAATTAGTGTTGTGCTTTGAAATGGATCAGGTGAAATTGTTAGGTGAAGAGGGGCTTCCTGAAGCTGCAGACTCAGGATTCCTGTCCAGAAAGGACAAAAGTGACTTCTTTCTTGTTCTTCTTAAGACCGGGGCAGCATTTCTTCCATGTCTGCAACGACGTAAGAGACAACTGCCCAAAGAGCAGCAGCAATGTTCATTTGCTTTGGATCCATGACAGTCATGGTGTCTCCATGGGAATGATGGAAGGAGAAATATTTATGTAGGTCATCAAGTAGACTGGCTCCTGGGGAGGAAAGAGGAAGAATTCTTAGGGAAGCATTTTGACAGACTTTGCTGCATAGCTGCTCAGAAACCACTGTCACCCTTCCTGCTTTGTTCTTTCCTGCTCCTACTATACATGCTATAATGGCAAAGTAATTACCTTCCTAGAAAGAAATGGCCATGTGACACCATTCTCAGAACATGAGATAGGTATATGAGTAGTAGGATGTGAGTAGTAGGCTGTGGGAGAGTTCTAGGAAGGCCTTTACTTTGCTGAGTAAAGCAGGAAGGAGAGTCAGGGAAACGCCCTAGTGCGGCATCAAAAGCAGATGAGAAGTTTGGAGCTTCACGGGGCAAAAAGCCCCCAGGCTAAAAATGGCAGAGTGGAAAGACTGAACGAGCCTGGATTTAAAAAATATTGCTGGTTCACTGAACACGCTGGTCTACTTCTGCACTTCCTGCTACATGAAGGAAAATAAACGTTGATTTGTTTAAGTAACTGATACAAACGTCCTCTTTATTCATAAAAAGTATCTTTTTTGTACCTGCAAGAGTACAAATCATGTACCTTCCTGCATACAAAAGAAAGTCAATACTCCTTTGTTCAAGTTTTTCTTCTCAAATCCTTCTTTTACATCCCATGAAATTCCCCAGCAACCTCCACCGGCACCAGCAGGAGTCTCTGCCCCGCTGAAAACCTTTTGTCTCACTCAGGAGTGAAGCCTTTTTCTAATTTCAGCCATGGACCAGAGCCTCAGGGAATCGTCACTGTCTCCTATTCGTCCTTCAGAAATTACTGGGCCCATTTTGTAGATTCCAGTTGCAGTTCTTTAGGCTCTGGCCTTAGTTATTTATTTACTTACTATTTCATTTTGAAATATACCACACCTACTTAAGACTGTGGAAAACATAAATGTATGTCACAAAGGATGACAATATAAAAAGTACACACATGTCCATAATTCAATGCAAGAAAGATATTACCAGTACCTTTGAAGCCCATTTTATGAGACCCCCTTGTAGATCCTTTCCTTCCTCCAGAGGTACCCACTATCCTGTTCTGCTTGTGTGCTAATCACTCTTTGCTTTTCTTTGTAGTTTTACCACATGTATATGTATATATATATAATTTATTATTTAATATTGTCTCTTTTCAACCATATACCCCAGATATATTTCTGCGACTTGCTTTTTCTGCTCAATCATATGCTGAGATTTATCTACGCTACTGTGTATTGCTGTAACATTTCCATTTTTATTGCTGTACATTATCTCATTGTATTTATTTATCCATTTTTCTGATAATGGTCATTTAGGTTGTTTCCAAGTTTCTGTCATCACATGCTGCTACGAGCATTCTCCAGGGTCTAAATGTAGGAGTGGAATTACCGGGCTATAGAGTATGTGTTTGTGTTTAATTTTATCACACAATTCCAAAATGTTTTCCTTTTCAGTCTATACTTCTGCTGTCAGTATGTGAGTCTCTCCCTTGCCTCACATCCTCTCCAGCTTAGTATCGGCAAGCCAATTTCTGCTAATTTTGTGGATGTGAAGTATTATCTCACTATGGTTTTAATTTTAATTTTTAAAATTATTAATGAGATTGAGCATATTTTCCATATGTGTATTTTTTTGTCATTTATTTTTCTCCTTTGTGAAATGCCTGTTCATCCCTTGCTCATTTTTCAATTGATTTGTTTGTCTTTCTTACTTATTTGTTGGAGTTCTTGACATATTTCAGATACTAATCTTTTGTTGGTAGTAAGTTTGTATATATCATTTGCCAGGTTGTGGCTCATCTTTTTACTCTGTTATTGTAAGTTTTGATGAATAGATGTTTTTACTTTTAATGTAGTAGAATTTATGAATCTTTTCCTTTATGATTTTCACTTTTTGTATCTTAAGAAACCCTTCTCTACTCAAAGATCATGAAAATTTTTCTGAGGTACTAAAACTTTTAAAGTTTTGCTTTTCATTTTTGTTTTTCATCCACTTAGAACTAGAGCTGATTTTTGTGTAGAGTAGGCTTCTATTTGTATTTTTCATTTGTCCCAGCAAAGTTTTTGAGTAGCACATCCTCTTTTCCCACTGATCTGCAGTATCGATTTTGTCATCTGTCAAGTTTCCTTATGTATGTGGGTTTGTTTTAGGGCTTTTGAATTCTGCCCCATCGGTTTATTTGTCTATCCCTGTGACCATATCACAGTACTTTAATTACTATTGCTTTCTAATCCTTGTTATCTGGCAGGGCAAATTACCTCACCTTCTTCTCTTCCTTCTTCAGAATTGTGTTATTATTCTTGACTGTTTGCTATTTCAGATAAAGTTTAGAATTATGTTTAAATTCCACAAAAAGTTTTTTGGATTTTGATTGGAATTGTGTTAATCTACATATCAATTTGGGGAAAACTAACATCTTTATGTTAGGATGCTGTGTTCTTATTCATAAAAATGGTGTGTTGATATGTTGCTATTTATTTGTCTAGAAGACAAAGTCTTTAAAGTTTTGCAATACAGTTTTGCATACTTTTTGTTAGTTTTCTTTTCTCCATGGCTTACACTTTTTGTTGCTAACTGTAAATTATACACTTTTTAAAATTTGTATTTTTGTGGTTTTCCATTTTTAGCATCATGGACATACTTGATTCAGAAAACGGCAAGTGTTCCCTTTCTTCTACATTCTGAAATAGTTTGTGTGAGATTAGAATGATTCATTTCCTGGTTATTTTGTAGAACTCTTTATAAAACCATCTAAGTCTGATGCTTGCTTTATGGTAAAAATTTTGACTAATTATTCAATTTCTTTGCTGATTATTGAGCTATTCAGGTTTTGTATTTCTTCTTGAATTAACTTTGGAAATTACATTTTTCTAGGAGTTGGTGAGTTTTGCCCAAATATTCAAAATAATCATTATGAAGTGGTGAGTCGTATCCCGTTTTTATCTTTATGTCTGCAGCATCTATAGGGATGTCCTCTTCTTCATTCCTGACACTGGTTATTGGTGTCTTCTCTCTTTTTTGTTCATCAATCTTGCCAGCAGTTTGTCACTTGTATTAGTCTTTTAAGCCAAAAAAAGGAAGACAATTGTGGTTTGCTTGTTTTTTTTTTGATACTCTCTATTGTATAGAAGTTTTTCTTTCATTGATTTCTATTCTTATATTTGTTATTTCCCTCTTTCTTCTTTCTTTGGGTGTATTCACTTTTCTTTTTCTAACTTCTTGAGTTGAATGCAGACATTCTTGGTCTCTGGCATAAGCAGTAAGGTTATGGTCCTCCCACTAATTCTGCTTTAGCTGTCTATGTCCCTCACTTCTGATGAGTATTTTCATGATCTTTCAATTCTCAATGCTTTCTAATTCCTACTCTGATGTTTTCCTTTGACTCATGAGTTAGAATGTGTTTTTTAATTTTCAAAAGTATGGGGTTTCTCCAGTTACTTTTCATTATTGATTTCTAATTTAACTGTTAGAGAATGTGGGCTGCATGATATAGATTCTTAGAATTTTGTTGAGATTTTTCTCTATGGACCCTTGTATGATTCATTTTTATAAACGTTCCATGTGTTGAGAAGAATGTGCTTTTGCTGTACTGTAAGTCCATTAGATCAAGCTTCTTACTTGTGTTCTTCAAATCTTATCTATTTGATCTATTAATTTGGAGAGAGATGTGTGAAAATGACTCTCTGTGATTTTGGATGTGCTTATTTTTCTTATAGCTACAATTTCTTTTTTACGTATTTCTAAGTTATGCTATTAGAGGCAAACAAATTTAGAATTATATCTTCCTGGTAAATTGCACATCTTTATCAATATGTAGTCATCCTCTTTATCTGTAGTAACGTTTTTGTCTTGAGGTCTAGTTTTTCCTAATATTCCATGTAGCCACACTGCTTCCTTCAGCAGAGTATTAACCTAGCATGTCTTTTCCCATCATCTCAGTTGCAGTCTTCCTCTGTCCTTGTGTTTTTAGGGGTTTCTCTTATGAACAGTTTAAAGTTGAATTTTTAAAATCTAGCCTAAAAATCTTTGATTTTTAAATGGAGAGTGTAACTTGTTTATGTAGATCGTGATTATTTTTAAATTGGATTCATTCTTACTAGCTTTGTTTTTGCTTTCTATTTGTTCATTTTGTTTACTACGTTTGTTTTTTCCTTCTTTCTTGCCTTCTTTTGCATTGATTATTTTTCCTCTTCTCATTCCCTCTACCCCTCCCCCCCGCCCCCACTCTACTAGTTCAGAAGTTACATACTTTATTTCAATTCTGTCAGTAGAGACTTTAGAAATCATGGGTCACATATTTATCTTAATAAATCTAAAGTTAATCAATATCTTACATAAGGACCTTAGGGCTCCAAGTTTTGCCTCCTGGCCCACCTGCACTCACTGCTCATTCAAGCCCACGCTCTAGGAAGACAGGGGTTGGCAGATGCCCTCAGACAAATGCCAGGCTCCAGAATTTCCTTACCTCTATAGATTCTCACTTTATCATTTTTCACTACTTACTTTGCCTCTTGCTAACCCGTGTATTATAGAAAGACAATTACTGTTGTATCCAACAATTATTTTTTAGGGGGAGGGATGTTTCTATGAACTTCTGGTCCGCCACATTGCCAGAGCTCTCTTCTCCCAGACCCCTACTCCCCGCCCTGTGGTTTGGACACTGTTATTGTTCCTGAGCCCTTCATTGCCTCAGAATGCTGTCTAGATTTTCTTTACCCCAAGCCAAGTTTTAAAAACTTTATGCCAGGGTTTTCTTCTACCTATCTCCCCAAACTCCTTGCTCTGGAGTAGAATTTGGATTTACCTCATTGATATTTCACACTGAGTTCCGCCACAGTGCTATTAAACACAACACAAGCCAATGAGGCAAAAAAGCAGTATAAAATAAAGCTCAACTATCAGCCTTGACAATTAATAGCTCCCAGGCCTGTCAGTGACTATATCAAAAAGGATCTATTAAGCTGATAATACCTATCAAACCCTTCACCCATGTTGAGGAGGCTGCTTCCTCTTCAGTGATTTTTCTTTCTAAACTAGTAAAAGATGTTTTCTATTAGACCAGTAGCTCAGAAAGGGTGGGATCTCACCATCACCCAGACTGATAACAGAAAACTTTCAGTGGGTAGACTGGAACTGAGGTTCATAAATAGTCAGAAGGTTCAATCCAATTCAATTGGACAAATATTTGGGTTCCTACAGTATTCTAGGGAGTGGGCTAAGGACTGAAACGGACATTAAGGTGAAAAAGACACAGTCTCTGCTCTCAAAAGCTTATTCTGCAGTAGAGACAGAGAAAATGTGTCCTCAAGTAATAATAACACACTCAGAACATGCTGAGTGATATAAGAACAGGACAAAGAAATGGTGGATACCTCATGTAGTCGAATGACCTACATTAGTTAGTTAGTCTGACCCCTAGACTAAGTCCCTTGCTGTGTGCTCTCCATACTTCTCTCATCATAATCTTCACCGTCCTTTGTTATAATTGGTTATCTCAAGTCTGTTTTCCTCACTATATTGTAAGCACCCTGAAGGCAAGGCCTCTGTTTTGTTCCCTACTCTGTCGCCAATGCCTATAACATGGCATCGAATAGAAGATGAATGTATATTTGTTGAGTGAATGAATGAAACCAGCAAATTTTATGAGTGAACTTGGCCTTGAGTGTTGCTGTGTCAATCAGAGTCCTTGTAGGAAACAGATGGGACAGTCCATAGAGGTAACTTGGAGAATTTAGTGAAAGAATTATTTACAAAGAGTGGTCAGGGATAAATGAAACAAACAAGGGATGCTGAAACACCACAGGCCTAGCAATAAGGAGTGCTGTTACCACCCGTAGGGCAAAGAGAGAAAGTAGTTATAGCTGTAGTTATAGCTATAAGAGAGGGTCAACAGAGGAGTTGCAGTTGTTTGTAGAAACCTGGGAATCAGTCCCATGCTGGTGCCTCCCCTAAACTAGGAGGCCTCCCCTTGGCCAAACCCAATCATAAGCCAGAAGGCAACAGCGACATGTTCGTGTGACATGTTCATGACAGTTAGCCTCCAGGGGCATAATATACGGTAGAGAAGGGTGAGAAATGATATGAAGTAGTAACAGAGAATATCTAGCACAAGTATTTAGGATGTCAATAGACAAAGATGGGGCACAGAGATTCCAGGTGAATAGAGTATGTGAGCATTCCAGTTTGGGTGATGTGAGGGGTAACTTGGGTTAATTATTGGCAGATAAAGTTGGCAACCAACTACGGAAGGTCCTAAATGTAAGACTTAAAACAGACTGAATGCAGGCCATAAATGGGGAACCAATGGGGCCAATGGGCAGGAAGATGGGGAGACTGGAGCTACACTTTAGGGAAATGCTCCAGAAAAATGTGGAGGTGGAGTTGTGTGTATGATCATGGAGGTGAGGAGACAGTTGGGGAAGAGGGGAAGAGGTATAGTCTGGGGGACAGGTGGCAAAGACCAGAGCCAGATGGTGACATTCTAGCATCTGAAATTCTCTAGCAAGCATGTGGATAAGGACAACCAAAATTCCCAATGGAAAGGCAAGAGGTCCATTTTAAGACTAGAAGACTCTTTATGCCATGAACTCATAGCACACTCAGGAGAGACAAATCTGTGTGTTTACTTTGGTAGTAGCTAGAAGCATTTAAACAGAAACCATGACATTTTAGAATTAGGTGAAGTTGGTGGGGAGCGTATGCAATGTGGATCCCAGAGAGTATCAGGGGAATGTCAAATTCATGTGCAAATTAAGGACAAAGTCAAGGAGCTCAAAGAATGGAAGTCACTGAGGGTATACAGAAGATGAGTCAGAACTGGGGACGTCAAGAAACACGGAAGGACATTTAATTCCAGCAGGCATAGTGCAGTTTGCTTGAAGCTGTTTCCCTCTCATTCAGAGCTTCCTAAAGACACTGCATGGTGGCTGACAGAAAAGGCTCCAAATTCCATACTGAAAAAATAGAGGCAAGAAATATTTGTGCGTGCCCCCTTGAGGCCTCTGAAATTCCCTTTCTGTCTCAAACTGAAAGCACTTGACTGCCAGATGGGTGGGAATTTGGCTCTCTCCCTTTAGAACTAATGACTTAAGGAAGGCATTTCCTCAGGGATCATCTAAGTTCCTATGAACATTTTACAAAATTAAAACAACTCCAGAAAGTCCAATTTCACGAATGAGAATGCTGATAACCACAGGAGATATGAGGGTGTGCCTGTTGGCTGCCTTGCAGCTTTGTCTCTGTAATTCCAAGGAGACATTTTATCAGTGACAGCTACTGATCTAAAAGACCAGCACTGAGGGAGAGCCTGCATTTCAATTTCTGAGAGCACCTGACATCTCTGAGTTGGGGGGAATGTTAACTATCCCTAGGGATAAATTGCACAGTATCTTTTGACAGGTATATGAGCTCTGAACAGGGAATCATCAAATGATTTATAGAAATAGAAAGCTAGTGGGAAGGAGCCTGCTCTGAAGGCCGAAAATTCACCCGCTTGGAAACAAACTACAGCATTATTAGGTCAGTTCACCATTAGGAAATGATTTCTAAGGGAGTTTTAGAATCTAAGGATGTGAAGACATACCCTTGAGCATGTCAGCCAATGGGAAGTTCGACCTAGGCAAGGAGATACAGATGAGAGAACATAGGCGTTAGATAGGCCTGGGTTTAAATTCAAACTCTTCTGCTTAATAACTGGGTACCTTTGGTCAAATCATCGAAGGCCATTCAGCCTTAATTTCCTCATTCATGAAATAGGGCTAATGATATCCACCTTTCAAGATGCTGGTGAGGATTAGTAGGTACTCAATTAATACTTTATTATAGATGTTATATATCCATAAGGATGATCCAACATATCCACAGCAGCATGATCAATTAAATACAACTTGAAGGAGTTGAAATTCTAATCTAACAAATCAAAGTTCTGATGATGGTTCTTAAAGATGGGACAGTTGAACTGTCAGGCCTATTCTACATGACCCCGCCTTGACCCTGGTTTGGATTACTTTTCCTTATCCTCCTTCCCTCCCCCCTCCTTCTCTCTTCTTTCTGAATCTTTTTTGTAAACATTCATCTCAGAAAATATTTTCCAGCTGTGCAGTCGACTGGGCAAGGATGGTCCAATGAATATTGTAAGAAATACCTGACCTACCCCCATACTGCTCACAGAGATTCCAATCTTCACAGAGAGATCCCCGTAATGACTGTGGTCTGTGCAGGATTTTGGAACAAGATTGAATACCTGCTAATTCCTGGAGAGATGGGTGGGTAAATACACAAAGATTCTCAGAGGCTCCTGTTATTGTAGGTTGACTCTCATTCATATGTAATCAGTGGGTTTTCACATACACAAATTAAGCAATTTGTGTTATGATAAGTTTTTTGAAAGACATTTGAAAGCTTTGAAAGTTTGAATTCAAGTCTGTTATTTCAGTGCATACATTGGCTGCTTCAATGTTGCATGAAGGATGTACTCACAGGGAAGCAGCTGTGAAAAGTCCTTTTCTCCATTATAAACAGATCTTGAACAGTCTGGGATATGCAACTTAATGCAATGGAATGTACTACAGACGTTCCCTTGATCATAATAATTATGGTGTTAGAGAAGAATGTTATGGTCTTAACTTATTCCCTGCAAGAAAACTTAGTCTCACTAGAATCTATAAAATCTAAAAATACATTTAAAATTTAATTAAAATTATTATTTCTTTTGCAATATTATCAAATAAAAAACATTATTACAAAAACAATTAGAAAATCAATTCATAGAATTTGCGGATATTTAATCTCTCTTTTCAAAAGGGGCAGTTTTATCCCTACTGTACTAAATCTCATTGAAAATTAAAGTGAGAAGCAGCTAATTAATAGCTTCCTAACTCATAGCTCTCCAGACGAGAAAGCAACTTATAAGAAGGAAAGGTAAAAACAGTAAAACAAAAGACAAGATGGGACAGGAAAGGGAAAAACATTCCTGATCAAAACTTCATGAAAAGTATTATCATTTTAGTTTATAAATTCTCAACCCACCCAAGAATCTCCAAGCCTGTGCTAAAAAATTTCAGGTGCGCCACTAGGCCCCTGCCCCTTCCATCTCTTTGCAAAACCTGGATCGGTTGCTGGGATCATTTTGACCACATAGCTTAGGTCAACACCAACACACCTGGAGGACCTCCAGGTCACATGTACCTAAACTCTGGCATAATGATTCGTCTTTCCATAAAGTTGAAGAACTGTATGGCAGTAGTAAGACTAATTAATCACTACTATGAAGATGGTACGACACTCTCCAAATGTGGGGATAACAAGAATACTCTTTGTTTCATGCCTCCTGTGTGCCTAGGGCTTTTGGAGATTATTTCACTTAATTTTCCCAGTGACTTCATGAGGGAGTGATCATCATGTGTCATTAATGGATAGAAAATAGATTTAAGTAACTTGTTAAAAGTTGTACAGTACTAAGTGGTAAAGACAGGACTAAAATCCAGGTATTTCTGATGTAAAATCCATGCTCCTTACCAGTTTTTGGTACCTTCTCTCACTGCCCTATCCCAGGACACCTGTAACTGCTTTTTCCCCAGTGAGAAACTATCTGCATGACTCACTCCATTTGCTGCTCTGGCTCCCCATCCTCATTTCTGCCTCATGACAAGGAGATGGAAATTTGAATCGGAGGTATCTTGGGCCGTGAAACAGAATGAAGACTTGAATCATGCTCGTACAGTGGACTTAGGCAGCCTGGGACTTTCTATCAGAAGATGAACAGCAGAGCCCCACCTGACACCAAGTCCTCTCTTCTGGCTGGGTCACACTCTGCGGGGCCTGCCAATCCTCCTGGGAGTTCCAGACCATTCTGTCTAAAACCCACACCTCCTCTCTGGTCACTCGTTATCCCCCTGACCCTACTCTTTTTTTCTTTTTCATAGTACTTTCTGCTACCTAAAACTGTATTATTCTTGTAGTGGTTTTCTTTTTGCTGCCTGTCTTTCCCATTAGAATGTAAATTCCACAAGAGCAGGACTTTGTCTCTCCACCCCACTCCCCAGAGCCTGGCATGTAGCAGATGCTTAATAAGTATTTGTCAAATCACTGAATGGATAAGTGAAAGAATTGTTAAATATCTAATGCGACAAATGCAGAAATGAATATTGGCTTCATTCTCCCTCTCTACAGCAATTTTTGGTAAATGAATCCTACTTTCTGGGGTTTCTACTTTCATCTCCTGACTTGGGGAATGACAAGTAGGTTCTCATTACCGATAACATGGGATATTATAAGCTGAGATCCAAATGCTCTATTATGTACTATGCAATATGTTCCTATACCTTTCACCACTGTTATGGGAATTATCCACAACTTGAAAATAAGGCAAAAGGTGGGCAGCATACCCTTTCAATGTCATTCAGGGGCAAAGTACACCCAAAGATTATCTAGGAGAATGTACTTAGTTTGACTCACTGCTTAGTATTGACTAAAGGTCCCAGACTTAGTGAAGTTATATGTTAACTCATAGATTTTTGTGCAGTAGAGATGAAAATGATTGCTGTCCCATAGAATAGCTAATTCCAAAGGTTAGTTTATTGGGCTCTAAGACATTAACCAGTTTTTATCTAATCTAGCAAGTTTATCCTAATATTTCTTTATTAAAATGCATAAACTTAGTTTCCCAAATGCTCTGTAAATTGGTGTTAGTCTTACTGATTTCCTCATTAATTAATTAATTGAATAAGATCTTTGACATGTGTTCATTTCATATTTGCATGAAAATCATGATTTTTACCTTTTAGAAAATAATTTAATATCACTCACCTACGAACTTTAAAAGAACAATCACATTCATGTTTCTTCTCAAAACTTACGTGACTCACAAAGTCACCATCTATGATTTTATCCATGATTACCCTAATAAGCAAGAGAACTGAGCAAACTAGTCACTGGCATAGGGCTGACCTTCTGCCCTCTCCCTGTATGGCAGCAGATGGTTTCCAGATATAAGGAGGATTTGGGGGACAATAAATATAAATTTTACACACAAACAGAGACATATACCAGTATGAATCTATTGCATATATCTCTATGTATACATATAGAAAAATAAATATATATGTCTGTGTCTGCATACGTATAATATCGGGCTTGTCCTCAATACCTATCCAATCCTTAATATTCTTATTTCTCTGATGACCTGCCTCACATCTTCTACATGAGAGTCATGATTTCACCTTTAGAAAATTATAATTTAACACCACCCACCTACAAACTTTAAAAGAAGAATCACACTCACAGGTGATAGGGTCCTTATCTTTGAGTTTATGATTTTAAGTGTGTGCATGTGTATTCATAGCTTCATATATAGCTATAAAGAAACACCCATACCACTCTCTCCTTCTGCCTGACTTTGTATCACAAACTGATATTGACACTTGTTCTGAGAGGGGTAATTTTGAATCTCATTCATGTTTATATATCAGTCCTAATTTATTATTCTCCCTTTGTCCATACAGAACTTATTGCCTAGTCTTCCTTCATGGCCTGATGTCAATAAAGTTCCTACCTATCTGAGCCAGTGTGACTCCTTGTAAACACCTTTCTGCAGTTCTCGCCACACCTGGGGAATGATGCTCACTAAGACAACATCAGCAAAATTCTTTCTGACAGAGCAGGCTGTGAGAACATTCAATGCATATGGGTCTCTGACTTGAAGACTCAAAAGATTGTTTCTAGTGTGGAGTTTATGATGAAAGCCGTAGAATCATCATGGTTTTTCTATAATTGTGCTCAAATTGATAGATTTTGATTTCTGGCTACAGACACAAAAAGGTTACAAAGCCAGTGTGCAATAGAAGGGAGATGTTAAGATAGAAACCTTTGTTTCTGCTTGTGACTTCCCATTCTGTCTGCAAGCAGAGACAAAGGAATGAGACAAACTGGAAGCTTACGTGGACATGCTGTCCCAGACCTCCTTCCCATACTGACTATTGATAATTCTGCAAGGCTGGTGGGCAGGAGTATTGCAGGAATACCTGGGTAACATGGTAGAGCTGGAGTCCCAGCTTTGTCACCCACTGCTAAATGATTACGGTATTGGAGGCCAACTGGTTGACAGGAATATGTCCATTCATGAAAGAGGTCACAAGGAAAACTCTGTGAACCTCTGACTAGTGATTCTCACTTCCTCATGGCCAGGCTAATGGATTTATAAAATCCAAAGTTTATTATTAAGCACTTAAGCACGTAGGTTATTGGGAAAAGGAGATCATGGCTTTTGTAAAACGAAGACTTGGCTTATTTCTCAATCTTTAAAAGGTAAAAAAATAAGTTGTAAGCAAGGAGAAGGGAGGTATTTTACTTATTCAAACAACTTTTGATTAAATGATACTGACAATCAAAAAAGTTGGGCTGCTGTGAGATTCAAGGTTTTGAATCTTTTGAACATTTTGCTGTGGATCGGGAACTAACTCGCTATGAGACAAAGAATTCTCTCTATATTTTCTATAAGGTATTCTCTATAAGGAGGGCCACTGAGGATTGGTATCATTATTTGGATTTGGAATCAGTCTTGAAAACCTTCAAAGGCCCTTCCAGTTACCCTGTGGATCTCCATTATCTCCCCAATAAGTAAGATAGCCTAAAATTGTCCCTTTTAAGTGATCTACTATAAATTCACAGCTGATTAAGCCACACTGGGATACAAAGAGAAATGAGACTATTTTGGGAGGGTGCACCCAATAATTTCAAGTTACGTGAGGGTGGGCAGCCAAGTCCTCCACAGAACGCCTCTGGTGGCCATTATCAGAAGAATTATGGGCTGGATGGACCAAGAGTCCACACCAAGATGGGCTTTTTTCATTTCTGGATACCACACTGTCAAGGTCATCAGAAGCTGTATCATGGAAAATAGGAAATAAAGATATAGGAGAAAGTTTTATTACTAAAAATATCCCATCTGAAAAGATGCTGCATCAAAAATATAAAAAAAATTAAGTATCAATGAGTAACATGTATCACGTCCAGAAACCAGGGGGATGGTGTTACGTGAATTAATTTAGAGGTAGCTCAGGCCAATGAAGAAAACTGATATGGGAGTAAGGACCTCTGGATTCCTTTCTATTCTCCACATTTGTTTATGTGTCAGACAGCATGGATTTATCCAAAATAAGTGTATCCATGCTTTTGTGTAAGGCAGTTGGTTACAAAAAGATGAGAAACTACTTGAATAATGCTGCAAAATAGCAGGGAAGCTCCCCCCAGCTCAGCTTTGGAGGAAAGAACTACAAGGAGAACAGAAACCTGGTGAATAATACTTGCCTCAAACCACAATCCTTGAAGATGAAGCAGATTTAGACCTTGACAATGGTGAAAAATTTGGTGAATGTTGGCTTAGTTATTCTAATATGCTTTCATTTTATCTATGCAAATAGTCTTTTTCTTTCTTGGTCACCTGAGAGGTTCGCATTTGGCAGCTAAATTCAGCCCCTTTTCTTGACTATCTGCAAAAGGGATGCAACTTTTTTTTTTTACACAAAACCTTCTAAAATATAACCTTCTAAAAATCCTTATGCAGTGAGGGGAAAAAAATGAGCTAAACATGAAAAGCTTTGTGAATTCCAAAACAAAGGAAACAAATGTACAAGAAGGAGCCTAGGAAATGAATATGCATTTAATGCAAACACATTTGCCTTAAAGTAAAACACCAGTTCAAGGAATATCCATTAAAAGCCAACACTCCTGAAAAGATCCTGGCCTATGGCAATCCATTTATAGGGAATCTACAGGCTGAGATGCAATTTCACGTTTAAATGTAGCTCAATCCCCATTGCTATTACGGTTGACCCTCATTAATGTAATTTTTAGGACAATCTTTGTAATGAAGAAACAGTGATTATTCTCAGTAGCCACCCAAGACATAATTGCAGTACATTTGATTAAATGCTTCTGTGGTGAGATAAACTGCAATTTACACATTTCTGGGTATTCTTTAAAAGAAAAAAGGCTGATGATGATAAAGGAAGCTAATGTTACTTTGTGGGGTAACATGTCATTAGCTGTTCCATCATTTATACTCAAACTCCAGAATTATGGGGTAAGGTAAATGGTGCTTGAGATTTGCTGCTGCAGACCCTGAAATAGATTCCAGTACAGAGTTTATAAATAATTCCAAGAGTCCTGCTGTTTCACCTCTTGAGTCATATTTCTTAAAGCCTTTAGAATTCTTGACAAAAGGTAGAAAGGAAATTATGTTATCCTTTACTCACTAATTAAACTGGTAAGAAGACTTCATTATGAATGACATGGAACATGAAGCATGAATTATTTCCTGTTTAATTTCATACAGATGAGAAATAATCTTCCAGTTGCTATCAACAGGTTAAATGACTACTCAGGAAGATCAAAGTTACGTTTCCAATGCGTTAACCTTGCACTCATTGCTGCATAGCAAGGCAGCCACTAGGGATTCTGTCAAACATGACTTGTATATAAGTCTTTTGGAAAGGAGATCATATTCATTCATCTGCTATCTATTAAGCTCCTACTAAGTGCCAAGTACCTTGCTAGGCCCTGTGTAAACAAACTTATATATGTCTGCTCTCATTAAATTTCATGAAACTTTCAATCTAGTAGAGTACATCTGTGTGGAAACGAGGTTGACTGGAAAATAGAAGATCACATCCAAAACTGCTTGGGATTCACAGATGAAGCTTAAAAAGGAAAAAGCCTCAATCTTCCCAAGTTTCTGATTTTAACGCAGTAAAGATTATTTATCAGTGTGTTAGAGGATGGCACAGGCTGTTTCACTGTGAGCATGTTACAGAGACTGGGAAATGTACTCCTACTTCTTGTCTGTGGAGTATTGGGTATGTACAATGACGTATCATTTAATGATGAAAAAGGTAACAAAATCATAACTAAAATCACACTCAGGATTTACTAAGCGCTTTCTATATTCCATGGCCTTAACATTTGACATGCATTATCGTATCAAATCCTCACAATGATCACTATTATCCTCATTTTACAGGTGAGTAAACTTAGGCTTAAAGGTTATGATGATGGTTATAAGCGAAGGAGTCTGGTGAATGACCTGTAGAACTTTCTACCTGTGCTGAATTCACCTCATCATCTTAAAGACGAAGGCCACAGGAGTGGGGAGTCTTGGCCTCATTGAGTGGAGTGAAAGGGCAATTCTACGAGTCTGCCATTCTTAGATGACCCATGCCCACACCACCATTTATCTTTTCTTTTCAGGGAACTTCTCACATGAACCTGTGTTTTTTCAAATTTCTTCTATTAGATTTCATAATAAAATGTCTGACTGTACATTTTCAAAATTATATCCTTTCCTTGCTTCTACTTCAACCTTTCATGCTCAGTAACAGACATCTAACCTGACTCTGCTGATTTAGGGTGAAACCCACTCTGCCTGTGGTCAGTGGATTGTCAGGATGGCTACTGTCCCTCTTAACTTTTAGGATCACTTGTCTCTGTGGAGAAACACTTCATCCCTTTGGAACTTTCTTTTCACATAAATCAGAGCTGGGAGGGAACTTCTCTAGTACAACCATCATCTAATGTTTGAATCATTTCATAGTATTCCTAATATATGGTTGTTCAGTTTTCTCTTGAACACCTCTACTCACAGGAAACTCAGGACTTTCCAAAGTAGCCCATCCCAATTGCTCTCCAGCAATGCATTCATTCAACATTAACTATAGTCATAACATGTGCCGAGGGGAAAGTTTTAAGCCCTGTGATAGTTGTACTAAGCCCCTGCCCTTGAGGAGGCCCAACTTGGGGAGCTAATATGTGCAACACCAAGAGCAGAACATGAGGTCCAAATTCTGTAAGAGTTCAGGGGAGAGAAAGGTCAATTCTAATTGTGTTGCCCAATCAGACCAAGACACTCCATGCTAATCTCCTAATTCTCAGATGAACTAAAGGAATTCATAGTACTGCACAACCTTGAGAAAGAGCTTGATAACAATAAGTGCTGATATTGCTAATGTAACAAAAATGATTAGCTTGTTTTTATGTATAATTTACATACTACAAAATATACCCATTTTATTAAGTGTACACTGATCAAATTTTGCTACCACAGCAATCAAGATATAGAACATTTCCATCACTCCTAAAAGTTCCCATGTACCCCCTTTTAGTCCATTCCTTCCTATCCTCAGCCTTAGGCAACCACTGATTTGCTTTCTGTCACTGTAGGTTAGATTTACCTTTCCTAGAATTATAGATGAATGGAATTATAAAATATGTAAACTTTTGTGTTTGGCTTCTTTTATTAATTAGGTGATCCATATTAATTTTGGAATTCATCCGTATTGTTGCATACTGGGTTCTTTTTTGGTCATTTTAGTGAGTAACAATGTCTCATCTTGGTTTTAATTTGCAATCCCATGATGACTAATAATGTGAAGCACCTTTTCATGCAATTATTGGTCATTCATATATCTTCTTTGTGAATGTAGCGTTTGTAAAAATATTTTTCCCATTTTTATTGAGCTGTTTGTCTCTTTTTGAGTTGTAGGAGTTACAAGTCCTTTGTCAGATGTATGTATTAAGAGTATTTTCTCATCCATGGCTTACTTTTCATTTACTTAATGATGTTTTCCAAAGAGCAGAAGCTTTTAATTTTGATGAAGTCCAATGTATCAATATTTTCTTTATGGTTAACACTTTTTGTAATCTAAGAAAACTTGGCCTAACCTAAGTAAAGGATTTTCTCCTATATTTTCTTCTAGAATTATTGTAGTTTTAGATTTTACATTTAGGTATGATCCATTTTAATTTAATTTTGTGTATGGTGTGAGGTAAGGGTTAAGATTCATTTTCTTCCCATAAGGATATCTTTATGTTTCATTACTACCTGTCTTAAAGACTATCCTTTCCTCATTAAATAATCTTGAACTTTTGTAAAAATGATGTGACCATATATGTATGGATCTATTTTTGGATTCTCTATTCTGCTTTATTGATCTATTTGCCTATTCTTATGCCAATATACCACACCATTTTAATTATTGTAGCTAGGACATTTTAAAATCAGACAGAGTGAATCTTCTAAATTTTTTCTTCTTTTTCAAAATTGTTCTGAATATTCTAGGCCCACAGCATTTCCACGTAGATTTTAGAATCAGCTTATCATTTTGTAAATAAAGTTACTGAACTTTTTTTTGGCAATTGCATAGACATTATATATCCATTTGGGAGAGAATTGTAGTATATGTGATGCCAAAGCAAGCACTTTTGGTAGAGAATTAACTTCTTTTTTATTTATTTATTTTTTATTTTTTTTATTTTTTTTATTTTTTTCTTTTTTCTCCCCAAAGCCCCCCGGTACATAGTTGTGTATTCTTCGTTGTGGGTTCTTCTAGTTGTGGCATGTGGGACGCTGCCTCAGCGTGGTCTGATGAGCAGTGCCATGTCCGCGCCCAGGATTCGAACTAACGAAACACTGGGCCGCCTACAGCGGAGCGCGCGAACTTAACCACTCGGCCACGGGGCCAGCCCTGAGAATTAACTTCTTAACAATATTGAGTCTTTTATTCATGAACACCATATACCTCTCCATTTATTTAGTTCTCCTTTAAAGTATCTCTTAAATATTTTGTAGTTTTCAGCATATAAATCTTACACGCATTTTGTTATTTTTATTCCTAAGTATTTCATGTTTTTGATGCTATTTTCTAAATTTTATTTTCTAGTTGTGTTTAGTACATAGAAATTAAATTGATTTTTGTATACTGTGATCTTACTAAATTTACTTACCAGTTCTAGCAGCATATCTTTGTAGTCATCTTAGGATTTTCTGTGTACACAAATCATTTTATTTACTTATAACAATATTTTACTTCTTCCTTTCTAGTCTGTAACCTTTTATTTCTTTTCCTTGCCTAATTAAACTAAGTGAGACCTGCACTATGATGTTGAACAGAAGTAGTGAGAATGGTAATCCTTGCCTTATTCTCCATCTTAGGAGAAAAGCATTCACTTTTTCATCATTAAGTGTTATGTTGGCTGGAGGTTTTCTATAGCTCCCTTTTATCAGGTTGAGGAAGCTACCTACTATTCTTAATTTTCCAAGAGCTTTTTATTTATTTATTTTTTATCATGAATGAGTGTTGAATTTTGTTCAATCCTTTTTGTGCATCTCTTAACATTATCATATTTTTTCTCCTTTATTCTGTTAATGTGGTAAATTGTATTGATTGGTTTCTAAATATTAAACCAACCTTAAATTTCTAAGATAAAGACCACTCAGACATAATGTATTATCCTTTTTATATATTGCTGGATTGTATTTGCTAATAGTTTAGGATTTTGTGTTATATTCATGAAGGATATTGATCTGTAGTTTTCTTAAGATATCTTTATCTGGTTTAAGTTTCAGTGTAATATTGGCCTCATAAAACGAGTTGGGAGTATTTACCTCCTCTTCCGTTTTCTTAAAGTTTGTGTAATATTGATATTATCTATCCATTACATGTTTGATAGAATTAACTAGGGAACCACCCGGGCTTGAGGTTTTCTTTGAGTAAAGGTTTTAATTTATGAATTCAATTTATTTAATTTATAGAGCTATTTAGGTCTTTTATTTCTTCTTGAATCAATGTTGGTAATTTGTCTTTTAAGGAATTTGTCCATGTCAACTAAGTTGTCAAATTTATTGGCATACGTTTGTTCATAGTAGTCCCTTATTAAGCTTTCAGTGACATGATCTGTAGTGATGTGCCCTACTTTACTCCTGATATTGGCAGTCTGCATCAACTCTCTTCTTTTTTGATCAGTCTGCTAGAAGCTTATTGAGTTTACAGACTTTCTTTTCATAAACCAGCTTTCAAATTCATTGGTTTTCTCTATTGTTTGTTGTTTTCCATTTCATTGATTTCTACTCTTTCTTATTTTCATCCCTCTCATTCTCTGGGTTAATTTATTCCTTTTTTTTAAGCTTCTAAGTGTGGAAGCAAGATCACTGATTTTAGAACTTTCTCATTTTCTAGTATAAGCATTTGAAATTATAAATTTTCACCTAGGCATTATTTAGTTTAATTCCACACATTTTGATATGTTGTATTTTTATTATCAAAAAGATTCAAAATAATTTCTAATTTTTCTTGTGAATTCTTCTTTGATCCATGTGTGATGTTAAATTTTCATATATTGGTCATTTTCTAGGTCTCTTTTTGCTTTTGACTTCTTATTTAATTCCGTGGTGGTCAGCAAACATAATTCATATGATTTCAATCCTTGTAAATTCATTGAGACTGCTTTTATGACCTAGCATATGCTCTATCATGGTGAATTCTCCATGTGCATTTTAAAAAAAGACTGTGCATTCTGCTATTGTTGAATGCAGTATTCTATAATATGAATTTCATCAAGTTGGTTGATAGCGTTGTTTGAGTCTTCCATATCCATACTGACTTCCCATCTACTTGTTCTAACAATTACTGAAAAATGAGTGTTGAAATTTCCAACTACAACTATAGATTTGTCTATTCTTTCAATTCTGTCAGTTTTTTCTTCATATATTTTTGAAGCTCTCTAATTGAGGGCATTCACATTTAAGATTTCTATGTCTTATTGATGAATAGACTATTTTATCATTATAAAATGTCCCTTCTCTATAATAATATTCTTTATTTTGATGCTTACTTTTGTGGATAGTACAGTTATTGTCTTCACATGTTCAGAATTTGCTATATATCTTTTATCCATGCATTTACTTTTAACCTATTTGTGTCTTTATATTTAAAATGTGTTTTTTGCAAACAATATATAATTGAGTCTTGCTTTTTTATTTAGTTTGACAATCTCTGTCTTTTAGTGTAGGGTTTAGTCCATTTATACTTAATGTAGTTATTGATATGCTTGAGTTTCAGTCTACCATCTTGCTATTTACTTTGTATTTGTTTCATTTATTCTTTGTTCTTCTGTTCCTCCTTTCTTGCCTTCCTCCTATATAATTGTCTTTAAAAATTCCATTTTATCTCCTTTATGGCTTATTAGTTATGCTTCTTTTTTATTTTTTAGTGGTTGCTCTATCATTTACAATATACATTTTAACATCACAGTCTTAATTCAGATATTACTTACTTCCTATATTTAAGAATCTTACAATACTTACATTTCTTCTCCTGTCCTTTGTGCTATTGTTATTATACATTTTACTTCCTCATATTTATAAACCTAAAAAGTATCATTATTATTTTTGCTTTAAACAGTCAATTACCTTTTAAAGATATTTTATAAACAAGCCTTTTCTATGTACTCACGTATTAATTAATTTATACACTCTTCTCCTTTGTGCAGATCTGAATTTCTATCTGGCATCATTTTATTTCGGCTTGATAAATTTGCTTTAGCATTTTTTGTAGTATGGGTCTTGTGGAGACAATTTGCTTTCCAAATTTTGTCTAAAAATTTCTTAATTTCATACTCATTTTTGAAGGATATTTTTGCTAATTATAGAATCATGGGTTGGCAAGTTTTTGTTTGAGCACTTTAAAGATGTCATCCATTGTCTTCTCTAAGAAATTAAATTTACCAAAAATACAAAAAGTGATTATTCTTACTTTTTTCCCCTTTACGTGATATGTTTTTTCTCTCAGCACCTTTCCATATATTTCTTTATTTCTTGTTTTCAGCAAATTAATTATAATGATTTTCTTGTTATTTATCCTGTGTGGGTTTTATTGAGCTTCTTGGATACATTGAGTTTGTATAGTTTTTATTAAATTTTGAAAAATTTTAGCCATTAACTCTTCAATTGTTTTCTTCAGCCATTACTCTGCCACTTTTTTGGGGCTTCATTTATACATATGTTAGACTGCTTGATGTTGTCACACAGGTCACTGAGACTCTTCATTTTTGTTTGTGCGTGTGTGTGTGAGAAAGATTGGCCCTGAGCTAACATTTGTTGCCAATTGTCCTCTTTTTGCTGGAGGAAGATTGTCGCTAAGTTAACATCTGTGCCCATCTTCCTCTATTTTTTATGTGGGATGCTGCCACAGCATGGCTTAATGAGTGGTGCTAGGTCCACACCCAGGATCCAAACCTGCAAACCCCAGGCCACAGAAATGGAGCATGTGAACTTAACCACTAAGCCACCAGGCTGGCCCCAGAGACTCAGTTCATTTTTATTAGTCTCTTTTTCTCTCTGTTTTCAGTTTGGATTGGTTCTATTACTATGTTTTCAAGTTCACCAATCCTTTATTTGGTGTTATCCAATCTGCTGTTGAGCCATTTGATGAATTTTAAAATTTTACATATTGTACTTTTCAGTTATAGAATTACATTTTTTAAATAGTTTCCATTTCCCTTATCATTGTATTTTTGATTTCCTTTAAATTCTTGACTATGTTTATAATCGTTGTTTGTATTCCTTGTCTGCCAGTTTCATCATTCATCATTATTATTCCTTGGTCTGTTTCTCTTGACTGAGTATTCTCCTGGTCATGTGTCACATTTTCTTGCTTCTTCACATCTAGTAAATTTTTGATTGAATGGTAGATCTTATAAATTGTACACTGTTGTCTAGATTTTCTTGTCTTCCTTTAAAGAATATTTAATATTGTTTTGACAATTATAGATGTGATCTATCCTTTCAACGCTTGTTTTTTGAGTTTTGTCAAGGTGACTTTAGAGTCATCTTGATTCAAGAGCTAATTTAGCCCTACAATTAAAGTGAGGCCCTTCTGTGGTCTCTGCTGAATGCACCACATACTCAACAAGTTTGTTCCATTTTGGCTGATCAGAATTCAAAATCCTCCCAGCCCTGTGGGCTCTGGGAATTGTCCAGCCTCCAGCTCCCTGATAGCTGTATTTTGCTGAGTCTTGTGGAATTTTGTCTTATACCTGATCAGCTTAGTATCCAGCAAAAGACTTGAGGGGATCCTTATGCAGATTTCTGGAGCTCTTTTTCTGTGTAGCTCCCTCCTCTCTGGTACTCTGTCCTACAAAACATATCTGACTCAGAATCCCTTAACTCTAATCTCTGTCTCTGAAATTTAGTGAGACTACTGTGCTATGCTTGGGTTTGCCTTCCCATGCTCCATGGTCTGAAATGTGCTTCCAGACAGAAACCTGGGGAAATCATAGGGGTTATCTTTTGTTTTCCTTACCTGAGGGGTCACAGTCCTCATCTTCCTGTAGTCCAATGGATGAATTCGTTGTTTGATATATTTTGTCTAGTTTTCTAGGCTATTTTATGGCAAAAGACAAGTCTAATACCAGTTTCTTTCTTATGGCCTGAAGCAGATATTGTTATTAGCTTCTTGAAGGTAGAAATTATGTGATGTGGTTCTCTTGCTTCTATATTTCAGCACCTGACAGTTGCTTTACTTGTCAATATAGCACAGTGGTTAATAGCACAAATTATAAAGCCAGCATCACTGAGTGTGAATCCTGACTCTGTACGTATCAGCTTGCGACATGGGAAAGGATATTTTACTTCTCTGTGCCTTAATTTTCCCATGTATAATATAGGAATGGTAATAATTGCACCTAGCTTTTAGGTTTGTTTGAGCTTCAGTGAGATAATGAGTTAGAATACTGCTTGGCATAACGTTCAATATTGTAGCTATTGCTAATATTACTATGACTCATCATCAAAAGGCCAGTTAGCTTATTCCTGTATGACTGATCCTTCATCTTTTTGAAATCTCGTGCCAATAACCAGAGTGAGTTAGTCAACAAAATCACATAATATTGTTTCATTGTTGTCATAGTAAAGAATGATGTACCTCATCTCTCCCAGCCAATCATAAGTAACAAGGAACATTAAGCTCCTAGACTGAGAACAAAAGACCTTGACAAAAGCCACATATTAAGATCTAAGGAGATTATAAGTGCACCCTGCTCTTCATCTTTCCATCCAGGTTAGCAATGAAAAAGCGATGTGTGCTGCATTTCTACCAATGAGATTTTATTGGAACTGCACTGGCAGCAATAGATCAATAAAGGAACACAGCAGTGAATCTGCTTGTAAAGACTCCTTTTATACAGCAAATGATTGCCCACTAATTTATCTATGCCATAAACCTGGAATTTTGTATCTAGGGCCTGTAAATGGGCTGCACCTGGGCCAACGTTACTTTCAAAGACCAGGCTTGGCCTCCTCAGATGGCTGCTTTCAGACATGTTAAGCTCCTCCCTGGAGCTTTGAGGAAGTTCTTGGGAAAGAAGGGGTCCCAATATTTACATGTGTTAGGCAAAAGTTTGCTAATCACTTGTGCATGTGCTTAACCAGCCTGGATATCAGTCAGGCATACAAGAATCAAAAATGAATTAAAGTTTTAACATAAACAAATATCTTTGGTATTTGCTCTGCAAACTAGCCCATGTGCTACCACCACCACTGTTCTCATGTCTTGGGAGTAGTCCTTCCTCATGTGCCTGGAGGCCCTTCTCTCTTGGTCCTGGATTAAAATGGCCAGCTGTCAGGTGACCCCAGCAGAAATGTTGGCATGGTCTGAAGTTCATGTCTTATAAATGTTTAATGATAGTCTTCAGAGGATAAAGGGATAAAGACGCAATTAAAAACTCACTCTCCTGACTGGATACTGTGATTAAATTAGATTCTGGTGCATTATTTCAGCTTTTGATGTAGTGCCACAGTGCAGGAGTCTGTATGTTATCACTGATCTAACTAATCTCCCGCTGATGTACAGGAGAGAACTAATATCAAGGAACAATAACACATCAGCCATATTTTCTAAATCATCTGACAGCGTCCACCTTATGAATACTACTTTGAATTTAAATCATCTTTCCTTCAGAAAAGATGAATGCTTTTGTTTTCTTATCTATCTTTACATTTCTGTGAAGAAAGAAGGGGCTAGATTTGTATTCCGCTCTTCTCAGAGTATGAGAACCAGAGAACCAGAGAGAGCAAATCCTTTGCCTCAGATCATACAGTGACACAGAACATAAGAGAGTCCTGGACGTTGGAACACCAATCTTGTAACTTTTCTGCTAGATCAGGGTCAGCGAAGTAAAGGGCTAGAGACTAAATATTTTAGATTTGGCAGGCCATACAGTCTCTGTTGCAACACAGCTATTCTACTCTGCTGTTGTAGCATGAAAGCAATCATAGATAGTGTGTAAATGTAAATGAATGAGCATGGCTGATTACGATGACTCTATAAACAAAAATAAATAAATGTGTGTGTGTGTGTATACACACACACACACACACACATTTTTTTTTGACACAAAACAGAGGATAGACTAGATTTGGCCCATAGGCCATAGTTTACCAACACTTGTACTAAATCATGGCCCATGTTAAATGCTACCTTAAGTTATAAGGGCCACTACATGACAGCAGAATGTGACATTTGTACCTGCTTCCTACATTATGACTTGATCTTCAGAAGAACCCTGCTACATAGGCTGTTAGTGACTTTCTGTTTTATATATGAGGAAACTAAGAGGCTAACTCATTTGTCCAAGGCCACATGGTTTTAAATGAAGTGTGAAGACTCCAGCATGAGCTTCCTGACTTCCAATATTTCTTCACTGCTAGCTGTTTCATGGGAACGTCTTACCTACACTTTCATTTTCAGATGAGGAAATGCTAGGACCTGGGGAGATTGAATGACTTGTCTGGAGTCCATGGTCTGTTAGTGACTGCACCAGGACTAGAACCACCATCTGTGGGCTTCCAGGCTGGTATTCTCTCTCTTCACATTATTGTGAACATTTTCCAGAAAAAAAGGTGTTACTAGATAGGATAGTGGAATGTCCACTGTATTTCATTCTTTAAACTTCCTGAAATGATACCATTTAATAAATGATCTCTTTGATATATCAAATAGTATCCAAATACAGAATAATGATTTTTGATTCACTTTATATTTTTGAATGTCTAATTTTCAAATCCCAATCTGGATTATAAAACTTTTACTGGCACACTGTAGTACCTTTTGTTTAATTTTATTCTTTAATGAAGTTTGACGATTACATCTTCCATCATAGTATTTATCTCCTCCAATCCAGGGAATACGTGAACCAGAAGGAAAATAAATTGACAAAGAGAACTCCTTGATTCTAACTAGCACTTTAAAATGAGTAGGTAGGAATCACTGTGATTTCTAGGGTCTCTTCTATCTCCATCAGAATGTGGTAGATAATAGGGTGACCAAGTGTCCTAGTTTGCCTGGGACTGAGGGGTTTCCTGGTGTACAGGACTTTCAGTGCTAAAATCAGAAGTCTCAGGCAAACCAGGACAAGCTGGTCACTCTGATTGCTGAATAACATATGTTGAATGAATTGATCACTAACCATAACAGTGCATGCCTGGCGGTAATGATCCTCATCTGGAACAGAGACTGAGGACAAAAACAGGAAGGCTGTCCAGCTTCTTAGCAACACTTAAGTGTGATAGGGCCTCAAGATTTTGTAGAGAACCAAACCTAACTATATTAAAACATCAAAGTATATATATGAAAGAACAGCCCATTGACAAATATAAATCAGTCTGGAATATTACTGCCATATTTCCCACCCATTGGTGAAAATCATGTAATCTATGACTTAACCTAAAAAACATGTAAACAGAGAGGGCTTTTAGCTGCAACTATAACAGAAGGCATCTGCTCAACATGTAGAACTATCCACAAGCTACTGGTGATCATCAATTCCTAGACTCAACAGAGCATCCAGTTGCCCGCACAGGGTCCACAGTAAGCCCAGGAGGTGGTGCCAAGTTTCCAGACTCTGGATCTGAGGCCATAGGCCAAATGACACCTTTCTGAGATTTCTCTTAGGCCTCCTGCCATTTCTACGTTCCCCTGACAACTCTGGTTTTGCAAATTTGGGCTGGCTGAGAAGACTTGCTTTGGTTTCCCAGCTTTGGGGAAAGAAGCTTCTGGTGGTCCCATTTGAATCCAAGTCCCTCAAAGCTTCCTTTGTTACTGATAGAGTTCATGTTCCTGCCAAGGGGCTGTGCTTACACCACAGGTGTCAGCCACTCTCCCTGCCCTGCAGAATGTTAAAAGTAAATACTAGAAGGATCCACATGCATACTAGAAGGATCCACACAGGCCAGCAATGGAATAGTTGTTAACACAGTAGCCAGGCTTAAAAACCACAAATGACTAAAAACTTTGGAAAAAGCAATGTGAAGGATTTTCAGACTTTTCCTATAGAAACAGTGACCACTGAATGCCTTATTCTAATTTTCAGTTACATCTGGTAACTGTTTATTTAAGAACTTGGTTAGAAAATTCAGTTTAAATATGCATCAGTGAATCCTGTTGCCATTATAGGCTGGCCAAACTCAGTAATGAGTCTGGCTGGCTCTGATTTCAGAGTCTGAATTAGCATATGCAGGGGACTGTCTCCTTGACCGTCAGTCTGTCCTTAGAAATTCTGACACCTACCTTCCTCAGGGACAGATAGATCTAGCCCTCTCCACGGCCTCCCAGGAGTCCAGTTACCTGCAATTCTCGAGACCTGGATGTCTCTGACTTTTTTCTCCTTACTTCTCACTTTGGCCTTCACTTTTTCTACATCCTTCATTGAGTCCATTACTCAAGACCCTATCATTTCTTTCCCTGTCTCCTTTCTTCCATTCTGCTTCTTCCTTGACCCTTTCTCCCCTTCCAATTTATCTCCTCTCAACCTCACCCACTTTTCTTTGTTATTTTACTCTTTTTAAATGTCCTGTGTTCATTACCTAATTTCTCTTCCTCTTTTGAAACTTGTTCTTTGTTTTCTACTTGGAATTTCTTCAAGCATTTTAAAAACCAATTATTACCATGTTTCTTCATTTTTAGTAAACTTGATTTTTAAACTGGAAACTCCATTTCCTTAGTGTGCTATGGCAGACAGGTAAAGACATAAATTAGCTAGAGCTGGTTGCAATAGGGAAGAGAAAGCCAATTTGTAGCTCTGTGCCAGAATGACTGTGAAGCAGGTGGCAAGTGGTATGAATACATACCTATATCCACTGTACTCACCAGATATATACAGCCTTTCCATGCCTAGAGAAAAATCAATTTCTCCTCATTGAATGCCAAATGAAGGCTGTCAAAGTCAGGTGCTGATCAACCACTTAAAGAAAACAAATTCAAAAATGGCACATAGCTTTTTGAAATTGCTCTGAAGTCCAGTTTCAGAAACAGGAGTCCCTGAGTCAGCTGAGAATATTCTTAAGGGTGACTAATGTCGATGCATTGGCTGAAGTGCCTCTGGTATAGTCTCCAGATCTCCAAACATTCTGCTAACATAAAATCTGAGCAACACAGGCCAACTAGCTAGAATAAAATTGCTTCAGATTGATAAGCCTTCAATAGCTTCCCTGAGTTTTCAGCAGCCTCAGACTCGCACTTGCCAATATAGCTTTTGATTACAAAACACAACAGTTGGGCAGTGCAGGTAACAATAATTATCTTGGTAATTAGATTCTGTCATGCACTGTATACTCAGGGCCTTAGGCTTTTGTGGAAACAGAATAGGCACCTGGAGTATCTTTTGAGCACTTGGTCTCTTCTAGTGAGCAGGTCGCTAATAAGCTCTTCCTGAAACAATGAGAAGGCAGATTGCCTCTCCTTTCACACCTTCTTCCTCCCCTTTCTGGTTCAGCAAATTTCAGTTGTGTTGCAGAATGGAAAACAAGGAAGAAAGCTGTAAACGAGGAGGGGTAATGGAAACTGTCCAGGAAGAGAAATCCAATTTCTGTCTTGTGCTCTACGCATTTCAAAATGGAAGTGCTACAACTCATTAAAGTGTCCATTAAGCAAACAATACAGGGAAACAAGATGGGGTTTAGGAGGCTGGGAGGGAGGAGAAGAGGCAGTTCAGAGAGAGGAAACAAGATGAGGGCATTATTTTTAAAGAAGACCGCAAAATGTTCACCCAGGGGAAAGAAAATGCCTGCGTACATTTCACTGAAGAATGAAGGAGTGGATCATTTCAATAGTGATAACTGCAATAACATCTCTATCGCAGCCACACAAAGATCTGTTGGTGTCTAACGAGACAGTGGAGAGTTTAGGTAATAGTGAATTTAATGCACTAGGAGGAGGTGTAACTAAATACTTGACACATTGAGTAGATGTGAATACATCAGATCTGTTGGAGTAAACATGGTTACCTAGTAATCAAAACAGGGACAGAGAGAAGGGGGAAGAAAAAAACACTGAATACTATTGTGTGCCAGGTACTTCCACGTGTGTTGTCTCATTTAGTCCCTAAGACACACAGGTATGGGAGTATTATCAGATTTCATTCACAGATGAGGAAAAAGGGCTCAAGAAGATTTGTAAATAGCCCAAGTTCATAGTGCTGCTCAACCCTACAGCCAAAATTTGAGGGTGAATCCCATCTGGCTTCTACCTTGCCATGCTGCCTTCCGAGAACACAGTCTCAGTACCTTCCAGAAAGGAAACCAGCACTTATGGATCACCAACCGTGAGCCAGCTACTTCGGAACATACTCTCACATTCCTCATCTCCTATAATTTCAGCTCCACCAACATGCAGACGATGTGACAGACAACCAGCATGGGGCCTCCTCAAAAGACAATTCAAATCTCCACCACAGCAATTACACAAATCTGGTGCCTGGGGTTGGGAGTATTATGAAATCCCCAGCATTTGGCACACCTCCTCAACAGGGAAATCTCATTTGAAAAGCAGAGGAAAGGCTTTGAATAGAAAATGTGTAGGAACCTAAAAGAGATTTCTTGGTTATGCACACACTGCCCTCATGATGGACGCTTCTGCTGCCCACACTGGAGCCAAGCTATGCAAACATTAAGAGTTTCTATAGACAGAATGGGCCTAGCTTTTGACGACAGACCTGATTTTCAATAACTTAGGAAACGATGGCACAAGGATGTGTTTTTCGGCATCTTTAGCAGCCTGGGTGAGAAGGCACTAGATAAGCTCTTTTCCTGGAACTTTAGGCTCCAGTAGATGATTAGAGCTAACATTTGTTGACCACTTGCCTACTGCGTGGCACTGTTCTAAGCACTGTATATATCTTCTCTCACTGAACTGCATGGGAACATAGAGGTGGGTCTGATTATCTCCACTTCAGGTAGAGAGATCAGCTACCTTGCCCAAAGCCACCCTCATCTGGAATGGAGCGCAGGCATTTGCTCCAGGACTTGTCCACTCTGTTACTTCTACCACTTGGAAGTGGATTTTCTAACTCTTTCGAAAAGTGGGGATTCAGCCCACCATCAGAGAATTTTGCCATTCTCAAGTGAACATAGTGCCTATACGCTCTCATTTGTTATTTGCTTGATATCCTACAATTGCTTCTCACTACAGATTTCATTCATTCATCTTCTTACCTCACTCTAAACACATAAAGTCTTGTTTATATTTCTCTCATCTTAAAAAAACCCAAAAAACCATTCTTCTACCCCATACCCTCTCTAGCTACTACTCTAGCTCCTCCCTTATAGCCAAACCTCTTGAGAAGTTTCCTTTCTTGCCATCTTGATTTCCTCATTTCCCACTCACTTTTCAATCTACTTCATCCCCACTATTCCCTGAAATTGCACTTGCCAACCTCACCTTTCTGGTTGTTAAATCCAATGGGTAAAGGGTGTCTTTCTGGGACATTGGCCCCATTTGTGCTTCTTGAAAGCCTCTTCCTTTGGCTGCTGTCAGGGTCATCCCCTCTCCCAGTTTGCTTCACCCCCTGGCTGCCCCTTTTCAGTCTTCTCTATAGTTTCTCTTCACCTGCCCATTTCTGAGTGTCTTCAGCCCTCCTCTCCTCCTAGGCTGTCTAATCTGCAGGTGTGGCAGCATGACCATCGAGTACTGATGACTTACACCCCACTATCCCAGTCCTCTCCTGAGGTTCAACATATGTCAGACTACCTAAAGGATGTCTTGTCTCTGTCCCCTAACCTGAAGCTCTTGTGTTTCTTGTTTCTGTGAATGCACCAGTGTTATCCAAGCCTGAAATTTGCCTCATCCTTTACTCTTTCCTCTCCCTCAAGTGTCACATCTTATCACCAGGCCATGACACTGCCAGCCCCTCCATCTTCTCTACCCACCCTCCTCTCCTCTTATTGAGGTCATCATCATCCCTTGTCTGGTCTTCCCGCCTGTTCTGGTTTTGCCTCTCCACTCCATGCTATTAAAGCTACTGCCAGAGTGACCTTTCCAAACACAAAAGGGCTTCTCTCACTCCCCTACTTAAGCTTTTGAATGGCTCCCTTTTGCTATGAGAAGTCCCTACTCCCTATTAGAACTTACGTGAAAGGCCTGTTACGATAATGCCCTTGCTTATCTTTTCAGTCTTATTTTTCATCACTGTCTCTTGCATTCTGCTTTCCAAACACACCAAACTTCTTTCAGTTCCTTATTGTGCCATGCTCTGACAGTTTCTGGGTGTTCTCCCATATGTCCCTTATGTGAAGCATCCCCCCAACCCATGTGTTTTAACTGATTTCTGGGTAACTTGTTAGCTTAAATGTTACCTCTTCTTTGAAGCCTTCACAGATCTATTGAGCTGGACTCAGTGCTCCTTTCATGTGTCCCTACAGCCATATGTACTTTTAATAAGATGGCAGTTAGGACACTGTTCTGTAGTTTTCTCTTTGTGTATCTATATCTCCTGGTAAATACAAGTGCCAGATGTGGGCTCCATTTCTGTCTTGGCTATTGTTGGATATCTAACTCCTACCATAGTGTCCAGCTAGAAAAACTTAAAAATTAAAAAAAAAATGTTAAATATTTTTGAATGAATAAACGTATCTTGTAGAGACTTGTAGAGATAAGGAGAAAGTGGAGTACCATAACCAGGTGAAGAGATGATCCAAAAAGGGAAAAATAAGGAAGTATAGGAAGGTAATATTCTTAGGTACTCCAGCTCTCATTTTCCACTGTTAAAGATGAAGGATTTTTCTGGAGTCCAATGTAGACAACAGGAATTAAAAGAGAAGACTCTGCTTTCCAGGCTGTCTTTCAGGAAGACATCTGGGATAACTGCCCGGAGTGTATGAGGGAACAGATGAGGTGCTGGTTTGTTTTGAGAGACAGAGAGAGAACAGAGCAAAGAAAACCTGCAGGTTGCTAGGCCCACTCTCTTGTCTTGTTCAAGATATTTGCCAAATTTAAGCTGACTGTTTCTAAGTCTCCCTTGGAAAATGAGCAGCCTGTGTATGGCATGAGGCAGAGCCATATTACTCAGTGCCTTCCCACACACCCAGAGGACTGAATGCTTTAACATGTGCTCTTGAATGAACTCAAGCTCTCGACTGACTAGTGAGTAATGAAAGATGGTCTGAAGGAATTTATTGCTTCAAGATGATGGCAGGAGGCAGACAGTACTGGTTAGAAGTGGAGTGGCTAATTTTGAGCAAGGGATGTCAAAAGAGAGGCTCTGTATAGCAGCTGGCCCTCTGGGACGTGGCCACAGACATCTGGGATACATTTGTCATTTAGGAAGCTCTCTTCTGCCCTGGGATGCCCTTATTAATCTAGAAGCCCTAGAAGCTAGGATGAGGGGGCATCACTCTATCCTGGGAAGGTTATAATAATAATACTGAAGGATGAAGTAGCTGTGGAAAGCTTCATAGAGATATTGGCATTTGTGCCAGGCCTTGAAGATTTAGCTTCTAGGAGTGAAAAGGGGTGAGCATTCCAAGTAAGAATTTTTCCCATACTATGGGAAAAGGCATGGAGGAGGATATGAACAGGGCATGCCCTGGGAATAACGATTAGACTAGCTTGGCTGCAGAGGCGGGCTCCCATCATAGAATATTGGGAGTTAAGACAGGACAAAAATATGCTGCAGTGTTCTACAGGTAAGATCAATGGCTCATTTACCCAGCTTCAAAAGGCTGAAAATAGCTATTTTTTTATGTTGGTAAAGGAACCCAATAATTTGTATCACTTGCTGTTATGAATCTGATAAAAAGCCTTTCCAGAAGACCGTAACAAATGGCCACAGGAGCCCTGCATTCAAGCTGCAATATTGTAATATACCGCTGGGAGAGTCAGAGCATATTGATTTCCTTGGGCCACTCAGCTGTCTGCACAGAATTCCAAGAGCCCCTGGCTCCTTCACTGGGTTCCATTTTATCCTGTTTTGCACAGATTTAGGGAGGGCCAACTCTAAGGAAGCCTAGACTGTGAGTGTGCAAAGATGACTGAGGCACAATTGCAGTCCTTAAGAAGCTCAAGTGAAGAGGGAGATAAGATGCTCTAATAATGCAGGGCAACATGTCAAAGAAAAGCATGAATGAGGACGCAAAAGTAGGAGATAAACGTGGAGCAACTGGAACTCCCATACATTACTGGTGGGAATATAAAGAATGAAAAATGGTAAAACCACTTTGAAAAACAGTTTGGCAGTTTCTTACAAAGTTAAGCATACCTCTACCCTATGTCACAGCAATTCCATTCCTAGATATTTTCCAAAGAAAAAAAAATAAAACATATACCCACAAAAACTTGTATAAGAATGTACACAGTAGCTTTATGCACAAATGCCAAAAACTGAAAAAAAGCTAACTGTATATTTAACAAGAAAATGGATTAAAAAAATTGTGGTATATTCACACAATGGAAAGTACTCAGCAATCAAAAAGAATGAACTACTGATAAATGCAACAACATAGATAAATCTCAAAAACAGGATGTAGTGCTAAAAACAATATGACACAGTACTCTGTGTGTTATTCCATTTATATGAAGTTCAAACACAGGCAAAACTAATCTCTGAAGATAAAAATCAGAATAGTGGTTGTCTCTGGAGATGGGGATGAGACTGGAGTTGACTGGAAAGGAGAATGAAGAAAGTGTCTGAGGTGATAGAAATGTTATGTCTTGATTTGGATGGTTGTTACACAGGTGTACATGATTATCAAAACATCAAACTAGGTGCATTTTACTGTATGTCAATTATATCTCAGTAAAAAATGAAAAAAATAGGAGTTGGGTAAAGGACAGCACGGCTTCATGGAAATGCTGCCGTGAGCAGGCTGCAAAGAGAGTAAGCCTCAAAGAATGGCTGGGGGAAAGGCAATCCAGGGGATGAAACAGGAAGATAGAAGGTCAGAAGTTGGGCAAGTGTACTGTGGGTCTCAGGAAGGGCAATGTCAGGCATGGGAGGGAAGGCCAGAAAGGTAGGCTGAGGTCACAACAGTGGGGGCGGTGGGGCGAGGCGGGTAAGAGCAGAAAGCACTGACAACATATGCCACAAGATTCACCAAGGAGAAGATAAATAGAAAAATAATCTAAAGGGATTAAAAAGCCTAGGGAGTTTTTGTTTGTTTCTAGGCCAAAGGGCAGAATCACTGAGGAAGAGATATTGAAGAGAGGAGTTCATTCATAGAGCAAGGTTCTGGTAGATAGGATGATTCACCTTTAGAAAGGAGGGGGAACTTGCTACCTCTCTGCCAGGAGAGAAGATAGAGGACTGAGTGAAACTGTGAAGGATGGGGGAGAAGAAAGTCATGAGAGCTCATGATGGATGTCCTCTAATGTCTCAATACAGTGAGAGGAGAGACCTTCAGTGAAAGTGACAGAGACATAGGGCTGGGGATTGAGGAGCATGAAAACAGTTCAGAACGGGATGCTATAGAGAATTCAAAATGGGATTTTCTTGAGATGAATGGAAAAATTCTGAGAGTTATATAGCATGGATTGATAGTGGAAATAATTGCCCAGGCTGGGGACTGGCAAGGCATGGAGAATGAAAGCATATGGTGGCTGTTGAGAACACACTTGAAATGGGTTGAGAACACACTTGAAATGGGTCATTGCTATAGATGGGGATGAGATCAGGCAGGGTCAATGGAGATTATGGAAGAGTCAAGGGTCTGGAAGTCAGGAAGAAGAGCAGGTTCAGGAGGCATAAGAAATTTGTTAAGTATAAGGCAGTGTTGATCAGTGAAGGTGGTTTTATGGCTCAAGATGTTTGGAGGAGAGCAGTTCTGGATGATGATGAGTTCCAGGGTTATGCTGATAGATGGTTGAATGGTGACGACATTCAGCACTGGAAGTTGGAGTGACTAAGGATGATGGCAGAAGACCTGTGGGAGGGAGACTGAGCCAAAAGCTGAAGTCCTTGAGAAAATGTGGTGATGTCCCCACTTAGAAGTTTCCCTCTCTCCCTAGGTGAACTGGAAGTTGACCTGAGCTTTGGTTACAAAGTACTGTTTTAAATACGATGTTATTGGTTCTATTTAACTCCTTTTATTCTATGAAGTTGCAAATGCTTCAGGGTATGTTTTGTCTTAATGAAGCTGATCTTAATCAAGTCTCTATGAGTAAAACCGAAGTGGTTTTTATTCTCATTTTACAAACAGATGAGGAGCCTTACTTCAGTGCCCTCCCTATAACCTTCCTTCCAATTGGAGGAGGAACTGGGTGCACAAAAGTAGTTGCTGAAATCACTTGACTATTCAGAAAATGATTGCATTAGACAAAGGGCACAGAATGTTACAGGTTTTAGCACCTGAAAACAAGTCACATGTTTTGACACTTAAAAGAAAATTTATGAGAAGAAAGGAGTTGTTTTCTTCTCATTCGTCTTTCTAGTTCTTTTATTTATTTATTTATTTATTTATTTTATTGGACTAATTCCTTTAAGACTTTAAAAATCAAAATTCTTAGTTAGGGACTCCCAGACTCCTATATCAAGAAATATATTCAAAAGGCCAGTGGAAGCTTTGTGGTGTATCGTGAGTCAGAAGGAAATGGCAGCAGAGGTGTTTCTACAGCTTACTGATTGTGTATCTCTTGACAAACTACTGCCTCTCTGTGTCTCGATTTCCTCATGGAGAAATGATGCAAGTGAAAGAGCTGTTCAGTGTAGGATATAAGTATTTAATATACTAAAAAAACAGTGAATCATTAGGGGGTCCTTAAATAGAAATTAAATTAACAATAAAAGGTCAACTTTGACCTGAAACAGCACTCAGG